>NC_033566.1:1313640-1970460 GCF_001680005.1 Plasmodium coatneyi | reverse complement strand
CCAGTCCCCCGTTCCAACAAAATGAACGGCCCAATTGACCAGAAATGTATAAACGAAATTCGCATGTTGTCGGCGGAGCTGCCGCTGAAAGCCAACAGTGGGCACCAGGGAGCGCCCATCGGGTGTGCGCCTATAGCACACATTTTGTGGGCCTACGTAATGAACTACTACAATGAGGACACCAACTGGATGAACCGGGACAGGTTTGTCCTTTCGAACGGACACGCCAGTGCACTCCTGTACACCATGCTTTATTTAACCAAGCAAGGATTAACCATGGAAGATTTGAAAAACTTCAGACAGTTTGGAAGTCTAACCCCAGGTCACCCAGAGAAACATATCACCAAAGGAGTGGAAGTTACAACTGGCCCACTAGGACAAGGAGCATCCAACGCAGTTGGGATGGCCATCTGTGCACATAACTTAGCAGAAAAATACAACACAAAGGAATTTCCCATTTTTGATAATTATGTATATGCCATATGTGGTGATGGCTGCATGCAGGAAGGAGTATTCTGTGAAGCCGCTTCCCTTGCTGGACATCTTGGATTAGGAAGATTAATCCTTCTATACGATGACAACAAAATAACCATCGATGGGAACACAGAGTTGTCCTTCACGGAAAATATAGAGAAAAAATTTGAAGCCTTAAAATGGGAAGTCAGAACAGTACCCAATGGAAATACTGACTTTGAAGGCATATTGAAGCAAATCGAGGAAGCGAAAAAAAACACAAAACAGCCTTCATTAATTATCGTGAAGACGTCTTGTGGGTATGGGACGAAAGTAGAGGGGACATGTAAATCCCACGGATTAGCATTAAAGGAAGAAGATTTAAAAAAAACGAAAGAACTTTTTGGTTTAGATCCGGAGAAGCAATTCCACATTTCGGAGGAAGTACAAAAGTTCTATGAAAATATTGTACAGAAAAAGAAGGAAAATTATCTCAAGTGGAAAAAAATGTTTTCCGATTTTACAGTGCAGTACCCAGAGAAGGCACAAGAAATTACTAGGAGATTTTCCAAGGAGCTTCCCCACAATTGGGTCGAAGTGTTACCAAAGTATACCATTACAGATGTTCCCGCTGCTACTAGGAATCTGTCTGGTGTCGTCTTAAACTGCATTAATAAGGTTCTACCCGAGTTGATTGGCGGAAGTGCAGACTTGACAGAGTCTAATTGCACCGCCTTGAAGGAAGAAAAAGACATAACCAAAGAATCCTTTGCAAATAAGTATATACGATATGGGGTAAGGGAACATGGAATGGTGGCCATCACGAACGGAATATATGCCTATGGAGGATTCGAACCCTTCTGTGCAACTTTTCTAAATTTCTATACGTACGCATTTGGTGCTTTAAGATTAGCCGCCTTGTCTCAGTATCACATTTTTTGTATAGCAACCCATGACTCAGTCGAATTGGGGGAAGATGGACCAACACACCAACCTGTTGAAGTTTTGGCCTTACTTAGAGCCACTCCTAATTTGAATGTAATTAGGCCAGCAGACGGGAATGAAGTGTCAGGTGCTTATTTGTGCCACTTTAAGAACCCCAAAACTCCTACCATTGTTGCGTTGTGTAGAAATAAAGTGCCCCATTTGAAGAACACCTCGGCAGAACAGGTCCTAAAGGGAGCCTACATTCTGGAGGACTTCGACCAATCGAATAACAAGCAGAAGGTCATCTTAGCTGGATGCGGTTCGGAATTGCATCTCTGCTTCGAGGCGAAGAATATTCTAACGAAGGAGCACAATTTAAACGTCCGTATTGTGAGTTTTCCTTCGTGGAATTTATTCAAGCAACAGTCTGAGGACTACCAACAGTCGGTCATGATGCACCACGATGGGAAAGTTGTTAGGTTCTACATAGAACCTGCTTCCACCAACGGGTTCGACACCTACTTTAATGTCTACCTGGGCATCAACCAGTTTGGTTACTCGGCCCCGAAGAACAAAATATGGGAGCACCTCGGTTTTACACCAGAGAACATAGTTTCGAAGGTGTTGGCCTTTATAAAGGCGCACATGCACGCGTAACGGTGGTAGCGATCCTCGTGGTGATGGCACCGGTGCAGCGTTCGCGCCATACAGTCAGCCCCCCATCATTGTACATTTTATTTTTTAAAGTACACAAAATGCACAGTTCATTAACCCCACTTGAATTAACGCTTTCTTTTTAAAAAAAAGAAAAAAAGAAAAACAAACGTCCATATTTGTTGTGCTTCACATTATTACATAGAATGAACGTTCATTCCACCCCATCCTTCTTTTAAGTAGCTGCAAACGTGGCCGCAGTTGCCTTGCCACCTTCCCATGGGGGTGACTAGCTAAAAAAAACTCAAAAACACTGTAGCAAAATGCGTTAAAAGTATATTAATAAAAAAAATATAGTATTAGTAGAGTAGAATAATGAGGAAGCGTGCCATCTTGATAATGGCTTCCGAATATGCACCCTACTTTTTTTCCAGCCCTTTCCGCTTAACCGTCCTCTACAAGCTTCTCTCTGACATTCCTGCCTCCGTTTACTATATCAATGAAATTGCTTCATCACGTGGGCAGTCCACGGTGGGTAAGACCCCCGGAGGAAACTTCCAACGGTTAGCATGCTAACATGTTAAAGGGTTAACACCACGTAAAAAAAAAAAAAAACGATCGGGAAAAACAATGTGTACAAATTGGGGAAAAAAAGGAACCGTGATCTTTTGAAGATATGCGTTCAGCACGCACATGTGACAGCGTTGGAGTGGGTGGCTACTAGGCTTCGGACAGGGATGCCCTTGTTGCGATCGCGCGTTTGCCTGGCCCTCACGGGAACTGCCTTTTAAACAAAAAAACATTCCTCACGTTGTAAGTAGATATGCCCTGCGTGGTATTCACCTGGATGTCCTCATTCTGTATGTTCAGAACGGTGCCTTCGACGACCTTACCCTCATCCACGACGAGCACTTGGTCGTTTATTCTGTTTGGCTTCAAAGGAATCACAGCATCAGACACGATGCTAAAGGACGTTTTCTCGGTTGCTATTTTTAGTATGGTATACAAGCTCTTCTTCATCACCTCTGTGACTCTCCCAATTTCGTTGTAAAAGGGTCCCGGGGTTATAACCTTTATCATAATTCCTTCGACTAACCAAAGTGGAGACTCCTTTTCTTCATTGTTTTTGTGTCGGTGTGTGTCCAAGAAATTAGATGCATTGGTAAAGCCAGAGTTGTTCACCCCACCATTAATGCCACCAGTGCCTTGGGGATCATCCCATTTTCCTAGCCCCTTGGAGGAGGTGCTGTTTTTACCGCCTCTTCTCATGCTATCGTCATACCTTTGGTTTGTATTCAAATTGTGGGAACCGGGTCCTGTCTCGTACTGTCCATTGATCAATTCTTCCGCCGTGTTGTTCTTTCTGGTGGTACCTTTTTTGTAATCCTCATTAAATCCTCCCCCCCTGCTATGTGGTTCGTTAAAATTAGTCGGATCACTTGCTCGCCCATTGTGATGGTAATTATAACTGGTGTTCCCGTTTGGGTGATTTTCGTGTGACGTTCTGCCCCAGTTTCCTTCGAAGGTTTTCTGCTCGTGCGGCAGTGGAGGGGGCGGATGCTGGTGGCTGCTATTCGTTCCTTTCCACCCGTTCGATTGGTTCCACGGGGCAGAATGGGAAGAAGCGTTTACGCCATTTGGGGCGCTTGCATCTGGGTGGTGACTTCCCCTCCAGCGTTCCTCCTCGTAGTTGCCGCCGAACTCGTTTCTGTGCCAGTCGGTGCTCTTCCTGCCGCTTTCGCTGTGGAGGGAGGACTCATACCCGATCCGGTCATACCTAGGGCTTCTGTCACTGGTGTTTCTCCACCTTGGGGAGGTGTCCAGCCCGTTGGAATATCTATCCTCCGTGATGGTGTAATGGTCCTTGAACGAATCCGCAATGGCGCATTCGGTTTTTTTCTGCCTTATGGTCTTGGGCTTAATCTTCAAGAGGAGAGTAAACTCGTCCCGCTCAGCATCTATGACGTCTCCGAGGAGGCCCTTATAAACCCCACTTAATATTTTCACTGTTTTTCCAATGAAGGATTGGTAGGTATTATTCCTTCTGGGGAGCATACTGCTGTTCGTTCGGAAGAGATTATTGTGTGTAACAATTCTTTTCTTTTCATTTGGGTTTCCACTGAGTATGCAGTTATCACTGTCCAGGACGACAAACCCGTTGTCCTCCACTTTCTTGTTGATCTTAGCGAACACTTTATTCTTCCAGATGTAGTTCACCACGGCAACTTTATTTTTGTGTATCCCTCTGACGATTTGTATGACATCCTTCGATTGGATAATATTTCCATTTTCGTCTTTGCACACTTGGCCAATGGCAGACCGCTTAGAGGTGATGGTACCAATTGTGGTGTGCAAAATTGTGTTATGGCTTGTTAACACTCGAATGTGTTTGTTCTTATCGATGTAGGTTAGTATACCAATTTGTCTGTCACTCAGTTCTATTAAATCACCGATGGAGAATCCGTTAAGGGAGTTGATTCCACCGAGTCCTTCATTGCTTATATGCTCACAGGAGGTGAGATCTTGAATGGAAGAACGAAATTCGGTATTCAACGAGGGAGAAAAAATAAGCGCAACGTTTTCTCTATAATCGAGCAAAGAAATGAGTCCACTCTTCCCTTTATGAATTCCATTGATTACGGTTACGTTATCCCCCTCGAGGAAATATTTCGTCACATCAGTTGGGAGGAATTTAAAATTTTTTGCTAAGTTATCCGGATTTATGGTTAGCACATTATCACTCACATTTGTTATAGTCCCAATCAGGTTGTACAATTCTCCCTTCATAATTTTCACCCTTTCCCCCTTCTTAAACAGGTGTAGAGAATTCTTATTAATAAAAGCTTTGGTGACGTGGAGGTTGATTTCCTCCTCGTTTGTGTTATTTCTGTTGAAGTCTCGAATTTCCGTTAGGGTTATGTTTGCATTTTCCGATAGGAGATATTTTATGTTCATTTTTTTTAGTAGGTAGCCATTTTCTTCAAAAATATTATTTTGATATTTTATCGTTCCTGGGTAAGGTCCATGTTCAATGACTCCTCCTGTTTGTTCGACTTCCTCTCGATCGAACAGCTTTTTTAATGGCCTTTCTTTTTTTTTCTTCCTCCTAATTTGTAGCGCTTCATCTAGCATTTGCAGCTCTCCATTTGGTACTGTCGTAGCATTTGGTACTGTTGTAGCGTTTGGTGCATTTGGCACGGTTGGTACGGTTGGTGCATTTGACACATTTGGCACTGTTGGCACAGTTGGTGTACTTTTGGTATCCCCCCCTATTACTGACCCTGCTGGGATGATGGCCTTGCTGCTGCCATGCTTGTTCAAGTTTGATTTACTATCCCCCATGTTGGAGGACTGATTCTTCGCATTTTTTTGATCCGACGTGGATGAGGGTCCTTTACCCGTGGAGGGATTAGCCAAACTTGCGTTGGAGTTACTACCCTTCTTATAATCGTTGTATTTATCATATTCAATTCTTGGTATTAACCTCACGATAGCATAAATGCCCTTTTCGTGTACCTCAAATATTTGCCCTATATCGTTCATGTAAATTCCTCTCTTAATACGAACATATTCATTCACCTTTGGGATGATCACTTTGGAATGACACATGGAAAAAATGGACGTCAACTCTTGCACTGGTACAATGGATATCTCATTTAGGTTAATAAACTTGAACCCTAAGAGGAACCTTTTTAACATGTATAGACTTTCCGCCTCTACATATATGTATCCTTTCAAATTTCCCGAAACGTAGACCCCCTTAATGTTAAAATCGTTGTCTTTTAACTTCATGTACTTGTAGTAAATTCCCATGGCTACATTTCTCTCTACTCCATTTTTGAATAATTTTATTAGCCACATTTTGGGACTATCAAAAGAGGTCAAACATTCCCCTTCGTCGAAGTAGTCTTCATCTTCTGACATGTCCTCATCTGTTAGCGTCTCCCCATCTGTGAGGCCATCTTTCATTTCCTTCTCATGTTCATACCGTTGAGATAGCTTGTTAATGGTCTGAGCTAAATGGTTCGTTCCACTTTTCAGCTTCATTTCGTACATTTTTTTCCTTTCCATCTTTTTTACTTCTTCGAATTCATCTACGTAGGAGCTGGCGTATTCTTCCTCCTCATCGTCGCCTACCTGCGCCTCCGTATCCAGGAAGGTCGACAGGTACCTCTTCTTGGACAGCTTTCTTTTTTTCAGCCCACTCAACCCTCTTGTTCTGCTGCCCTTTCTTTCTCTGTAGTCCTCCTCGTCATCATCATAATCGTCACTGTCATCACTATCATCATCATCGTCATAAATGTCGTCCTCCTCATCCGCTTCATCATCCAGATAGTGAGGCCTGTGCTTCTTATCTTTTTTTCGCTTTCTGCGTGCTGCCCCTTTGGAGGGTTTGTTAACCTGATTATCAGCAGCGTTATCGACGCCCGCCGCAGTTTGCCCCCCATCCTGGGGGGATCTTTCACCCTCCTTCACCTCCTCATCGTCGCCGCTGAACAGTTCGTTTCCCTCCACACTTGACCCGCTCATGTTGTTCACCTGGGTGGAGCAGAGGGGAAAAACGCTTGAGGGTCCGGCCCGCTTTTAAAAATAGGTAGCCCTCTTCCCCTCTGCACTGTAAATATATGTACGCATACACGCTACGTTATTATCGTAACGCCGCATACAGGGGGGTGGGTTAGATAAATGCGCTCCCCCAGCAGATCTGCACGTGCATGTTAACCTTCCCGCAGGAGGTACTCAAACTATGCAGACGAATTAAAAAAAGAATAAAACGGGAGGAACCTTAAAAAATTGCGCCTCTCCACTTTTGCAAAAGCTTCACGTGGCGAAATGCCAAACGGAAAAGCAATCAAATGGGTATGCAATCAACTGGGTAGGTAGTCAAATGGGTAGGTAGTCAAATGGGTAAGGCGTCAAATGGGCACGCCGTCAAAAGGATAGGTAGTATCGTGGAAACACTGTCACATGAAAAAAAATAATCACATAGGCACGAAACTGCAACGCAGGTGAATGCCAACAGGGGCATTTCAGCGAATGCGCAAATGGGCAAAAACGTCGGGAACAAGTTGCGGGCTTGATGCAAATTTATTACTGTATCAATTTGGCAAATCCCGGGAAAACACCTTCACTTCAGTGCATATGTCACACGTTATGTAAAATTGTATACGCATAGCATATATGTATTTTAATGCATATGCCAATATACAAGGGCGAACGAATTGCATGCCGCACGGTCCATCTTTGCTGCACTCAATTTGTAGTCCACTCGAGCATTTCCTTTTTTACTGCGCCGTCATGCCCTTAAAAAAAAAAAAAAAAAAAATCGGTATTATACATTTATCATTTTTTCTTTTCTCCCGTTTTGTAACCCCTCAATTTTGATGCAACGTTTTTTATTTTTATTTTTATTTTATTTATTTATTTTTTTTCTCTCCAGTGCGCGTGAAAACGAAACAGCCGTTTGTTTGCTAAAAACGGGGGAGCCACAATGCGCTGTTTTTTTTTTTGCAAGCTGTTTCACAGAGGGGAACTGGTAACCCTGTGTGCATCTAGTCACTCGTACAAATGGTAGCATGCTCGTATACGCGTTTATACAGGTGGGTACCCCGTGGAAAAGGTACATCTTCATGTGACCACACGTGGTAGAACGTCCCCTACACATTCTCACCCTTTCAGCCGCCTGATTGGACATAAAAAATACTTAAAGGGCACAATAGTCTTAACAGTATTCTTTCATCGCACATAAAGTATTAAAAAATAATAATTAAGGGTAATCAGCAATAGGGGGGAAATTCATCCCTGTGCGTTCTTCCCCACCCTGAATGAGTTTTCCTTTCCGGAAAGAAGTGGCAGAAAGGTTATAGTCGTGCGCGTATTTGGTCTCCGTACTGGAGTTGCGAAGTGGACATCCCAACTGAGCCTTTACGCCAAGTACGTAAGTGAGGATGTAGGGGAAAACGTTTATCCCTGGTTGTAGACCCCGACACGATCCCCAGTTTATATGACATAACGAACGCGCAACTGAAACCAACGGAGGATGTCCATCGCGTTGGCGGAAGACAGAACAGCTTTGCCATGCAGACGGGGCAAATATACAAAAATGTAAACCTGACTGCGCAACTGCATTGTGGTGATGCTTCTTCCACACAATAAGGTCCTTTTTATAACCCCTTCGCCATTGCAAAAAAAAAAAAATATATATATTTATTTCCTTTCGAATTTTCCCCCGCCGTTATGTCCGCAGTTTATATAACAGAAAAAAATAAAATAAAAAAAAAGATACGATAAAATAAAATACCAAACGCTAATACGCTGCCACATTAAAGGGTTAACTAAAAAATGGATGCAATTAAAAATATGAATAGGCTCAATATTCTAATTCGAATTAAGAGGGGATTCTAAAAATGGCACAAAAAAAAGGGGCGAAAAGGGAAACGCAGGTAGCAAACGCGGGGAGCAAACATGCATTACGTGGTTGCTATGCTAATTGTACAGGCACATCCAATTCGACGTGGTGGCGGGCTTCGTTCACATATACGAAAGCATACCGACGTCGTGCATGCACACATAAACGCACACACACACGTATAGGGAGAGAGGTACGAAAGTGTTGCGATGCATGCAGAACTGCACACATTGGTGATACCGCGAATGAGGCGTCCTAACTGCACGCTCGATTTGGATTCTTCAAATTGCAAGGAACGCGATGTTCCATGGGCTCACCTCCCCCAAATGTTCAACTGAATGTTCGACCCAGATTGAGCTATAGCCCAATCTCCCTATACTTGTACTTCATGATCGTCTGGAATAGCAGCAGCAGGGCGATAAACGTTATGGGGATGTAAAACGTCTGCTTCACATCAATGGAGGACAGCATGCTGATGGTCTGGCCGATGGAAACTGCAAAAAAAAAAAAAAAAAAAAAAAAATTAATAACGGAAGGTTATGAAGTATACGGGAAAACCGGTTTGATATGGACAGATAGGCAAACCAAACCGATGTGCCAAACGTGGAACAAACACACGCACGCGTATGTGACCGAACGGGGAATAGATTAACCCAAGGGGGTTACCTATGTACGGGCAAAAAATGCATATATATACACACTGACATGCATAAGGAGCAACTTCGCATGTGTGCACTTACCCAGGATAATCGTATTAGGCATGAGCCCTATGTACGTGCCCAACGAAAAGGGAATCGCAGGAAGGGAAAGGGACCCTACCAAAATGTTTACCAACGCATTTGGAAACACAGGAGTTAACCTTAAAATGGCAATGTAGAAAAACAAGTCAAGTTTAGTCTTAACCCTCTTCTTTATCTGCTCATCAAACTTATTAAGTGGCTTCCTAAAAAAATATTCTATGACTGTACGCCCATAATTCTTAAAAATAAAATACGTCACTAGGGGGGAAATTGTAGAAAGTAGGGAACAATAAAAAATGGAGAAAGCATAATTGTAAAACGCCCCAATTAGTATAGTTATGATACTACCCGTCCCTGTCATCCACCATAAGAATAAGGGAAAGGCTTGGTAAAAAATATATATTAAGGAGAGCAATAAGAGCAATATAAGGCTATGTTCATTTTTGTAGCAAATTAAAGAGTCATATAAAATTTTAATTTTCCCTTTGCTGTTCAATGTTATGAGATCTTTAAAATTTTTTGGAATCAGCGTTTTTAGTTTTTGCTTGCTTTCTGTGGTTAGGCCTACATGGAGGGATGCAATTGGGAGGAAAATAAAGGAGCATTTTGAGGGGTATGACACACACACATTTGCATTTACACGTGTGTGCATCTCTTGCGCACCGCTTAACCCCGTGTTGGCGAACCCTTCCAACCATTTGACGCACCCGGAATGAGATAAACATATATCGTAATCACCACAAGGAATGATACGAATATTAGGGAGAGGTAAACGAGGTGTAACTTCAGCTCTTTGCTTTTTACTTTTGGGAAGAATAATATATCAGTTTCGTTTCTCACATTTTTTGTTTTCTCTTTTTTCATCTTTACGACTTGCATGGTCTAGTTAAAATTGCCTGCACGTTAATGCGATACCGTAGGTGTGTGTGATGCCCAGGGGCGGTGCGGAAGCAAGAGCGCACTACGGCACATATGCGCATGTACCTATGCATGCATAGTATAACTCACGCGCTCATATATGTGTGTACGAACATATAATATGGTCCGCTAGTATGCGCACTTCCGCATATGCTGGCTAGCTTGTGCGAACTCCCACCTGTGTGCCTCCCCCTCTCGCTTGGGCTTTCTACGGGGTTCCCCTTTTCTTTCCGCTTCCTTCTATAGCTAGTAGTGTACTTGCGAGACGGTGCCTTGTCCCATAAAATAATCACGTAAATCTTTAAAATGAAACAAGCATACGAATGTGCAGTTAAATAATTCGCTTAGCTCCTTTTATAAGGCATTTTCAATTTTTATCAGCTTGTACACAGAGAAGTTCTCTTTTGCATATCACACGCATGCAATGTGCCTCCCCTACTTAGCACATATGCTGTATATTGGGGAATAATTTTTTTTTTTTTTTTTTTTTTTTTTTTGCGGAAAATATTTTTTTTTTTTTATGCTTTTCCAAAGCGTTGTGAGGTTACTAATAAACCCGTGCGTTGCTGGCGCGAGGTCCACAAAGGAATGAAAAAATAGTTAGGCACCACTTGTGCTGGTGCCATGAACAAGTCGCATAATAATTTTCCGTCCAGGCACCAACCCTTTTAGATTTTTCATTTTTCCTATTTGCATGTCTGCATTTTTTTCCCTCCTCACCATCCATGGTGCTGCCATCTCACGCTTACTTTTCGTGCAGGTGAATGGTTGCTCCAGTCCTGGGGTACTGGACAATGATACATGTTCGATCAAGCGACGGTCTTTCCTGAGAGGAAGTTCCGGCGCTTTGCGTGCTCTGCGATTTTGTGTAACCAAATTGTTGGACGCGTGTCTGTGTATATTGTCCTGTCTTTTCCCTTTTATATTTTTGTTTTCTTCCCCCATGCATGTCAACTCGTTTATGCGACCATCTGTAGCTGGCAGAATTTGCATTTCTTCCGCTCATACGTACAACAGTATGCTATATGTACCTCTGTGTGTGTGTATTTTTTAAGCGATGAAGACGTACTGCAACTCTTAATTACTGCCCAAGTGGGTGTCTTCCCATGGTTTGGCCTTTTTTCCCTTCCAAAAAAATGGAACATGCTGCGCAATAGGATTGATGTCCTGCGCCAACCGCGCGAAACGCGTCCCCCGCAGTTGCTAGCTTTTAGCATTATTAAAATTGAGAACGTTTTATTATTATCATTTTATTTTTTTTTTTAATTTTGGCTGTTTATGTTTATCACATAAGTAGGTAAATTTTTCAAAGGGAAAAAAAACAAATTATTCACAAATGCTAAAAGGAAGGAAGTCAAAAACAACTTTGCCATGTGACAACGCTCCCCATGTGCTTATACACTTAGGAGAACGTGTGTATATATATAAACATGCATTTATTTATAAACACATTGATTGGCAATTCCTTTTCAAACGTGCCATTTTCCATTTGTGCGAAATGCAAAATGGACTTGATAACAAAAAAAAAAAAAAATGAAATAAAATGAAAAAAAAAATGTGTACACCTTTGAACAAAGATCCCCCTTGTGTAGCAGCCGAAAATGTGCAAATTACGCATTACAAATATGTACAAATGGACACGTCAAATTGTTCCCTCTTCTCCGTGTGCGACGTTGTAAAATAATTGTACAGAACACTTCTATTTGTGAATATAGACTCCCCTTTTTCTTTCAAAACGGTACCCGCATTACACCTTCTTGTTTGAAAAGAACCTCCTCTTCGCACAGACCTCTCATTCGTGTGTATTACCCATGGCGCAACAGTTCTCCACGCATACGACTGTATGTTTACACATACACACGGTATACTGGTGCCTTAAAATGGAAAACTTGCATTTACCGATTTTTATCCACCCTTTTCTTCCGAATCATCCTTCATGAAATAATCAAAGAGCGAAAATATTTTGTTAAAAATGTAGTAATAATTTGTGCCTATGCAAATGCCTATTACTAGGCCTATGACTAGTCCAGTTGAAAACCCCCAAATGGATTTTGTTGCTTCCTTTTCTATTTCGTCCAATTCTTTTGACGCGAAGTAGTGGCTCAAGGACGCTCCGCCCAGGAATAACGCTGGTAGGTAAAATGCATTTCTCCTCAGGAATCGTTTAGGCATATTTTTATTTTTTTATTTCTGCCAAGGTGGACGGGCGATCTTTGTCTTCCTCTTCCTCTTCGTGCAGGCAAACGCGGGTGCGCACGTGAAGCATACGCAACATACGTTCATATGCAAATCTGTGTGTGCTCCTCCGTTTGCTTGTGCAGTCTTAACACATTCTCAGTAGTCTTCCCCTGGAGTCATACTTCAAACGTATATCACCGTAAAACAAGATGGCTTCACTTCAAATTCATAATTTGGGAAGGTATCTATCGTAAACACTGCCCATGTATTACGGGTGTGCCTTTCTCCTCATAAAACAAATAAAAAGAAAACATTATTCACCTTTATAAAATTACATATATTTCATGTGTATGTAATGCATGTATGCATTATTTTCCTGGTCATTTAAAAAGGTTTAACTTGAAGGAAAAATGTGAATACAAAAAATTGTCCATCCAGAGGAAAATTTTTTTTTTTTTTTTTTTTTCTCTCATTTTTAAAAATTCGAACTAATGTGCATATTTGTGTGGCGCACATTATTTTTCAATTTACGAATCGAGAATTTACAATCATTTAAAATTTTACACAACTTGGCGCAATTTGCACCAGAAATGTGAATTACGAAAGAGAGCAAAGAAGCGAACACGTCCCATGTAGCAAAATAATACTGACGCGTTTGTGCTGGTGGGGTATGTGTATACTTGCGCTTTTACCACGTTTTATTGTGTCGCTCGGCTTCTTTTTTTTTTTCCAATATGTAATCCCTTTGTTCTATTTTTTGGTATACCAAAATGTACATTAATGAGCAGGCACAAATGCATAAATAGGCAAATATGCAAATGCCCCAATACTCCTTTGTGTACGTTACAAGTGGCAAAGTGAGAGGCCACGAAATACCGGCAAAATAAAATAATTCGAACAAACATAAAAATTGGGATATTGAGGAATTTTTTTCTTTTTTTCCACGAACAGCGCAGATAATGACACACCGCATAATTCACGAATTTAACTCCTTTTTGTAACTCTCCGAAAAAATGCTTAGAACATGTATTATGCGCAGTCATCCGGTTCGTACAGTCACTAAGAGAAACATCTATACAGCAAACAGGGAGCAGATATCACACAGGAACATTTCCAACTTAGTGTTATGTTATGCACAGCCGCAGTCACCATTTGGACATACATTTCTCAGTCAAAAAAAATTCTTCGGGGTAAAAAGAGTTGTTCAGAAAAGAAGTTAGGCTAATTTGAATGCAGCTTGAAAACTGTATCTGCATATTAATAAATGTAACCGTTGTGACAAGCTTGTATTTAACTTCTACACCTTAAACGTTTCAGTTAAGACGGAAGGGGAAATACAAAGTTGAACAGCCGTCTGTTTTGCCGTGCATGTCTGTCTACGCATCATGAGAGTGTGTACATGTGTGTGTCACGTATTTTTCCCCCTCCCCCACATTTTTCAGAGTACATGCTAAAATTAATACAACCACACCAGGAAAAGTTTGACGCGGAAAAATACAAAACCTTTCTGGAAAAGGAAAACCTACGTGAAAAAATTGACGTAAACAACATCAACATCGACAATGAAAAGGAAGTTGAATTATATGAAAATTATTTACTAAATTATAAATACAACAAAAGGGAAGTTGAAAAGAATGCACCCCTGCCGTTGTCCCTGTTGTCATCTTCCTTCATAAGAAGAACCATTTACTCTAACAGGGAACACGTTTTAAAGAATTTAAAAAACATTAACTGGAAAAAGTATTGTTGCAATGTCAAAGGTGTGAGGTGGCATGCTAGTGGGGCATGGCGCGTCTACTTCTCTAAGAGAAATTACCAGCATAATTTTTTTGTCAAATGTGACTGCTATTTTCGAGTGAGTATTTACGGTTTTGAAAAAAGCAAAGAACTCGCCGTTCGGTATAGGAAGAGGTTGGAGTATGAGTACATATTGCTCATGAAGCGCTGGAAGGAAATCGAAATGTAATAGAAAAAAAACAAAACGAAAACGAAAAAATCATGAAAGAGCAAAAACAGCAGTAAAATTATTATAGCTGATTAAACCTCCAGCTAGCCAAATTTGTGCAATTTTTTTTTTTTTTTTTTTTTTTAACGTTCATGTAAATATGTGTAAATTTCCTACATGTTCATAATTTTTTTCAAATTTCATCACCTACTCAGGGAAAATGCTAAAAAGAGAAAAATGATAAAAGAGTTCAAAAAGAATAACCGGAACTTTGATCAGGAAGAAGATAGTGAACAAAATGACGACGAAGGGTACTACAAAGAAAATTCAAAACGCCAAGACGTAAACTATTAAGTGTGTACACGCCAATAGTTGTTGGAACTTGCAGGATAATGTTCAAATAATATTATGACAAAAGGATGAGTTTCATTTATCACTATATTTGCTTTTAACTTTATTTGCGCTCTTTCCATATGTGCTAATTCAACTGGTTATATTGTGTTAACCGTGAACATGTGTTTCTTCTTCTTAGGCACTTTTATAAACAAAATTTGTTTTTTTTTTTATTATACACTTTTTAATTCATTTCACAAATTCACTAAATTAAATTAACATTTGCTAATAGCTGAATTAATCTACATATAATTTGCCTCCTCTTTGGACCACTTTAGGGTGTAATTTAAACTCCAAAAGGTTTAAATGGTCTTTTTTTTTTCCATATGCGCAAAAACGATTATATATATGCAATGAGGTTCATAAAATATAAAATAGTAGAGTTTTTATTCCCTTCCCCCCATCCCCTAAATGAAGCTTCTGCAAAAGGTTTGCGCAACGCAAAATTGTGAAAAGGAATTTGGAGCACATAAGCATGTTTACACTCTGTTCTTTTTTTCCTTTTCGCCCGTGTAAAATTGCTGCTTGAATGTTATCAACAAATTGTAAAAAAACAAGAAAATCATTTTAGCCTTTTTGAAAATGTTGCAAATGAATGCACAAAAAAGGTCATGCATTTCTTTTTTGCACCTTTGTTATAATTTAATAGTTTCATTATTTTTTTTTTTTATTGAAAAATCGCACGTTAATTTCACGCAGTTAAAAATACCTAACAAAAATGCGTAGAATGTGAAACCGCTCTACGTTGACAAACCGTCAATTAAAAACATTCATTTGAAGGAAAGGAAACTGTAACGAGATGAAAATAAAAACAAAAGCCGACGAGCGTGTAAAAATATAGTTCCCACTTTTGCTCTACGTTATTTTATCTGTGTAAAATAACTAAATTGTGCTCCTTTTTCATGCAAACTTTTTCTTAATTCCAGGCGCAGAAACATTACTCAATTTAACAATTTAACCGTTTATATTTTTCGTAACATTGATACGCCCCACATTACATTTTTTTTTTTTTGGGTACCTTCGAACGCGAATACTTCCAAGCCTATGTGAACATGTGAGTATTTATGTAAACGCAAGTGTTCCCCCCCAAAAAAATAACTTTACATTGGGAACTTACCCTTTCGCAAAGAGAACAGAAAAAGATACGTTACTTTACACCACATATACTTCACCAAGTGGGATTTACCCTTTTGAATAAGTTCCCCCCAAATGTTACGTTGACTGTACTTTATAAATTATGGTAAACATAGAAAAAGAGATGACAAAAGAGCGCTACAAGGGTTGGCCTTTCTGAGCCATCTTTTCGTCCCTCCCCCGTGTGGCCCATTTTTAATTTTCACCTGACAACACACCGAATATATCACCTTCCCCCCCCGTCAGTTGCGGCTAAACAATGCAAGACTTTTTTTCAAAAGTAAAATTCGATTAAGTGGCGGCAAGCAGCATCCCAAATGGGTTGTAAAGGACAAAGAAAAGTATAACATATATACGTATGATAATTCCTATTATGGAGAAAACTTCCGGTATAACAATTTTATCCTACATTTAAGATCATACAAGTACTACATTGACTACATAGTAGAGAACGTTTACAGATCTGTTAAGAATTGTGGAAAATGTTTCTTTAATCCTTTGAAAAATATTATATTAAAACACAACCCAGATGTTCGTTACCAGTTAGTAGCCCTTATGGCTTTTTTCGGAACCACGTCAGCCATAACATGCTACCACAATGGCATCTACCAGAACATTATTGACGTAACAAATATGTTAGAGTTAGGCGTAGTAGATGACATGAAGGACAACAGTTTTTTCGACACGCAGAGCGAAATGCAGAACAAAAATATCGATGATTATAGTAAGGACCATGAAAGACTGAGTGACTTGTGGTAGGTTTCGTTTGCACTACATTTACATGTGTGCCTATGCATATATGCCATTGTGCACCCCTTGTGTGAATAAATTTTTCCCCGTGCATACCACTAAAAATGATGTGCAATTTTTGCGCAAATGTATTGCCCATGTTTTACCCCTCTTGCCTCCATCATTAGGGAAAGGGCACTGAAGGACGCGACGCAGAAAAATAGCTTTGATCAACTGTGCAGCTACCTAGCCATAGAGGATGGTGAGCCCATAGTAAACTTTAAGCCGAAGCATATCTGGAGATATAACATGATTCCCTATGGAGAAAATAACCCAGACACGAAGACATTTGAAGTTCCTGCACACGAGAAGCCCTTTAGATCCTTTGCATTAAACTTTACATATAATAATCTGTCAGGAAATTGGGGAGATTACATTGACAGGAGGGACAACAAGGGATCTTTGCTAAGACCGTCAAGGTACATGTTCACGGATGTAATAATACCCGCCACAAAATAATTTTAAAAACAATGGAGTTGCGAAGTTGCGTGCGTTTACACGAGTGCACGTGCGTGCGCTGCATATATATATGATGCACACCGCATACATGAAACATGCATTGCACATGTGTGTACACGTGTACGCCTTTTTTTAATAAATAGAAAAAAATTATTAATTTGAAAACGATATAAAAAAAAAAAATTATGTCATGTGCGAAATGAATTTGCTTTAATTCCTTCATTTAGCGAAAATTAAAAAAATGCAATTAAAAAAGAAATCGAGTTAAATTAACCACGACATTTTGTACACGGTTAAAAAGTTGAATGGGTACGAATGAGATTACTATAAAAATCAGTTCGGGTGGGGGTGCAGTCATGCACGGTGCGTGCCCTACCCTACGCATACACATGTACACACACATATATACATATACACATACATATATATATTACATATACGTACGCATGCGCATGCGTAAATAGACGTGTAATGGGCCTCCGCTCAACCCGGGCGGCTCCACCTACGGAACGTAGTTGTTCGCATTGTAGAAGTTCCCATTCGGATATACTCCGTCCATAGGTACTGGTACCGCCCCGGGGTACAATGGATTAAAACCATTTGGGGGAGGCATTTCATTAAAAGGGGGGTAATTCATCATGTATGGAACATTTGGTACAACTTGCTGTGCATACATGTTAAAATTACCTTGTTCGTTATTCTGCATGAAATTATGCTGGGGATTCATATTTTCTGGTAATTTATTATTATTCCCGTTGAATGCCATCATTTCAATGGGATAAGGGGGGGGAACAGGGACACCCATAGGCATAGACATAGGCACAGGCACTGGCATTGGGACGGGCATAGGCATGTTGCTGCTTTCGTAATTCATATTATTGTAAAAATTTTGCATAGGGTTGTTCATAAACGGTTCTGGTGCATTATTAAAATTCATATTTTTGTTTTGACAGTAAAAATACGCATTGTTATTTAAATCTGGTTGATTGGGATAACCATAATTCATGTTAAATTTATAGGGGTTATTATCGAAATTTTCCTCTGCACCTAGATGTAGTTTTTGCTTTTTACTTTCGCTTGTATTTATATCGTCTAATTTTCTTTTACAATCTAGGTTCATGGAATTTAAGACAGACTTCAGAACGTCGTCAAAATTTTTATTTTTAATTAATAGGTATTTTGAAATTCCCCTATGAACCCAGGGTAGTTTGTAATAATTATCATCATTGATATTTGCCGCTTGGTCGTATATATAGTTATTATCGTTTACACTTTCAAAGTCTACTGGAAATTTGCTATTCATCACGTGGTCAATAAAGCCACATGGGTTTTCATAAAAATTTGTGTAACGTAACCTTAAGCTATTTTTCTGTTTAATTTTACATAAGATGTTTATAATATCCTCATCCATGCTGTCTATTTCGCTTTGTATTCCATTTAGCTTTTCAAATATAGAAATTGCTGGAGAATTTGAATTTGCTCCTTTTTTATCACTGTCCTTGCGCGATAATGAGCCTTCTTTACCGGACCGTTTGTCCTTACCTTTTTCTTCACACACGTTTTTTTCGCCCTCCCCCTCGGCATTCTCACCATGGGAATTTTCCTCCCCTGATGCATTTCGATTCTGTTCGGTGCTGCTCTTCGCCTCAATGACTTCTTCCCTTTTGTCCTCTTTTTCATCAAACTCGTCTCCTTCCTTGCCTTCTTTGGAACTCCTCACATTTTCAACATGACATTTGCTCATCTTATCCCCGCTGTCATCCTTCGTTTCATTCATTTTCAAAAACTGTAACAGATCACTGAGGTGATGTGAATCCAGAACAAATTTTTGAAGCTTGCCACCTTCGAAAGATACGAAGGGTTCAAAAACGTCCACTACGATATCGTAGATGCTCTCCGATTCCTCTTCCTTCTCTAGATCAACAACGTGCTCTAGAACTATTGGCTTTTGAATGGACACATGTTTCTGTAAAATTCTGGGAAGATCACAAAATTCGTATTCATCTACTTCTAACACGTCTCTTAACACTTCATCCGTTTTCATAATCCCATTCGAATCAATTAATTCCTTCTCTAGGCTATATTCATAAATACGCTTTATAACTTCCGGCATGGTTTCTTCGGGGGATTGCATAAAATTCTTTAATTGAGGGGAAAGTTCGAAAAATGGTATTTTTTGGTCTAAAAATAGAAATATTTTAATTGTCTCCTTTTTTTTTTCATTCACTATACGACTAAATGTTAGCTTATCACAATCGTAATAATTTTTATTATTCTTATCATATATAATGGTTTCTTTGTCTCGCATAACCATGATGGTTGAAAAGAAGGAAGTAAATTTCATAACAGTGGTGTTGCAATAATCTATCTGCTCATTCCTGTCGGATAAATCACCGATGTCTGTGCCTGAACATTTGCTGTCCGCATCTTTCGTTTTTGTCCTACTTTCGTCTACTAAATGGCTCAAATCGTTACCATCATTTTTACTTGCGTTGCCTGGGACTGTATCCACACCAGGCGAATCAGCATCATTATCGTATTCATTTTCATCGGTATTTAAAATATAACCATGAATGTTAAATGTAAAAGACGAGGGAGAAGCATACTTGTAAATATTCTCCGAATCTGGTATTTCAATATCAGCTGGATAATTCACTTCTTTCTCGCCATCATTGAAAACGGTGTAGATGTGAACCCTCAACCTACGCCTTACCTTTTCTGTCTTTACGGTTGATGAGAATGCTTCATTAATGTAATAGTTGCTCATGTCAATACATCTATTTATCTCCCCTTCATACTTCACCAACGTTTTAATTAAATTGTAGTTTTTTTCGTCTACCTCTTTAACCGTCCTGGTAAGCACTGTGTTATATAAATTCTTAATAACATCTTCCTTCTCATAGTAGTTACTGTCAGCAAACATGCAATTCGAATTTAAACGATCTATGGGCTCCATGTATTCTGTCGAATTGTGTGCCGCCGTTCCAACAGTAGTTTATACGCAGAGGGGCGTACCAAAACAAAAGATCCAAACCAATTTTCGTAAATCCTTCCGTTATCTTCGGATATTTGATTAATAACATGCAAAATGATGCTAACAGGTGAGTTATCCATTCATTGAAGTTTTGCAATTTAAAAGTTAAAATTAAAAAGTTGAAAAAAAATAAAACTACCTTTTTAAAAAAAAAAAGGGGGGTTGGGAAAAAACGCTTGCATTCATTTTTGTACTAACTTTTAAAACTTTAAACCTTAAGAAACACAAAAAAAAAAAAAAAAGTCCACTTAACAAATTCCATAATTTATACTTCTTAATGGTAACAAATAATGAAAAATATATATATCCTCACAATTTCACTTTTTACATACAAAAACAAAATCTCATAAATAGCTGTACTTGAATGCAAAATCAGATAGAAAAAATGCTCATTAATTAAACGTGAATGTGAATGTATATGTTATGTACCATAATACATGCATATGCCATTTTACAATCCAAATGGTTGACCATTTTTAAGAAGAAAAAAAGAAAACCCCCCAAAAAATTTGTAAATATGCTGTGCTATTCCCAAAAGGAAAAAAAAAAAAAATATACCATAGCACAGATAAAGGAAACGTGCATAAAAAAAAAAAAAACTTATAAAAAAAGAAATAATCAAAAAGTGGCCTGCCCCAAAATTATATCTAAAACCATAACATCAAAAAAAAAAAAAAAAAAATAAATTTTTTTTGAAATGATGCTTTCACCAAATTGGGACCAAAAACACCCTTTTTAAAAAACAGTACAATTATATCAGCACAGACTTGAAAAGTGAAAATAATTGTCCAGGAATATAATCCTCATGGGGAAAAAATTCTGAACGATGACTCAAAAATTTTACAATTATGCATCACATGAAAAGATGCATACATATGTGTAACGCGAAAAATCCCATTTTATGCGTTTTTTAAAAATAATATGACGCATTTGAATTTTCAAACAAAACATAAAATAATAACATGGAAAATAAAAAAAAAAAGAAGGTATCATTTAAAAAAAGTCCCCCTTAGTGTATGGTACCCCTATTTGAAGCATGTAAAATAGAAGCATTTGAATAACAATGCAACTTTAAAGGATTTACTTTGCGAAATACAAGTGAGGTATACATGAATTCTTGCCTCTTAAACGTAGTACCAATGTATAACAAGGTTAACCAAAATGTTTTCATTCAAATAGGTATGTTCACAAACTCACCTAATAAGTGAGCAATAGTGCACACATGGGGAAATTTCATTAAAAATAAATCGAAAAGAGCAAAGTGAATCATTCCATGTGTGTGAAAATTCATGCCGCATGCGTATTGCATTCCATATTTTATATTTATTTGATTTTGATTCTAGCTAATTTGGTACTGTTTTAGCCATCCCCTTTTTGCATTGAATAAATTATTATACATGTACACTTATATAAACGTTTCTACCCCTCTCGTTAGAATAAGAAACAATTTTATTTGTGTGCTAAAAAAATATACATACACTTTTGCATTATTCATTGAAAGACGTCTTTTTGTGACGTAATGCGCCGAATTAAAAAAATAAACTAACATTACATCTATATAGTTAATTCTACTAGTTACAATGAACTGCGTACATTTTCCTTATGCTGAAGGGTAAAGTAACGCACCTATAAAACATGGACAACATGTCATTAGAGAAAAAAACAATAATCATAATCCGCTTGGAATTGCATTGATATTTAGCCCCAATGAAGCAGTTGTTAATTGTTTGTCATACGTGCTGCTTGCCTTCAAAATGGCTCCATCTACATACATATTACATTGACTATGAGCAAAATAGGTATTCATCTTTTTTTTTTTGGAAAATTAAAATGCATTTAATAGGATGAACACTCAGATGCGATTCATTTTCCCCAAAATTAAAACTGCATTACTTTTTTATTCCAAAAGATCATGCATATGGCCTTATTTATGCTTGTCTACTTCCATTTTCGTGTTCCCTAAAAGTTCATTTATACGAAATGTTATGTTGTCGGAACTCGTTTAAAGGACAAAAAATTATTGTAGGTATTATTATTTGAGAGAAAATTTCCTTTGTTCCGGTTTACTCCTTTTAAAGGTTTCATACTTAATACACCATGGGGAACATTAAAAACACGCTCGACATGTTGTACTATCGATTACTAAGTTCAAAAAGTAATGCGTCTACAGAATGTGCTTTTATCCTATCACTTATTCATGCATACAAATAGATTTTATGTCCATTGAAATTGCATTGCTGAGCACCACAAATCAACATAAACACGTACAGTTTACAACAAAGTTTTCACTTAACGGTGAAATTTAAATAAAAATGGAGGTTCTACAGAATGCTTTGTAAAGGGGCTTTACAAAATAAGCAAGAATAAACCTTAAAATCTAATCATTGTAACAGTACTACCTCTTTTACTCAATAAAAATGCAACAGTTTTCACAATTTAGAAAGAATGAACACGTCTCATTAGCTAATTTTAGTAAATGAACCAGTTTTATAAATTTTTTTTTCATAAATATATGATGGTTTAACTTTTAAGAATACCTGTTTTGTGTACAAACATTTGCGAAGCCCACTATTAATTATAATAACATTTTTTACTATTTTCTTTCCTTTTAATATGATAAAAGAATATGCTTGTCTTTTAAAGAATTTTTATTAGAATAAATTTCACTCGGTATATTATTACAATGTAGAATAGTATTACGCCTTATATTTACAATGTCTTGTTCTGCTTACTTTTATAATATTAAGACTTGCGAATGCAAATATAAAAATTAGGAATAACACATGTCCGTTATACTAGACAATATTAAATAAGCACGTTACACCGTGTAAACTTTCTTTCATCTCCTTTTATTAATGGAAACCATACGCATTGGGAACCTAAAATTCTTTTATAATTATCATAAAATAACATATTTTTCTATGCATATTCACTTTGTTCATAAGAACCTTAAGGGGGGCCTTTAGCAATAACAATTACTTCAGTTCCCCAAAAGTATCAATTTTAACTTTTCAAATTGTAAAAATAAAGAAAAATATTATTCCAATACATTTTTTTCCGTAAATGGAGCAAAAAAAGTTTAAGAATTAGTGCAAAATGTAGTAAGAACAACATTTATATAAAAGACCTAACTTCCTCTGGGACAGCAGGAAACACAAAATAGTAAAAAATCTGTATTTATTCAAAAAGTACTTTGTCCTTTTAAAGAATTCATAGAATGGGTAAAAAGTTAATAAATATTCAATTTTAATTGGATCGTCGAGAGACATGAAATGTACACTTATAACCAAAAATATATAAATTATGTGTAAAAACCCAACGTTCCTTTGCGACTTATATAGAAACATTTTATTGAAATAGAGTGAGTAGAGGGCGTTCAAAAAATTTATACTTCCTCCTACTTCGATATATTTTGAAGAACTTTTAACTTACACTAATTTTCTTTTAAACGTAAAATTCTAACTTTTTTAGTTCTTGTCTATGTGTACCATGTTTTCTTCACAGCATTTTTCTGCTTTTCCTTTAATTTTGTATAAAAACATTAAGGTCTTTAATTTTGTATACATAACATACACATTTACGTAAAAATTTTCGGATTGATATAGCATTTCTTAAATCACATGTAGCACAAAGACGATATTTTCTCTCTACATAATTCCTCGGGAGTCATCCATTGTGTCTATCATTGTAATTATCGGTTTCCGAATGAAGTGAAAAACATAAATATTTTTAAAGAAGGAACCAATTCACATGATTAAATGTACTTTTATGTGAAACAATTGTATTATAGAATACAATTTCTGGCCACCCTTAGCATATAAAAAAAGTAGTTGGATGAGAAAAGAACATTAATCTTTTCTTTATCAGTGGATGCAAATTTCTTATTTATGTCCTTTGTTTCATGAATTTAAATAAGAGATTCTCTGTTTTAGAATTTATTCACCAAGTTTATGTAAAACAGTGTTATTTTACGTTTATTAGGTTGAAAGGGTTCTACATTTTTCCTTCAATTCTATAGACATATAGACAGAGGAATATATGGCATAAACAATGTAATTTTTGGTTTTCCTTCAGTTCATTAAAAATCCCAGAAAAAAGAAATAGAATTTGAAAAAAATCTTATATTTTTTTCTTCACATATATATTCATTAAAATAAATGAGATTATGTATCTTTTCATCACCGAAAGTATACACTCATAATGCAAACATTTATTGTAGACGTGCATTTCAAGGTGATTTTGAGAAATGTTTCTACTGTTGCGTTGAATGAAATTAAGCTGTTTCTACATAAATTTTGAATTTTTAACTATTGTTAAAAAAAAGGGAAAAGAGGTAAAATGTGTCATTGTTCCTTGCTCTTCAATATGGTTCTGTTCTTTCAAAAGAAAATTGAGGCTAATTCATTAAAAAATATGATCTCTAGAAATACTAAAGAGCCAAGGAGCAAAATGCTTAATTTACCTATATATTTTCGTGATTAAAAAATTTCCAGTTTTTGCGCAGAGGAATATGCTAAAGCGTGAAGTAAAAATGCCCAATTACAGACAACTATGAGTTGTTTCCTTTTGTACTACAATAGTTTATTTGCTTAAACCGTTCTCCATATATACATATTCCATTTTTTTTAAAATGTAATTCATTATATGTAAGTCATAACTCTTGAAAGAGGGTAAAACAACAAGAAAAATGTATTCCCATAATTTGTGCGATTAAAAGGTTCAAAATGTTCCTGAGTCAATAATCATGTATATATTCATACCTAGAAATTAACCCCCCCCCTGAGGATGTACTTAACATTATCAGGTTCATTAGTATTTGTAAGTCTAATAAAAACATAGACGGGATATAAAAGAAATATGACTTCTTAAACTTAAAATAATTTGAAATTATGCTATATGTTAATGTTACGCTGAAGGTTCTTTTTGTTGAATTTTTGTTATCTATAGAAAAAAGTCTTGAACATAATATCT
The DNA here is from genome assembly GCF_001680005.1 of Plasmodium coatneyi. Lineage (NCBI taxonomy): Eukaryota > Apicomplexa > Aconoidasida > Haemosporida > Plasmodiidae > Plasmodium > Plasmodium coatneyi. The sequence goes on along the minus strand of NC_033566.1, from coordinate 1,945,456 downwards.
TATCATTTATTTTTCTTTTATATATATAAGTGTGCGTATACTGGAGGGAAAAAAATTGTTTTTATGTTCCACTCACAAACAGTAAGCTTCTTCATAATATTATAAAGCCATGTGAAGTAATATTTAGTGTCTAAAAAAATCGCATAAAAATGATTTACACACATTCACATAATTAACACCGGCAAAATTAGTCTCACATATAAAAAAAAAAGAATAATATTCATGAATTATCTTATATATTTTAACAATTAATAATTTAATTACAACACAATTTATTAAAAATTGATATAATATATACATAATTTACACTTAAATTATATATAAATAAAACAAATTATAGCAAATAAAAAGAAATCTTAATTATAAAAGTTTAATAAAAATAAAATTAAATAAAGTAATTATAGACTAATTAAATTTAAAATATATATTAATTATTAATATATTGTACTTAACGAGAACCTTTATTGTATTTTAAATAACAAATAAATATTTAAATAAATTATTAAATAAATAAATTGAATATATTAAATAATAAATAAAATCAATATATTAAATATGTTAAAAATAAATAAATTAAATATATTAATATGTTAATAAATAAATAAAATATTAAGTAAATAATAAAATATAAACATAATATAAAAGTAAATAAATTATGTTTAATAAATAATAAAATAACTGTGCATTAACAAATAAATTGTATATTAATTAAATAAAATATTAAAATATATTATATGGATAAATTATTAAATACATATTAAATAAATTAATTAAATATAATAAAGAAATAAAATATTAATTAATTATAAATGTATTAAGTATTAAAATGTGTTACATAATTTATAGTTAATTATATGCTATATTAATTTTATTAAATTAAATATATTTAATATATAAAAATTTTAATAAATTAATTAATCGTGTTAAATATATTATATAAAATTAATTATTAAGAATATTTATTAAAATAAGAAAATTATATATATATATATATAATTATTATATTATGTGTAATATATTAAAACATTATAGTAGTTATAAATTTTAAAAGGAACAAATGAAATAATAAATACAGAATTATAATTAGTTAATATAACAATTAAAAAAAGTAATTAGCACAAATTAATAAAATAATAATTAAATAATAAAATTAATTTATTAAATAATAATAAATAAATTTAATTAAATAATTATAAATCAAATAATTATTTAATATAATAAGAACGAAAATAATAGATAAATTAAAAATAAATAATGTTATTATTTATGTATATTAATTTATTAAAATATTATTTATTAATACAAATAATTAATAATTTTAATTAAATTAAATACTTATATTTAATTATAAATATAGTAAATATTAAATAATAATAAAATTGGAAATAATTTTATAGTTTAAATTAATATCTAAATTTAATATAACATTAAATAATCTATATGTATATATATATATAATAAATAAAATAACTAAATTTAAATATAATTTATTTATTGTTTTAAAAATATATAAAACTTATTTATATTATCTAAATAAATTATATTAATTAAATTATTTAATAATATTAAAATAACTTTTATTATTTATTATTAAGAATAACTAAATAACTATTATAAAAATAAATAATTATATTTATTATTTTATTAAAATTTAAATAATAATTAATATATTTGTTTGTATAAATTAAATATTAAACAAAATAATTAATTGTATTATTTAAGGAATAAATTATTATTCATACTATTTAAATAATTAACCCTGTATTAAATTATTAACTATTATATATTAAAATAATTTGTTCATTTTATTAAATAATTAAATTTATTTTATATTACAATATTATTTTATAATAAATAATTTATTTTGTTAAATAATTAATTAAGTATATTTATATTTTAAAATAATTTAGTTTATATTAAATAAAATATTAATATGTTTATATTTATTAAATAATTAAATTATATTAAATAAAAATATTAATTTAGTTTAATTTAAAATAAATAATTTGTTATTTTACTTTGTTAATTAATTTCCCATATTAAAATATATTAATTAAAATATTTTTCAATTTTAAGCAGTTATATAAATATAATTAAATAAATTAATGAAGCAATACCCTATAATTGAATAAATGATGTATTATTTTAATTAATTTAATTACAATATATTAATAATTTTATTTAATTATGAAATAATATTTAAATTATAATTATTAAATATTATAATAAATTAATGTAAACAAAATTTATATATTATTTTTTAATTTTACGAAATAATAAATTTAATATTTAATATTTTATATTTTATATATTATATATTTTTTATGAATATATAATTTAAATATCACTATTATCCGCATTATAAATATAATTAATTATAAATTATTTGTAAAACTTTTATTGTGTTTTATGTTTGTTATTAAATGCATTTCTTTTTATATTATTTGTATTTTTTAACCCTATTAACAAGCTACAGTTCTTTTAAAATAAAACATGAAGTTCAAAGTTTCGTAGTTTCTTAATGATTCAATTGTGCAAACTTTTAAAGGGTTTTTATAAATGTTTTTAAGCTTGTATATCGTTAAAATTTTTATTTTTGTGATTAAAGGTAAAAGGTAATTTGCATCAATTTTATCGTTATATTATGTTTCGATTATTTAGTATTTCTTATTAGCTCCTAATATTAGGTGTCTACTTTGGAAAATTCATTAAATTTTACTGACATGAGAGTAGCAAGATTTTTCAAAATATTTCAAAAAAGTTTGATTTAATGAAGAAATGTTGAAATAGGAGTGTTTTTTGCAATACTTTAATACCTACATACTTTCTGTCTAATCAATGAAAAACTGCAGTTATATGTGTATTGTGAACTACAGCAACACGAGAAACCATTATATGCAATGAATAATATGATGGACTTTATTTGAGGAATGACTTTTTTCTTTTCCTTTTCATCATATCTCAAAATATAATACATTGTGGATATAATGATATATTCATAGTTTTAATAAAACCCTTTCTTCATAGTGATATTATTTAAAAAATAATGAATTATTGAAGTGTGAAGCTGTTTAATGAATGATCTATGGAAAAAATTAAACAGTAAATGCTTAATTTAGTATATTTTCATTTGAATAAGCTTTAAAGTACTTATTTTGTGTAAAAGTATAAAGCCAAATCGTAAGGTATATCTAAAGAAATTGTTTCGCATTAAAATTTTTAACATCGAAATATTGAGGAAAATTAATTAACACATCCTTAACTAATTATTTCGCTTTCGTTAAAAGAAGAAACATATTACTTTCTCATGATATTGTCTACTCTTTTTCTTTAATTACAAAAATGTTATTTGGTTTATAACACATAATAGAAGGACTTTTCAGCGAATTTTGGTTTTTACAATAAGTATAGGTGAATAGTAACTGAAGTTACAAGTTTTTGAACACTTGTCTGAAATAGTTTCTACATTCTATGAATTATTTTTTCTTGAAAGGAAAAAAAAAAAAGTGTAAATATGTAACGTTTTACGAAAAGTTCATTTATTTCATGAAAAATGTGAAATACCACCTTGCGAAGTGCATTGCATGTGCGCTTTTTCTTCGCAAATTCCTAGCCGGCTTTACCATTTGTTTTGAGAACCCCCATATCCATGTTTACCTCTGCATTAGGAAAACCCTTAAACATGTATACATGTAATGATGATGAGCTGATATGAGTAAAAAGTTATTAAACACCTACTCAGAAGCGAGTTAGGCTTCACCTGAAGGTTCGTTGCAAATTGTTCTAAAAAAAAACTGAAAGCTCAAATTACGTGCAACATAACCTGTTAGTAATAGACAACATCATTATACGTTTGCACTGCTTTGTTTTTCTGATTAATACATTGCAGTATTCATTTTTATAGATTGAAAAGGAGTTTTCAGATTCATATCAATAAAAACACTGAATTTGAACGAAACAGTTAATTGTTTAAAAAACATCACTGATGTATGCTATTTTGGACTAAACAAATCTAACAATTGCGGTGGATGCATTTTTTAGTTTGTGTATTTGTACACACTTTATATTAACTGATCTGCAAATTCGATGCAGTAAATAAAAGGCAATTAAAAAGGATAATATATGGCCAAAGTATTCACTATTTCTCATGCATCTTTTAATAGGAGCATAATTTTTGCATTGCTTAATTCATATAGCAAGTATTATTATGTCTAATTTGTGGGTAGATAAATATGCATATTGCAGAAAGGATAATTTTTACTTTGTAATGGGTTATACGAGCTACGTTAGTGGTCATTTTCTCTTAGTTAAACTAGTGCAGAATTACGAGTATGTTATCTTTTTATCAAATGAAAAGGGATATTAAATGATTATAAATACCTGATACAGAACTTGAAGCTAATTTATAGAAGTCTAATTAGCAAAAAAGAGGAAAAAATCATTTTATAGTAGTTTATTCCATGGAAAACGAAGATTAGAACTTATTATCTTCACCTACCTTATATATATATAAAGTTTTATAGGACAACATGGTTTAGACGATTAAGAGTTTATATATCTAATTATGTGAAGAATTTGTTATATTTCCATAATTTTATACCTCTATTTTTTTACATTGATTCCTATTATTTGTGGTATGCACAATTTGCTTTTATTTCAATTACCGTTTATCATTTTACAAAAAAGGTAAATTTTACTAAATATAGTTAGCATAGTTAATGTTGTTTTCTAAATTTATATAATAGGTTGTATATCATTCAGAAATACTTAATTTGTATTATTGGAACATGTATATGTAAAAAAAATACTTTAAATAAAATAGTCCTATATAATCATTTTAATATTTTGAGCATGAGTAAAGAGAGTAAAAAAAAAAGAGCGGAAAGAAATTCTCCTGAAATTTTAAAATAACTACATGAGGGTTAAAAATAAACATGGAGCAACTATATATGCACATAGTATTAAACGAACTAAAGACATGAAAAAAAATTGCTAGAATGACGCTTTGGGGCTTATTAATAAATAAACATTTTTGCATTTTTTAAAATATAAAAATATTTATAAATTTAATAATTTTAATTTCTTTCATGATTTACACAGCAGTACTTATAAACACTTAGGTAAATACAAAACATAAAGTGCCCCCAGGATGTACATTCCTACGTTACGAACTTTATTCCCTCCTAAGGGCTTGTTTATTCCTTTTTTCTCCTAAAATGCAATAGCTATTGCTTGTCAATATTTTTATTAGAATATGGATTGTCGTCAGTAGCGTCAGGATATAAATGGTCACAACAGCAATTATTATAAGAAAAATTTAAGTTTGAATCTTTGTCATTTTTTTGAGACCCATATAACTGTACACTTCTTTGCAAACTACGTAATATGTTTTTTGGAATGCATCTATTTATTGTTGTGGCGAAATCTTTAAATTTCCCATTGCTGTCTAATTCATGGTATTTTATTAAGTTATTTAATTGGGGGGTTATTGATATATTTAATTTATTTAAGCATAAGTAAAATTCGTTCTCTGAAATTTTGTTACTAATATAATTTTTTATTAAATTTTTCACTGTGTTATTAAAAAAATCATGTGATATGAATTCTTCTTTCTTCATGTTAAAATTTCCCCTTCCCCTTAAATGATTTGAAATAAGTTCAACATTCTGAATTACATTATCAGCATCTGTTACATTTAATCCTTCCCATGCTATTGGGTTTCTATGCATGTCTTGAAAACACCGTTGTTCATTTTCATCAATATTTAACTTTCTCCATTTTTCGTCCTTTATTTTACTTACAAAGTTGTTTCTATTTTTTCGATTTTTACTGTCGTTAATGTATAACGTTTTCATTACATTTGCAAAACTTAATGATCTACTTGGGCCATATAAGTATAAAGACCTTTCAAATTCCGGAGTTATATCAATATTCCCGTTAATTAGCTTGGCCTTGAATTCGTCATCTCTTAATAAGCATTTATCCCACTGGGAGTATAATTTTCTTATAATTTCGTTCTTTTCTTGGGTATATTTATCAATGTCTTCATACCTATCCTGACTGTCCATAAATTTAGGATTAATGGATTCTTCCACAGATTCAGAATTATTTCTAATCGTTTTGGAAGGGTCATGAATAAGCCATAATTTCTTATAGTTCACAAAACCGTCTTCAGTTACAACGCAATGTTTCATCAAATAATCTATAATTGAACTTCCATACTCAATTTGAAACAAATCCAAGACATCAATAAAGGTATTATACATAATTAGTCCGTTCTTGTTTTTATCTCCTTTCTTTAATTCGCTGCATATTTTTTTCATTAACAGATCGAAATTGTCACCATGCATGTTGCAGCCATGGTTGTTGTTTTGCATTCTTTCGACCATTTTGTGAAATGTAAAATGAAAAAGAAAAAATAAGGTTATTGCTTAAGTACTGTACGCTCTGATAGGGTACATTAAAGAAATTAGACACTCAAGTAATATTATGTCTTTTTTAGTACATCATTTCTGTAAAAGTAAACTGCTTGTTTTTTCTTTCCTGAATTATTTTTTCCTCACGTTCTTTTGCTTTGCATTTTTTCTAGAGAAATATTTTCCTTATATGGCCTACTAAAATTACAAAAAACGCGTGCATTTGTATATGCCCTACATATAAGTCAAATGCGTGAAACATAGACAATTACAATTTTTAAATTTCTGATTTGTAAGTGGGGGACTAATGGAGTACAGCACACAGAGCCTTTTAAATTAGAAATAATTTCACAAAAAACAAAGAAAAAAAAAAAATGGAACAAAAACAAGAACTAAAAAATAGCTTTCTATGTTGTAGGAAAAACATTTCACGAGTATGATATATATTTTTTTAAAAAACACATTTTTGCCATTCTTGCATTATACATAATACTGCGAGCGCGTTAATTCCCACAAGCGGAGAAGGGTGTAGAATTTTCCTTATCACTCCTTTTGCACACTTTAATAAATACGATATGGTGTATTTATAGGAAAAGCTCATAACCTTCTTTATATTGCATTTTATTTTCATTTCACTTAATCGATAGTTTTATTGCTACATAAGACAACAAGTATGTGCACGGATAAGCTACTTTTAGTGGTAAAAAAATTGCTTACATTTTTTTCAATTGTAGCGAGTATTTTTACCTATTTTTTTTTGAAATATGAAAAAAAAAAAATAAATAAATAAGCAAAAATATTCAAATGGCACTTCAAAAAGGCAAAGTGCGTTCAACCTTTTCCACATGTGGGGTACTGCATACACATGCATACTTCCGTGTATATGTCACGCGCAGAGGAGCATTCTATTGTTCCTCCTTTGTTCCCAACTTAGGATTTTCCTCACTCCCCCCCATATGGCTATAACGCGCAAATGAATTTAAAAAAAGGGTGTATTGACACACGTACGCGAGTTCGTTCATGTAAATTTTAAGGCACGCAAAAGAAACTTGCTCTCCAAATGATGCACTCCTTGAAGGGACCTTCCTACTCTGGAAGCGGTGCTTGTAGCCAAGATTCGTTTTGTTCTAATCACATTGAAATGTTATTCATCCACTTGTCATTAGGTGAAAAGATGTGAATTTTTTTTTTTTTGGTAATTTTCGCGAAAAAAAGGATACTCAAAGGAGTGTAGTGCAACTTTTTTGTTTCACCCCACCGTGAGTTTGACAAGCTGGTTTGCATTTCCCAAGTGAGATTCTTTAAGGAGCATGAGGAGTAACTTCGCATTTATTTTTTCTTTATACACGCAGAAGAAGACTCATTGTCACTGCGTAGCTTGCGAAGTGTGTTTATGTGTGGGGCGAGAGCCTGTCCTCGTTGGCACAGTTGGCTAGCTTATCAGAAGGGTAAAAAAAAAAAACAAACAAAAAAAAAACATTTGAAGATTTTCCGAAAGGAAAACCCATTTATCATCTTACCCTGGATCACCGCTTCGCGTAAAACTGCTTTATATAGTTGATGAGGGAGGACTCGTTTTCGAAGTTCTTTTTTATATTCAGGCGAATGATGTGGGTACTATACATGATGTTTACGTTTTCCTCTCCAACTATATTGGAAGTGATGGTCTCGGCTGATCCCTCGTAATCTTCTATATTCAGCGACGTGTTGGAATTTACCTTTTGCGTTATCTGCACGTGGATGTTTATATCGCTGTACTTGAGGAGGCCCTGCTCGAATTTGGACGTCTCGACAAGGGGGGAGATTTTGCACTCGCACTAGGGGGTGGGGAAGCGCGGAAGTGAAAAAGTAGTTGGTTCAAGGGGAGGAGGAACACATTAGGCCATGTGTGCACTTAGATGGCGACGCCCATTCGGTCACGAGTGTCCCTACCTTGATGCCGTTCTGGATCAAGCTGTTGTAGAGGGAGAAGGCGTACACGAGGAGTTTGTACGCCTTTGTCGTGATGACCACGCTGGGGGAGTGGAAGTCGATGTGCATGTTGGCACAGTTGTTCTTTCGGACTTTCTGCAAGGGGAGAGGGAGTGGCAAGCACGTTAGGGTGCGCATATATGTGAACAAATGCTAAGGCATGGGTGTATGGCGCTACTTTGCGAGGAGGCGCACCTGGAGTATCAACGCCGAGATGGTGTCCACGAAAATCTCGTAGACAAAGTTATACGTGGCCTCGTTGGGAGGGCGCTCGGCGGAATGCGAAAAGGCATCCGTGGAAACTCCCCCGATGGACAACAGTGCAGTTCGATCAACATCCGGGTAAACAGCAAAGGCGAAGGAAAACGAAAACACTTGTTCATATTCGCTCATGAAAAAGTCCCATAGGAATGTATTCTTGGATGTGTTAAAGTGTTCAAACAAACTCTCCAAATAAATGACAGTGGAAGCTAAATAGCTAATGGCATTCTTGTTCTGATGATCTAACATAAAATACATTTTTTTAACCTTGTGCATCTTCTGTTTTAGGTTGTCCGATGTGTCCACTACTATCGAATATAATATTTTCAAAACTCTATCGTCGTAGGTTAAGTTGAGAAAGTACAGTAGCTTTTTAAAATGCTTGTACTTAATGTTTGGCTGTCGTAATTGGGTTAAAATGAATCTGGCTTTTTCGTCTTCGTCTATGAATAGGACGTCTCGGATGATCTGCATGAGCATGTGTGTACAGGACCACTTGATGGTGAGCTTTCCCAAGTAGTGTTCGAATCGGTGCAGTATGCTTAGCACGTTGTGTAGGGTCATGAGCTGGTACACGCAGAAGGAGAGGTTGACATCTGTTTCCTGCACAGTCGCGGGGTCTCCGCCCTCGCTCTCACTTCCACGGTTGGAACGGTGCGCGTAAGAGGTGGCATCACCGGTATTGTTCACATGGTTGGCACTGTTAACTTTCCTAGTGCCGCTAACTTTCCTGGCGCCGCCGACAGTGCTCGCCCCGAAGTGGAGATCCCCCCGGCTGTCTACGCGCACCACGCTGCTGTACAAAACGCTATTCTCCCGACGCACCATCTCCTCCTGCCGACCTCTTTGCAAAAAGTGGTTCTGCGAAAAGAAGAACGAGCTGCTGAAGTTTTTGCCCTGGGTACTATGCGGGATTGCATTCATGTATGACTCGGTCAGGTAGAATGGGACGTACAAAAGCTTGTTGTTTTTATCAATAAAAACAATTCTTTGGTTGGACCGATTTAATACTGGGTAATTTTTTTCTTCCTCTGTTTTTTTCTTTGTCTCCCACGGGGGACCGTTGCTTGGCGGGCGTCCTTCGCTTTCCTGCACGTCGACATCCGGGCCGATTGGAATATCCCCCTGCTCGCTGCTCTGCTGGTCGTCGCTATGTTGATCGTCATGTTTACCACTATGCTGGGCGCCATGCTGGCTGTTATTCTGACCACGCCCCGCTGGCCCGTAATTCGAGTAGTACACCTTGTTCTCCCCCTTCGCACTTCTCCTCTTCTGCACTTCCATTTTTTTAATAAAATTCGTGGGGATCTTCTGCGCGAAGTTGTTGTCCACGGTCGTCTGTTCAATCCGTGGACTTCCCCCCCTTCCCGGGTGCAACAGAAAGGCGAGGGGGTGACTATGCGTTGTGTTTTTTTTAGACAACACAGTGCTGATATGGTCAAACACGTAGCTACTTATGACATCATACTCATAGGTACGGACGTTGGCGTACGCCATCACATTTCTATTTGTCCCCATGAGTTTCTCCTCATTTGCTTCCTTCTTCTTGAGCAAAACTGTTAACACGTTTTTACACTCCACAGGGGAATTTATTTTCAGCTTTTGCAAAAAGTATTTAAATAAGTCTCTCTGGATAACCATGGGTATGAGGGGGCAATTCAGGAGATGCTCCGCTGATATTTTGTGCGTCTCATCCTCATCGTCGTTTCCAGACAAGTCCGTTTTGTCCTTTTCCTTTGCTTCTGCCTTTTCTTCTTCCATTTCCTCACCGGCGAGGGGCGACTTCCCCTTGCAGTAGAGCACTTCCTTCTTGTAGCTATCTACGGAGAGGAAATTTTTTTTTTTTGTTTTTTTTCTCCCTTGACTAGCCAACCGCGCGTCATTGCTGTTGCTGGCGGCGATGTGGGGGCTCCACTTCCAGTCGTCCGTCTTTGCACTCAGGTTTGAAATGTCCGAGTATTGCAGTCTCCCAAGTGGTTCCTTCCCGAGGTAATCACTAGTCGTATTAATTAAAATGAACTTCAAAACCTTAACAGCTCCATCATCGCCAGCATTCTTCACAAAATCTTCTGGGAAGGTTCTCTTTACGATCATGTTCCTCAAGTTTATCATTTTCTCCTTTGGAGACGTAAAGGGGACATGCAACATTTCGTAGAGGACTAATCCCAGGGAAAACAAATCCAGTTCTTCATAGCTGTACTTGCGTTTAGCTAGACAGTTGTATAGGTGTTGATTATATGAGTGTGTATAAAATTCATTCTGCTCCTTGGGTTTCTGCGATGTTTCACTCTTCGTGGAATAATTCTTTTGATCCTCCAGGAGCTTCTTTCTTATGTGGTTTTTCATGTGGGCGAAGAATGACCCCTTTGTTTCTTCTTCCAGAGTGTCGGTTGTTCCTCCCTGTGCTTGAGAGACTCCTTTGTCCGCCTTGGTGCTTTGCTGGGCTGTCTCTGCGTGAAGTGTCTCTTCTCCCGGTTTGTGGCCTATTCTTCTGCTTCTTTCCGAGGTGTCTCTCCCCTGTGGACTATCACCCCGATGGTTATCCTGATGGTTTCCCCCATGGCTACCTCTCTCCTCCTCACGGTAGAAGTTTCTCAAAAAATTAGCCATGTAAGAGCAGTTCCGCTCATAGGAAGAACTGTAAAAATAAATATAGCCAATCAGATTGCACGCAGTGTAGTTAACAATCTTGATGTGAATCCCGTACTCATCCACATGCACAAACATATTCCCCGTGGTTAAATTTTTCAAGTAAATGTCCCTCTTGTGTAGGTAACTTAGGCACTCCAAAATTTGTCTAAAAACAGTCCATATTAGGTACTTATTATTTTGGAAAATTTTTTTTTTAATTTCTTTCTCCAAAATTTCTCCCTTGCAGTATTCACACTGGACGTAGAGGACATCATTTTTCTTTTCCTTTTTGCTTGTTAACCTTTGTATGAATTTGATTTTTTGATTTAGCATTCGTTCTGTGCGTGAGAGTTTAGGGTTGTCCCCCTGAGTGTCTTTTTTCCCCTTCTCTTTCTCATTGCTCGTGTCGTCGAGTGTGCTCTTTCTTTTATTTGTGCTTTCACTTAATGTTGAAGTGAAGCCGTCAAGTGGGGTGGAAGAGTCGTTTTTTTTTTTTTTTTTTTTTTTTCTTTTTTGCCTCTTCGTGGGAGTCCGCGTAGTGGTTGCCTTTCTTTCCTCCGGGGTTTCTAGCCGGTCGGTGATCACTGCTATTGTGCTGGTGCGGGCTGCTCCCATCGGGAAATGTGCAACTGCGACTGAAGCTGTTTGCACTTTGCGGAGACGAGTCTATATTGCGCGCAGCGCTACTGCTCCCTTCCATGATTTCTCTTTTTTTTTTTTTTCCTTTTTCCTTTTCCCCCCGACTTTGTTCACTTTCGCAGTTGTCCCTGCTTCGCACCTTTTGGAAGAGGTCTTCTATTCGCTTTGCTTGGTCTTGCCTGCACAGGTGGGTATCTTTGGCTTCCGTTGCGCCAACCGCATGGCCATTCCCCACCTCATAGTTGCGGAAGACCCTGCTCAGGATGAGCATCTTCACCATCTCGAACACCCTGCACAGGTTCCTGTTATCACCAAGGTCCTCGTTTAGCTCGACGTGCTCCCTCTGCGACCAAGAGACGTGGTACCTCGCTAAGTACTTGTGTTGAATTTTTGTCAGCCTCAAAATCTCCCGGATAATTTTTTTCAAGTTCATTTTCTGGACCATACGAAAATGCTTTACTACCTTTTTTAATCGCGCAAAGTTCAGCTCGTTCAACGCGTGTAGCAGCGTCTTCTCGTTCTCTGTGCTCATTAGACAATGCTTTCTGGCATAGAGTTCGTATTCACTACAGAAGTAATCGAGGCACGAGGGGTCGCACAACTTCGCGCTGTTCCTCTGTGTGCGGAATTCGTTTATATCTTTCAAAAAATCCGTGAAGAGTTTCTCATTTTTCTCGTTTTTTTTTTTTTTTTTTCTCTTTTTCACGTTGTCGGCAAGGTTGCCAGCATTTGTCGCGTTTGCCGTGTTGGCCGCTGTTTGCTGCTGTTCGCCGTTCTTCTCACCGAGGTTGCAAAACAAGTTGAAGCCCCTGTTGCAGTGCAGCAGGTGGTTTAAAAAAAAAGCCAGGAAATCAAAAACACCTAAAATGGCATACGTGTGAATTATATACATATTGGTGTCTATGTTGTGTCTTACAAGCAACTTATTTCTGTAGTAACTTATTTTTGTCTTTTTCAAAATCTGAAAGTGCTTTAGCCTTCCGTTTCCATGTGGGATTGGTCTTTGTTCATTCGATTCCAGTGTTTTTTCTTTTAGTCCATTTAGTTCATCATCTTCCGATATTTTTCGGACTTGTGTTTTTTTTTCTTTTTTTTTTTTTGTAAAATTATTTAAATGTTCTTCCTCTGCTCCGAAGACGCAGCTATTTATGGATGAAAATCCCGAGATGCTATTGGATTCATGTATGTTTCGGAAGAATCTCCCCTCGGTGGGTGCCATGTCGTAGTATCTCTCGCCTGGATGACCGCTGCGCCGTTCACAGGGAGGGTGAAGAGGTTTGCGCTGGGGGGCTACGACGTGGGCGCTGGCGCAATTGCTCCCATTGCTACTAGCACTCCTGCTACCCTTCATGCTGCCATGGGTGCCGCAGCTGCTGTTTCGGGCGTTGCGTCGATCGTCCAAACTGAAGCTACTGTCTCCGAGCTCTGCCTCTCTCCTTTTCTCATCTTCTAACCATGTTGCTCCACCCTTGTGCGTTCTAAAATATTCGGAAGAATATGACCACAACCCAGCTGCCCCAGCGGGCAAGGTTCCCCCCGAGATGCCGCTACCAAGTGCGATTCCCCCAGTAGCAGTCCCTCCAGTCATACTTTCCACAACGTCCTTCCGATCTGAACACTTAGATGCCTGTTGGTGCAGACTGTGTTTCCCCCTGCTCCGATCATCCATCCTGTGTTTCATTTCTTCCCACAGATTCTCAAAGTTGTGACTCAAAAGTTTATTGAAATATTCGTTTGAATAGATACAGATATCGAACAGAGTAATCCGTCCATAATTTTTAGCACAGATTTTCTTTACATTCAAGGAAAGGTGGGTTGTCTGTTCCTTGCTCAGGGCTCTACTCATGTGTAGGTAAATGTTAGGGTACGAGTATGGGTACTTACTATCAAACGTGAATGAAATTCTGTACTTGGGAAGGTCATTATCGTAGTTGAAGAAAATACAAACTTTTACGCAACTCTCTTCATCAATTTCGTCGTTCATTTCTATTGGGACTACTGCCGCGGTCAGTTCTTTGTTCTTCTCATTATATTCTTCTTTGCTCATCAGGTCGCTTGGCAAGTGCGCTTTCTTGAGGTGTCTACGGTGGGGAGAAGCAATAATGTGTAGCAACGATGATATGTAGCAGACTATCCACATGTGACACGCCGAAACTTGCCACCCATTCGGGGATGCCCTGCGTGTCTGTTCCTATTAGTTTTGAGGGGAGGGGGGGGGGACATACCCTGGACGGTCCACATAGATCGGGAAGTAAATATGGTTCAGTGCAAGTATCTCTTGGACCTGCTCCGCGTACAGCTCTTTGTGGTCCTCTTCCGGGTTCTTTGCCTTTTCGGTTTTTCTGCCTTCTGAGGGGGAGGTTCGGGGCGACATGTTAAGTGGAGAAGTGAGTCATGGTGGACAGAGTCTGCCATAACGTGTCACACCCTTGCCCATGCGCAGTGTCCTCCTCTCGGATACTTACTACTTATAGGCTTCTTTTTTTTCCTTTTCCTGGGCTGCTCCTTTTCCGCAGAGATGGAACCCGCCATGGTTAGGGATGATCAAGGTCTTGGCGGGTCTCCCCCAAAAAAAGTACAAAAAAAAAAAAGAACCGGAGCTGCTAAATCGCTAAACTGCTAAATTGCTGAAGTGTAAAATGCTTCGCTTCCACTGGATCCACGGGCAGACCTGTAAAAAAAAGGAAAAAAATAAAAACTTCGTCATGACAACTTCGTCTGCAACAAAATAGGGAAAGGTAAAATTGCAGGAAAAAGCAGTCTTGATTAGCATTTTTTTTTTCTTATTCTTCTGATGCCCGAAGGTGTGCTCCCGATGCATCCGTCGCTAGATAAGTTCCGCCTCTTGCATGTTCTTCACGTGTACGAGGGTGTATTCCTTGGCTGTAATAAGAGAACCACGCGGTCGCGCGGGAATGTGTGTACACCTCGTGGGAGTAACATTATGTGTGACCCATCTGTTTTTTATTTTATTATTATTTTTTTTAATGTTGATTAGTGTTGATCATTTTATTGTGTATTACTTTTTTTTTTCTTGGTGCTCCTTTTTTTAACTCTTCCCCGTATGGATTAAAAATTATAATTTTCCGATTGGCACATTTATTTTTTAAGATGTACATTTTGCGGGGGGTTATTTTTTTTTTTGGACTCTTCAACATTCACATGAAAATGGGAAATATTAAAAAGAAGAAAAAGTCCACTTAAAAAAAAGAAGGGTGGTCGAATTAAGCAAATATTATGTTCAATTGTTGTAATGTCACAAAACAATGGTTCCTATATACGGAATTAATAATATGTATGCATATAAACTTAAAAAAGAAGGGAAACGCGTGGTCTAATAAAATTTTCGCGGATCAAAAATTAAACGAAAATTTACTTATATCTGTGTCATTTAATTATGCATTAAAGGTCTGCACATTCATATAATAATATTAATATTACATTATATAGATATGCTCTTAAAAAAAAAGGGAAAAAAGAAAGTGAACCTCTTGGTAACACGTTTACAAAAAAAGATTTATTAAATTTGACAAATGCAGGAATGTTCAAAAATGCAGACACTCCTAAGGATGCCTATCTTTTCTTAAGTATAAGCATAATATAACGTGTGAAGTATAACAACATACCGTCCTACTGTCTCAAACACTTTGTAATAAATAATCCAAATAAATTTCCTTATGCAGGATGCTTTCTTCCAATTCACACTCCTCAAACACACAACAATGCCAAAGGATTAGCATCCACAATTTCGCTACAAATAGTTTCTTCCTAAGGAACCTGTTCCTCAGGAAAAGAGTCTTCCATCCTAAACCCGGAATCAGAACATGGAACCTCTTCCTTAGGAACATCTTCCTTTGGAACGAAGTCATCCTCCCTAAACTCGGAATCTGAACTTGGAACCTGTTCCTTAGGAATATCTTCCTTAAGAACAATGTTTTCCCCGATAAACCCGGAATCATAACTTAGAACCTGATTCTTAGTAACATCAACCCTAAACCCGGAATCTGAAATTTGAACCCCTTCCTTAGGAACTTCCCTTCTTTGGAACATCAACACTAAACCCGGAATCTGAACTTTGATCCTCCTTCTTAGGAACATCTTCCTTAGGAATATTTTCCTCCTTTATAAAATTGCTTCCCATAAACGCTTGAATCAAAATTTCAAAAAAGTCTTCCTTCCTTGAATGCAGGTCCCCCTTTTGACATTCGTCTAAGACTTCTAAATGAATATCAATAATCATGCGGTGACCGACACCACGACGACCAGCACGGAGACCAGGAACCCGTTTTTTTGGCCTCTTCGTTCTTCCCGTTGGAAGAGATCTTGGTTGTCTGCGTTCCTTTACTAAGGTATATACATGTGGACCATCATCCTGGTCGTCCACACGATCAAGGAGTTGTTCTTCTAAAGAAGGAGGACCAGATACTTGAGGAGCTCTTTTGTAACGTTTTCTTTTTTTACCAATGAAAAAATACTATAAAAAAAAAAGAAGGAGAAAAGGTTTTTTTAAGAGGGGTGAGTGTGTTATTTTTAAGAACAATAAGTACTACTTTTAATCTATGTGCCAAATCCTACACGCTCCCTAAAATGCGAAATCCTACACACATCCCTAAATGTGACATTCTTCACCCCTAAAATGTGAAATCTTACAATCACCCTAAAATGCGAAATCCTACATACACCCTAAAATGCGAAATCCTACACATCCCCCCTGCTCATTCATTTACCTTTATATTATTTTTTTTTTATTTCCTTTCTTTTCCTCTTTTCTTTTCTTTTTTCTTTTCTTTTTTCTTTTCTTTTTTCTTTTCTTTTTTCTTTTCTTTTTTCTTTTCTTTTTTCTTTTCTTTTTTCTTTTCTTTTTTCTTTTCTTTTTTCTTTTCTTTTCTTTTTTTTTTTTTTTTTTGTTTTTTCTGTATGCATATTTTAGATATATACCCCTCCCTAAACAGCTAAAAAAACAGACAACATTGTTGTTCATAAACCCTAAAACAGCTAAGTACCCAGTTACATTGTTGTTCTTATACCCTAAAACAGCTTAAATACCAGGTCACACTTGCTGTTCTTATAACCTAGAACCATAACGCTAAATGCGACATCCTACACACACTCCTTAAGTGTGAAATCCTAAACACACCCTAAATGCGAAACCTTACACTATTCAGTGCGAAATCCCACACCACCCTAAATGCCAAATCTTACACTATTCAGTGCGAAATCCTACACTCACCCTAAATGCGAAACCTTACACTATTCAGTGCGAAATCCCACACCACCCTAAATGCCAAATCTTACACTATTCAGTGCGAAATCCTACACTCACCCTAAATGCGAAACCTTACACTCCTTTACTCATTCACTTATTCATTCACTCCTTCCTTTCTTTCTTTTCTTTTTTTTTTTTTTTTTTTCTTTTTTTCTTTCTTCTTTTCTTCTAACATTAATTTTTTTTTTTTTTTCCTTCTTCATTTTCTTTCTTCATGTATGCACACATTAGGATGAATTCCCCTCACTAAACAACTAAATACGAGGCTACATTATTGTCCTAACACCCTAAAACATCTAAATGCCAGGCCACATTGTTGTTCTTAAAAACCCTGAAACAGCTAAGTACCTGGTCATATTGTTGTTCCTTACACCCGAAATCGATATTCTCCATACCATGAACCTTTAATTCCCATTCCCTGAAAATTTAGTTCTTATACCCTAAACCTCAATTCCCCAAGAGCGAATCACTATTCTTATACCCTGAAACCTTCATTCCAATACCCTGAACCTTAAGTACGGAATGCTACACACCTAAAATGTGAAATCTTACACTCCTTTACTCATTCATTCATTCCTTTCATTTTTTTTTTTTTTTTTCTTTTTTTTTTTTCTTTCTTCTTATATTAGTGTTTTTTTTTCTTACCTTCCAAAGGAGGTAGGTGATAGCAGAAATACCAATGAAGACGGGAATGGTAGGAAGGTATTGGGTAAGGAGGTCGGAAGGGTTGACCATCCCTTCCTTCCTCACATTCCTTATTTCCGCAGCCCTGGGTGCTTTTGAAATAGTTGCACTTCCCTTTCCACCTCCTGAAGCACCTGTACCCTGAGAACTGAAACCCCTTCCTAAATCCTGAACTCCAACATTCACACCTAAACCCGGGTCCGAACTTGGTGCAACACCTGGAACACCAGGTACAACACCACCAGCAACAGGTACCAAACCACCCAGTGCACCAGCAGCCGGGTCAGTTGGTTGTGATGCACTATCACTACTACTACTGCTGCTGCTACTAGCAGTAGTATCAACACTTGGAACACTGGTACTATTACTACTATTATCTGGTGGAGTAGGAGGTGCTGGACCAGCGGAAGCACCGGAGTCAGGTGGTGAGGGAGTCTGAGTGTCTGTTCCTGTGCTTGGAGTTTGGGTTTCACCATTTGTACCTGTTCCAGTAGTTGCAGCATTAATATCTTGCCTTTTCTTTCCATCTTCTCCTGTATTACTGTCTAAATTAGGGCCTAAAGTGGTAGAAGTAATTTCAGTTGTAGTAACAGTTCCAGCGACACCAGTATCAGAAAAAGTGCCAACACTTAGGTTATCATCATCGAACACGCCACAGTCACTACCATGGCAACCTGTTATAATTTCATCGTCCAATATAGGGATAACTATGGGATCTTCAATATTCTTTGGACTCTTACCTGGTTGTGTTGCAATTTCCCCATCTTCAGTATCACTCCTTAACCCTCCTCCTGGTGCTTCGGTTGCTTTGTTATCGGGTTTGGGTGGTGGACATATTTTACTTAGAGCATTCTGTATTTGTTTATTCTTCCCGAGTTCCCCTTTTACATTATTCAATAGATTTCCTCTCACTTTTACTGTGCAACCTAAATTTTTTTCCCTTATACATTCTACACAATTAGTATCATCCTGACACAACTGTTTATGGAGCTCTGTACTTTTATTAAATGCTTCTTTCACGCCGTTCAGTGGTTTACATGGATCCTTGTTCTCCAACATATCTGCATATGCATTCAGGAAAGCGCATTTCATAGTTTGATGGAATATTCTACTATTTCCCTTTGAACTCTTTTCACTGCTTCGTTCCCCTTGAGTTTTGTATACATGCATCAGTCCACTGACAATTTGCCTACATGCTTCTTTGTTCTTCTCGTCAGTGCTAGTACAATAGTTGTCCACAGCTGCGTCCGTATTAGACATGGCCTCGGCAAGTGGGTTAATCCTTTTCTCCATATCGTTCCAAATGTCCGTCTACACATACAACGGAAAAAAGAAGGAAAAAGGAGGGGGGAACACGCAAATATAAATAGTACTTATGCAAAGACATTTCTATTCTTCCCGTGAAAAAATATATATTTATCGTTCCATTTTAATTTTAAAAAATTAGACAGCAATGTTTAATATGAATCCTTTCAAAACCTCCCAAATATCTTCGCGCTTCGGTTCGCCCTTCGTTTTGTTCCTCTCTATTCTTTTGTCCCTGGTCCATTGTGTTATTACACATTGGGTGCGATCACATAAGGACTTAAATGTAGAACTTAGACCTTGATCTAATTGTTCTTTTTTGCTGTTACTCTTGAACAATTCATGCAACTTTTGCCCTACTTTATCTGTTTCTTTAGTACCGCCTATTGTACAATTTGCATAATCCCCATACCTATCACATTGAACACACTCACTCTTACCATTCACCTTATGCTTACACCATTTCACACGTTCCCCATTCCCTTTATCAAATGCTTGTTTTATTGTTTCGTCACTGACCTCACAGGGGGATTTAACCTTCTCCCGCAACTCATCTGCAAAGGCGTTCAAAACTAAGCATAACATTGTTTGCTTAAATAAGCGATCGTCTTCTGCTTTCTTTTTCTCCTCGGGTGCATTCTTCCCTTCATCTGCTTTAATTTCATAAATATGCTTTAATCCTGCAGTAATATAGTGACATGCTTTCTTTTCTGGGTCCGTGACTCTTCTACTATCTGTTTCTGTATGTCCAGCAGTACAGTAACTTTGCATTTTTGTGCTATTTGTAGATATAGAAGCAAACATACATGTGGCCACACTCTTAATGTCACTTTCCATGGAGTCCTACTCATGTGGAAAAAGAGGAAGGAACATATATATACATATTCCCTCCATATATGTACATAAATTCTACAGACAGCACCACATTTTAAATTAACGTTCATAGAGAGTACTATTTATTATACAACAATAGACTAAAAGGTAGTAAAATATTGTTCCCTTACCCAGCTTGCAATCTCCCCATGTCCCTTATTTTGGCTCCATATATTTGCTAGGCAATTTATACGTTTACATAAGTCAACTTTATCCTTGCTGCAGTCTTCACCTATAAGAAAAGAAAGAATGGAAAAAACAGTGAGTGAAGACATGAATAGTAGGATAGATTCATCCTTTTCTTCTACATTCCCCCTTTTTTTTTCTTTCCTTCCTTTTCCGTTCTCCTTTCTTTCTCCTTCTTTCTCTTTCCTTTCTTTTCTTTCTTTTCTTTCCTTCCTTCTCTTCCTTCTTTTCCTTTTCTTTCTTTCTTTTCTTTCCCTTCTTTCCCTTCTTTTCTTTCTTCCTTTTTTTTCTTTCTCTTTCGTCCTTTTTTTTTTCCTTTCCTTTCGTTCTTTTCTTATATAATACTTTTAATAATATTACTTACCTACCTGCTTTGGATTACTCGATAGTGCTGCCTTCGCTACAGCTGCTTCCTTCTCTTCCTGTACTTTATTTTCAATTCCTTTTTTCAGTTTCCTCTTCATGTCATCCTCACTATCATTCGGATTCATTTTTTCCATTACTTGGTTTGCACCTGTCTGGGATACTGTTTCGCCTTTATCTATTATTTCCTTTATTTCGCTTACTTTTTCTTCTATGTCCTTCCGTTCCTTATTGTTATCCTCCTCTCCTGTTCCCTTCCTGCCTTTTCCACTTGTCGCATCTTGGGTACAATTTTTCCCCTGTGTTTCTATTGCGTTATAATTCCGTATTTTCGCTTGGTCTTTCCACTTTCCGTCGTTTATCCAGTCGCTTATAGTCTTACTAATAAGTTTTCCCCCTATTTGTGCATCTTGACGATTAAATGCACTACACTTTTCATCCGTCATTTCCTTCCCATGCAACTGCTGCACCGTTGCCCCTACTATTCCTGACACATATGGGAGTACCTTATCAAATCGACAATTACTTCCATAC
This sequence comes from Plasmodium coatneyi, assembly GCF_001680005.1. Classification (NCBI taxonomy): domain Eukaryota; phylum Apicomplexa; class Aconoidasida; order Haemosporida; family Plasmodiidae; genus Plasmodium; species Plasmodium coatneyi. The sequence goes on along the minus strand of NC_033566.1, from coordinate 1,924,327 downwards.
AATTCTACTAAAACTGCATTCCCCACTAAACACCTAAAGTAAGTGTCTACTATATCCTCACCATCGACTTTCCTCCTTACTGCTAAATCTTGCGTTAATCCATTAGTGTATAGTACAACTTTCATCATAGCTTTGCATAACTCCTTTTCTGCATCGCCCCATTGAGCAATATCATTCTCCTCGGCATCCATTCCGTCCTTGCATAGATCTCTTATTCCGGGTTGCTCACCCCAAAGAGTATTCATAAGATTAGTAAATATTGTCTTCATGTCATCCCATATTTTAGCCTGCAATTTAAGCAATAATTAATCGTGCATACAAATGTGTCCCCTGCACACTCTACCATAGTTTATTCTGACACATATATACTCCTATTCATTTACTCTTCCTTCCTTTAGCCTTATTTGCTTACATTAACGGCATCCACCATATGCTGGTGCCTCGTCCGATCCTTATGCCACCTTCCTACTAATTTCCTCACAATATCCGTCATGGTGCCTCTGATATTATTAATTGATCTTTCCTTTAAAGAAAATTCAAATGACCATTTCCATTATGGAGTCTTATCCATAAATTCCTTCACTATGCTTCTTATACTTCTATCATTTTCTTTAATTTTATTTCTACTTCCTTACACTCTTCCAAACTCCTTTACAATCTTTTTTCCCTTTTTTTCCATAATTCTACTTTTTAAATTATTCTTCCTTTTTTTCTCTCTTTTTCCGTCCGATTGATTATTTCTTCCCTTCACTATACAAAGCATTCGGCCTCTAAAGAAAAAAGAAGGGAGAAGGAAGTAATTACTCACCTTCTTTCCTTTTTTTTTTTTTTTTTTTTCTTTTCTTTCTCATTTAGAACTTCTTTTCTTTTTTCTTCTTCCTTTTTCTCTTTTCTTTGAAAAAAGCGGAAACAGTAAAATTCCTGCATGCAACTTCTTTTCCGATTTTCCTGTATACCACTTTCCTTCTGAAAAAAAATAAAAAGAAGAAGAAGAAGGGAGAGGAAGAAAGGGAGGAATTACCTACCTTTCTACTTTTCGCACTTTTTTTTTTTATTTCCTCGTTCTCTTTTAAAAAAAAGAGAGGAGAGGAATTATCCACCTTCCCTCCTTTTATTTCTTTTTTTTCTTTATTTTTCCTTTTTCCTTACAAAAAGAATAATCTTCCTTCCCTCTATCATAATATGCATTCTTTCTGACGAAAAGGAGGGAAGAAAATAATATTCCCATACATTCATTACCTCTTTTTTTAAAAAAAAGGGAGGAAAATATTACCCAACCTCTCTTATACATTCTATCTATGCACTTCTACTACTCTTCTAAAAGAAAGAAAAAATTATTCACCTTCTTTTTTCTTTTCTTTTTCTCCTTAAACCTTCGTTCTTTACACCATAACAACCTTCCTTCTTTACACCTTCCTTCTTCTTTTCTTTCTTCCTTAAACCTTCCTTCTTTACATACATTGCACTTTTCTGAAGAAAAAGGAGGTAGGAATTACCTACCTTATGTTCTTTTTTTTTAAACCTTCTTTTTCTTTTTCCCTAAATTTTTTTCTTTTTCTTTTTCTTTTCTTCTTAAAAAAGGCTAAAGCGAAAATTTTCTGCATGTAATCATTCTCCCTGATACCCTTCCCTGTACACTGCCTTCTTCTAATGAAAAAAGGAAGAAGGAAGAAGAGAGGAATTACGCATCTCTTTTTTTTTTCTTTTTTTAAATTTTTCTCTCTTCTTTAACCTATTTTTTTTTTTTTTTTTCTTTTCTTTCTCACTTAGAACTTCTTTTTCTTTTTCCTTCTTATTCCTTCTTTCCTTAGACACCTTCCTTTATTCCTTCTTTCCTTCTTTCCTTCATTCATTATTCTTTCTTATTCCTTCTTTCCTTCTTTCCTTCATTCATTATTCTTTCTTATTCCTTCTTTCCTTCTTCCCTCCTTCCTTAGATCCCCATTCCGTTCCTCCTTAGATATCGTTTCCTTTCCTTTCCTTTCCTTTCCTTTCCTTTCCTTTCCTTTCCTTTCCTTTCCTTTCCTTTCCTTTCCTTTCCTTTCCTTTCCTTTCCTTTCCTTTCCTTTCCTTTCCTTTCCTTTCCTTTCCTTTCCTTTCCTTTCCTTTCCTTTCCTTTCCTTTCCTTTCCTTTCCTTTCCTTTCCTTTCCTTTCCTTTCCTTTCCTTTCCTTTCCTTTCCTTTCCTTTCCTTTCCTTTCCTTTCCTTTCCTTTCCTTTCCTTTCCTTTCCTTTCCTTTCCTTTCCTTTCCTTTCCTTTCCTTTCCTTTCCTTTCCTTTCCTTTCCTTTCCTTTCCTTTCCTTTCCTTTCCTTTCCTTATTTCTTTTTTTCTTTATTCAGTATATTTCCTTATTATGGCCGAGAAAACGAAAATCTCTTAAAAATAGAGGTAGAATGTCCATTGAGCGTAACTCTGATGAATTTACGGAAACTTCGATAATAAACTCCACAACAGCAGAATCAATGTTCGATCGGACGGAATATTCTACCACAATTGGTTCAGTAGAAAATGTAACTGGAGCTTCTACAGTATATACTACTGCAACATCACCATCCAATAGAAGAAGAACAAACAATAGAAAAGGACATCAACGACAAAGGCAAAGAAGGACGAATATTAGTTATCAAAACATGTAATGTAACATCGTATATGTAACAACACACATCACATTGTGGAATGTAACACAACACGTCACATTGTAATACATTTGGAATGTAACAACACAACACACATTGATTGTAATGTGTAAACAACGTACATTGTGTGGAATGTAAGAACAACACACACATTGATTGGGATGTGTAAACAACGTACATTGTGTGGAATGTAACACACAATACACATTTTGTGTGTGAAATGTAACACCCATTTGCAATGTGTAATGTTCCTTCCTTCCCCTCTTCCGAGGGGCAACGTAAGTAACAACGTCCCTAGTTTATACAGGATGCAGGCTAAATGACCTTTCTTTTTTTCCTTTCTTTTCATTCCTTTTTTTATTTTTTTTTTTCGTTTGATTAATTTTTTTTTTTCGTCCACCTTTTTTTTTCCTTCCATTTGTTTATAGGAATAACTCTGTACTTAAAGGAAGAAATACTCCCGAACAGAGCACAAAGGAAAAAAGAGAAAAAAATATTTACCCTTCTCAAGAAAATATTTAAAGAAAAAAATTTATAAAGGTAGAAAGTTGTAACAAAAAAAATTTAATGAACATATTTTGGATCCTTCAATAAAAAAAAATTTTACCAAAACAATCAAAATAAAGTGAAGGAGAAAATTTTTTCTTCCCGGCTTATATCAGATACACATGAGAGTGAACACTTCCATACAAAAAAAAAAAAAAACAGAAAAATATTTACTACACCCTAAACCCGGAATCTGAACTTTGAACTTCTTCCTTAGAAACTTCTTCCTTAAGAACAAAGATTTCCTCCCTAAACCTTAAAACCTGAACCCGGAATCTGAACTTGGAACCTGTTCCATAAGAACATCTTCCACAGGAACACCTTCCTTAAGAACTTCTTCCATGGGAACAAAGTCTTCTTCCCTAAACCCTGAATCTGAACATGGAACCTCTTCCTTTGGAACAAGGTCTCCCTTCCCTAAACCTGGAATCTAAACTTGGAACCTGTTCCTTAGGAACATCTTCCTCAGGAACATATTCTCCTTTTATGAATTCACTTCCCATAAATTCTTGAACCAAAATTTTGAAATAATCCTCCTGAATCAGTTCGGTGTCCCCTTTTTGACATTCGTCTAAGACTTCTAAATGAATATCAATAATCATGCGACGACGTACACCACTACGACCAGGAACCAGTTCTTTCGGCTGCTTCGTTTTTGTTGGAGCAGATCTTGGTTGCCTGCGTTCCTTTACTAAGGTATATTCATGTGGACCATCTGCCTGATCGTCCACATGAGCAAGGAGTTCTCCTAAAGAAGGAGGACCGGATACTTGATGAGCTCTTCTGTGACGTTTTCTTCTTTTACCAAGGAAAAAATACTAAAAAGAAAAAGGGAGAAAACAATTTTTAATAGGGGTGAATGTTTTCTTTTTAAAGCAATAATTAATACTTCAAACCCTAAGTGTGCGAAATCCTACACATACACACCCCTAAAATGCGAAATCCTATACACTCACCCCTAAAATGTGAAATCCTACACTCCTAAGTGTAAAATCCCACATCCCTAAGTGAGAAATCCCACACCCTTAGGCGTGAAATCCTACACCCCTAAGTGCGAAATCATACATACACCCTAAATGATAAATTCCACACACCCCGCACTGATTAATTCGCCTTAATTTTTTTTTTTTTTTCTCTTTTTTTCTTTTTCCTAACACCCTAATACCATATTACACCCCTAAGATGCTAAAGAGCAGGTCATATTGTTGCCTTTACACCCGGAAACGCGGAACCCGGGACGCAGAACCCTAAAACTTTTTTTTTCTCTTTTTTTTAACTTCATTTTTTTTCTTCTAATATTAACTTTTTTTTTTTTTCCTTTTCTTTTTTTCCTTTTTATTTTTTTTCCATTTTATTTTTTTTCCTTTTTATTTTTTTTCCTTTTCATTTTTTTTCCCTTTTCTTTCTTTACTTTCCTTTCTTTCTTTTTTTTTATTCCCTTTTTTTTTTTTTCTTTTCTTATTTCATCTCTTCCTTCTTATTTTCTTAACTTTCAAAGTAAGTAGGTCATAGTAGAAATACCAAGGAACACAGGAATGGTAGGAAGGTATGGGGTAAGGAGGTCGGAAGGGTTGATCACCCCTTCCTAAGACCTCCTTTTTTTCTTTTTTTTCTTTTTTTTCTTTGTCCTTTTTTTCCTTCCTTCTTTTCTTTTTTCCTTCTTTCTTTACTTTCTTTTCTTTTTTTTGTTTTTTCTTTTCTGTCTTTTCTTTCTTTTCTTACCTTCCATAGTAGGTAAGTCATGGTGATGATTCCAATGGTGGTAGGAATTGTAGGAAGGTAAGGAAGGACGGGGCTTTCCATTTTGTGAGTAAGTGGGACAGGAAGAGGGTGACCCTTGGCTTCCATCGGCTTTAGTATAGGATCTTTTGAACTGTGTCCTCCAGTCCCCGTTGGACCATGTACTGATGGTGTCACTACAGCTGATTGTGGTGGTAGATCATTGGAACCATCGGGTTGACCTGCAGGAAGAGAGACATCTGGAGTTTGTGTAGCTCCATTGACCGTAGTACCTGTAGGAACAGTAAGTTCAGGAACAGCACTTTGGACAATATTTGCAACATCAATAATGGCCCGACCACTGCCTGGAGCAGAAAAGGGGCCAGTGGCTGCAGTAGCTTCCTGGTCTTCATCAGGAAGAGGAGTGGATAGATCTGTTGGTGGCAGATCATCGTCAAGACCATCAAGAGGTGGGAGACATGCCTCAGCAGCATCAATATTTATACTACCATTCGCTCCATCCTCCTCGCATTTTATATCCTTAGACTTACCTGCTTCTGCCCGAGTAGGAATTGCATCTGTATTTTTCTCTGGATCCTTTTCTGTAGATTTCTCTGTCTTCACTTCTGCCTGCCCTGCAGATCCTGGTTTCTCTGGTATAGGTGTTGATGGTTTCTTCTTTTCCTCAGCAACAATATCCTGTCTACCAGGTGCTGTTCCTTCCGGTGCTCTGCTCCCACCACTAGAAGATGAGCCACCTGAAGATGATGCTCCCCCCACTACCCCTCCTCCATTCTCTCTGATCCTGTCGGAGACGGAGACGGAGACGGAGACGGGGGGTGGACCTAAGGGTGGAAGTTCTTCCTTCGCAGTATCTTCGGCTCTGCCACGGGACTGTCCACTGTCAGTTTGCCCTTTACTCTCAGCTTTCTCTTGGGACTTCTTATATTTCTGTCCTAACTCTTCATTCAGACTTCCCATCATACTCTTAAGTGTATCAACTCCCCCTGCATCCTTCGCTTTCTTTAATACTTCCTCCATAGCTTCCTTTCCCCAACTTTCAGTATCTTCTCTTATGTCTGGTTCCTTTCCCCTACCCTTCACTCCTAATAATTCTAAAGTATTTGAACTACCCTTTCCCTTCTTCTTTTCCCCCTTAGAACAATTTGTTCCTGCACCCTTCACTCTGTGCAGAGCACTGTCTCTTTCATTTACAGCTCGAAAACCACCGTTCTTCTGTGCACTATATTTGTCTACCCACTGACCAACCTGCCCCCATATTAACCTTCCTCCTAATCTTACACTTTCATTATCTACTTCCTGACATATTTCACTCCTATCCTCAACTCCGTGCATTTCCCTCATAGCTTGTGCAGCTTCCTTAACGAGTCCTGCTACTTTGTCTAACTTACAGTGTGTTCCTAACATTCTCATCATAGTCACTCTTCCTACCAGACATCTAAGATAAGCCTGCAGACCCTCCTCTTCATTATTTTTTATTTCTTTCTTTTTCCAATGCCACCCTTTCTCGTTAGTCCATTCTTCCTCTAACCCATTTATCCAGTTAAACATTCTGACCAATATTTTGCACAGTTCTTTACTTTTATCGTCCCCTTTCAATAATTCCTTATCGTCCTCGTCCGTAATAGCACAGAATAATTTTTCTTCTTCCGTATCCTCCTCTATATTTCTCATCATGTCCTTAAATAATTTATCCAAATCATCCCATATTTGATCCTACAATGGTAAATTGCCATGGATATACATGTATACATTTGTCAGGCCTAAAGTATACTATAAACTCCTCCTCAAAACATTATTTTTATATTAACATCCTACTACTCTTTTATTGTATATAATATATTATTACCTCAAAGCTGTTCAATCCCGACGGACCCCTTTCCATTACCCATTTTGTTATTAAATTGGCGATGAAATGAAACTGCCCTGCGCTCATTGTTTTATGTGCTGTTTGTTGTGGTTCTCTAGGAATTTTCTCCTTTGGACATGGACCTCTTGGTCTTTTGTTATACATTTTCCCTAATATCCCGCCACCTTCATTCATCTTATTTGCTATTAGAGCATAAATACATCCACCTCCCACGTGCACAAGCTTAATTTTTCCATATTCACATTTATTACATTTCTCCCCATCCTGGGATACTCCTTGGCAAAATAGGTCCCATACACCGAAAGCCTCTTTCATAACTTCCTAAGCCTTGCAGTACATTTTCTTATATAGATAGAACCATACTTTTCTTATAGCGCACTCAACGTATTCCGCTATTTCCGCATTCACAGGATTACTACTTCGGTCATTATTCATCTTTTTTTTTATTTTCCATAATTCTGCCACAATGAGTGTGCACCATGCTTTTTCCTCGTCGGTTGCGTCAACCCCATTTATTTTAATATCCTGACACCCCTGTTTCCCAATTTCCCTATCACCGTCTTCGATTTCGCCATTCATTACACTGATCCATCCTTCTATCATTTTCAACAGTTTCCCCTGCAAATGAAAGGAATACATTTATATGCAAGGTTCGCACAGAACATACATTTCACCACTGTATAGCAGATTTATTTTTACATTTATGCTTAGACTATAATTTTACATATATTCCTTAATATAGCATTTTACCTCCGTCTTCTCATTTCCTACTCCCCCTGCCTGAATCCATTCATTTTTCAAATTATGGAAGTCCCTGATTGATTCCATTTTGCTTTCATTTCATATATTTTTTTTGCACTAGTAGAAAGTACTATTTCACCAGATATTACATGCTACACATTCTTTTCCATCTACATCTGCATGCATATTAACACACATGCACACCCTTTAATGATTGACTGATTTTCCTTCCAAGCACATATAGAGAGGTCCTTTTTCCTTCTTTCCTTCTTTCCTTCTTTCCTTCCTTCTTTCCTTCTTTCCTTCCTTCTTTCCTTCCTTCTTTCCTTCTTTCCTTCCTTCTTTCCTTCCTTTATCTTTATTCATTTTTTAAAAGAACATCATTATGCATATTTCTTCATATTTTTTTTCGTTACATTATTTCATTCTTTTTCCTCGCTTCTTTTTTTTTTATTCTGTTTTTTTATGCAACTTTTACACATAGCTTTAACGCAATGTCCTCATGTGGAAGGTGCCCCTTCAACATGGAAGTTGCTTCGAAGTAATGTAAAAAAACTTTTCACAGGAAAATATTAACCCAAAAAAATTTACCGAAAAAAAGAAAAAAATCACTAAGAACATTTTATTGCCAGGAAAAAAATGTTACGCACGCTAGAATTGTTAAATCTACAATTTTTCCATTAAAATTACGAACAACACCTTGTTAATAAATTGCGAACAACAGGAGAGAGAAGAATGCTCATGCACCGACCAGGAGGGAACAAAAGTGTCGCCGTAATGGAAATTTCACCTGCAATATGAAAAATTTCATCCGCAATGTGAAAAGTTCACGTGCAATCGGAAAAAATTCACTCGCAATATGGGAAATATTTCATCTGCAATAAGGGAACAATTTTTTTTTTTTGCTCAATATGTGAATTTGCTCAATTGGAATTTATGTATGTATATGTATAACACCGCTGTTGAGGATATACGTTTTTTTTTTCTCTCTCTCCCTACCGTGTATATATATCCCTAAAATGTACATTTTTTCCAATAAATGTAAATTTTTTAAAAAAAGGGGAACAACAAAACGTTCCCCTCTTGCTGTTTTTTAATATTTATTCACATATGTTGCATATACCTTATTCTTTCTACATAAATTATGTTTAGCGCTAATTCTCCTTTTTTTCCTTTTCCTTTTCTTATCTCCTATTCAATTATTTTTCCTTTTATGCAAAATATAAGGAGAATGGTCAAATAATAATTATAACACGTATGAATCATTAATAAATAGGGCCAAGAAGGAGAATTATTCCTATGGAAAATTTTCTGAAAGGGAAGATTTGTGAATAGCCGAATTCGCTTGTAATAGAATTGCTAAAATAACCTTATAAGGCTAAAATTTTATACGCACAATTGTCATCATACCAATCGGAGTGTTTAACATTTTGTTTCATATTTGTTCTATATTTTGTTCTGTACTACCAAATGAGAAAAGGGAAGTATGGAACTTGCAGGGTAATGGTATTTTATATCTGCTTAATTATGTGCATTATAGATCACACGCATACCCCGTCCCCCATAATATAATAAACACTCTCCCTCCACATATATATTATTCCTTCCCCCTTAGGGGAATTTAATCTTTATGAGAAAAAGAAAAAACTGTTCTATGTAGAAAGTGTCCCCCCAAAGGGAAAACGTTATCGCGGACCGTTAGAAGTAACAATGTTCAATGTTCCATTTACCATTGGAAAATGTCCTCTGCTAACTGAACATGCACTACCCGAATAAGGCAGGGCATATATGAAAATCAGTGCTTAGTAGTTTTTCCACCCCTTTCTCCACAGTTAATTAACACAAGCAGAGGGAGAATTGTGGGGTATGTAGGGGATACTCCCCAGAAAGGATGCTTCTTCGGGGGGACGCAAGTAAAACAGATAATATTTGCTTATAATGCCTATATGAGGGGGGTTCCATTTGGAGCGGCCTGCCTCGTCAAATCACGTCAAACACTGGGAGAATCCTTTTAACGTACACTTAATAATGGTACAGTTGTGTTTGTCACTTAATAAGGGAGGGAGTATGTGTTTGTTTTTTTGTTTGTCACACTTAGCGGAAGGTTATATTTAGTGAAGAGTTTGTCCCACTTAGTGAGGGAGTGTTTGTTGTTACACTTAGTGGAGGATGGTAGGGAATGTTAGTTTGTTTGTCACACACTTAGTGGAGTCAAAATGTGCAGTGGTTACACTTAGTGTGGAGTGTTTGTGTCACACTTAGTGAGGGGTTGTTAATTTGTTTGTTTGTTGTCACACTTAGGGGAGTCAAACTGTGCAGTTTACACTTAGTGCAGTTTACACTTAGTGCAGTTTACACTTAGTGCAGTTTACTCTTAGTGCAGTTTACACTTAGTGTAGTTCACTAATTGTAGTTTACTTAGTGGAGTGTTTGTTGTGTTTGTTGTTGTTGTTTGTTGTGTGTGTTTGTTTGTGTATATGCACATATTAGTAACAATTTTATGTGTATAATATATTAAGGGAATAGTAAAATAATGAAGTGGAGGTTAGAAGGTGAAAGGAAAGAGTAACATATTGGGGACATTCTTAAAAGTTGTAAGGTTCCCCTATATTATACGAAGAATAGAACTCAACTTTTTTTTCGTACACTTAAATATTTCTTTATTCTTTTCTATATATTTGATTTTAGAAGGGTAACTATTGGCCGCACCTGTATAGTTCTATTAAGGGCGGAATGCACAATATATATTATGTCCTCTGTAGAAAAGAAGAAACGATATGAATATAAGAGGGGAGCAATGCGGAACAACAATGAATCTACACTTCTTCCTTCCTTTAAGGAATGATTACTACGTCTGTTAAATATTCAAAACAAATATGAAGGAGGGAAGCAAACTAAAATATGTTGTAATATTATAATCCTATTTCTGCATATATATATAAACTGTGCATATGAATCATTTTATTGGAACAAAATTAATATTTAAGCACGCACAGGAAGGAGCCGGCAGAATTTATATGTTAAAGGGGGGAAATCGTAAAAAAGTTCTATAAACAGAAAGAAAGGCTATAATAATATAGTAAGTAACAATATATATAGAACATGGAAGGAAAAGTTTTTTTTGGCCCATAATGAAATGAAAAAAGAATAAAAAAAAAAAAAAAACAATTAAAAAAATAGAGAAAAAAGAAAGAACAATAACGTAACATGAATATATATGTAAAACATAATCTACATTAAAAAGAAGAGAGAGAAGGAACAGCTTAGGTAATACACTTTATATTTTATGTAAGGGAGTTATTTAAAGTGTACTAATCAGAAAGGAAAAGAATAAAAAAAAAAAAAAGGAATAGAATGAAAAGAAAATTATTATTATTGAATGATTATACGAATAAGGGAGTAACTATACTACGGAGTGTTCTTACAAGAATGCATATTGTACTTTTGTTCTAAGCATAATACAATTCTCTCTGTTGAAAATTTTTGTCTGTATCTTGCTCATGAAATAACGCCACTTCAATGAGTATAAATTGATATACACATTTAAAAAAGGGGGGAAGAGTGTACTATGCATATGCATGAACTATACTATATATGTGTGATCAATTTTTTAATGGGCAATCTCCCCTTCCTCTAAACAAAACAACAATAAAACATAAAATAAGCAATGTACCTACATACACATATATATATATATATATATATGAAAATTCTTTTTATCCAAAGAGGGGAAGGGTGCATTCACATTATTATATGTATATGTAGAAGCTAAGGCGTGTAAGTAGTAACATAATGTTCTCAATAATCACGCATAATCGAACCATATGGAGCATGCATAAACAAGGAATATACAGAAAATTGTGAGTTCCATTTTTCTTTTCCTCTACTTTATTTCATGTTATTTCCTGCTTATTTATTCCTACATTTTTACCCTTAATTATACAAATATGTGGTGATTGAATATATATGAGCATAATATGTTATCATTGTTCAAGGAACTGTGCAGTATATATATATAAGGGAAAAGAATAGGAGTTTGGTGTATGTTTAATATTTATAATAATGGAGCAAACAGTATTTTCACATTTTCCTTTATTTCGATAAATGTGTGAGCACATGTGTAAAGAAGTTCTAACATAAAATTTACATTACATATACATAGAAGGAATGTGTATACACGATGACAGGAGGGGTAACGGTAATTACATTTATTTCCTTACTCAAAATAGATTTAAGCCGTCTGTACATATAATACCCTACGTATAATATAATAAGGAATAATATGGAATGTGTAGTAATACACATATGTATGTTGCCTTAATTACCCTTTATAGGAGAAGCATTTGGAATTATTCCCTTCAAGGAAATATTTATACGGGGAGTTATTGAACAAAAAAATCTCCGACAATTGTAATATGGAAAATAAAGTAGAAGAAGCTAAGGATCAAATAAAAGTTTACCTTAGGAGAGGAGACTATGCAGAAAATATTGCAAGGGCTTCATGTCATGTACAGGAATCAGCGAAGGCCACGAAGTCCGATGACGAAATCTGTTATGACCTATATTATTGGATAGGGGGTACAGTATCGACGAACGCAAGAGTCCCCGGTTCCTTTTCAACCATCATGAGTGACATTTACCGTGTACTGAAAAATTCAAGTATTGTGAATATATGCACTAACCTATACCATAATATTGATAAAAACACCTTCGACGAAAGAAAACCAATGTATGATTATTATAGGGACTACCTACTTATTGAGTCATATTCAAGTTTAGCGCAGAAATCTTGTACTCAGGCATATCACGAACATTTAGAAAAGCTAAAAGGAGCATGTTCTCCTATCACACAACACTGCCAGAGTGAGAATAATGCTACGAGTGATCCATATTGTAAGTGGTTTAAAGAGAAAGGAGAGGATTACTGCACAAATCAGGACAAACTATCAAAATTAACCTGCACTCCCAAGAAACCATCTGCTGGAGATGACTTCGACCTTGGCGACGCCGTCGTCGATGGTAAGTGGTACATTTATTTATGGTGCTACATTGCTTTATGATGGTGTGGTGGTAGGAAGGCTGTTAGGTGGCTGGGTAGAAGGATGGGTTGTTAGGGTGGTGGAAGGAAGGTTGTTAGGTGGTTGGTGGAAGGAGTTTTGTTAGGGGTGGTTGCTGGAAGGAATTTTGTTAGGTGGAGGGAAGGTGGTGTTGGGTGGTGGAAGGGAGAAGGTGAAGGAAGTGAAAGAATGGGGAGTGTATGTTCCCCGTTTGGGGGGAGTACACCCGAAGGGTGTATAAAAAAAAAAAAAAAGAAAAAGAAAATATTATATTGAAATTATTTTTCCTATTTTTTTCTTTTTAGGTGGAAATGACGATCCACCACCACCACCCAAACTCAAACCAAATCCCAATCCAAATCAAGCTGGTAGTAGTGGTTCTTTTAGTGATGCCGATTTAGTGGATGGTGTCTCTGGTGGAGAAGGAAAAGGAGGGAGTGACGGTGGTGGTAGTCATAGAAAGGAGGATGGTGAAGAATCTGATGCTGCAAGCAGAATCGTTCCTGCTGCTGTATCAGGTGCATTGGCCACCGTAGCATTACCAGCATTGGCATACTTTTTTTACAAGTATAAATCACACCTCTTCTTCCTTAAGGGGAATAACCACTCTGGAAATGGAAGAAGCAGAAGAAAAAGATCAATTTTCAGACATGATTTGAACAACTTATCAGAAGACGACGACGACGATATTTCAACAACGGAATATTCGTCCGAATATTCTATTCCATACACCACAACCACCACAACTGCTTCATCATCTTCCAGATGATGATGATCATCATCCCTATAGAGAGGTGAATAACTCCATAAGTGGGTATCTCAAAATGGTATACATAATATAATATGTGCACATTTATGAATATGCATAAATTATTTATAACATATTTGTCAAAAGGTTGGAGTAAGGGGAAGGGAAAAATTACTGCTGTTAACCAATCATAGAAATGAGAAAAAGAAAAAGCGGTGCGTGTATCACCAAAGAACAGCACTATGGATAGTATGCATATATTTTTCCTATTAACATATAATTAATGTAATTTTCTGCATTATATCTTTTTTACAGTTCTCCTATGTATTTTCACAATTCCCCATAAAAATATTGATTAATGTATATATGTTGAAGGAAGGCATAAATGCTCCACATACATATAAATTGCATACTTCGCATGTACATAGTAGCAGTTTTTAATAATTTTATCCTTCGCAGAAAAAAAAAGCATGGATGATTAATATAAATATGAAATTTTCCCCTTAAAAAGTGGAAAGAACTGCATCCCACTATATATACATAAGCACTACATATGCGTAAGCACTATATATTCGCGTATACATAAGATAGGAGAGCATACATCCAAAAAATATATATATAGTGTTCTGTGTTAACATGTACATTCGAATAAAATAAATGAATGTAAAAGGGGGAGAACTGTGTGTTAAAAAAATTTTTTATTTCTGTTTCTCTCTCCTGCTTATGTTGTTACCTTCTTCTAGCATATTTGTTCCTATTTTTAATTCAATTATGTGCATGTGAGGATTTCGATGTACATATGTATATATATATGTGAAATACATTCTAACAACGCCCCATCAGAAGAAATTTGAACAAATGTGTGCACGTTATTGGTAAAGGAAGAAAAAGGTAAAAAATATTTTTGGGCAAGCATATGTACTTTCCTCCCTTTTTTTTTTGTGTGTTATAATCCTTGTTAAAGGGACGAAATTCTCACATTCATTCTACTCTAAATATATATGAATAATTTCTTAACATAAATTCATTAAACAAATAGAAATATACACAGCCAAAAGGACAAAAATGGTAAAAACAGCGGTAAGGATTCATTCTTCTCCTCCCTCCTTTTTTCCTTCGTTCACAATATGAACAACTGCATATTTAGTATGTAATACCCTAAGCATAATACAATAAGTTCAGGAATAGGAGTACACATTTATACATATTCTGCTAATTATGTTCATAGGATCCCTTTAATGTGAATAAATTACCTTCCAGAAGAATATACAACCATTTCAAGAATAATGGCAAAAATCAGTATGAGTGTGACAGTTCTTGGGCAACAGGAATAGGGAGTATTTTAGGTGGTAAATTAAAGGTCCTTTCGGATGCTAGTACATATGCCGAAAAAATCGCGAACACATGGTGTCTTTTATCTAAAGTGAAAACAAAAATTGTGGCATGCACAGAGAGGGTGTGCGACTTCTTTTATTTTTGGATAAGAGATATATTAAGTAAGAATTTGCATATATCTGGTCAATTTAGGAGTATTATGGAGGAAATCTGCCAAAAATTAAAAAGCTTCGGCGGCAAGCACTGTGAATAAAACACTATGCACAATAATGTTAGCAAAGATCTCTTCGACCAAAGAAAAACCGTATTTGATTACTATCATGACTATAGAACAATAATAAGGGAACTGAAAGGTTCTGAAGAGTCCTGCACGACTCATTGTACTGGAGCATATAAAACATACCTAGACAAAGCTGCTGGTAAGTATGGACCGGTGAAAGCAAGTAATCCAGATAGCGGTTATGCATATTATGATCAAATTGTAAAGGAGATCAAGGATAATAAAATCCCAAAACCATCACAACTTACATGTGAAGGAATAGACAAAATTGGTCTTGAGTCAGACGAGGAGAACGAGGACGGAACAAATCTGGTTAATTGCTTCGCACAGGAACTTTCACAACTTCCTGAATTAACGCAACGAATGTCAACGCATCAGTTACCACAGGGTGATGGTGGTGGAAGTGGCGTCGCCCCTGCTGCTGTCTCCTCTGCTGTTGGATTAATAGGATTACCAGCGGCTGCATTTTTCCTATATAAAGTGAGTAAAAATTATAATAGATATTTATATATATAGTGCATATATACACATATACATATGTATATATATACGGGTATATATATGTCTATATATGTATGTATACACATATGTATATATGTATAAATATGTAAGTATATGTATGTATATATATATGTACATTTATATGTCCATATATATGTTTACATATATGCTATATATAATGCATATTTCTACCCTACAACTTCGTCCTTTACACTTCTCCTTTCTTTAGTACAATATCCTACCTCCTGTGATAAAGAACGCCTTCTTTGGAAGGAATAACAACAACAACAATAGAAGCAGAAAGAAAAGGTTTGTTAGACAAGACTTAAACGCATCATTTTCAGGATACGACGACTCTTCTACAGATTATTCCACAACGATGGGTTCTACAGTAGGAGACTCCAGCACATTATATTCTGTCCCATATATTAGATAAGTTCCCCTTCGTTTTTTTTTTAAAAAAAAAGGGAGGGTGAAGGAATAATAAAATTGATCATTGTTAAATTATTATAAACAAAAAAGAAAAAGGAAGGGAAGGGAGGATAGAGTATTCTCCGCATATATATATAAACTGCATTATATATGTATGTTAATATATTTTTTCCATAATATAATGCAAATTTTAAAAAGGAAGGCAAAAAAACATAAAATGAATCATACATATATTAACATATATATAAGGAAGGAAAGGAACAAGCACACGCACCCTTTTTTTAAACTCAAATCTAATTATATATATATATATATATACATAGGAAGATTAATATATATATATATATGTAGATATATATATACATACATACCTAAAAACACAAATGCTAAGAATGGTAAGCGCAGAAAATTTTTTGATAATACCAACCACTTCATTAAGTTACAGCTTTTGTGAAACAGGCAAAAAAAAAAAAAAAAAAATATATGGGAATTGAAGGAAAAAACTTATTATTATTAAAATGATAATATATATTTTGCTATTAAAATGATAATATATATTTGTTATTAAAATGATAATATATTTTTGTTATAAAAATGATAATATATATTTGTTATAAAAATGATCCTCCATGAAAAAGGGGAAGGAAAGGAGATGGGGGTACTATGTATATGTATATATATATATATATATATATATACATACATATGCATACATACATATATATGTATATATATATGTATTACAAAATGCTTGTTAGAAATTATTTGATAATTTTTTTTATAAAAAAAAAAACAATTAAGCATAAAAATATATATGTTGATACATTTTTTTTTTGGTCCAGCATGAAAATATGCGCGCGCATTCAACTAAAGGAGGAAGAACATAGTATTTACTTATGTGTAACAGTGGTATGGAATATGCATGATTATCATGAATTATTCATTATATATATAAAAATATATAGGAAGAAACAGCGTACATTTTTAATACAAAAAATCATTGTATACAAAGGAATTACATACGAACCATGGTAAGAATAACACAATGCATTCCCTACCAAGAATATATAGAGCAGTATGTAAATATATAATGTTCTGCATGTATATCATATAATAATAGGAGGTACATGTATGGACATGTATACGCACACATATTTCAATTCTACACATTTAGGCGGGAGCAGGTACAAATGAGTTACCTTCACAAAAAATATACGATGCGTTAAACAAAGGAGTAGGAAAAAGGTGTATGTTCCAAGGGGAGGGAAAACAGAAGAACCCTACTGAACTGGAAGAACAACTGGAAACATCATTATGGTCTTACCAAGTGAGAAAGTGGGATTTGGCTCCTACAGTTGCAAGAAACTACTGTTCTGCATGTAACGATGGAAGGGGAGGGTTAGAGGATCTCTCCGATAATGATCGTTATGCCTTTTTTTATTATTGGTTAGGAACTAAAATAAACGGGAAATTTAATGTTTCCAACTTTCGGGCGATTATGAGGGCAATTTATGATAAGCTGCAGAAATTCGATCCTAAATGTAAGTGTAATAATATATACAATGGTATTAGTAAAGACAGGTTCGAGAAGGCTAAGAAGGTATTCGATTGGTACTATAATTATAAAAAAATACAAAGCAGCGAGGAGTGTCACAATTATTGGAGTAAAAATGGAACTTGTACTAGCGCCTACGACGCAGCTGTAATAGCATATTCTGAGTTAACTTCAACTTGCAAAAACGAGGGCGGAGAATCATATTGCACAGTATTTGATAGGGAAAAAAGTAAGAAGGATGAATATAACGAACCCCGAAAATTAGACTGTAATGCTGCTGCCAAATCAGCGGCAGCAGCAGTACGATCCCCCGAACCTGTATTATCAGCATCATCACCAGCACAGGTTTGTTCTTCCTGCTTAAAATAAATAAATATTATAAATGCAATTTCATATATGTACACATAGTGTATTGCAATGACATAGGGGCAATGTACATATAGGAATGATAATATTTATACATGCTTCACTCTTCCTTCCCTTCCTTTTACCAATTCTATATATTCTTTTTTAGGAAAAGGCAGGCGGTTCACCTCCATTACCCTCAAAAGTGCAGTACAATGATTTCGATAGAAGAAATCATTGTACAGAAGGAGTCCGTGGGGGGGAACAGTACTGTAATCAAGATTTAAAAGGAAAAGTAGAAGGAGTACTAGAAAGGTGGAAGAATGATAAGAACCTAGCCACTAAAATTGTAAGAAACTGCGATTACGCATGTAATGTACGCGTGGACACGACCAAGTCACCCCACTTTGATCCTTGTAAATTTTTATATTTTTGGATGGGTGATAGAATAATAGGGAAGGTGTCTGAGAATTCGCAGTTCTCAGGGGCCATGAGTGAAGTTTACCAGAAACTGCAGGATGCCAAGTTCTGGAGTAATTGCACAAATAAATGCACCAATTTATACAAAGGTATTAACAAAGTGAAGTTCGAAAAGGCTAAGAAGGTATTTGATTGGTACTATGACTACAGTAAGCTACAAACTGATAGCGAGGAGTGTAGTAAATATTGTAGCGGCAGGAAATGTGATTCATCATACAACGAAGCTTCAACAGCATATACGGACTTAACTTCAAATTGTGGAACCACTCACGGTGATCCATATTGTGAAGTATTCAAGAACTCTCAGAAGGACGGGGAATATAAGAAACCGGGACAGTTAAAACAGGAGTGCACTTCAGCATCTGCGGTACCCCAGTTAGGAAGTCCAAGGAGCGGTAGTCCCCCAAGGGAAGGAGTAACTCTCCAAAGTGCACCTTCAGAAATTGGACCAGGTCCACGGGGTCCATACGGTCCAGTAGGACCAGCAAGTGAATCAGGTCCATCCGGTGAAAGAGTTCCAATAGGTCCAACTGGTCTAGCAGGTGACAGGGGAGGAGGAGGTTCCTCCTCTAGTGGTGGGATCAGAGCACCCGCTCCAGCATCAGCACCGCCGACTACACCGGCATTAGCTTCGCATGGGCTCCTACAGTCCGAAACGGTGGTGCTCCCTACAGTGGGCAGCACCTCCCCCGGAAGCACTTTTCCTACCACTGCAACCATCTCTTCTGGAGCTGCCGTAGCAGTGGCTGTTCCATTAATTGCTTCCTTATTATATAAAGTAAGTACACTAACATCACCATAATAAAACACCAAGCACCAACGACCTAACAACCCACCTAACACCTAACAATCATAACACCCCTTTCTTTTTTTTTTTTTTTTTTTTAGTATACTTCCTTACCTTCTTTGATAAGTAACGCCCTCTTTGGAGGTAAGAGCAGAAATAACAATAATAATAGAGGAGGAAATAGAAGAAAAAAAAGAACAGCTGCCACCAGTCGAAATTCGAACACATTCACAGAAGCTTCAAGGGAAACATATTCCACCGCAACAGAAGATTTTACAACTAATTCGTCAGAATATTCTATTCCATATACTACTACTACAGCATCATCTAGATGAACATTCATCATCTAGTTGTTCATTCATCTGAAGATGTTCGTTATCATCTGAGAAGATGTTCATTCATCTGGAAGAAGATGTTGTTGTTGTTGATTCATCTAAGAAGATGATGTTGTGTTCATTCATCTATGAAGATGATCACCATCACCCACCTACCGGATGATCATCCACCATCGTATCAGATGATCATCCATCATCCACCTAGGTGATCATTCATCTAGATGAAGGAGGGAAAGCGCACTTTTTTGAATGGAGAAGGAAGAGAAGGAGTGTAAAATGCTCAAATAATGGTATATGCATAATATAATATATATACGCACATTCAGGGAAAAGGGGAAGAGAGAATGTGTTCTATGCAATATGTGCATGTATGTACTGTACTATACAATATGTATGTTTACAAAATTTTTAATTAATCCCTTCCAAATAATTATATATACGAAATATGAATTAGAAATTTATAAAAGAATTTATATATTTAAAAAAAAAAAAGGGGGGGAAATTACGTTTTTATAGGCATAAGAACTGCATAAGAATTGCATAAAAATAAGTAATAAAATAATGTAATTTGCTGAATAATCATGTGCGCACACAATCCCAATAATATAATAGTGCACATGAAAAATGTATATATGCAAGGATTTTAAATTATCGTTCCCATCCTCTCTTCTATCTTATACTATATGAACACATTATTTTCCAATTGTAGCCATAACTTTTTATACCCAAGGCGATTTAGCACATATAATATATTATTACCCTTCCGATAATATAATGTGTATATTATTGAAAGAATCACAAGTTCAGTACATATACCTGAATAATCACTTTCCGAAATATGCAAAAAATACAAAAGTAGAAATGCTATATGGATAAATAAGGAACGGCCATTTCTAATATAAATTTACAGTAGATAGGATAATGTACACACATAAAAAATGACAAGTGATGAGAAGGAGCCCGAGGAGATTCGTTCTCTTCCCCATTCTAAATGCATAAATATGGAATGTAGAATACATGTACAGTCACATATAAAATATATTAAATTGGCAAAGGGCTTATGCACACATATATATATATATATTGCACTAATTACATTTATAGGAACCATGCTTTAAGGATTTACCTTCTAATACTGAATATTATAACAGGTTTAATGTGGGTTCATGTAGCAGTAAATGTAATTCGGAGGATGGAGTAAGAACAACGTTGAAAGGAAATTCTAAGCTTCAGAACCATGTAGATATAATTATAAATGCCTCCTGCTGCTTGTCTACAGTGCATGGAACCCATAAATTCAGCAATGAGAAGTGTGATTTCTTATATTACTGGCTTGGAGAACTCGTGCTCACAGAAATCGACAAGAATTCATTTTCGGACATTATGAAAACAATTTACACTGCACTGGGGACATGGGTTGTTACACAGGAATGAGAGAATAAATACAATAATGATATTAGCAAAGACCTCTTCGACCAAAGAAAACTTGTCTTCGACTATTACCACGATTATAATAAGTTACAATCACTACTACCAACCCTTGAGGCACGATGCATTACTGAGTGCACAGGTTATATAGAAAAAATTAAAGCAGCATGCCGTATTGTGGAAAATGATTGCAAAGCAAAAGGAGGGCTACATAAGGATGATCAATTTTGTACTTGGTTTAGAGGGCAAAATGAGAACAATGATGGACAAAGTAACAATTACTGTGAGAAAGGTAAACGTCAAAAATTAAGATGCCAGGGAAACCCAGGTTCTTCTGGTCCTGGTAGTACTGGTTATCAGCATACAAGTGCCCTTGCACCTGTGGCCTCTTCTGGGATGGACACCACCGCAGTTGGTACAGTTTCGACTTTGGCTGCAGTCGGTCTACCCGCAGCTGTCACCTTCTTCCTTTACAAAGTGAGTAATAATTATAATAGAGCTATATATACACATATATGTATATATGATATATATATATATATATATATATACATGTATATATATATACATATGTCTACATATATATATAATTTCCTATATATGTATATGTTTGCATACACATTCTACATATATATATGTTTATATACACATATGTATATATATACATGTTCATATATATATTTATGTATATACATATGTACATATTTCTACTCTTTCTTCTTCATTCAGTATAATCTCCTACCTCCCTGGATCAATAACAAATTTAGAGGTACAAATAAAAGAAAAAAAAGAACAACAACAATTGAAGGCGACTTTGATACTTCAACAATAGGAGGTTCCACATTAGGTGACTCCACATTCGACTCAACAGAAGATAATTCTACTATATATAATGGACGATTGGCACGACGATCACGATCACCACCACCATCACAGCCAGCACGTGTAGGAAGGAGCAGCAGAGAAAACAACAACAACAATAGAAGTGGGCATAATAGAAATATAGCTTATTATCATATGTAATACACCATCGTATGTAGTATGTAAACATCGTCGCATGGACCGCTAAATATAAGGTTTACCGGTGGTTTCTGCAAGTTCATGAAGTTATAATGCTCCTGTGTACATTCCCCACGGGGTTATACAGAAATAAAGGAAAGAAGAGAGAAAATATTACATATATGCATAAAAATACTAACCACATAACTGCTTTATCACAAACTGCTACAACTTCAACAATTACTACAACTCCAACAACTGCTAATCAGGCTGTTCCAGGTGCATAGGAGTGCTCCTTCCGGTACAGCAGTGTAGGCTGATACGGTGTTCTATAGTTCATATGGAGGCCGAGTTCAATCATAAAACAATAGGAACATTAATTTTTGACCACTATTCTGTTCTTAAATGTATGGATAGCTGTTCATAAATGTGTTTATGCATATTTTTTTTTGCGGTATACAAGTGTATGCAGTATTCAGAAGGGACGCTTTCTAAAACGTATATATAGAAGGGACAACTATAATGGCACTCCACGCATAATTTGCCTTAAGCCTAAAGGGGGAGGGTTATTGCACTTTTATAATATATTAGCCTATAATTCATAATTGGAAGGAGGGGTGGGGAAACGTATTGTATATGTGGACTACCACTGGGTGTACCGTTACTGGGCATGGACTATATAGTAAACTTCATATTACATATATAAGAATTGTGTGCTTCTACATATATAATATTCTGTACGGTATTATAATTATTGTTCAATATAAGTGAGAATAATTTTTAAATAGTACAATTATAACATGGTATATATTGCCTGATCATATTATGAATGCTACTCTATTTACTCCTTCCCACGTTATATATTTCTTATATTTTAATTGAGTAGTTCACACATTGTTAAAAAAGAAGGACGGAGGTATACATACAAGGAGCAGCTTGAACTGTACACTCATTCTCTATGTATTATTTATGATCATACATATTTACTAACACGATGAACACGTGGAAGGGGAGTGGGATGATGTGGGACGTTGGATGTGAAAAATATGGAAGTACTATTACTAAGTCATAAGAAGCGAAAAAAAAAAAATTCTTCCCATACTTATCATATGTGTTAATTGTATGTATAAGTAAAAAAAAAAAAAACAATTCCTCAAAAAAAAAAAAAAAAAATGTATTACTTAGAAGAAAAAATATGTACACAAAAGAATGTCCACATAAACCATGGCACACAATTAAGGGGGAAAAAATGCTCAATATAAATGAACTACGCTACATGTATGTGCGATCAATTTTTTAAATAAACACTTCTCAAATAACAGTAAAAAAAGTAAATTAATAGTACATGCTGAACTCCTTGAGAATAACGATTCCACTCCTCTACATACGTAATAGTTGGATCGTATAAATAATGAAATAAGGTTCAAAGTTATCACCGTATAATTTAATAATATAATGTGTACGCTTGGAAAATGTACCTCTTCTGCTCCCTTCCCTAATTTTGGTATTATAGTTCATTTGTTCCTATATTGCTGCCTTCATTATTTGCATATAGTAATTTTGATGCACATTTGTGTATAACGTGTATTGTCGTTGTTTGAGAAAAATGAACAATGTGTACTATTTTAGCAGAAAAAATATTATATATATACTCATGCATAATCATTCTAGAATGTGTAAACTTTCTATACCTACACGCTCCTATTCTAAACACATGAAAACATTTTATAATATAAATGCACATTACATATATACAACAAAGAAGATTATACACATATGAACAAATGTATATAAGGAACAATGACAAAAGTAATAACCCCCCCCTTTCATTTATTTCCAATTGGTGCAAAAAAATGAATGTACATTAGCACATATTAGCATGCATACATTAGTGCCATGCATGCATGTATGTATGTACATATAATATTACTCTATGTGCATAACACACAATAAAATGCAAAAAAAATATATATATAAAAATACATACATTTATATTTCGTCCATAACTTTTCTGTAGGACTGCAGTCTGGATGCATTA
Organism: Plasmodium coatneyi; assembly: GCF_001680005.1. Classification (NCBI taxonomy): domain Eukaryota; phylum Apicomplexa; class Aconoidasida; order Haemosporida; family Plasmodiidae; genus Plasmodium; species Plasmodium coatneyi. The sequence goes on along the minus strand of NC_033566.1, from coordinate 1,900,473 downwards.
CCTTCCAAAAAAATATACTCACATTTCAAGAGTGGTAAAAATGGATGTGAGGGTAGCACCTCTTGGGAAGAGGAAGTAGGACGCATTTTGGAAAATAAATTAAAAAGCAGTGCACCTGCTACAAGTCACCTGCAAGAAATTAGCAGAGCCTTGTGTTACATATCTAAGTTAAATACAAAGAGCAAAGCGCTATGTACGAAAATTTGTGATTACTTTTATTTTTGGTTAGGAGATATATTAATTAAGATTTTAAGTAAACCTTCTACATTTAAGACTATTATGCCGGAATTCTACAATAAATTGACGGGCTCCAACAATCAATGTAGTTACAACGCTATGCACGCTGATGTTGGATTCAGTGATTTCAAACAGAGAAAAAAACTATTTGATTATCTCCAGGACTACCAAACCATATGGAGGGCACTGAAAGATTCTAAGTTTAGCGGATCTTGCTGCAAGGAATATAACAATTACCTGGACGAAGCTGACCGTGCTTATGGACCAATAGCAGCAAGTTGGTCAGGTAGTAAAGATACGTACTTTGGAAAATTCTGGTATCAGTTCAAAGGCAATGATAATGGTAGTGGTGGTAAGGGAAAAATTCCCAAACCGGAAGACTTGAATTGTGAGGGAATAAACGGAATAGTTCTTGAGTCGGACGAGGAGAACGAGCACGGAACCGATCTGACTAGTTGCTTTCAACAGCTGTCTGCAGCAGTTCCTTCATTATATTCCACCTCTGAAACAGAACTCGGTCCCGTACCTGCAGAAGTTCCTTTATCCTCCTTAGGTACAACCTCCACCCCTACCGCGGCAACCATATCTGGTACCCTGGCCACAGCTGCAGTTGCGACCATATCCTTCTTATTATATAAGGTAAGTACAAAATAACAATTCGAATAGTACAAATGTATAATTTGACGTATAAGTGCAATAGAAGTACAAAAAGAGTAGAAATATAAATGTTCTTACTTTTGAATATTCTTTTCTTATATGTAAAAAGTAAACACAAAAAAGAAAGGAAGGAAAGAGGAGGGGGATATGCTGTGTGCTGTATATGTATGTTATATTTGTGTTACGTGCATTTTCAACCTTCCTTCCTTTCTTTCTTTTCTTTCAGTATAATCTTCTACCCTCCTGGCTACATAACAAATTAGGAGGAGGGAACAGAAGAGGAAGGAGAGGGAGATCAACCGGACCCAACTTTGACGATGACACATTAACAACAGCAGACAGTTCAACAATAGGTTCTGCAACAACGGACGATTATTCCTCCACTTCAGATTCGACGGATGATTCTACCGTATATAGAAGACTACCCAAACGGCAAAGTAATAATAGACAACAGCAGTCGAGAAATATAGCTTATCACAGTATGTGAACATTGAATGAATGCCCAACCTCAGCAACTGTAATGATTTATACCTAAGGAACAACAAAGAACCACTTTTGGGGGGGTATGGAATGTGCCGAAAGAAGGAAGAAGAAAATTTTTTGTACACATGTGCACATAAATATATTTAAAAAAAAAAGGAAAGAAAAAACTTATAAGGGTAAAGACTTAAGTAAAAATTGAAAGAAGCACTTTGAATTTTCAGTAAAAAAAAAAGTTTGCAAACAAATGAATAGAATTAAAAAGAAGTTGACCAAACAAGTCAAAATAAAGTAAGAAAAATTTCTTTTCTTTTCCGCTTTTATTGACCACACATGAACAATGTAAACACTTTTATGCAATACAAAAAAGAGAAGAAAAAATACAAAAAAATTATTATTATTAACCAACGATCAAAAAAAAAAAAAGAAAAAAAAATGGGTTGAGCTACTTCCACAATGAACTAATACATATGTGAATAGTGTATAAATATATGTGAATAGTGTATAAATATATGTGAATAGTGTAAATATATATGTGAATAGTAAACTATGTGAATATGTAAATATATGTGAATATGTAAATATATGTGAATATGTAAATATATGTGAATATGTAAATATATGTGAATATTGAAAATATATGTGAATAGTAAACTATGTGAATAAATAAATGTACACACATTCGAAAAAGGATGGGGGAGGAGGAATATGTTCCCTCTCCCTGTCTGCACAGATGTACATATATGCTTGTACATGAACTAAACACTATACGTGTATTATGTGAGGAATTTTGCACAATTTCTAACGAACATCATCTCTCTCTCCTTTTAAGAAATAATAACAATTAAAAGCAGCAAAATCCATAATGTACATGCTAAAAGTTCCTATTAAAAAAAAAAAAAAAAATAGAAAATTTTACACATACACTCCTTCCTTCACCCTTTTTATATTGAATGTATGAATACATATATATAAAGGAAGAACGCACAGCACAACACAACAACTTTTTATATAACATATATAAAAATTCCACATCCACATTCCATACACTTACAATCATAAAGTGGGCAAAAATTTTTGCATACACTTGTGTACACTTATATACACAATGACTCTTATTCTAAATGCATAGGAAGAAGCAGAAACAGCACACACCACAACCTTCCTAACATATATAAAATTCACATTCCACATATACACAACAAATGTATACATGAACAATGACTCCAGGGGGCGACGTTATGGAAGAATTACCTTCACAAAAAAGGTATAAAGAGGCTGATAAGAAGACCTGTTCCCAAGCGGTCAGTAGAGAAGGTGGGGGAGCGATGTCATGTCAGCCAGAATTAAGGAATACTGTGAAGGGCGCATTAGAAGTGATCCATGCTTATAATGAAGATTTAACCAATAAAATTGTACAAAATTGTTCTTATGCATGCGCGGGAGGGAGTGGCAGTGGGGACCCATCTTATTATGATCGTTGTAAATTTCTATATTATTGGTTGGGTACTAAAATTAAGGAGACGGGAAAAGTGAAGACGGACGCCATATTTCAGACTGTTATGAACGCAATTTATAAACATCAGAGGAGTACCCATTTCTGGAACAGTTGCAAGAACCACTGTACTCTTGTGCACCCTCATATTACTGATGACCTCTTCCAAAATAGTAAAATACTACATGATTATGAATATGACTACAACAAACTGAAAGATGACAAAGAAGGGAAAGGAGAATGTCACAAATATTGTAATAATAACCAATGTGAGGTCCCTTCCGAAGCAGCTAAGTCAGCATATGCAAAAGTGAAGGGAATCTGTAGTCATCTCACTGGAGCATATTGTGACGAATTTGATAAGCAATATAAGAAGGGAGGAACAAAGTATGAGGAAGAACTACCAAAACTAACATGTACTACAGCGTCTGGGGAAGAGGAATCAACTTCCACCATCCAACTAACGGTACAAAAAAAAAAACAGCACCACAAACACCATCACATACATATGTACATGTACGTATATATGTATATGTCTACATATATATATATGTATATGTATATATATATGTATATACATATAACTCCCCCCTCCCACTACACACAACACCCCTTCCACTCACATACTTATAGAAAAATCATTTGGAGGTGTTACCTTCATATTCACAGTATTATAGAAGTTTCAAGGGCAATCTTGAATATTGCACTTATCCCTGTTTCCCAAGAAAAAAAATAGCGACTGCATTAAAGGAATATTTTGATGATGATAAATATGCTAATATAATTGCAAGAACGTTGTGCTACGTATCTACAAAAATAGGGATGGAGAAGGAACCCAGCGACCCATTCTGCAAATTTTTCAATTTTTGGTTGCAACATCTATTATCTAAGAAGTTGAAGGAAGGCAATTCACCTTCGACTGTTATAAATACAATTAACACGGAGTTGAATGGCATTCTTCCTAAGCATAAATGTGAACTTCGGGACTTAGGTACCACTACTACAACCATCACAACCACAAATAACGTCTCTTTTGAGCATAAAAAAACATTATTTGAATTCCTCACTGACCATGATAAGATGAAAGAACAATTCGGCGGTTCCTTCACTACAAAACCGCAATGTTATAAGAAGTATAAACAACACTTAGATGCCATTACTAATGCATGTACTGCTGTAAGTGCATACTGTAACGGAAGTGGAAAAGACAATGACTCTTATTGTACCGATTATAATAGCATGTATAAACAATACTGTGTAGGGGAAGGAATATCAAAATTGCAATGTGACGAAGTGACTGAAGAAAGGGAGAAGGAAGGAGGGGGGGAGGAGGACCTCCTCCTTCTTTCCGCTTCCTCCCTTTCTAAGGTTAGTGACCTAACTGAGGACGACGACCACACTGTCAGTTGCACTGAACAGTTGATGGGGGAGACGACCACGACCACCACCAACCCCACCCCAAGTACTACCGTCGTATCTTCTATACTTGGTGTAGTAGGATTACCTGCAATTGCTGCCCTTCTATATAAGGTAATAATTATTACCACTATGTATATATATATATGTAACATATATATGTATACACATACATATATGTGTTTATATATGTACATATTTTCCACCCCCCTCCTTCCTCCTTCCATCCTTCATATTAGTATACTTCCTTACCATCTTTGTTACGTACACAATTTGGAGGAAGAAGGAACAATAACAGCAGTGTAAGCAACATTAGAAAGAGAACAACAACAACAGCTGTTGAAAGGGACTTTGACGACGACACATCAATAATAAGAGGTTCAACAACAGAGTATGATTCAACAATAGGTGACTCTTCTACAATATATTCTGTTCCATATATTAGATAAGTTCCATTTCTCATTCTTTCTTTTTTAATGAGTGGATATTTAATAAAAAAAAAAAAAGGAAGGAAAAAAAAAAAGAACATTCCATTCCCTTCCATCCTCCTGGCCGAACACATGCAAAAAAAAAAAAAAAAAAAAAAGAAGGAAGGCGAACTCACTTGCTCCTTCTTCTTTTGAACTGTTTTCTTTCCCTCCTTTTAGTAGTTCCTCATTCACCATTATATCTAAAATAGCAAGGGAGCAAAAAAAAAAAAATTTTACCAAATAAATCAAACTAAAGTGAAAAAATTTTTTTTTTACCGGCTCATATTGACTACACATGAAAGTGAGCACCTTCGTACAATACAAAACGAAAAACAAATAAAAAAGAAAAATATATTTACTACACCCTACAACCCGGAATTTGAACTTGGAACCTGTTCCTGAGGAACATCAATCCTAAGCCCGGCATCTGAACCTGAACATGGAATCTGTTCCTTAGGGACATCCTCCTTAGGAACCTGAACCCTAAACCCGGAATCTTAACTAGGAAACTGTTCCTTAGGAAGAAAGTCTTCTTCCCTAAACCCTGAATTCATGAACCCTGAATCCATGAACCCTGAATTCATGAACGCTGAATCCATGAACGCTGAATCCATGAACGCTGAATCCATGAACGCTGAATCCATGAACGCTGAATCCATGAACGCTGAATCCATGAACGCTGAATCCATGAACGCTGAATCCATGAACTCTGAATCCGTGTACCCTGTGGGAAGGAGTGAAAAAGAGAAAAAAAGAGGGAGGAATTATCCACCTCTCTCTTTTTTTTTTTTTTCCTTTATTCCTTAAAAGAAAGGAAATTTCCCCTTCTTCTCTTATATTTTTTTCGCCATTTATTTTTATTTTTCATTTTCCTTCTTAATAAAAACAACCGTTCTTCCTTTGCTATACCGTTTAACCTATGTACCTTTTAATATTCCTCTAAATAAAGAAATTACCTCCCTCTCTTTTTCTTTCTTTCTTTCTTTCTTCTATTTTTAAAGAATGAGAAATGTATAAAGAAGTTCTCCCTTTTTTTTTAGAAAGAATGCAGTGTATAGGAGGAAGGAAAGTTTTTTTTTTTTATTTCTTTTAGAGAAAGAATATAGAGAAAAAGGAAAGCAACGTAAGGTCAAAAGGAAGGAAAGGGGGAGAGAATAATGTATGGTAGGTTCCTTTCACCTTTCTTTTTTTATCTTCCTTTTAAAACAGTATAGAAAATAAAGAAAAAAAAAAAAAAAATGAGAGAAGAAGGGAATGAAAAGAAAAGAAGATAAAAGAAAAAGAGTAAAAACTAAAGAATAGAAAATAAAAAATTAAAGAAAAAAAAGAAAAGAAGACGTGGGTAATTTCTTCCTTTTTTTTAAAGGGGAAATAAGGAAAAGAAAAAACAGAAGGTGAAAGATAAAAAGCAGGGGAAGGTCTTTAATTCTTGTTACTTCTTTTCTTCTCATTGAGGTAATATATATATGGTACTAAATATGGAAGGGTGCAAATTTTTTCCTTAGAGTGATTTCATCTATGTAAATTCCTTATTTAATAAAAGAGAAAAGAAAAAAAGGAAAAACGGGAAAGTAAGGTGGTAGGATGGATGGATTCCACTTTCTCCTACTTTCCTGTAAACAATTTTTTTTTTTTTTTCCTTCCGTGAACAATTTCTTCTTTAACATTAATTAAGAACAAATTCATTTGAGGAGTACTTCATCATGGGGGAAGAACATTGTGTTCAAGCTAAATGTAAAAGTTGTATACAGAACAGAATGAAAAAAACGAATAGTGTGCTATGACGAAAAATGAAAAATAAGTGCCATGCCTTAGGAATACATATATGAAATATATATACAAGCATGTTTTGTAAAACATGGATTAAAAGGGAAATTGGAAGTGGAAAATTATGTAAGGTTGGAAGGGGAAGTTACAGAATTATGATTCGGGTGGAAAAAATGTATTGTACGTAGAATTCGATAGAATACTATTCCTATTGGCTAAGTAACGTTTCCATTGAATAGGGGCAAAAAATGGATTCGACGCAGGAATTTGAGAATTTGAAGAAAGAATGGTTTGGAATGAAAGGATGGAATGAAGGCAATGATGGGGTATGTTTAGAATATAGTGGTATATTATAAAGTGCATTATGATCAGTGAAGGTGTATACGAATTATTGAACATGTGTCATGTATAGTAGAAATATAAAAGCGTTATGTGCATATTTCTTAATTCCATTCTCAGGGTAAATTATTGGGGGAAATGGCCAAGTGGATTGGAGAAATGCATAAAAATTTGGATCAGAAGGATATAGGTATTGCTGAAACTGGATGTGAAATGCCATTTAATAATGAAGAAAAATTGAAAGAGGAAGACATGGAGTGGTGTAAGTTCATTCTTGGACATTTGTGGGGCATCAAGAGAAAAACTATTGAAGACTCATCAAAGGAACCCGCAGACATAAAAATGAAAGAGTTTATTCGGTGCGAAGTACTGAATATGTGGTTGCATACATACATGAACAAATATTGTGGAGCTGGCACAGTTATGACACATGCCTATGGAGAAATGAATAATTTGTGCGGATTAGTAGCGAAGAACGGGGAATGTAGTAAATGCCAGTACAGGCACTTTGGCAATTTACATGTAAATAACAAAAGTGTGTATCCGTTAATGATGACTGCAATGAGAACGATGGGAACGGATGTAAACAGGATGTATAACAAAATACCAAAAGATCCATGTCCACAGAGAAAAAGTTCTGAGCAAGCAGAAACAGCACAACCAAAAATCACCGCAGAGCATTTTCACTTTATAACCGAGTTATTGATAAAATGGATGATGGCAGGGAATATGGACAAAGTGGACAACTTTGGGGTAAGTGAACTCTTTTTAAATATATGAAAAAAGGAGAAAAATTGTAGAATGATATAATGTAGGAATAATATATTGAAGAAGTTTCCATAATTTAGTTTAAAATGGAAGAAAGATGTACACATATATGTGTTTTTGCGTGTCCAATTCCTGTATACACTGTAGGAAAAAATATGGGAAGATATCAAGGAATTACTGCAGGAGTTCTTTGAATATATGGAAGACGAGGACGATGCCATGGTAGTGTCATGTAAAGATGTGTCCTATGATGGAGTGTTTATAGATGTAAAAGAAATGGACAGGCTTACGTGCAAACTTATGGTGAAAGCACTGTTCTTCGTGAACAGATTTGGTGCAAGGTGGAAGAATGAGGATGGTTTGTTAGAGGAGGAAGACGAAATAAGGGCAAAAATGAGGTGCATTATTGTAGGTGTACTGATGTTTCAAACGTTAAAGGCAAATTGCGAACGGAGAAAAGGTATGGACTATGCTTTGAAAATAGTGGACAACATTGTTGGTGACCTAGGAGGAGCATTTGGTAAAAATAAATGTAAATGGATGGACTATGAAGACATGAAAGTCGGGGGAAAAATCATTGGTAAGACAATAAAGGAATGGTTACTTGCGAATGAACAGATAGGGGGAAAAATAGAAGAAATAGGAAAAAGTGCTAATTGCAAGTGGGAAGATTTGGGGAATCAAGCAAGAGCAGAGAATAAAAACAATGATAGTAGGAAGATTGTGGGGATTTTGAAGGAACATGGGGAAGAATTAGAGAAGGAGGAGAAGACATGGACAGTGCCAGTAAAGTTGGAAGATGTCAAATATAAGAATAAGGAACAAAAAGCTTTGTCTCCAGCACCCCAAGAATCTTCCTCCCACGAACAACCCCAAGCACCCGCATCCCCCGTCCTTCCAGCTAGACCCCCTCCTCCTCCACCTCCTTCACCACCAGGTAAATCCTATCAAGGGATTACTCTTATAACCAAATAAAAATAGTGAACCACAACAACAGGGAGGGAGGGTGTATTTCCATCCTACTACTCCTTCATACACACACCTACACCTTCCTTCCACCCTTAACAATCATACTTCCTTCACTCACTGTTTCCTTGCTCTTCGTTCTTATAGACGAAGACTGCAGTAAGAAGACTGTCTTATGTGAACGCGCAAAATGTGTAACAACACAATGGGGAGAAAACCGAATACTTAGCCATAATATTCCTTGGGTAAAATACAATACTGTCAGGAGTAGCGAAAGACACAACATTGAATATTACCCTATATAAGCACTTATAGAGGGGAAAAGAGTATATTGTGCATATATATGAAACTCACATATATATGTTCTCCTGTTTTCTTTTGTATGTAGGATAAATTTTGGCCCAACGATGTCAAGAATCAACTGAAAAGTCTTTCTAAAGGCATGCTCCAGGTGAAACCAGATGTTGACAATGAATGTGATCATATTACGGGGGCAGATAGTACGAACAAAGAGGCTTGTAAATTCATTGTTCGGGGTTTGGAGCATATATATAAAATTGAAAAAGTAAAAGTGAAAGATAATTTAAGCGGAGATCAAAAAAGAAAGAAAGAAAAGGAAACTGCAGATAACCAAATATTCCATCGAACTGTGTCGTGCTTTCTGTTGAACGCATACATAGATAGGTTGAAACAGGAGGTGAAATCTCCCTGTACAGTCGATGAAGAAACAATACAACAAGCATTTGATAAAGGGAATGGGCAACGTACGCAATGGTGTAAGGGTAAGGATAAGGAAGGTAAAAGCATGGACTGTGAGAAGTGTGAAAGGGTACCTAGCTTAGTTTGTGAAGTAACTGGAGGCAACAAACAATACAAAGTAAAGGAAGAAGTGGATAAGCTGTTCCAAGATTCGAAGAATGTGGAAGCACAGAAAGTTCTAACTGCCATAAATACTATGAATAACTTATGTCACCGTGCAAATTGCGTAGTAGGAAAATGGTTTAAAAATAGAACAACGCAGGGCGGATCGAAGACCATGGTAATAGACAATGTTACGCACTATGGGCTGAAGGAACGGAATTAGTAGTATTACTTACATGTATAACCAGAAGGGACAATCATAACTTAGGTCCATGTGCACACTAAATATCCACATATGTTTTCCCCTTTCGTTTACTTGTAGGAAGACATGTGGGGTGATGTTGGTTATAATTTAGGAGAAATGTCTGAGGCTATGAACAAGAACAGCGCAACCAAGAATAATTTATGTGAAAAGGCTACTTGGGGAAGTGATGAAACGGGGAAGGCCAAAAAAAAAGCATGTGAGCTTCTTGTAAAGGGTTTAAAGCACATTTACAGTATTACAAAGTATTCAGGTGACAACATTCTGCACCAGGAAGATAACAGAAGGTTTAAACAAACTATGGCCTGTCTAGCATTAAATGCATATGCAGATAAGTTGTCTGAGCAATCCTGCATTGAAGAGAGTGTCGTACAGGAGGCCTTTAAAATCGACGAGAGTTTACGCAAATCTTGGTGCACAGGTGATGCCTGTGAAATATGCAAAAGGGAGAAGGACTATAAGAATTGTAAAATAAGCTGGGACGAAGAAGAGGACGAAGTGAAAGGAAAAGTGGATGAACTGCTCAAAGGGAATTATACAAAAGAGCAAGATAAAAAACAGGAAATAAAGAATGTTATGAATGAAATAGACACCATATGCCAGCAGGATACAGGAGCACCTTCAGCAAGTAGTCAATTGGCCGGAAGTGAAAACCTCCCTGAAGCAGCAGGAGCACCTGCACCTGTAAAAAAACCATCGGATACTTCCGATACATTTGAAGTCAGTAAAAAGGATGCAAAGGAGGAACAAGCAGGTAAGCCTAACAGTAACTCTCAACAACCTGCAGCATCACCGGATGATATTCCTGACCTGCCCACAGAATGGATTCCAGATGGTGCCTCTAAGAATGACGACACGGATGATAAGTACTTAAAAGGTGCTTGGTCCGTAACAGATAAAGGTGCAGTAGTTACTGTTATTAATGGTGATCCCATTATTACTGCAGGTTCTACTACTATAAGTACAGGTGATGATACACCTGGTTCTTCCGGCTCAGGTTCAACAGTATTATCTTCGAATCTAGGTAATAATACTTAAAGAAAGTGAACATTCCCTCCTAAAGGAATCGCACATTAAGATGCACATGCCATTCTTGGGTCTATAGGGAACCATGACTATATAAGAACTATTCATTCGTTACTTACTTTTTAGATCCAGGAAATGGTTCACAGGTCCCGACTGAAACCAAGACAGCAAAAACTGAGAAACTGGTCGATGACAATGGTCCAGGTGGTCAACCCTCTAATACTAGTGTTAGCGGCAGTGCTAGTACTACTAAACCTGGTGTACCAAGTGCTATTCCTGATGGCGTCCCTGGCGCAGGAGGTGGTGGCACTGGTAGTGGTAAAGAAGGTGCTTTTAGTCCACCAGCAGGGCAGGGACAACAACCCCCTCCTCCACCCCCACTGGAACCAGCAGGACCTGCAGCTCCAGAAACATCACCGACAACACCACCATTACCTAAGGGTGCCTCAACAACACCAGTTGTTCCTGCCCGAGTTGTTAACAAGATTGACAACCTTTCTGATCTCCTTACTTCATACCTTCCTACCATTCCCGTCTTCATTGGTATTTCTGCTATGACCTACCTCCTTTGGAAGGTAAGAAAAAAAAATTAATATTAGAGGAAAAAAAAAAAAAAAAAAAAACACGCCCTGGACTTTTTTACCTTAGATGTACACTTCGCGCTTTTTCTATGTTGATTGTTCCGGTCTTAAGAGCTGCAATTCGCACCCTAAAAACTAATTTTTTCCCCTCCTTTTTTGTGCAGTATTTTTTTTTCGGTAAAAGAAGAAAACGTTACATAAGAGCTCATCAAGTGCGTCGTCCTCCAACATTGCAAGAACAACTCCTTGCTCATGTGGAGGACCAGGGAGATGGTCCACATGAATATACTTTAGTAAAGGAACGAAAACAACCAAGATCTGCGCCCAAAGAAGGAAAAACGAGGAGGCCAAAAAAACATGCTGATCGCCGTATTTCTCACCGTGCTATTATTGATATCCATTTAGAAGTCTTAGACGAATGTCAAAGGGAAGATTTGCATTCGACGAAGGAAGATTATTTCGCCATTCTTGTTCAAGAATTTATGGGAAGCAATTTTTTAGAGGAGAAAAAGGTCCCTAAGAAACAGGTTCCAAGTTTAGATTCCGGGTTTAGGGTTAATATTCTTAAGGGAGATGTTCCTGAGGAAAATGTTCCAAGTTCAGATTCCGAGTTTAGGGAGGAAGACTTTCTTGCTATGGAAGGGGTTCCTTTGGAAGATGTTCACAGTTTATATTCCGGGTTTAGGGAGGAAGACTTTATTCTTACAGAATATATTCCTGAGGAAAATATTCCTAAGGAAAGTGTTCCTATGGAACATGTTCAATGTTCAGTTTCCGGGTTTAAAGTGTAGTAAATATTTTTTTCTTTTTTACCTTTTTTTTTGTAATGCATGAAAGTGTTTACGTGTTCATGTGTAATTAATATAAACCGGGAAAAAAAAAAAAATTTCTTCCCCACTTTAGTTTGACTTGTTTGGTAGAATTTTTTTTTTATTGAAGAATTAAAAAAATGCTTATTCATTCTGTTACAAAAATTTTGACTTCATGATATTTTTTTTTTGTTTTTTCAAAATACATGAATATTTCTTTAAAGAGGTCAGCACCTTTTTCGTTTTTTTCTGTTCTGCGTCCCGTTCGAAGAGTACCTTATCTCAAGTTGTTATTTAAACATACAAATGTAGGAAGGAAAAAAAGGAAGGAAAAAAAGGAAGGAAAAAAGGAAGGAAAAAGAAAGGAAGGAAAAAGAAAGGAAGGAAAAAGAAGAAAGTGTCTCTTTTTTTTTTTTTTTTTTACACTGCATATATAAAATGTGTGAGCGGTGTTGTTTATGTGTCCCCCCCTTGAGGGAGGGGCACACACTCATTCAACATTCCAATGTTTTACATAGAATGGTGTTACATCCGACCGTAACTTACATTCTGGTGACCTGGTGTATTATTATTTGTTCTTCCTTTCCGAGGTTGCCTTGTGTTGTATGCAACAGAGCGTAGTGTGGTGGAATTTTCTGCTGGACCTATTGTGGAAGTGTCCATTGAATCGTACGTTAATGTATCGAATTCGTGTCCGGCTGATCTTTTTCTTCTTCTATTCCTTCCTCCAGAAGACTGGTTACCAAACCAAGAAGACCATGGTTTATACTGAAAGAAAAGAAGGAAAGGAAGTTTGTGTTAGGGGTGGTAGGTGGAAGGATGATTGTTAAGTGGTTGGTAGGGTGGAAGGAAGATTGTTAAGTGGTTGGTAGGGTGGAAGGAAGGTTGTTAGGGGTGATAGGTGTAAGTAAGGTTGTTAGGGGTGGTAGGTGGAAGGAACGTTGTGTTAGGGGTGGCAGGTGGGTTGTTAGGGTTGTTGGTGGGTTGTTGGTGGGTTGTTGGTGGGTTGTTAGGGTTGTTGGTGGGTTGTTAGGTGGTAGGTGGAAGGAAGGTTGTGTTAGGGGTGTTTGGTGGAAGGAAGTAGTGTCTAAGGAGGACGAAGGAAGGGAAGGGTCTAAGGAAGGAAATACTGTTACTTGTATTATTTCACTTTTAATTTTAAATTTTTGGATGCTTACTTTGTATAATAAGAAAGGGGCACCTATTGTTGCTAAGGTACCAAAGATGGAAGAGATGGAAGAGGTGGTCGTAGCACCACGGACGGCTTCGTCTGCTTCACGCTGCATCTTTTTTATTAGTTCTTCCATCTCTTGGTGGAGATTAGCTGTGTCACAATGTACAGCATAGGTACTATTGAAGTCTTTACAATATTGCTTTTTCTTATGATCACCACCCGCGTCCTCTTTGCACTTGTCCTTCATAGCTTTACATGCTGAAACAACTGTTGTCCAATAGGTTGACCATTTTTCTGCGCAGGAAACACTAGTCGTAGTTAGTTTTTCATGTACCTGCTTATAATCGTTGTAATATTCAAATATGATTTTCATGTCTTTGAAAATGCTTTGGTCCTCAAGATCTTGGTATTTAAAATCACATTTATCACTACCGCAGGCAGAAGTTTTATCCAGCGTAGTGTAAATTTTTTCCAAGAGGCTTGACAACTTTGTACCTTTTAAGTGAGACCAGTAGTTGTGTCCGAACCAATAATAAAACAAGCGGCAAGGAGCATTATCACCTGTGGAACTTGTTGACCTACCTTGCAAACATGCGTAGTCGTAAGCGTGGGAGATTTTTTTAGCATTGTCAATAATTTTTTTACATTCTGAGAAATTGCCATTCAATGCAGACTCTAATTGTGTAGCGCCCTGATCTCCCTTCTGACCCCCTCCTCCATCATTCTCGAAATTTGTATAGAAGTCGTTATAGGAGGTTAACTTGTCAGTAATTGACCCTAGTGTGCACGTCTGCGGAAGTAGGGGTTATGTGTGTAAAACATAAATGTTCATATATGTATATATATATATACATATATATATATATGTATATATATGGACATATATATGTATGTATATGTATGTATGGGTATATGTTTGCATTCCCCATATACTCGTGAATAGGCTAAGGAAAGGGGAAGGGGGAAAGGGAAGGGAACGTCTTCCCTTCCCTTTCCCCCATACTCTTCCCCCCTTTCTTCCTTAGACCCTTCCTTTCCTTCTTTCCTTCCTCCTCCTTAGACCCCTTCCTTCAATAGACCATTCCTTCCACCGTACCCCCCCTAACAACATTTTCTTCCGCCCTAACACCCAAATCAGCACCCCTCCGCATACTTCCTTGCACCCATAACAACACCTTCCTTCCACCCCTAAAAACCTTCCTTCCACCCTAACAAACCTAACAACCCTAACAACCCACCTAACAACCCACCTAACAACACACCTAACAACCTTCCACCAACCAGCCCTAACACAATCTTCCATCCTTCCACCTACCACACCTAACAACTTTGCTTCCTTAATATTCTTTCTTTACCGGTGGTGCTGCTGGTGCTACTGGTGCGGTTTCTGACATGGTTTACATATGTGCAGATGTGTATATTTTTCTTCTGCTGCATATGTGTATAATGAACTTTCTTCTCTTTTAAGGAGGATGTTCATGCATTCAGAGAATAGAAGTATAAAGTTTATACTTGTTTGTTTTATGGTTGTTATGATTTGTTTTGTCTGTTCCCTAGGATGATTATATGATGATGATGATTGGATTGTAAGTGTATGATTGTAGGGGTGGAAGTGTGTGGAATATTTTATTTTCTTACCTTCCTTTTTGTTGAATAATAATATATATGTGTTGTTTAATTTTTCGAGTAGGGATAACACACATGTATGTATTAAATTGTTATATGAATAATTTAAGCAAGTTCAAAAAGAGGAACTAGGCAGGAAATATTAACAAATACAGAAGGGAAGAAAATTTTTTTTAATTTTTATGATATGTATTCCTCCTTTCATTCCACACATATATATTACCCTTATTATATATTACTTTATTATACACATGTACATGTACGTTGGAATCATTATACATGTACACTGGAGTATTACATGTACATGTAGAGCATTATATTATTATTATTTACATCGCTCCTTTTTTTATTGCATATATAGAAGTAATTATAATTTTTCCCCGGCATAAATGTTAAGAAGGCATTATTAATTTATACATTATTGGTATTGAAATGTGTTATTAAAAAATTTTGAACACATACGGTGCAGTTTATGCGCGTATAGAACGCTTCTCTCTTTGAGTGTGTGCACATACTCATTAACTTCTCATAGAGAACATCAATTTAAAAAAAAAATAAAGAAGGAAGGAGGTCTAAGTAAGGGAAGATGGCCTAAGGAGGAGGAAGGAATGGAAATATAACAGGAAGGGGGAAATTACATTCATTATACCATATAGCACAGGAAAAAAAAGAATATATATGTATTTCCGTCATAATAATAATCCTTGTATCATATGCCCCCCCATTCCTTCTTACTTATTGTCGCCTAATAATAGTAATTGTTCTTTCTTCCCCATTTATTGTTCTTTTTTTTTCTTTTTCAGATAAGTATATTGTGCATAACTTACACAACATGTAGAGGATGAGATACACATGTGTGTTGCGCCATTTTGAGCTACACTCTTCCACTCTTCCTCATTCCTTCTTAAGTTCCTTCCTAAGTGTATATTGTGACATATATACACTGACGCGCCCTTTTTTCCTAAGTGTATATTGTGACATATATATTCAGTAATGCTCTCTTCCTTCCATTTTCGATTTTTATATTTTCTACTTTTCCCTTTTCCTATTCTGTTCATACGAATTCATAAGAATTCAAAACGGGGGGGGGCTTAAGGGGATACACTCCTCTTTCTATTCAGTATATATATTATACATATAGAAGGTTCCAATAATTCAAGAAATTTTTAGTGAGATCCATAGTCCATTTTGCACAAATACTATGTTTCAACACATGGATGATTACATATATGGATGTGATTATGGATATGCGTCACTTTTCCAACATGCACGTTACTACTATTTAATGTAATAAAGGGGTTACTAATAACACCACGGGGAAAAAATATAATGGGAGCAATGTTCTGTTCGCACATTATTTCTTTATGACGATGTATGGGATAACACAGGTCACATGTGAAGTACACATGGGGGGCAAATAAGGAATACAATGATTCCATATATATTATAATCATCTCCCATGGGAAGTATACATGTAGAACCATAGTAATTATTCTTACTTATATGCACATAATAATTGTGACGTTACCCTATATTATTCATGGTCGTATTTTACACTATAATACTCCCCTAAAATAAGTATACTATTCCACATTGGGCAGATCTGTTTACCAGGTAAAATGCCTTTTCAGAGGTTGTGCATCTTACTTAGGAGTAAGGGGAAGACCACTGTTTAAGGGGGTGCACACTATATAAAAACAAGGTCGCACGTGTAGAATGAGTGACAATATTTTTGTACAGGAATAAATGTCTCCCCCTGCGTAATGCAGTCCCCTTCCTGTGTGTGTAGTACTACTACCCCCCTCTGAGGGGGAGGTAAACACTCATGAGTAATAAATAAGAGTGTGCAAAGAGAATAATTACATACAGCACCCCCCCCCTTTTTATTAGGGGCACACTGTTAGGGGTGCACATAATATAAGTTCATATTGCGCAGCTCCCCTATGTTCCACATACTATACATACGAACACATTCTTTAAGGGATTCATACTATGTGAACATAGTACCCTCCTAATATAGAATACTATACATATTCTATGAGGAACACTATGGTAAACTATATCCACGCGCACACATATAGCATAAAATTATCAGAGTTCCTTTCTGCCTCCGCTGAATTAAAAAGAATGGATGGTGTACACATGTGTACATATAAGGGTAAAGTTCTTCCTGTCCAATTATTTTTAAATTGAAATAGGTAGTAGAGTCCATTTCTTATGTGAGAATATAGGAATTATATATAAGTTGTATGTGGCCACGAGCACATTCAGATCTTCAGAGAATATTACACACTCTGGAATATGGACCATACATACACTAATAAGAGTGTGCCCCCAATATTGTAGCAAGGAATGTATGAATAGGGAAAATATAGCAGATAAATAATTCCTGGAACAAATGAATTAATGGGGAAATGAAGTAATACTGTTTTAAGCCCATAAGAGAGGAGTTAGTACATCGAATTCTTATTTTTATCAATAACTCCGGAATGATCTATTAGTGTGGTTACATACAATACTGCGCACAGAATTATAATTACCTATATAAACAGAAATAGGGAGAATTACATGGGGGACCATAATATTACACTTCGCAGTACTCCCTTGAACCCATATATATCAGATCAATTTATTTTTTCACTCTATACATATAATCTACTATTCCTTCCTATATTATTTATAACATCCCCCCTAGGGAAGGGAAGGAAAGGAATGTATATGTGCACAAAAGTATAAATTGAATTACTCCCATTTATTCTTTGTCACCACTATTTTACAATAGAAAGAGCGACACTGGGAATGACTGAATACATGATACACATATATGGTCATGTACACGTAATAACATGCTGAACATAAAAGTGTGGGGAAAAATCCCGCAAAGCAAACCTCTTCCAACACCCTCAACCCTTTTATATTATGTAATTTATCAGAGAAAGAAAAAAAAAATAGGGGAGCAAAATATTATTATTATTTATTATTATTATTATTATTCTTATACATTATTATATATTATTATTTATTATTATTATTCTTTATTAATATTATTATTATTATTACTGTTGGAAAGATAATAAATGAGAAAAGAATGTTTACTACAGTAATATTGTTATTAAGATATACGCACATATATATTTCTTCCTTCCTTCTCCTTCTGAATACATATAATGAATACAAGTTCCATGGATTTTATATATACTTGTTTATATAATTCTATAAATATGTGCACACCTTTACATATGAATAAATGTACATATAAAATAAAGGGGGGGAAATGCTCATTATATAAATTATACTGTACATAATGGCAACTCCTAATAATATTCCCCCCTTCTTAAATAACAATTGAGCACAAAAGAAAAGTACGTCAGAAGAAAAATTTTTATTAAAAGAGGGAAAAATCACATTCCTATACTAATAGAAATAGGAGTACATAAGTAATAATATAATGTTTAGGGGAGGAGCCATTTACAGTACCATAATAGAACATAAACACAATAAAGAGTGCACAGTAAGTTCGATCCTTCTTTTTCTGTTCACTGTACAATTCTCCAATACATTTATTCCTACTCCTACCTTAATTATATGTGTACATAATAATTTAATATTCATATGTAATGTACTATCATCACCTTAAAAAAAAAAAATAAATAAAAAACAATGTGTACAATTTATGGAGTAAAAAATAAAAACTTTGATACACATGTACTTATAATAATAGAAACCGGAAGGTGTTCATACATATGTATTCTGCACGAACGTGTAAACAATTTTAACATAAATTCAAATTATATACGAAAAAGTGTAAATGAACCATGGCACAAGCAATATTAACGGTTAACGTCCTCTATTCACACTATTATACATATACATATTATCTGTATAATGCCTTATCCATGATTTAACAGGAACAGGGAATACATGGACACATTTACATTTTGTTAATTATTTCTGTAGAAAACGGAGTTGGTCAAATTGTTACCTTCAAACATATATTATTATGATAAATTTAATGAAAACAGAGATCACTGTGGGCGCCTGCCCAGTGATGCTTTTACGGATAAAATAGAAGGTGAGCTATATTATGAACTTAATCTTAAAAGCTATGCAGAACAAGTTGTAAGATCCTGGTGCTACGTAGTAACAATGGAAGAAGGGAAATCATTGTACAGTTCGCGTTGTCACTTCCTATATTTCTGGATAGTGGATATATTATTGAACAAGGTAAAAGTGAAACCGTTCCCAAATCTCATGAATGAAATTTACACAAAATTAGCGGTCCTTGTTGGACAAAATGAGTGTACAATCCCTTACCCTAATATGGACGAGACCACTTTCAGTAATATGAAAAAAGTATACGACTTCCATTATGACTACGACACCATAAAGGGACAGTTAATGACCAGTAAGAACTATTGTGATCAAGATTTTCACAGTTACCTCAAGGAACTTGAGCAGGCTGATGACTATATATATAGGAAATGTGATGGAGCCAATCAGGACCAATATTGTCAAGACTTCAGAAAAATACGTGGAGAAAATAAGTATAAGCAACTATTGGAAGGGAAATGTGATACAGAAACTAGAAAAGAGGATAAACCGACCGAAATGCACCTGCAAGCCCAGAAGCAGGAATTTCCAGCAGTAGGAGAGGGGCTCGTACGTACGTTGGAACAATCACATCTCACTAATCTGAACACCACCAACAACAACATGACTTCTATTGCAATACCTTCTGCAATTACATTAGTCGGTCTACCATTACTAACCTTCGCCCTCTACAAAGTATGTAATCACATAATTACATAATTACAACAATTATTCCCCCTACGATTAGAAAAAAAAAAAATATAGTCTATATATGTCCATATACCTATATATAGGTACATGAACACACATATAGAAGCACATGTATATATATATTATATATATAATACGTATCTATATATGAGTACATATATGTAGACATACATATATATATAACTATATATATATGTAATACATGTATTTACCCCTTTCTCCTTCACAAATTTCTTAGTACAATCTTTTACCTTATCCGTTACGTGAAAAATTACGAGGCACGAACACAAAAAAAAAAAGATTTACCACCCGACAACAACAACAACAATGGGACGACACACTCACAGAAGGCAGCTCAACATACGACTCCGCAACGGACACTTCTAAAATAGGAGACTTGTCCACAACAACAGACGACGATTCAACAATAGGAGGTTCCACATTCGATTCTACAGATGAATCTACCATATATAATGAACGGAGATCACGACCACGAGAACCACCACGACCACCCAAAAGACAAAGTCATAATAAACAAGGGACACAGGGACAAAGGCACAATAGAAATAATATAGCTTACCATCGCATGTAATGTAACACACATTGTGTGTGAAATGTAACACCTGGATGGGAGGAAGTGTTCTCTCCCCTCTTTTTTAATATTATTTTTCTTCTATATATACCCAAATGTGCTGTATAGACTCCACATCCCCTTCACAGGGGAATGGTGTTATACAATAAACTCTAATATGGAACGATAACAACTTACAACAATAGGAGTGTATCTTGTAACGGATTATTCCTAATGGTCATACACAATAATATGCGACATTATAATTTTTGTGCACGTATAATCATGCATAACATTTTGCACAACGTTATGCGCAATATTGCTGGGAAATATTGCGCAACATCGTAATTATGTTGCGCTACACATTATAATTATTATTGTATGCATACGCACACTAAAATAAAGCCCCTATAATAAAATAAAATAATAATACACCACGCCACCACACTCTAATAATACACCACGCCACCACACTCTAATAATACACCACGCCACCACACTCTAATAATACACCACGCCACCACACTCTAATAATACATCACGCCACCACACTCTAATAATACACCACACTAATAATACACTCTAAAAGCACAATAATAATACACTAATACGACGTTAATAATGGAGTACACTCTATAAAATTTTAAATCTGTCGCGCTATACTTAAAAAAAAGAATGAATTCCATTCCCTTCCATCGTCCTTAGCATGCCAACAACGTGCAAAAAATTCGACCCAATTTTTTTTTTTTTTTTTTTTTTTTTGCTAACTGATTTATATTCACCACTGTTGTATCTGAACACTTATATAAAGAAGAAGAACAACAACACAACAATAACACAAAAAAAAAATACAAAAAAAAAAGAAAATTTTGAGCAGCATGCACACAACGTTGTATACCTGAAGGAGGAAGGATGAAAAAGAACATTACACACCCTAATACATTCCTTCCAGCATGCAAAAAATCCGACTCATTTCTGCTTCATTCTATTTTTTTCACCCTTATAACTAAATTAAATTAACCATTTTTGAGAGCAAGCATACAACGCTGTACACCTATACACCTATACATATATATATATATATATATAATTTAATAATGCTCAATATATGTAGGTAAGTTGCTCCTACTATATCGTCAAAAAAGTGCAACATAAATAAAAAGGACGCATCAGTTCTTTAGGAGGAATGATCACTCTAATTAAATTTTGAACCATGTAATATGTAGTGAGGATCAATTTTTTTACCATTATTTTAAATTAATATATATTTTTATATATGTATATATTATTATTGTTCACATTACACTTAATTTTAAATTCTAATTTTTAAATTTAAAAAAGAAAAAAAGTTTACATAGAAAGTTACACTTTAACACACCCCATTAAAATTGAAAAGAAGGAGCGCAGCGTGAATGACATACACAGGAATGATTCTATTAATGTTTACTAAAAATATAGAAACAAAATAATCGCACGATATGTTAATATAAATTAGAAAAAGGAACACACTTTTTTTCTAAACTAACTTCATTTTAAAAATAAAAAAAAGAAAAGAAGAAAAAATGATATCTTGCGTAAAACTTCCAATACTCATATTAGCCTCCCTGTTCTTGTGCTGCCAGTGGGCACAACATGACCACCAACACCATGTAAGATAATAACAGCTGTAACTGTTGTTATAATTTTTTTAGAATTCGCACATATATTTATTATAAATGAACTTCTATGTTTTTTTTATTAAAAATGAAAGCAAAAAAAAAGAAGAGGAAAAAAAAAAAATTTTTTTTTTCACCCTACACTTTTTCCTTTTTTTTAGGTTTGTGCCTTAGGCACATCAAAAAATGGTGCCAGTGTAGAAACGCAAAAGGAAAAAAACACCCCCTTTGGTGGAGGTGTAAAAACACTATTCAAGCAGGGTGGTAATGACGTCACAGGGCCGAAGCAGGTTACAACTTCTGATAAAAACAACAACACAAATCCATCATCACCAACAAAAAAAAATCCACTTGGCGATCTATTCAAAAAAGCACCACCCAAAAGTGATTTAAATAAATCACTACCCAAAAATGAATCAAAAAAATCGGACCCCAAAACAAATACACCACCTTCAGGTGGTGAGAAGAACAGCGCCAATCCAAATGTACCAAATACACCAACAAAAAATAATCCACCCAGCGTCCAACTCCCCGAAGAATCGCATTCCAAGAATGATTTGAAGAAAACGAGCCAAACAAAGAATGGAGCACCATGTAAAAAAACTAAGAATTGGTATGATAGGTTCATATGCAGATTATTCTCTGGTGAAATGAAGACGCATGAGTGGTTGCCCATTTTATTAGTTGCACTAATTCTTTTTATGTGGATTCCAAGCCCCATAGGCTCCATCCTCACTGCTATTACGTCGATGAGCACAGTGGGCCCAACTTATATAATCGATGTTGTAGTTAACATGACCATTGGATTACTAATCCTATTTGTACTATTAAAATTTTGGTTTTCCAAGGAAGGAAAAAATTTGTCTAATAAAATATGGGGGTGCAAATTTTTAAAGGGTAAGAATGTTCAACTCACAGAGAACAAATCTGAAAAAACAGAACAGACAGAGAAGTGACGACTTCATATGAATATGTGCGCATAACATTTCTTCTATGCTATGACGCTGTATATAGTTCATAAATTAATGATCAAACTATTTCTATATGATGCGTGTGTGTATGCATGGTAGTGCTTGCTTATATTATTATGTTGTTATGTATCATTTTTTAATTCCACCTTAAAAAGGGAAGCATTATTTATTCTATTTTTAATATATATAGCTTGCACAAATGGTCTATTTTCCGTTTCTATATAATAAATTGTTCATTCATATATATAATTAACATTTTGTTCATTGATATTATTATGAACTTTTCTCATTAATATATGTAATTAATGAACATTTTGTACATTGATGCATAATTAACATTGTTTATTCATATTATTATAAAGAAGGAAAGAAGGAAAGGGAGCTCACATCTTAGGGGTGGTGCGGTGGTTGTTAGGGTGGTGGTAGGATGGTAGGTGGGTTGTGTTAGGTGTGGTAGAATGGAAGGGTTGTTAGGGCAATGGTTGGTGGAAGGTGGAAGGAAGGTTGTTAGGTGGTTGGTAGGTGGTGATAGGGTGGAAGAAATGTACTTCCTTAGGGAAAGTTGGTTGTTAGTGTGGTGGAAGGTTCTTATGTGGTTGGTGGAAGGATGGTTGTGCTAGGGGTGTTAGAATGGAAGGAATGTTGTGTTAGGTGTTTGGTGGAAGGAAGGTTGTTAGGTGTTTGGTGGAAGGAAGGTTATTAGGGGTGGTAGGTGGAAGGAAGTATGCATGAAGGTGCATCAATGGTAGTATGTTAGGGGAAGTGTGCAGAGGGGTGCACTTAGAGGGAGAATTTTGAAGGAAGTATGCAGGAAAGTGAAGCTATGTTAGTATGTTGGGGGGAGTGTGCAAGGGGGTGCACCTGGGGGGAGAAGAATAAAGGAACTGCAGGACTGAGAATGAAGGAAAGGAAGTGAAGGAATGAGAGTGTGAAGTTATAAGAGTGAAGGAATGAGGGTGTGAAGGTATAAGAGTGAAGGAAAGGGAGTGAAGGAAGGGGTGTGCAAGGAATGAGAATGAAGGAACGAGAGTGAAGGTGTGAGAGTGAAGGTGTGAGAGTGAAGGAATGAAAGTTAAGGGAAGGTTGTGAAGGAATGAGAGGGAGGGGTAGGGTGTGAAGGAATGAGAGGGAGGGGTAGGGTGTGAAGGAATGAGAGGGAGGGGTAGGGTGTGAAGGAATGAGAGGGAGGGGTAGGGTGTGAAGGAATGAGAGGGAGGGGTAGGGTGTGAAGGATTGAATAAATGAAGGGAGAAGAAAGTGAGTGTAAGGTTTAAAGATGGGCTGTTAGTATGGGAAGGGGTTAAAGAAAGAGGGGGATAGAAGAAATGTGGGGGATTGACAGAATGAAGGGTGTGTGAAGAAGGTGGTGTTTTCGGGGGAGTGAGAGAGTAAGTGTGGGCGTCAGTGTGGAGTGCTGAATGAGGAGGTGTTAGGGGTGAAGGAAAGAGAGGGGAATGAAAGGAAGTGGAAGGTGTGGTAGGAGGAAGGAGTTAGAAGGAGTGAGGAAGTGAGGGAATGGGAGTTCTTGGGTTATAAGGTGTGGGGGAGTGTGTAAGGGGGTGAGTGCTGTGGGAGGTGGTGTTACATTCTTTTTTTTTTTCTTCTATTGTTAGAAAAATATTGATCGCTGTAAATATTAATTTTTGAAATAATGTAATATGTACTTTTAAAAGCAATTTTTTTTAATTATTCTTGTAGTACATTCTTTTTTACTATATATGTATTATTGCGCATTTTAATTACTTTTTCATTTAAAGTACGTTTACACACTTATAATGTTGTAGCGTGAATGACATAGATGACCTAAATAACCTAATAAAAAGTTTTCACACTAAAGAAGGAAGAAATAATCATACACAACCTATTTAGTGTAAATTAGAAAAGAAAAAATTTTTTCATATTAAACATTCTTTTTCCACAGGAAAGAAGAAAAGAAAAAAAAAAAAAAAAAAGAAAAAAAAATCTACACTTTTACTTTCTAAACTTATCCTTAATTTTAAAGAAAAGAGAAAAAGGAATAAAAATTAAAAAATAAAAAAAAAAAAAAGAAGCAAAATGTTATTCCTTGCGAAAATTTTTACATTCAGCTTAATACTCTACTTCTGGGCGCAATATAACCCTAACCACCACCACCATGTAAGATAGGAGCTACTGTTACACACCTATATAAAAAAAAAATATTTGGCGCACATATTTAATATAATTAACGTTTTTACTTTTTTCACTAAAAATAGAGAAAAAAAAAGAGAAAAAAAAAAAAATTTTCCACAACCGTAACAACCCACCTACCACCACCCACCTAACAACCTTTTTCTTTTTTTTAGGTCCTAGTGCATGCAACCCCATGCGCCACCTCATGGGGCAAAACCACGTCATCAAGGTCGAACACATCCACATGGAGTGCAAAATGGGGAAATACCACACCATCATCATGGAGTAAAGGGCGACGAAGTGGTTGTTTGCGTGATTTATATGATTTGCCCGATCCAAGCACCATAACCACGGTTGCAGGATCGTCCGTAGGGTCATCATTATCTACAAGTGGAAGTAGGGTAAAAACAAAACAGCACCAGCAAAATAAATACCCCTCTGAACAAAGTACAAATTCTTGCCCCAAGAAAAACACAAATGAACGATCACCAAAAGAAAAAAACCCATTCGGTGGCCATCGATACAAAAAATCCAATTCTAAAGAATCCCTTCTTAAAGAATATACATCACCCACAGGAATTCACCTTCCTGAAGATTCACTCCCTGAAGAATCACCAACTAACAACCTTCCTTCCACAACCCCTAACACCCCACCTGAAGAGTCACCATCTGAAGATGAATTAAAACAATCGCCACCCAAAGATTCACCACCCAAAGGAATTCACCTTCCTAAAGATTCACAACCTGAAGAATCAAACTCTGAAGGTGAATTGAATAATTCACCACTCAAAGATTCACCACTTAACAACCTTCCCACCACCCCTAGCAACCCACCTGAAGATTCACCACCCGAAGAACCACAACCTGAAGAATCAAACTCTGAAGGTGAATTGAATATTTCACCACCTGAAGAACCACAACCTAAGGTGGAATTAAAAAAATCAAAGCATGAAGCAAAGCATGAAGCACAAAATGGAGCACAATGTAGTAGGAAAAAAAGCTGGCGAGGTAGGTTCCTATGTAGATTATTCCGCGGTAAAATTAAAGCGCACGAACGTATGGCACTCCTATTAATTGTGTTCATCCTTCTTATGTGGATTCCGAGTGCTATAAACGCTCTCTTCTATGCTGCAAGTAAGGAGGGGCTCATGTGGACCCCATCTGCGGTCATGCCTGTCCTCACAGTTTATATAATCATTGGGTTAGTAGTTCTTTTCGTATTGCTAAGCTTCTGGTTCTCAAAGGGAGGAAAGAATTTGTCCAATAGAATATTAGGGTGCAAGAATACTGAAGAACAGGTTGCTCTAATCAAAGAGAAATTTGAATAATCGTAGGGGAAGTGACGACTTCATATGAATATGTATAACATTGTTGCTTTTATGTTATGGTTTTGTATATAGTTCATAAATGGAGGAACGTTAAAAATATTTCTATATATGATGCATGTGTGTATGCATGGTAGTGCTTGTTTATATTTTTATGTTGTTATGTATTAATTTGGTAAAGTTGTACTTTTTTAAATGATAGAGTACTATGTATTTTCTTTTTTCTTAATGTATACAACTTGCATAAATGCTCCATTGTCCGCGTTCATATATAATGAACATTTTGTTCATTAATATGGTAATAAGTATGAACGCACTTTATAGAAAGGATGAAACGAGGGTACGTTGTTCTTTTGTGTGTGTTTTATATGTGTGTACATTCATAGTGTATAAACCTTACTATACTTTATATTTAGTATATATTTGTATAGTGATGATCATCACATATGTACAAGGTACAATGTACAATGTGTGCAAAGCCAGTACTTATTATGCAAAAATGTAAGAAAAAACTTTTTTTCTTCCCCGTCCTTTTTTATTCAAAAATTGTGCATTACTTCATCTAGAGGATGATGTTGTGTTCGTTCATCTGGAAGTTCTTGAACAACTTAGATGAATGAACAATTTAAATGAACATTTAGGTGGGTTCTTACCTAGATGTTCATTCATCTAGATGATTCTGTTCTTGTTGCAGTAGTAGTGGTGGTGTATGGGATTGAATATTCGGACGAATTTATTGTTGTTGAAATGTCATCGTCGTCTTCTGATAATGGTGAATTCAAGTAGTGGTTAATTGATCTTTTATTCCTTCTTCTGCTTCTTCCATTCCCAGAAGAGTGGTTACCAAACCAAGAAGGTAGGAAGTAATACTAAAAAAAAAGGAAAGGAGTGGAAATGAGGGGTGTTGGAAGGAGGTTTTGTTATGTGGTAGGTGGGTTGTTAGGGTGGTGGTTGGTGGAAGGAAGGAAAGGAAAGGGGAAGGAATGGTGTCCATGTGTGTACCACATATATATGGATATATATATATATATAGTGGAACTCATTTTAAACATTTATTTTTTAAATGAAGAAGAAGCTAATTATAAGGGAATAACATTATTATTATTTATGCTTCCAATGTATAATGGTAATTGTCCATTTATAATTGCCCATTTATAATTATAATTTTAATAGTAGTTATAATTGTAATGGTAATTGTAACCTTATACAGAAGGAAAGAAACGAGTCCGAATCCTACTGTACTAATTGTACCAAATATAGCAGGTACGGTGTTGGTAGAGGAGGTTGGATTAGTGGGAGACTGTGATTGTTCCACCGTATGTACGGGTGCTACATGTACTGTGAGAAATTTCGTCCCCTGAGCTTCCAGGTGCATTTCGGTCGGTTTATCCTCTTTTCTAGTTTCTGTATCACATTTCCCTTCCAATAGTTGCTTATACTTACTTTCTTGATGTATTTTTCTGAAGTCTTGACAATATTGGTCCTGATTGGCTCCATCACATTTGGTATATAGATCCATATAGGCCGAGTAAAGATCCTGCAGGTATTTGTAGCAGTTCTGATCACAGTAGTTCTTACTGAGTTTTAACTGCCCCTCTATAGTGTCGTAGTCTTTGGAATAATCAAAAATTTTTTTCATATTTATGAAAGTGGTTTGGTCAATACTGTTGTACATCATCCTACACTTCATTGGAGCTTCTGAATTCCATAGATGTGGGTATATTTGGCTTATCATCATTCTGAAATGAAAATGGTTCTGCGCTTTTTGCCATATTTTTTCCCCTATCCAATAGTACAGGAATGTACAGCGCTCATTATAGAATTCATTTTCTTTCTTCATTGTTAATGCGTAACACCAAGCCTCCACCATCTGTTCGGCATACGTCTTAATATGGGGTTTCGAATGTAACTCATTTTTTATGCCTTCCGCAAGGGAATCATTCTTCAGGCGACCACAGGCATCAAATTCTGTATTAAATTTACTGTAATAATATACGTACGATGGCAACAGCGTCTCCAAATGTTCTTTCTATAAAGGTAATTAGTAAAATATATGTCCTTATATATTGTCCATTCTTACCATATCATGGATAAGGCACCATACATATAATGTGCATTTATATTGTCGAAAGTGCGAGTAACCGTTAATTTCTGTTGTGCCATTTTTTCCTATATGTTTACACTTTTATATATATAATAAAATTGTGTTATAAAAATATGTTGTCCCTGTTTCTTATATATATTTATGCAAAATGGATACATATGTGCGTATTATTGAATTTTTGTTTTATAATTGTGAATGAGTATATATGTTAATTTTTTAATTTTAAGTCCAAAAATTGTACACATTGTTTTATTTTTCAGGTAACTTCAGTGTGTTGTTATTGCATTATATATATATATATATGGGTGCATTAAATTATTATATACATAGGCACGTAACGGCCCTTGGGGTTAGAATTTCTGCACGTATTATTAACTAATGTTTTACTGATATTTTAGAGATCAGTAAATATTGCTCATATGTAGTGTACAGTTCACTCGCATGGTATATTAATATATCTTCCCTTCCTTCCTTTCCTTCCTTAGGAAGGTAATGTTCCCTCCTTTCCTTCCTTCCCTTCTCCCCTAGGAAGGTTGTTGTTCCCCTTCCTTTCCCTTCCTTCTTCAGGTAAGGTATTCTTCCCTTCTTTTCCTTCCTTAAACCTTCATTCTTTACACCTGAAACCTTCCTTCCTTACACCTTCCTTCTTTACAACTTCCTTCTCTTTACACCTTTTCTTTAATCTTCTTTTTCTCTTTAAATCTTCCTTCCTTACACCTTCCTTTTTTACACCTAAAACCTTCCTTCTTTACATCTTAAACATTCCTTCTTTACACCTTAAACATTCCTTCTTTACACCTTAAACCTTCTTCTTTACACCTTCTTCTTTTTTTCTTCCTTAAATATTCCTTCTTTACACCTTCCTTCTTTTATCCCCTAAACATTCCTTCCTTACACCTTCCTTCTTCACACCTTAAACCTTCCTTCCTTACACCTTTTCTTCTTTTTTTTTACTTCTTAAACATTCCTTCTTTAAACCTTCAATTTCTTTACACTTCTTCTTTTTTTCTTCCATAAACCTTCCTTTTTCTTTTCGAAGCTTTCTTTTTTACTTAAATCTTCTCTTTTTTTACCTAAACCTTCTTTTTCTTCTTCCTTAACCTTCCTTCTTTTACCTAAAGCTCCTTTCACCTTTTTTTTTTTTTCTTCTTCTTTTTCTTTTATACACCCTTCGGGTGTATCCCTCCCTAAAGGAAGTCACGATGTTTCCTTCAACCCTAACAATCTTCATTCTAACACCCCTAACGACCTTCCTTCCTTCCACCTCCACCCATAACATCCCTTCCTCTTTAGGCCCTTCCTTTCCTTCCCTCCCTTAGACCTCCCTTCCACCGTACCATCACCTAACAACCTTCCTTCCAGACTACTACCACTAACAACCTTCCTTCCACCAACCACGTAACAACCTTCCTTCCTTAGACCCTCCTTTCATTCCTTCCTTTGATCCTTCTTTCCTTCCTTAGACCCTCCTTTCATTCCTTCCCTTGATCCTTCTTTCCTTCCTTCCTCCTTAGACCCCCTCTTTCAGGAAGGTTGTAGTGGTGGGGAACATCCTTCCTCTCCCTTTCCTTCCCCTTTTGGTGGAATAGGTGCAATGGTTATATATATAATTTTTCTACATATCTATAGATGCGGATTCTATATATATATATAGATGTGTGGGTGAACTTCAAAAAAATGAAGTAAATGGAATAATATGGAGTGGAAGTGGCTCAAAGTGGAGGTTGCGCACTTGTTCATAAGAATGAATACTGCAACGTCCACAGAACATACATATATAGCAAAAATGGAACAAATGTATAATTCCCATTATATATATGTAGGTTCACGTGTGGAATGCGCGTTAGGGGTGTGTGTGTGTGGGAGTGCATGGTGGAGTGTATGCAGAACTTGTTGCCAAGAATTGGGAAGGAAATTAACGAGCACATGTGCACATGTACATTCTTCTTTCCTTATTAAACACCACCTAAGAAAAATTCTGCTTCACATTTACTCTTTCCACCATTATTAAAATTCTCTGTGATGAAATTTTTTCCCCTTTTATATGTCTATCGATAGTATATCTTATATGGCACTACTATAATTATTTGTACGCACATATGAATAGAAAGGGCAAATACACTGGTTTCACATTACATTTGGCGGACGTTCATCATAATATGTAACCATTGAACTACTACTCCCCCACCTCTTTTTCCCTTATATATATATATTACTTACTGTGAAATTACAATACTTATACTTCATACCAAATAAAAGAAAAATGAAAAAAAAGAAAAAAGCAAGGTTCACTAATTATATAAAAATATAATATTCACTCAAGATAGGGAAGGAGGGAGAGAAATGGATTATCCAAATAGCACCTCCTACTCTATATATGAAGCAGGTCCTTACAATGTACAAATGGAAAAGAAAGAGGATGAGGAAGCAACAAATTATTATAAGAACAAACCGATCATAAAATTGAAGAGAAGATAGGGGTATGTTATAAAAAAAAAAAGTGTGTTGTTAAGTGAAGGTATGCACATATTCTTGTACATGTAATTTCGTGCAGTTCCCTTGCTTTCTCCTTCCTTCTTTTTTATATATGTAGTTAATTCTGCTCTATTAGCTCATCTATTTTTAATAAATATTAATAAATTCATGTACACACGTCCGAAAAGAGGGAAAGAATTCTGTATATATGAACTATTAAGGTATTTATTAGAAGAAGTTATATATGAAAACGACTTTAATAGTAGTAAAACGCATAATTTAATATAATGTATATATATATGTGGTAAGAATTTTTCCTATACAGAAGAAGGAAAAGAGTTATATATATATTTCCTACATATATATATATATATATTCAATAACTGAAGCACACATGTAAATAATAATAATATAATACTTCTGGGGAGAGTTGTGCATAATCTAATAATAACGATGTAAGTGAATAAATAAAGGAATAAAGGAACCATATAAAAAGTTTAATCATTCCCCTTCTTTGTTTATTGTTCCATTAGGCGAATTCCTTTAACACATTTTTTATTCTTATTTTGCATTGGGCTGCAAATATGATGATTTGATACACATATAATGTGCTGTCGCTACTTTAAAAATTGAACAATGTGCACTATTAGAGAAGAAAGAATAAAAATTCCAATATTCATTCATAATCATTATGGAACAAGTGAAAAACTGAAATATTCATATTCTGCATAAACATATATATGAACAACATACACTTTTAACATATAAATTCCATTCAATATATGCAACAGAAAAATATACACACATAAACAATTACAATGACAAAGGTAATACGGATTATTATATGTGTCCTTCCATGTGAGGGTACATGCACATATACACATACAATATTTCTTATGGACATAATATTCTGTACACAAGATAATGAGAATATAAGGAGTGTACATATATATTATATTAATTACATTTGTAGGAATTGGATCGGAAAGAATTACCTTCACATAAGGAATACTATGATAAATTCAACACGCCTACTAGGAGTGAATGTAAGTCCCTTGGTGGCGATTTCCAACAATGGGATGGTCAATTACAGAATGGATTGAGTGAATACCATAAAATTACTACCGACGCTAAGAAAATCGCAAATGCCTATTGCTTCGCATGTACACAGAATAAGCCATCAAGCTACAAAAATAAAGAACCTTGTGAATTTTTTTATTACTGGTTGGGGGATAAGTACTGGAATGACTTAGGGAATCATACATTTTCAAACCTTTTGAACAAAATTTACCAAACGCTGCATACATCTTCTCATACGAATCTATGTAGAACTAAATACGATGATGTTCCCCGGGAACTTTTCCAACAAAGAAAAACACTATTCGAGTGGTGGCATAACCACAGTGTTTTACAATCACTTATACAAGGCAGTAACTCCGAATGTAGTGAACAATATGGCCATCACATAGAAAAAGCTTTTTCATCCTATTTTTCTGTAAGCGCATTTTGTACTGAAAACAAAAGCAAAAGTGATTCTTACTGTATGCAATTTTGGACAGAACAAAATCAGAAAGACAATTTGGCGAAACTGCTAAAATTACAATGTGAATCAGAATCTAAACTGCAAACTATGGAAGAAGGAAGTAGGACATGTGCCCAAGAAAAGGAGACACTAACAAAAGAGAAGCAGTCTGAAGCACAGGCAACACTCTCTCAAGCACAAACAGCAGCATCCTTAGCAAAAGAAGAAGCCGTTCGTTCTGCTACCACCACTTCCTCCCTTTCTTCTATCTTTGGCACACTCGGAATGACAGTCGCTCCCTTCTTATTGTATAAGGTAAAGTTATAATTAAAATACTACTACAACAAGTAGTATTTTCTCTCCTTCCTCCACCTTAGACCCCTTCCTTTCCTTCCTTCCTTAGACTCTCCTTCCTTAGATCTCGCTTCCTTCCTTCTCCTTAGACCCCTTCCTTTCCTTCCTCCTCCTTAGACCCTTTCACCTATCACCCTAACAACCGTCCTTCCAACCACCCACCTACCACCCACCTACCCACCTATCCACCTACCACCCCTAACAACCCTAACAAGCACCTTCCTTTCACCAATCACCCCTCTGCACACCTTCCTTCTCTTCAGTATAAGCCATGGTCTTCCTGGATCGGTAACCATTCTGGAAATGGAAGAAGCACAAGAAAGAGAAGGTCCGCTGAGGGCACCTTTGATACATTCACAGAAAACAGCTCAACATACGATTCAGAAACTGAATCAATAGTAGATGACTCCACGACAGAAAATTCCACCACACTACGTTCTGCTACATACACAGCACAGTCTACCAGGGGAGGGAGAACAAGAAATAATGCGGGCCGCGGGATAGTAGGTTATCAGAACATGTAACACATATTGGAATGTAACCCTTAGAAGTGGAAAGGAAAGAAGAGCAATGTTCTTCCTTCCTGCCCCCGTTTGGAGGAAGGGAAGAAGGGAACATAAATGACCACGCAGTGTTCATACAATGTAAGAAGCAAAAATGACCATTCATCCTTTTTCGCCCTTCTTTCCCCTAAGCGCTAATTTTTTTTTCTTTCTCTCTTCTTTTTATTTTTTATTGTTTTTTTTTATTCCTTTTCTTTATATTTTATTACTTTTTTTCCTTCCTACATTTTTATGTTTGAATAAGCACATAAAAAAAGACTATTCCCAACGTGGATGCGGAAAAAGGTGCTGACCTACTTTAAAGAAATATTCATGGATTTTAAAAAACAAAAAAAAAAATATTATGAAGTTAAAAAATTTTATAACAGAATGAATAATCATTTTTTAATTCTTTAATAAAGAAAATTTTACCAAACAAATCAAAATGAAGTGAAGGAGGAAAAAAATATTTTTTTCCCACTTATATTGACCACACATGAACATGTAATCAATATAATACACAAAACAAAAAAAAAAAAAGAAAAGAAAAATATTCACTACACCCTAAAACCCGGAATCTAAACTTAGAACCTCTTCCTTAGCAACATCAACCCTAAAAACTTGTTCCTTAGGAACACATTCCTTAAAAAAAGAGTCTTCCATAGCAACAAAGTCTTTCCTTTCTAAACCCGAAATCTAAACTTGGAACCTGTTCCATAAGAACACCTTCCTTACAAATAAAGTCTTCCTCCCTAAACCCGGAACCTGAACTTGGAACCTGTTCCGTAGAAACTTCCTCCTTAGGAACATTGTTTAGGAATTTCTTCCTTAGAAAGAGAGTCTTCCTTCCCTAAAACCCGGAATCTGAACTTGGAACCTGTTCCTTAGGAACATTTTCTTCTTTTATTAATTCCGATCCCATAAACTCTTGAACAAGAATGCTAAAATAATCCTCCTTCGTCGAATACACATCCCCTTTTTGACATTCGTCTAAGACTTCTAAATGAATATCAATAATCACGCGGCGATCGACACCACGGCGACGATCAACGCCCTGTTTTTTTGGCCTCTTCGTTCTTCCTGTTGGAACAGATCTTGGTTGTCTGCGTTTTTTTACTAAGGCATATGCATGTAGACCATCATCTTGGTCGTCCACATGATTAATAATTTGTTCCCTTGGTGTCGCAGCAGGTACTTGATGAGCTCTTCTGTAACGTTCTCTTTTGCCAGGTAGGCCAAAATACTAAAAAAGAAAAAAAAGAAAATGTGTTTTTAAGAGGAGTGAATGTTGTTTTTAAGAAGAATAAGTACTATTTTTAACCTAAGTCCGAAATCCGACACCCCTAGGTGTGAAGTCCCACACACCCTAAAGTGTGAAATCCTACGCACACCCTAAAATGCGAAATCCTATACCCCTAAATATGAAATTATACCCCCTTAAGTGCGAAATCCTACGCACATCTCTAAATGCGAAATCCTACACACACTCTTAAATGCAAAATTCTACAGACACCCTAAGTGCTAAATCCCCCCCACACCCCACTCATTCACCTTAATTTATTTTTCTT
Organism: Plasmodium coatneyi; assembly: GCF_001680005.1. Taxonomy (NCBI): domain Eukaryota; phylum Apicomplexa; class Aconoidasida; order Haemosporida; family Plasmodiidae; genus Plasmodium; species Plasmodium coatneyi. Next base: position 1,865,501 of record NC_033566.1, on the reverse strand, counting down.
TTCTTTTTTTTCTTTTCTCACTCATGTTTCTTTTTATTTTATTTTATATATGTATATTTTTTTTTTCTTTTCCTTTATTTTGTATGCAAACATTAGATGTATACCCTTCCCTAAAACATCTGAACACCCGGCCACATTCTTGTTCTTACACCATGAAACCAGGAACCTTAAACGCGAAATCCTGAACCCTTTTTTTTCCTTCTTTTTTTTTTTTTTTTTCTCTTTTTTTTTTTGTTTCTTTTTTTCTTTTATTCTTTCCCTCCCTCCTCTTTTTCTTTTCTTTTCTTACCTTCCAGAGTAGGTAGGTCATGGTGATGATTCCAATGGTGGTAGGAATTGTAGGAAGGTAAGGAAGGAAGGCGTGGTCAATCTTGTGAGTAAGTGCGGCAGGGGAAGGAAGGGTGGCTCCGCCACCGTTCCCTTGACCACCTTTTCTTCCTGTTTTAACACTCCCAGGTGGTGATGATGGTGATAGTGGTGTTGTTGTTTGCGTTGGATGTTGTATTGATACTGGGTGGGCAGGTAATGGTGTTGTTGATGATGGTGACGTTGGTTCTAATGAGTCCGGTTCCCCACCTGCTCCGGAGGCAGGTTGGCCACTGTCCTTTGCACTTTTGGTAGAATCGACACTGTCATCTTGAGTAACAGTAGCTTGCCCATGTTGACCTGCTTCTGTACCTAAGGAATAGGTAAAAGAAGGGAGTTTGTGTTTTTAGTATATTTATGAATGGTATTACTTAAGATGTTGTAGGTTCACTCTTTCCTGGGTACACACTACTGTGGAAAAAAGAAAGGAAAGAGGTCTAAGGAAGGAAGGTTACACCTTTCTTTCCTTTTTCACTTGGATCTTAACAGGCTTATTCTTATCTTCCCTATTTTCATTTTCATTTTTACTTTTACTTTTATTTTAATTTTTACTTTTATTATTCTTACCATCTGGTTTAGAGACGCCCGCCTGGGCGTCGTCTTTAGTTTTCTGTGAGTCCTGAGGATTTTGATCTGTTGAGGGAAGGGGTAAAGGTGAGTCATCATTACCATCGACAAGTATTATATCAGTATTTGTGTTCATTATGCTCCGGATATGTTCATCGTCATCAAAATTATTTTTAGAAGATGATGTGCCCGCTTTCGTAACTGTGGTGGTTGTGATGGAAGTGACCCCATCAAGAAGGGGTACTGTAGTAGTTAATGAACGTAACAGTGTTCGGTACTTGGGGCTCATACTTACCTGACTTCCCTTTATTAGGGTCTTTCTCCTGGGGTGGCTGCGCTGGGGCTGGTGGAACGCCTGATGTTGATGATGTTTCACTCCTCCCCTCTGGTAGTTTGACCGGTGCTGGTTTTTCTGGGGCAGGTTTGGCAGGAGCTTGTGGGTTACATAAAGTTTCTATAGTAGACAGAGTTTCTTTTATTTGTGGATTTCTCTCGAGCTCCGTTTTTATATTTGGCCGTTCGTTGTCATTCTTTCCAATTATAAAATTTGTACATTTGTCCCAATTACATTGAATACATGTACTCCCCCCTTTACACTCATCTGTGTGAAGATTTTTCCCTTTATCATTAAAGATTGTTTTCACAGTCCCCTCGTCGATACAAGATTTTTCCATAAGAAGTTTTCCATATTCATTTAATATTAGACAGGCCATAGTTTGTTTAAATAATCTATTATTTTCCTTGTGCTCCTTAGAAGTTCCCTGCGAACCCTCCGTAATACTATATATATGTTCTAAACCCTTAACAATGTAAGTACATGCCTTTTTCTCTGCTTCACTCAGTGTGTTCTCTTTCTTCTCATCAGTGTTTTTGCAAAGAGGATGGATGTCTGAACCTCCCTTCGCTATATTTTCAGACAGTTCATTCAGTACGTCACGCTTAGCATCATTCCAGGCTTCACTCTGCCAATACAATGGAAAAAGAGGGAAAGGAGGGGGGGAACACGTAAATATAAGGAGTACTTATACAAAAAACATTTCCATTTTCTTCATGTGAACATATGTATATGTTCGCCCAATTTCAACTCTATACAATTAGATTTTGATGCCAAAGTATGAATCCTTTCCAAACCTCCCACACGTTTTCTGTCCTCCTCTCTTTCCTTTTGTCCCTGGTCCTTTGTGTTATTACGCATTGAACGCGATTACATAAGTTATTTATATTACTTATATCAGTTAGAGTTTCCTGTGCGCTGGTATCCTGCTTGAGCATTGTTTCCAATTTGCCCTTCACTTCTGTTTCACCTACGTTACACTTTAAGTCTTTAACCCACTCACACTTAACACATTTATCCTCCCCTTCCGTACACCAAGTACTTATTTGTCCATTCCCTTGAGTGAATGCTTGTTCTATTGTTTTCTCACTGACCGTACAGGGCGATTTAACGTTCTTTTTCAGCATATCTGCATAAGCATTTAACAACAGGCATAACACAGTTTGCTTAAATAAGCGGTTATCTTCAGGGTGGTTATCCTTATTTTTTGGTTCTTTCTGAATTCCATATATATACTCTAAGCCTTTCGTAATGTATGTACATGCTTTTCTCTCTGGGTCCGTGACTCTTCTACTAGTTGGCTCTGAATCAGTGCAGTAACCTGGAATATCTTCGCTATCCTGAGATATTTTATTAAACATATTTGTGGCCTCCTTCTTAATGTCATCCTTCATGTTATCCTGTTCATAGAGAAGGAGAGGGAGGAAATAGGGAAGGAAACAAATGTATGCTATGTAATTATATGTCCATACCCCCCCTATAATTATGTCTATCCCCCTATAATTATGTCTACCCCCCTATAATTATGTCCACCCGCCCTATAATTATTATGTCCATCCCCTATTTGTGTGTCTAATTTCCCATGTTCAATTTGTACAACCTACAGTACTCACAAAACTGTCTTTTTATTGTAATGAACAACACTGTGTTCCTTTTTATTGTAATGAAGACAATATAATATTGTGTGTTCACTTACCCAGGTTGCCTCTTTTCCATCCCTGTTATTGCTCCATTTCTTGCTTACGCATTGTATTCGTGTACAGAAGTTATTTATAGTAGTTATATTAGTTAGAGTTTTTTCTATGTTGTTATCACTGTTGAGCATTGTTTTCAACTTGTCCTCTACTTTGGTTTTATTGCTTCTGTTGTCGCTTATTTGGCAATCTGTATAGGTCTTATCCCTTCTACATTCCACACAATCACCATTTTCCTTATCCAAACACCAAGTATCCTTTTTTTCATTTCCTTTGCGAAACATTTTTTTTATTTTGTCCTCGTCTACAGGGCATTTCTCTTTTGTTTTCTTTATGAGGCGATCAGCGTAGGCGTTCAATAAAGCGCATAACATGGTTTGTTTAAATATTTTGTTATCAGGTGATGGTTTCCCATCTTTGTCTACATCAGTACCTTCCTGAGTAATACTATAAATGTGCTTTAACCCTCTGGAAATGTACTTGCAAGATTCCCTGTCTTTTTCAGTTACGAAGCCATCTTTCCATACATTCTTTCCACATACACTGTCGACGCTTGCGTCGTCGTCCTTCATAGTCTTAGACATGTTTTTCAATTGATCCGTAACGTCGTTCCACATGTCCTCCTACAAATAGAAGAAAAGAAAGAAGACAAAACATATATGTACACTTAAGTAATATATAAATGACTTACGACCTTTCTCTTTGTTCAAACATGGAAGTCACATTATTCATTTAATTTTTCCTATATACAATGAGCAACATTGTCTATTACCATTGTCTTGCTTCCTCCACCCTGCGCTGTTCTATTCTTGAACCATTTCCCTACTACGCACTTTGTACGGTGACATAAACTATTTATTGTACTTAGAGCTTGTGTTATTTTGTCATTATTCTGTTTGAGGATCAGATCCAATTTGCTCTTCATATCCTGATTGTCTATTGTGCACTTTGAGTAATCCTCTTTCTTGCAAATATCACACTGACCATTCGTGCATGCATTCTGCTTAATTTGTTCATTCTTACTGAAGGCCCTTTGTATTCCTTTCTCCACAGGGCACATGGATTTTTCTTCCTTTTCCAATTTTTTCACGAGTTCATTTAGCATCATACATGCTGCCAGTTGCTGAAATTTTTGATTCTCTACAGGGTTCTGTTCATTTGTCCCTGCACTCAACTGAATACTGTATATATTTTTTAATCCTGCAGTAACGAGCTTACATGTTGCCTTCTCCTTTTCATTCAGTGTACTACTTTGCCCATTATTGTCATTACAATACTGGTCAGCTTTTTCGTTCTCCTTAAGTACATCTTCAAGGAATTTCTTCCCATGTTTGTCGATGTCCTTCCAGAAGTACCTCTGCACATAAATGGTAGAGGAGGAATATATATAAAAATTCCGTGCGTACCTGAAACCAAGTTTTGTGTACTCTTTGTTCATATATATATAAGACATTCTACCCCAGTGGAGTACCCTAAAATACAGTGATTAATAGTGCTCCTTACCATGTGCTCCTGCTCATATGTTTTGTCCTTCTTTCTGATTTGAAACCACTTCTTTCTTACACAATCTAAGCGTGTGCAGAAGTTACTTATAGTAGTTATAGAAGTTAGAGTTTCTTGTATTTTGTCATTTTTCTGGAGTTCATCTTTAATTTTTTTCCGTAGATTTTCTCCATTAATAGGAAGATCTGCGCACGTGTCCCACTTACAATCTTCACATTCAGGTTCCGTGCATGCAGATTTCTTAATTCCCTGTCCAGTAGTAAACGCATTCTTTATAGTGTCCTCTGTGATACAAGAATTTCCCTGCTCCTTTAATATGTCCGCGTATACATTCAATACCAGGCAGGACAAGGTAGTCTTCAATTTCCAGTTATCTTCAGGCTTGTCATCTTTGCTTGGGTCCTTCACTTTTTCAATTCCGTATATTTCCTTTATCCCTTGAAAAATATACCTACATGCTGCTTTGTCCATATCAGTCCATATAACATTTTTCCCATTACTGCCATTACAGTATTGGTCCCCATCGCCGTTCGGCTTAGATACAGTGGTGGATAGTGCATCAACCCTGAGCTTGACATCGCCCCAATATGCCTCCTAAACACACCAGGAAAGAGAGGAATAACATATACATATAAGTTTAGAACATATATACAAGGATCGTGACCGCTTTTCTTTCTTCCTATTATGTATAAGGAATACTACTCATTGAATTACCCTTAACTATAATGGACAGTATTGTTCATTTACCCAGTCCCCCTTCTCTTTTTTCGGGCGATTTCTGTTTGGGAACCATTTATTCGTCACCTCTTCTAAGCGTTTCTTTAATTCACTGTTGTTGCAGGTACCACTACCTGCAGCAGCTGTAGCAGTTTGTGGTGGTTGGCTCCGTGAAGGGGGAGGATTCCCTTCACTTAAATAGATAATTAAAGGTTCTTCACCATCTTTACTTTGCCTATAGGAAGGACGGGGTAAAAAAAAAAGAAGAGAATGAGAGAGAGAAAATACTTCTTTCCTTTTTTTTGCCGTACAATTACTTTTTTAAAGCATATATGTGTATATATGTTATATATATATATATATATATAAGTAATCGTACCTGCCATCTGGAGCATATTTTACACTCATTCCGGGATTTGCACCGATATGTACTATAATGTCTCTATCCCCATGTCCAGAATCTCTGCTAGTTTCACTGTTTACTGCACTACTTGCTGCGCTGCTCTGTTGCTGTTGTTGTTGATGTTGTGGTGGTGGACATTTTTTTTTTGGTACCTTATCTATTAATGTCATAACATCTCTGTTACTCCTTATAGCGTAACGAATAATACTTAACATTGGTGTTTCCTTTACTACCATGGGTTCCATTACTCCGTAATTACATTCCCTACACACACCTCCTGTATTGGATTCTTGGCCTGACCATCCTATTCCACTAAATGCACTGTTTAATTTCTTCATTGCAAGGAATGCATTCCATACAACATTCTTCTTATCACAGTGATCATGTAGGTATAACGTGGACCAGAAGTTCATTATTGCACATTGTACGTACTCTTTTACCTCCCTATCGACATGTTTTCCTTTTTCACATGGACCTCCGTCAATATTCCTTATTCTCATCAAATTCCTCAAAACATATTCGCACACTTTTATATCTTCGTTTGTCATTCTATTTGACCCTTCATTCATTTCCTTGCACCCTGCTTCAGCGCTTCCCTCATCACCCTCCTTTTCCATTCCATTCAGGAATTCCTCAATCCAAGTCTTCATTTCTGTGAGTAGCATTGTCTGAATGATAGATTAAGAAGTTCATATATGTCCATTCTGTATATTATATTCATTACTATTAGAAGTAAATAGCATAACACAAGGCAGTAACACATTCATACACTATACATAGATAACATTGTATTACCTCCCCTGCGCCTACGCTTTCGCCTGTATAATCATGCTTCTCCAACCATTCCTTCTTTAACGGGCCAAATATTTTATCTTCATCTTTAGCCTTCGACGGAGCCATTTTTTTTTGCGACTATTTAATAATTTGGTCTTTTACTAAATGAAAACAATAATAACATTACATCATTGGGTACTACATGTGTACAGAACGTACATTAATTCTTCAAATCCACATCTACAAGCATATTATCATTCTACAATTGATTGGCTTGTTCCTTTCAGGAAGTATGTGGAATTTTTTTTTTCGTATTTTTTTTCACTCCTTTTCTTCCTTCACTTCCTCCTCTTTCCTTCACTCCTTTTTAACTCTTCTTTGCTTTTTCCTTCACTCTCATTCTTTCACTTTCGCTTCTTTTTTTGCTTTTTTCCAAAAAGAGAAGAAAGAAACAACCTTCCTTTTCTTATGCACTCCTTTGCTTCAGAAAAAAAAAGGAATTACCCACCTTCTTGTTTTTTTTTTTCTATTTTTTTTCTATTTTTTTTTTTCAACTTTTCTTCTTTTCTCCTTTCTTCTCTTTCCTTCCTCCTTCTCCTTCTTCCTTACATAAAACTACATTCTTCTTATTAAAAAGAAAAAAAGAAGAGAGGGAAAAGAAGTGAGGAATGGAACAACCTTCCCTTCTCCTTCCTTCCTATATATACTACTCTGTTATTAAAAAAAAAAAAACGCACTTAAACACCTTTTTTCTCTTTCCTATTCTTCATTAACTTCTTTTTATTTCTTTAAAAAAAAGAAGAGAAGGCAAGAAGGAGAAAGGGAAGCAACGTTCCCCTCCTTCCTCTATACATATGCATTCTTCGTAAAAAAAAGGAAGAAGAAGGAGAGAATAACTTACCCTTCCTTCTTCTCTCCAATTTTTTTTTCCCTTTCTTCCTCTTTCTTTTAAAAAAACAGGGAAGAATTATCCACGTCTTCTTTTTTTACAATTTTCTTTATCCTTTCTTTTTAACGTGCTCTTTTTCTTAAACCTTTTACTTTTGTTCTTTTACCTTCTTCTTTCTTTCCTTTACCCTTTTTTTAATAAAGAAAAAAAAAAAAAAACAACCTTCCCTCCCGTCCTACATACATTGCATTCTTCTGAAGAAAATGAAGAAGGAAAAAGAGGAAGAAGGATGAGGAAAAACAGAGGAATTACCGACCTCCCTCCTTTCTTCCTTCTATACACTACGATCTTCCAAAAAACAAAGGAAATGAACGAGGGACAAAAAGAAAAGGAATTGCCCACCTTTTTCCCTTGTTTTTTTTATTTATTCTTTTTAATTCTTTTCTTTCCAAAAAGAACAATCTTCCTTTTTTCCTATACACTGCATTTAACCCATGTACTCTTTTTTCCATTCTTCTAAAGGAAAAGAAAGAGAAGAGAGGAATTGCGCACCTACATTTTTTCTTCTCTAAAAACATTCCTCTTTTCTTATTCTCCTTTTTCCCCATTCTTTTCCTTTCCTCAACCCCCCTCAAACTTCTTTTCCCATAACACCCTTCCACCCCTAATAACCTTCCTTCCACCTACCACCATAACACAACCTTTCTTCCACCTACCATCCTAACAACCCACCTACTACCCTTAACAACCCACCTACCACCTAACAACCCACCTACCACCTAACAACCCACCAACAACCCCTAACAGCACCTTCCTTCTACCCCTAACAGCACCTTCCTTCTACCCCTAACAGCACCTTCCTTCTACCCCTAACAGCTAACACAATCTTCCTTCCACCTACCACCATCCCTAACAACGTTCCTTCCAACTACCACCATCCCTAACAACGTTCCTTCCACCAACCACCTAACAATCCACCTACCACTTACCACCCTAACAACCTTTCTTCCTTCTTTCCTTCTTATTCCTTGTTTCCTTGTTTCCTTGTTTCCTTCTTATTCCTTCTTTTCCTTCCTTAGACCCTTCCTTTCCTTCCTTAAGGAGGGAATGTTGTTCCCTTTCGTCCTAAAGGAATGTTGTTCCCTTTCGTCCTAAAGGAATGTTGTTCCCTTGGTGGGAAGGAAATTTACTATTACCACAAGTCATTAGGAAATAGCACCTCATCCCTCCCCCCCCTCCCTTCCACACACACACCCCAAAATGTTCTACTTACCATGGAGAAACATATCATTCGAGCTGAATGTACATTGCCCTGTCCCGAATGGGACAGGACATAATGCATTTATTTATAAAACATGATGTTACAATAATGAAAGATGCATACATCCCCTATGTGTACAGTGTGAAGTGTGTATACACATTTTATTAAAAAACTGCTGTTCCATGTTTCCATTGTTCCATGTTTCCATTGTTCCATGTTTTTGAAGTTCAAATCCGTTTGGATAACCACACCATATATAATGGACATCCATCGTATTTAGTTCCATAAGCACGGAATTCACTTTGACCTCACCATAATGGACCTATCATATAGTGTCCGTTCCATAATGGGCAACCACACCATTATATAATGGACCCCACCATATAGTGTCCGTTCCACAATGTGTGTGTTCCATATAATGTTCGTTCCTTATGGGAGAGTGACGAATGCTATGGTGGTGGCACATGAATTCAATGTAGGAATAACGTCATAGTTCCATTTCATAAACATATTTGCATAAGGATGAGTGTGTACATTTGAAGTTTCCCTTTTTCCCTTTTCCTTTTTCCATTTCTTCTTTTCCCTTACCCCTTTTCCCTTTTTTCTTACATTCATTATAAAGTAGGGTGTATGCAATATTTTATATATATAAAGAAAAGCAAAGGGAACGAACAAACAAATATATTGTTGTCATTCTATATACATGAAATGTGCCACATACACATATCATATTATGTAACACATACATTTATTACAGGTATATGTAGAAATAAGTACAAAAAATAATTGACAACAGTCGAACATTATACACTCTCTCCCCATAGGAAATTGATCATAATATATACACAAAAAAAGCACTCAATTCAGTACTTACTCTTTATATATATTCTTTACTGTTCAAGCGTACCATTAGTACCTTATACAAAGAAAAGAGGATGGGGACATGAACATACACAGTGTTGTAAATATATATTCATATATTTATTATTCACAACTGTATATGCTCCTAATATATTAATTCAGTAGTTCGCACTTTGTTAAGGGGGGAGGGAGGGGAATATATATATACACATAACAATATAAAGTGCAAATTCCGCATTAATGGGTTATTCGTAATATACTTAAACAAAAAAAGAGGGGAGGGGAAAGAACGTAGAATTATTATTATTATTATTATTTCGTGATCATAAGCGAAAGAGGGAAGAAGAAGGGGAAAAAAAGAGGGGGAAAAGGGAAAGAAAAGCACCTTCTACGTATAAATTGAGATCATGTGCGCTAACAATTTTTAAATTAAACCTTGTTTGAGTGGAAATAAAATATAAATACGTAGTGCATGATGAAATTTTCTGTTCAGGCGGGATAATTGTATTTTTGTATACGTAATGATGGATGCATGTAAATAGGAACATAATACTCTATGTAGTTATTCACAATGCAATAATATAATAAATGGAGGCTGACGAATGTATATAAGGAATTCAATTCATCCCCCTTCTTATTTTACTATTATGGCACATTCGTTCCTATTCTTTCATTCAATTACATATATATAATGATTTAATACATGTATGATATTCCATTATCATTTGTTTAAGAAAATTGAAGCAATATGTGTTACTGAAAGGGAAAGAATAGAAATTTGATATATGTGCAAGCTCCTAATCCCTAGTCGAACGGAATTGTAGCACACATACAATTGTTCTTCGTTAATATAAGGAAGAACACACATTTTAACACAGATTCATTATATACAGGAGAATACATGAACAATGACAGTGGCAGGGGTACCCACATTTATTTCCTTATTCGAAATAGATTTAAGCAGTGTGTATATATAATACCTCATGAATAGTGGAAAAAGTAATAATGTGGAATGTATAGTTACATATATATATTTAACCAATTACATTCTTAGGAAGAACATTTAAAACTGTTATCTGCAAAGAAGGATTTATACGAAGAAATAGTGAAAAGGGGAGAAGTTCAAAGCAACTGTAATAGTCAGACGGATAGGGATCATGCTAAGACTGAAATAGGAAGGTACCTTAACCTCAATGCGCACGCAGATAAAATTGTAGGGGCATGGTGTCATATACATGGGAATAACCGAATCACGAGGTCAACGGATGACCGTTGTTATTTCTTTTACTACTGGTTAGGTGATATCCTATCCAACCATTTGAAAGATTCTAACTCATTTAAAGACGTCATGGGAGAAATTTACAAGGAACTGCTGAAACCAGGTCTTGGAACTGTTTGCCAATTATTATGCCGGGATATTGACATGGAGAACTTCAAAACAAAGAAAATAATATATCATTATTCTAAAGACCGCGCATTTATTGAAATGTACTTAGAGAGCAGTAGCAATTCCTGTAAGTTAGAATTTTCAGATCATCTGAAGCACATTGTTTCAGCCTATGAGACTGTACATGGCGATTGTAAGGACAGTATGAGTAGTAATTGTTGTAAACAATTTCAGGACATATATACAAAGAACGAGAATAAAGCAACGTTAGAATTAACATGCACAGTGCAGCCTACTCCAAAAAAACCATCTGCTGGAGATGACTTCGACCTTGGCGACGCCGTCGTAGATGGTAAGTACTATATTGTGTTAGTGTACTATGGTGGAAGGAAGGTTGTTAGGTGGTTGGTGGTAGGTGGAAGGAAGGGTTGTTAGGGGTGGTAGAATGAACGGTTTAGGGGTGTTAGAAGGAAGATTGCTAGGGGTGTTAGGTGGAAGGGAGGATGTAAGGGTGTTAGGTGGAAGGGAGGATGTAAGGGTGGTAGGTCGAAGGAAGGTTGTGTAAGGGGTGGTAGGTGAAAGGAAGCTTGTTAGGCTTGTAGGTGGAATGGAAGGTGGTGTTAGGTGTGGTGGAATGAAAGAAGGAAAGGAAGGTTGTTAGGGTTGTTAGGGGTGTTGGTGGAAGGAAGGTTGTGTTAGAGGTGGTGGTAGGTGGAAGGAAGGTTGTGTTAAGGGTGGTAGGTTGTTAGGGGTGGTAGGTTGTTAGGGGTGGTAGGTTGTTAGGGGTGGTAAGTTGTTAGGGGTGGTAGGTTGTTAGGGGTGGTAGGTTGTTAGGTGTTGTAGGTTATTAGGGGTGGTTGGTGGAGGGTGGTGAAGGAATGAGGAGTATGTTCCCCCCTGGGGCGGAAGTACACCCAAAGGGTGTATAAAAAAAAAAAAAATATATATATTATATTGAAATTACCTTTCGTATTTTTTTTTTCTTTAGGTGGAAATGACGATCCACCACCACCACCGAAACTTAAACCAAATCCGAATCCAAATCAAGCTGGAAGCAGCGGTTCCTTTTCGGATGCCGATTTAGCAGATGGTGTCTCTGGTGGAGAAGGAAAGGGAGGGAGTGATGGTGGTGGTAGTCACAGAAAAGAAGGGGAAGAGTCTGGTTCTAGCAGCATCGTCCCTGCTGCTGTGTCAGGTGCATTAGCTGCAGTAGGACTTCCTGCCTTAGCATTCCTTTTTTACAAGTACAAATCACACCTCTTCTTCCTTAATAAACATAACCACTCTGGAAATGGAGGAAGCAGAAGTAAAAGGTTCGCCATTAGGAGAGAATTCAACAGGTTCTCAAACGACGACGACTATACGGAGAACGACTCAACAACGGAATATGATTCAACTAATTCGTCAGAATATTCCATTCCATACACTACTTCATCATCCAGATGAAGAAAGAAGGTTGTTAGGGTGGTGGTAGGGTGGAAGGGCGTATGTTGAGGGAAGTGTGCAAAGGGGTGCAAATTTTAGTGTTAGGGTTGATGGTGGTAGGTGTTAGATGGTTGGGGTGGAGGGTAATAAGTGTGAAGGAAAGAGGGTGTAGGAAGATAAGTGAAGGAATGTGTGTGGAAGGAGTGGGAGTGAAAGTGTGGGAGTGAAGGTATGAGAGTGAAGGAAAGGAAGTGAAGTTAAGGGAGTAATGACATGAGAGTGGAAGGAAGGGTTGTGGAAGGAAGGGTTGTGGAAGAAGGGAGTGTGGAAGGAAGTGTTGTGGAAGAAGGGAGTGAGGAAGGAAGGGTTGTGGAAGAAGGGAGTGTGGAAGGAAGGGTTGTGGAAGAAGGGAGTGAGGAAGGAAGGGTTGTGGAAGAAGGGAGTGTGGAAGGAAGGGGTGTTAGTGTGGAAGGAAGGGGTGTTAGTGTGGAGGGAAGTGTGTTAAGGTGTGAAGGAATAATAGTGAAGGAAGGAGAGTGAAGTTGGTTTGTGTGAAGGGAGTGAGATGAAGAGAGTGTGAGGAGGGTGGTGAGTGTGGGGGAGTGATGCAGGGAAGGAGAGTGTGTGGGGGCGTTAGGTGTAAGGGGTGTGAGTGTTAGGGGGCTGTAAGGAGGATGTAAGGGGGATGTTACATTCTTTTTTTTCTTCTTCTTCTCTCTTTTTGTAGAAAAAAAGATTAAGAACCACTTCTTTGAACTTAAATGTTAGAGCAGTATGAGATGTGCAATGAAATCAATTTTTTTTTTTTTAAATTACGTTTATTTCTATACATATATATATATCATTTTATATGTTGTAATAAAAATTTCACTTTAAATTAGATTTACACACTCATAAAGAGAATAACTAATCGCATATGCGCACAGTGCAACTTCACAAACACTTTGTAATTTAAAAATAAAGAAAAAGAAAAACATACACTCTTATTTTAAACCTACTCTTAATTTTAAAAATTAAAAAAGAAGAGCAAAAACAAAAACAAAGCAAAAAAAGTGAAAAAAAAGCAAAATGACACCTCTTGCAAAATATTTAAGACTTATCTTCGTATTTTACTCCTCGTGGGCACAATATAACCCTAACCACCACCATTACGTAAGATTAGGAGCTGTTACATTTTTTTTTAGAAAATTGACGCACACATACATTTATTATGAACAAAGTTTTTATGCTTTTTTAATAAAAATAGGAAAGGAAAAAAAAATTTTCCACCCCTAACAACACTTCTCTTTTTTTCCTTTTCTTTTTTTTACTTAGCTCATGGTACACGCTACCGCCTCATGGGGCAGAAGTAGTAGTGCAACAGGAACAGGAACAACGCCCAGCGGTTTTGACTCATCAGATTCGTCAGATTCAAGTGCCAGCGGATCACTAACAAATGTAACTCATGCAAGGACGAGGTTGCAAAGCTCATTTTTTCATAAAAGTGATAATAATGAAGACGACCCCTTCAAGAATGCTATGCCTAATTTACCATATGAAAGAGGAAGGAAAAAAAAGGATAGAAGTGTTAAGGACAAATGTAAAACAATGTGCAAAAGGTTTTTTCATGATTGTCGTCGAGGAATGAAACATAGAACTTTATTATTACTTACTTTGCTGATTTTGGGTCTTATTTCGGAAATTCCATATTATATGATCTCAGCTGGAATAACCTCCCCTGATGGCCTCGGATCACTTCGATCAAGTGCACAAGCAGTTTGCTCCGGAATTACTGATTTTACTGCTACTTTGGCGTGGACACCCGCAATTCTCACAACCATAGTACTACTTATGGTAGGTGCATTAGTTGCATTTTATTATTACCGAGCCCGAAAAAAATATATCAAAAAATTAAAATATAAAAAATTCGATTCAAAAGTAGATTTATCACATAGAAGGATGAAAAATACCACCCTAAAGGACAATCTTAAATTAATTTGTGAGAGGTTCACGTGCCGTAAAAATAGGAGTTGGACGTTGTTATTTGTTATATTGGTTATGCTGGGTCTTTATTTATTAGTCCTGTATTATTATGCAAATTCACGAATGGGAAGTTCTGGTTTTCCCTGCCCTAAAGGATTCCTGAAATAGAGGTAGCAATTATTTCCGTAACTTCCGTTTATTTGGTGACACTTTTTAAAAAATATGGTACTCGTCATTCTCATAACCATAGTGGGGCTCGTGTCCTATTGGTGGTTGTCCTATTGACGGTCATCCTATTAGTTGTTTTATGAGTTGCTTTATTATAGTTGCTTTATTATAGTTGCTTTATTATAGTTGCTTTATTATAGTTGTTTTATTATAGTTGTTTTATTATAGTTGTTTTATTATAGTTGCTTTATTATAGTTTCTTTATTATAGTTGCTTTATTATAGTTGTTTTATTATAGTTGTTTTATTATAGTTGTTTTATTATAGTTGCTTTATTATAGTTGCTTTATTATAGTTGTTTTATTATAGTTGTTTTATTATAGTTGTTTTATTATAGTTGCTTTATTATAGTTGCTTTATTATTACCGAGCTCGAACGAAATATATCCAACGCTCCAAATACACAAAATTCGATCAAAAATCCTATTCGAGGAATTTATCACATAGAAGGATGAAAAATACCACCCTAAGGAACAGAAATAACAACACCTTAACAGACAAATTTAAATTAATTTGCAAAAAGTTAACCTGCCGCAAAAATAGGGGTTGGACTTTATTGCTTGTTATATTGGTTATGGTAGGTCTTTATTCATTAGTCGTGTATAATGCATATTCAGGTGTGGCGGTAAGTTATGGTATGATAAGTTCTGGTGTGCCAAGGACGGGTGTGCCAGGTCTTCTTTTCCTCTGCCCCCCAAAAAACTGACTTAATATAAATATTTAACACTAAATAAATAAAAAAATAATCTTCATACAATCTATGCATATGTACACAAAACAAAGGAATGTACGCGCACTTTTTAAATAATATATATGCTACTGTTGGAATTAAATAAAAAAAAAAGCTGCTCACATTTCAAATAATATATGTTATTGTTAGAATTCAATAAAAACGTAAATAGACATATAGGCATGTGTGAATTTCTTAACTTTCCCTGCTTTCCTTTCCTACTTATTAGACCCTTCCTTCCTTAGACCCATCCTTCCTTCCTTAGACCCATCCTTCCTTCCTTAGACCATCCTTTTCCTTCCCTTCCTTAGATCTCTCTTTCCTTCCCTTCCTTAGATCTCTCTTTCCTTCCCTTCCTTAGATCTCTCTTTCCTTCCCTTCCTTAGATCTCTCTTTCCTTCCCTTCCTTAGACCTCCCTTCCCTTCCTTCTCCTTAGACCCTTCTTTTCCTTCCATTCTAACACCCCTCCCCCCTTCCCCTGGAGGAGCAGTAGGCATCACATTCCAAATGTGTTACATTACATGCGATCGTAACGTATATTTCTATGTTGCCCGTTTCTTCTACCATTATTATTATTTGCTCCCCTTCCACTTCTAGGTGCAGTAGTAGTGTACGGTGTAGTAGTAAATAAAGATGAATTGTCTTCTGTTGACAAGTCCATTGTTGTGGAAGAATTTTCTGTTGTGGTAGAAAATTCCGTAGAAGTTTCTCTTTCTGTGTCGAAGTCATTTTGGGCTGATCTCTTCCTTATTCTTCTGCTTCCACCCCTTCCTCCTCCAAAAAAAGAAGAAGGAGTATTACGTATACGAGAGTATAGTGGAGTGTACTAAAATAAAGAATAAAGGGAAGGAAAATAAAGACATATAAATATATGTTATATATATATATATATATATATATATATATATATGTATATATATATACATTACACATGCACAGTGTAAATCACCATTTTGCATTTTCAAAAAAAAAAAAAAAAGGGGAGGAGATATTATTTAATGTTATTATTTATATTTTTTTAATTTAATAATAATTGTGATTGTCACCTTATATAATGCAAATGTGATTAGTGGCAGTCCTATTATCGGTATTACGGATGATATAACAGTGGTTGTCGTAGGGGTATTGATGGTTCCAGTGGGGGTCCCCACTGCTGTGTGAGATTGTGATTGTTCCACCGTACGTACGGGTTTTTCCTCGGATATTATGTTGCATGTTAATTGTGATAGTTTACCCCCATCCAGAAGTTTTTTATATACATTATTGAACCCATTACAATGTCCGACCTGAACATTTTCACAGCTGCCACTTAGTGATTTGTAAGCTGAAACAATGTCTTTCAGGTGCTGGTGATAATGCGCAGTACATTGTTTACCAGGTACTTTCAGGTGTTTTTCTATCTTGCTGTGGTCATAATGGTATTCACATACTTTCTTCATGTGACCGAAATTGGTTTCATCAATATTGTCGTACATTATTGTACAGTGACTCTTAGTAGTAAAATTTTCCAAGTTATTATAAATTCCTTCCATAACAGTCAAAAATGAACTGCTATCTATCAAATTTTTTATTATTAAATCTCCTAACCAATAATATAGGAAATTACAATATGGATTGAGGTATGAAGACCTCCCTGCCACTTCTCCAGATACATAACACATGGCATGCGCAATCTTATCTGCAAGACTTTCCATATCATCAGGACTTTTTAGTTTATTCTGTAAATTCTCCTTTATTTTTTCTTTCCAGGAACTATCATAATTACATCGTTGCCATGTAGGTTCAAAATGTTGATATGCTGCCTTTGAGGGTAATTCCCCTAAATCCCGATTCTATAAATGTAATTATTGAAATATGTATGCATTCCAATGTACATACATGTCACATATATATATACATATATATGTTATATATGTATACATATGTGTATGTACATGTATATATATATATATATATATATATATATATATTGCCCTCCCCCCCTAAATAGAATGCCTGGGGATGTGTGCTTAGTATTCTTTTCATTCTGCTTTACACTCATTGTTGTTTATTTGTGCCCCCTCTCCTAATATAGTGAACTAATATAAAAATATACTGCTCATACCCTCACACGATTTATACAAAAATAAAAAAATATATATATATACAAGGCTTTTTACACACCCTTTCCCGTTTGTTCGGTAGTGCTTATGAACAGGCATGCATAAGGAATTTTTTATTCTTTCTTTTCTTCTTCAATAGCGCAATTTACATTGTTAAATTTTTTGTACTACAACACTACTCCATTATATAATTGTTCGCATCCAAAATCATTATGATTATATGTGCACATATACATATAATTAGAGACAAATTATAAATAATTATAAATAATTATGTTGAAATAGCACACAATGGAAGAAGCGGGAAGAAATGAAGCAGCCTCCACCTCTCTCCCAAAAAAGTATTGTCCTCATGCAACTGCTATATTAATTTTATTGCATATGCTTGTTTGGGGTGTCGTGCTACTGCTATTCACACCATTCGAGTTATTGCTCATATAAAGGAGTGTAAATTTTTCCTCTGGAATAAAAATTTCAGCATGAGCTATGAATTTATTTTTTTACTGTTATGTTTTAAAAGGATTATTAATAATTATTAGCACAAATATATCGTGCAGTTTATACGTATAGAGCACTTTTTTCTTCCTTCTCTTCTATACATGTATATATATACTGATATTTATTGAAATAACTGAACTAATAGAGCAAAATTAACTACACATGGCAAGGAAGGTATATGATCAAATTACTTATGAAGGTTAATGTTTATACATTCCTATGATAGTGCATATTGTTTGTATGGTACCCCCCCCCTTTATTCTTTTTCGTTTAAATTTCTTATTTTTTCCCCCTCTCCTTCCCTCTTTCGGCAGAAAAATTTAACAAATTCCAAAAAATTCTACTATGCAGATTTAAAAAAAAAAAAAGAAGGAAAATCAAAGAAAAAAAAAAAGGAAGAAGAAAAAGAGGAAAAAAGGAAAAAGAAGGAATGAAGGAAAGAAAAAGGAAGGTTTAAGAAGTAAAGGAAGGAAAGGGAAGGAAAAAAGGAAAGAAGAAAAGAAGAAAAAAATGATTGTGTCATTTTGCTCTTTTTTACACTGTACAAATTTATGGGATTCGGTTATATATATATGCTCCCTCCCCTCTAAAGAGGGAGAAAGGAAGGATACATTCATCCATTTTAACATTACATACTATGATAATGCATATTCTTCCTTTGTCTTTGTCGTTCTTGTCTTCGTTGTGGTTGTTGTTGTGTTCTTCTATTAGTATTTCTCCTTCCTGTGGGTGGCACATTATATATTGTAGAATGGTCTGTTGTGGAACCAATGGTTGAATCATCTGCTGAATATAGTGTGAAAGTTCCTGTAGAGTCGTCCATTGATCGCAAATCGAAGTCATTCCTGGCGGATCTTTTTTTTCTTTTATTGCCGTTGTTGATTCCCTTAGGGAAGGTATCTCGTAGTCCAGAAAATAAATTGGTATACTAAAAAAAAAAAAAGTGAAGGGTGTTAAGTTGAAAGGGGTGATATAGACATGCATTATATATATATATGTGCACATGTATATGTATATATATACCAAATATATATGTACTGAATATGTATAAATATGCCTGTATATATAGATGTATGTATATACAGAACGTATAGTCTATTTTATATTTTTATTTTAAATAAAAAAATATATTTATATGAATAGTTATTATTATTATTAATAATATTTATATTTTTATTCCTTCCATAATTACTCTATAAAGGAAGAAGGCGAGTGTTGGTAGACCGACTAGTGTGCCAACTGCTGAAGTGACCACACCAGGTACGATACCACTACCACTATCATTACCCTCCTGTGGTGATGGTGCTAATGGATGTGTTAACGTATGTTCTGATGATGCAGCAACTACTGAATAGAGCTCTTCCAAACAGGAACGGAGATTTTCCTCATCGGATGGAGGATCCTCCCTCATAGCTTTAGACTTCAAGTCCCCTGGTTTTGGTATAAGGTTGTTGCCATTCTTGATTTTATTTACCATTTCAGTACAGAAGTCGTCTGAACTCTTTGAACAATTTGCTTCTACTTGTCCATAAGCTGTAGTAGCTTCACTTAGGTAATTGTCATATGCATTAATGCAGGGAGTTCCGGCAGCCTGAGAGTCTTTTATTTTCGTCCATATAGTTTTGTAGTCGTAATAATAGTCGAAGACTTTTTTCCTTCGGTCGAGAAGGTTATCGCCATTATTACGGTACACATTTTCATAAGTACATTGATTGGCGCTGGAACTATCTCCCAATGTATTGTAGATTTGCTGCATAATGTCCTGATGTGAAGGACCCCATGTACTCAATTTGCCCGATAACATACGTTCCAACCAAAAGTAAAAAAAGTTGCACAACTTCTCTGTACATGGTGACTTCCCCTCCTTCGTATTATTCATTGCAGAGAGAAGACACCATGCATTCGCAATTTTCTGGTCTTCGCCCCCACCAAGTGCAGTGGTCTTCAAATTTTCCCCCACAATTTGCCCTATGCTGCCTTCCCAGGTACTGATGTCCGGACATTTAGGTTTGCCACCATTCTTGTTTTCTTCGAATTTGTTATATATTTGTTTGGAAGGTAATTGATCCACATTGCACTGTTCCTCCTATGAATGTGAGAAGGGGAGATATGTGCATAAATGTGGGTATTTCTTACATTTTTTTTTTTTTGCATTTTATTACACTAAGCAGAAGCAATATTATATGAATAATATTTACATATTCTAAATGGAAGGAAATAATGTGTGTACTACCTGTTCTGGTGCCATTGTTTCCTTATATACATTTGTTGTGTATGTATGTAATTTGAATTTATATGTTAGAAGTTGTTGTGTTGCTGTTGCTGCTCCTATGTATTTATACATTCCGAATAGGAATATTAATGTAATATTGGAAAGTACTCTATTATGCGGAATTTTATATTATTATTATATTATTTTTTTAACCTTTACTTTCCCCCTTACAATTATTATACAAAAAAAAAAAAGAGAGCAGCGGGGGGAGGGCGGAATTTTCCCTCTTGAATGAACATTTCAGTATGTGCTATTCATTTTATGTTTTATTGTTCTTTATAAAAAATTATTAAGAAGTTGTTGACATGCACATAGTACAGTTTGTATATGTACAGAGTACTTTTTCCCTCTTTTTCCTTTTTTCTGCATGAAATGTATGTGATGTAGTAGCAATGTAAGAAATATGAATAGAAATACATGGTGATCAGAGTACTTTTATATTATGATTCCAGTTTTACATTCTGTACTGTTAAATTACACAGAACTGCTTTTATTTTTATGTACATAATTATAATATGTGCCCCTGCATTATTATTATACGTTATTGTGTATAGAAAGGAATTCGTTACAGAATATTTCATGTGGGGAAGAAAAAGAATTAAGCACATGGAATAGAAAATAATGTGTTGTATACACACCATGGAAGAAAATAATGAACTTCCCAATACCCACCCCCCACACACACCTGCACACACACGCTGCTATGACATAACTAATATGGACTATTTAGCAGGTGATTAGTGCAATGTACGGGGGTCCCATATATTCTCCTACATAAAGAGGAAAAGGGTGGTGGTGGTCCCATATTCACATATATAAGAAGGGGAGAGGGGCCCCCATATTCACATATATATAGGAAGGAGGTTCCACATATTCAACTCATCCATGGCCCTTGTACTCCCATGTAATAAATAAGCGTCCCATTATCTACTTTTTAATTTAAAGAGTAATGAAGGGAAATATTCTCCCTCCACATACAAGTATTCTTTAATTTTGAAGGAATGAATTTCGAAGAATGACATAATGTATTCGTTGATATGGTCTACCGTGGTGGTTCCCTGTCCATAAGGGTTCTCCCCTCCATTATGGGGAATATGTGCAGTATTCTATATGAAGGAGGTACTATGTACACATAGTATGAATCCCTTAAAGAATGTGTTCGTATGTATAGTATGTGGAACATAGGGGAGCTGCACAATATGAATTTATATTATGTGCACCATAAATGTGCCCCTAATAAAAAGGGGGGGGGTGCTGTATGTAGTTTTTCTCTTTGCACACTCTTATTTATTACTCATGAGTGTTTTCCACCTCCCCCCGGAAAGGGGGGAGCAGCCCCCAGGAAGGGAAGGAGAGGATAGTACTACACACACAGGAAGGGATCTGCATTGCTCAGTTAACACTTATGCAGTACAAAAATACTGCCATTCATTCTACACAAGGGGATCTTCTTTTTATATAGTGTGCACCCCCTTCAACAGTGTAACCCCATACTTCTAAGTAATGTGCACAACCATCATCGTCCTCCAGGAGGATGTGGAAGGAGGTGACCCTTCTCCTATGGTGGACACATTGGTCCCAATCTGGAATAGTATACTTATATTAGGAGAGTATTATAGTGTAAAATACGACAATTAATAATATAGGGCAATGTCGCAATTATTTCGTACATATAAGTAAGAATAATTACTATAGTTCTACATGTACACTTCCCATGGGAAATGATTATAATATATATGGAATCATTGTATTCCTTATTTGCCCCCCATGTGTACTTCACATGTGACCTGTGTTATCCCATACATCGTCATAAAGAAATAATGTGCGAACAGAACATTGCTCCCATTATATTTTTTCCCCGTGGTATTATTAGTAACCCCTTTATTACATTCAATATTAGTAATGTGCATGTTGGAAAAGTGACGCATATGCATAATCACATCCATATATGTAATCATCCATGTGTTGAAACATAGTATTTGTGCAAAATGGAACTGTCAACCTTCCCAAAATTCCTTTAATGTATAGAACCTTCTATATATATAATATGTACTAAATAAAAAGAGTGTATGCCCTTAAGCCCCTCGCCTCGTTTGGAATTCCTATGCATTCCTATGCATTCCTATGGACAAAATAGTAAAAGGGAAAAAAAAGGGCGCGTCAGTGTATAATTCACAATATACACTTAGGAAGGAACTTAAGAAGGAATGAGGAAGAGTGGAAGAGTGTAACTCAAAATGGCACACAACATGTGTATCTCATCCTCTACATGTTGTGTAAGTTATGCACAATATACTTATCTGAAAAAGAAAAAAAAAGAACAATAAATAGGGGAAGAAAGAACAATTACTATTATTAGGCGACAATAAGTAAGAAGGAATGGGGGGGGGCATATGATACAAGGATTATTCTTATGACGGAAATACATATATATATTTTTTTTTTTCCTGTTCTATATGGTATAACGAATGTAATTTAACCCTTCACGTTATATTTCCCTTCTCCTTATTCTTTTTAAATTCACATTCTTTCCACTAAATATGGATAAGTATATATGCACACCCTGAAAGAGAGAGAAGCGTTCTATACTCGTATAAACTGCACCGTATGTGTTCAAAATTTTTTAATAACCCATTTCAATACCAATAATATGTAAATTAATAATGCCTTCTTAACATTTCTGTCGGGGGAAAATTATAATTACTTCTATATATGCAATAAAAAAAGGAGCGATATAAATAATAATAATAATATAATGCTCTACATGTACATGTAATACTCCAATGTACATGTACATGTGTATAATAAAGTAATATATAATAAGGGTAATATATATATATGTGGAATGAAAGGAGGAATATATATCATACAAATTAAAAAAAATTTTCTTCCCTTCTGTATTTGTTAATATTTCCTGCCTAGTTCCCCTTTTTGAACTTGCTTAAATTATTCATATAACAATTTAATACATACTTGTGTATTATCGCTATTTAAAAATTAAACAAAGTATATATTATTAAGGGAAAAAAGTAAAAATTTCATACACTTACCAATCATCATCATCCTAGAATCATCATAAAACAAAACAAACAAGTATAATCTTTATACTTTTATTCTCTGAATGCATGAATAAACTTTGAAAAAGAAAGTTCATTATACCTATGCAGAAGAAGAAATATATACATCTCTGCACATATGTAAACCATGTCAGAAACCGCACCAGTAGCACCAGCAGCACCACCACCGGTAAGAAAAAATTTTAGGGGATTGAGGAAAAGTGGAAGAAACGTTGTGTTAGGGGTGGTTGGTGGTAGGAAGGTTGTTAGGGGTGGTAGGGTGGAAGGAAGGACTGATTGTTAGTTTGGTGGTAGATGGGTTGTTAGGTGGTAGGAAGGTAGGTGGGTTGTTAGGTGGTAGGGTGGTAGGTGGGTTGTTAGGTGGTAGGATGGAAGGAAAGGTTGTTAAAGCTGGTAGGGTGGTAGGTGGGTTGTTAGGTGGTAGGATGGAAGGAAAGGTTGTTAAAGCTGGTAGGGTGGTAGGTGGGTTGTTAGGTGGTAGGATGGAAGGAAAGGTTGTTAAAGCTGGTAGGGTGGTATGAAGGTTGTTGGGGGTGGTAGGTGGAAGGAAGGTCGTTAGGGGTGGTAGGTGGAAGGAAGTGTGCTTAGAGGGAAGTGTGCAGAGGGGTGCACCTAAGGAGGAGTGTTAGGGGTGAAAGGAAGGAAGTTGTTATTTGGGTGGTTGATGGAACAATCGTTGTTAGGGATGAATGTATGCTTAGTGTAAGTGCACAGGGAGGTGCACATAGGGGTGTTAGGGTGGAAGGGGAAGGTTGCTTATTTTATTTTTAAAGAAGAAAAAAAATAAAAAGGCATATAGAATAGAAGAAAAAGAAAAAAAAAAAGAAAAAAAAGTATGCTTAGGGAAATGTGCACGATGGTGCACTTGGGGGTGTTAGGATGGTAGGTCGATTGTTAGGGTTGAAAGTAGGAAGTTTGTTAGGGTGCTGAATGAGGAGGGGTCTAAGGAGGAGGAAGTGAAGAAGGAATCTTTTCCCTTCCCTCCTTACCCTATCAGTGATTATATGGGGTATGCAACCATATGTGCATATATATATAGACCTACATGTATATGTACATATATATGTATATATATACATGCACATTTATGTTCCACACATAACACCCCCCCCTCCCAGACGTGTTCATCAGTATCAATTACTGATACGTTAATCGTACAGAACGACTTCTATTCAAATTTCAAGAATGAAACAGGGGTCCACAGCGGAGGGGATGCTACAAATTTGAAGAACCAATTACGGACTACCTGTTCGGAATGTACAAAAATTATTGAGGACGCCGCAAAAATCGATCACGCCTACTTATACGCATGTCATCAGAATGGGAAACAGGATTACGGGGATTCCCCCTGCCGCTTCTTTTATTATTGGTTTGGACAGAAATACTGGAACGATTTAAATGGTAAACAATTGTCAGAACTTCTGAAGGAAATTTACCCTAAGCTGGAAGAATCCTCTTCCTGCAGTAATGGAAATAAATGTGAATTTAAATATGAAGATCTTACGGACAAAGCAATTTTCGATACAATGAAAACAATATTCGAATATTACCGCGATTATAAGAAATTACCGGGTTTACTAAGTACGTACAGTGGTGTCACCTGTGCGAAAAAGTGGTCCAACTATTGGACAACAGTTGTTTCAGCATGTACAGCTATGAAGGACAAGTGCAAAGAGGGCGCGGTTGATCATAGCAGTAAGCAATATTGTAAAGACTATAATGATAACTATGCAATATATTGTGCTACTGCTAAGCTCCAAAAAGAGAAGGAAAAACTAATAACACAGACCCTCCCAGAAGCCGTTCGTTCCGCCACAACAACGTCTTCCCTTTCTTCCATCTTTGGCACCTTAGCAACCATAGGTGCCCCTGTCCTCATATATAAGGTAAGTGTACAATTACATTTACCACATTATAAAAGTGAATAATATAATGCGTAGACACACTATTTCCATATAAAAAGACAAATGTAGAACAGAACAAACGACATCATATTCGGGTGTATAACACCCACCTAACACAACCTTCCTACCACCAACCATCCCTAACAACCTTCCTACCACCAACCATCCCTAACAACCCATCTACCACCAACCATCCCTAATAACCCATCTACCACCAACCATCCCTAATAACCCATCTACCACCAACCATCCCTAATAACCCATCTACCACCAACCATCCCTAACAACCCACCTACCACCCTACCACCTAACAACCCACCTACCACCACCCCCAACAACCCACCTACCAAGCAACCTTCGTTCCACTCCTTCCCTTCAGTATAAACCATGGTCTTCTTGGTTCGGTAACCACACTTCTGGAAATGGAGGAGGAAGAAGCAAGACGAGAAAGAGAAGATCAAACCGACAACAAGAATTTGAAGAATTAACAGAAACTTCAACAGTGGACTTCACAACAAGTTTGGAAACAAGTTCCACGTTTGATCCCAATGCATTACGTCCTGCTACGTACACAAGGCAAGCTACGAGGAAAAGAACAAATAATACACCAGGTCATCATCACCGGAACAATATAGGTTACAGTCGCATGTAACACCATTCTATGTAGAACACATTGGAATGTTGAATGAGTATGTGCCCCCTCCCTCAAGAGGGCGGACGCATAAATTAACGCTCACAGTTTATATACAGTGTAAGGAAAGAAGAAAAATGACACTTTTCCTTCCTTTTTCCTTTCTTTCCCTTTCCTTCTTTCCTTCCTTCCTTCCTTTTTTCTTTCTTTGCTTCCTTCCTTAGACCCTTCCTTCCCTACTCATTAGACCCCTCCTTCCTTACACCTTAGAATTTTCCTTCCTTCTTTTCTTCACATTTCATTCCTTCTCTTTCCTTTTCATTTCTAAGTTTGAGTAAGCACATAAGGGGAAGAATACTCCCAACGCGGATGCGGAAAAAGGTGCTCACCTCATTTAAGAAATATTCATGTATTTTAAAAAAAAACAAAAAATATATTATGAAGTCAAAATTTTTATAAAAAAATGAATAAGCATTTTTTTTAATGTACAACAAAAAAAAATTATCCCAAACAACCCAAAATGAAGTGTAAAAAATTTTTTTCACTCCCACATATATCAGGTACACATATACGTAAACAATTTAATTACAAAACGAAAAAAAAAAAGAAAAAAGGTATTTACTACACCCTAAAACCCGGAATCTGAACTTGTAACCTGTTCCTTAAGCAACATCTTCCTGAGGAAGAAAGTCTTCCTCCCTAAACCCGGAATCTGAACTTGGAACCTCTTCCTTAGGAAGATCGTCCTTAGGAACTTCTTCCTTTTTTATGAACTCACATCCCATAAATTCTTGAACCAAAATTTCAAAAAAGTCTTCTTGAAACAGTTTGGTGTCCCCTTTTTGACATTCGTCTAAGATTTCTAAATGAATATCAATAATCATGCGGTGACCGACAGCACGACGACCAGGACGGCGATGAGCAGGACGTTTTTTTGGCCTCTTCGTTCTTCCTGTTTGAACAGATCTTGGTTGTCTGCGTCCTTTTACTAAGGTATATTCATGTGGATCATCATCCTGGTTGTCCACATGATCAACGACTTGTTCTTCTAAAGGAGGACCAGATACTTGATGAGTTCTTCTGTAACGTTTTCTTTTTTTACGAAGGAAAAAATACTAAGAAAAAAAAAAGGAGAAAAGGTTTTTTTAAGAGGGGCGAGTGTGTTATTTTTAAGAACAATAAGTACTACTTTTAATCTATGTGCGAAATCCTACACGCTCCCTAACATGCGAAATCCTACACACATCCCTAAATGTGACACTCTTCACCCCTAAAATGCTAAATCCTGCACGTACACCCTAAAATGCGAAATCCTATATACACCCCTAAATTACGAAATCCTATATACATCCCTAAATTGCGAAATCCTATATACACCCCTAAATTGCGAAATCCTATACACACCCCTAAATTGCAAAATCCTATATACACCCCTAAATTGCGAAATCCTACACACACCCTAAATGCGAAATCGTCCTACACATACACACCCCTAAAATGCGAAATCCTATATATACACCCCCTAAAGTACGAAACCTTACACTCCTTTACTCATTCACCTTAATTTTTTTTCCTTTCTTTCCTTTCTTTTCTTTTTTTTTTCCCTTTGTTTTTTTTTTATTCTTTTCTTCTTTTTTACCTTCCAAAGGAGATAACTCATAAGAGACATACCAAGGAACACAGGAGCCAAAGGAAGGTATGGGGTAAGGAGGGCGGAAGGGTTGACCATCCCTTCGTATTTTACCTTCCTTCCTTCTACAACCCTGGGTGCTTTTGACGGAGCTTTACCCCCCTTTCCAGTTCCTGATAAAGTTGGACTCGGAGTAGTATTACTGTCCCGTGGACCTAGGCCACCCCCACCTGGACCACCTTGACTATTACTACTGCTACCTTGACTACCTTGAGTACTGCTTGCACCTGAAAAGTGAATGAAAAGGTGAGAGTGTTGTTTCCATATAGTTAAGACTGACAGTATGACATATGGTGTTCAGTGCACCATAGTGTATACATTCTGTGGAATGCACTTTTTCCGATTATTACTTGGATCTTGAGATGGATCTACAGATATGGATGGAGTTTGGGTGTCTGTTCCTGTGCTTGGAGTTTGGGTGTCCCTATCTACCGTAGTAGTCTCAGCAACACTGTTCTTCTCTTTCTTCTCATCTTTCTCTACAATATCTTTCACTTCAGGACCTGCAATGATAGTAGGGGTAGATTTAATAATAGTGACGTGTGATATACCATTATTCCCCCTAATATAATTATTTTCCTCTTCGTCCTTATCAGTGCGCGTTACGTACATACTGTTGTCGTCGCAGGAAGGAATCCTGTCCCCTTTAAGGCATGATGATTCTGTGGAATGTATGTTCTTACCTTTGCTCGATGCATTACCTGAATCTTCCTGCTGAGGTGTCTTCACCGGAGCGGGTGCCCTACTGCCACCGCTGGAGGATGAACCCTCCTGATTTGGTGCTTCACTTGATATAGATTTCCCCCCTCCTGCCTCCCCTCCACTAACCGTTCCGGGGTGGCCAGGGTTGGGGGGTGATGGTAAGGGTAGAACAACATCATCCCCCGCAATACTATCGACCCTACCCTGTGGTTGTGCAGCGTCCTGCACTATCTTAGCTTTTTTTGCAGATTCCCCATACTGCTCCTCCAATTTTTCCTCTAGGCCCTTCATTTTTCCCATAAGTTCATCAGCGTCGTTCACTCTCTTCGCTTCCTTCCATGCTTCCTCCAAAGCCTTCTTCTCCCAAGTTTTAGTATCTTCCTTTATGCTTGGGTCCTTATCCACACCATTTATTCCTAAGAATTCTAATGTATTTGAGCTATCTTCCTTTTTCTTCCCTTTTTCCCCTGGTGGGCAATTTGTTTCGCCTGCCTGCTTTATGTGGTGTAGTGCACTACTTCCTGCCTTCACTTCCCGGTACCCAACGTCCTTCTTCCTCTCATATTGATTTAACCATTGGTCCAATTCCTTCCATATTAATCTTCCGCCCATTCCTATACTTTCATTATCTACTTCTTCACATATTCCGCTCGCATCATCAATTCCGTACATTCCTCTCATACCCTGTGCTGCCCCATAAACAAGTTCTGCTACTTTGTCCAAGTCGCAATGTTTGCCTAACATTCTCATCATAGTTACTCTTCCTATAAGACAGCGAAGATAAGCTTGCAACTCCTTCTCATTTTCATTTTTCCATTCTTTCGGTTTCCAAGTCCATCTTAAGGTATCATCCCATTTCTGCTCTAATCCATTTATCCAGTTAAACATTCTGATCAATATTTTGCACAATTCCTTCTCCTTATTCTCCCCTAGTACTTGCTTCTCATTATCATCCTCATATGCACACAACAACTTCTCTTCATACGCATCCTCCCCTATATTTTTCATCATATCCTTGAATATTTCATCTAATTCTTGCCATATTTTTTCCTACAAAGTAAATTGCCGTGAAAATATATATGTATACATTTCCCACGTTTACACTATACTGTGGATTGTTTTTTATTAAATTCCTCCCACATTACTATTCTACATTTTCTTTGGTATTTAAAATTCATCTACCCCAATTTTGTCCAACTCCGTTATACCCTTTGCCTTTATCCATTTTAATAGTAAGTTCGATATGAATTTATACTGCCCTGTGGTGATTTTTTTTTCCCGCTCTTCCCTCTTACTTATACCTTGTGTATTACTCCCCTCCCCTTTGCTTCTGTTACACGAATTTTTAGGTACCATGCTATACATTTCCTCAGATATTCCACCATTCCCTTTCATCTTATTTATAATTAGATGTCGAATGTTCATACTATTCACGAACGCACCTACAATTCGATCATATTCACATTTACTACATTCTTTCTTCGGGGACACTTGTCTACAGAAGTCGTCTATTACACTAAAAGCATGTTTCATAAGTTCTAGAGCATTACAATATATTCTTCCGTATACTACTATCCACACTTGCCTTATGGCGCACTCAATATATTCTGCCATTTTTACATTCACCGAGTTATCATGAAGCTCATCCTTCATCTTTCCCCTTATTTTCAATAATTTTGCTACTATGAGCGCGCACCACTTCCTTTCTTCTTCGGTTGCTTCTTTCCCATTTATTTTAATGTCTTGGCATCCTACCCCTGCAACATTCATTTCATCGTCCTCTACTTTATCGTCCATTCCCTCAATCCATTTTTTTATTTCCTTTAACAACAGTTCCTATAAATGGAAATAATACATCGTCATATGATTCCTGTACAAAGCATAATTCAAAATTATTCATAAGAGAAATGAACATGAACATACTCCTATGTTACGCTTAACTCCCCTCTCTTAGGCATCTGTCAGTTTAGTATCATACCTCCCCTTCCTTTTTACCATAACCATTTGCATCTCTCCATTCTTCTTTCAATTTCTTGAAATCTACGTCCATTTTATTATTCCTACAGGATTATTCCTTATCTTCGTATTTATTTTTACCTATAATACATTCTTCATATTATATAATTAGACAAGTTTACTATTGTATAATCCTGTTATACATGATTATACACCACACATTGTATTATATTACTTCCCTTCCGTCTTTATACAGCAGGATGAACTTTTACATTCCTACTTTCTCAAATTAATCCTGCTACATATTCATATTAGAAACACTTTATAATATATAGAACACTCCTAGCACTACATTTACATGATAATACTGCACTTTACATTACTCATATTATTTAATTCAACTACTGCAGATATTGAACGAATCCAAGGGAAAGGGTTCTAAATTAAAACAAATTGATCCATACTTAACATTAAATTATGTAAATAACATTTTGGGAATGCAATACAATGACAAAATCGAACTCTTCCTTCCTTATGGTTGTACGCATATATTAATCCTACATCCTCCTATTCAATGTTTAATACATTATTCTTCCAATTTAATTTATGTTCACATTCATCTGTACAAAATAATATTTTTATGTTCAATAGAAATAAAAAAATTAAAGGAAAAAAATAAAGTGCGTCCATAATTGTATTATTCCCTTTTTATATGTCCCGAGGGAAAAAAAGAAAAAAATTGGTTGTGCACTTATTCTTCGACACGCATTCATATATGCGTTATATGCTTCCTATACCCTGTTTATAGTTTTTTCCCATAATAATTATCTCCTTCCTTTTTCCTCTATTCTTATTCATATTAAAAGAACCATAAGAATGTTGTCACAGAAAAATATTGTTTAATACGGAATTGTTAAATATACAGTTCTTAAGAAAAAAATTAATCAAGGAAAGCGTGACAATACACAATAAATATTATTGTTGTAAACATCCCCCTTTCCCTCTCCCTCTCTCTGTATTATCACCACCAACAAAAGAGAGGGAAAATTCACTCAATATAAATATTCCTTACGTGTTAGGGGGAAAAAAATATCACCCTCCTATAGGTTCTACGCCATATATATTCATACAGTGCAGTGTACCTAATATAGCCGCTTTAAAAATTTTACATTTCGCTTATCTTTTCCTTCCTTAAACTTTTTCTTCCTCTATTGTAAAAGAAAAGAAGAAAAAATTGATGTTAGAAAATTGCTATAAGAGAATTATGTTCGTAAAAAGTAGGGAAAAATGAAAATTTCCCTAAGAATTATTACCTCCCCGGAACAAATCCTCAGGAGAAAGTGTCAATAACTAAATTCGCTTATAATAGAATTGCTAGGAAGGGGAATGTGAGTAAAAAATTGTACGCATAATCATCATATACCAATCGGAGTGTTCCATATTTTGTTATATACTTCCAAAGGTCAGGAAGAAGGGAAAGGGGGAAGGGGGGAAGTGTACAAAATTTTTACCCTACACCGGTATGCCATATCCCATATCTGCGCACAAGTGTATGTACGCACTATAGATCACACGCATACCCCCTCCCACATATATAATAAACACTCTCCCTCCCTTCACGTATATATTATTCCTTCCCCTTAGGGAAGGTAAGGTTCTTCCCTTTGGGGGGAAGGTAATGTTGTTCCTTCCTTGGTGGGAAGGTATTGTTGTTCCATTTCCTTCTCCAAGAAGGGATGTTGTTCCTTTTCCTTCCCCCCAAAAGGCTACTTCCTTCTTTCCCCCTTGGGGGAAGGTATTGTTCCCTTCCTTCCCTCCTTCATTCAGGGAAGGTATTGTTCCTTCCCTCCTCCTTCCCTTTCCCCCCTTTAGGAATGTTGTTCCATTTCCCTCTACGAAGGTAATGTTCCCTTTCCTTCCTTTCTTCCTTAGGAAGGTTACTTCCTTCCTTTCCCTTGGTGGAGGTTATTGTTCCCTCCCTTGGGGGAAGATAATGTTCCATTCCCCTAGGAAGGTTACCTCCTTTCTCCAGAAGGAGAAAGATGTTATTCCGTCCCTTTCCTTTCCTCCTTATGAAGGTTGTTCCCTTTCCTTTCTTTCCTCCTAAGGAAGGTTGTTGTTCCATTCCTTCTTTTCCTTTCCTTCTAAGGAAGGTAATGTTCCTCCCTTGGCGGAGGAAGGAAATTTACTATTACCACAAACCATTAGAAGTAACTTCCATCCCCCGAAAAATGTTCTATTTACCATTGGAAAAACATATTGTTTGGACGGACTAGGCGCTGCCCCCGCATTGGGGGTAGAACGGCGCATACTATACATTTACTTATGGGGCTGGATGTTGTAATAATTAAAAAAAATACAGTTTCTTCTTATACACACAGTGTGAAGTGTATACATAGAACAGCAGTAGCTACACTGTGTATACAGAGCAGTTGTAGTAGCTGTATACTGTGCATATACACTGTGTGTGTATACACATTTTATTAAAAAACTGCTGTTCCATGTTTCCCTGCTTCCATGCTTCCATGCTTCCATGCCTCTAAGTTTAGTTCAGTTTGGACAACCCCACACCATATATAATGTCCGTTCCATGTTTGTAAGTTCAGTTGGACCCCATCATATTAGTTCCACATGGGGGAGTGATGAATGCTATGGTGGCGGTGCATAGATTCAATATAGGGATAACTTCTGCGCTCAGCAGAGGGTATGGTAAATAGGGTGTACCTAAATGAATAAGTGTGTGCATGCACAGTAATGTAAACTATGTTCATTCATTTACCGCCATGAATTAAACATTAGAATGAGTACTTGTATGAATAACCTAAAAGGTACAAACGCAGTCATCCATATATGTATATGTATTCTAACACAATAGAAATATAAATATAGGAGCGCAAGAAGGAGGAACCTACACTTCTTCCTTCCTTTAAGGAATGATTACCACGTCTGTTAAATATTCCAAACAAATATGAAGGAGGAGCAAACTAAAATAAGTTGTAATAATTATAATCCTATTTCTGCATATTTATATATATATAAACTGTGCATATGAATCATTTTATTGGAACAAAATATTTAAACAGGCACAGAAAGGTGCCGGCAGAATTTATATAAGTAAGGGGGGAAATCGTAAAAAAGTACTCTAAACAGAAAGGAAGGCTATAATAATATAGTAAGAAACAATATATATAGAACATGGTAGGGAAAGTGTTTTCTGGCGCTTTCTTAAAAAAAAAAAAAAAAAAAAACAATTAAAAAAATAGAGAAAAAAGAATGAACAATAACGTAACATTAATATATATATGTAAAATGTAATCCATATTGAAAGAAGAGAGAGAAGGAACAGCTTAGGTAATACAATTTATATTTTATGTAAGGGAGTTATTTGTAGTGAACACATCAGAAAGGAAAAGAATAAAAAAAAATAAATAAAAAAAAAATTTAAGACAGAAAAAAGGAAACATAGGAAGAACGGTCATTTTTGCTTCTTTCCATACACAATGCATAAGCTTTATGATGGTCCTTTATGCTTCCTCCGAGGGGGGGCAGGAAGGAAACATTCCCCCTTTCCGTCCCCTTCCATGTGTTATATTCGACCGTAACCTATATTGTTCCGGTGACCTGAAGCATTATTAGTTCCTGTGCCTGTTCTTGCCTTTCCTCCCCTGGGAGACGACCCTATAGACGTTCCTTGGGTAGACGGTCTTGTGTACGCATCAGCAGAGGAACGTACTGTGGAATGTTCCGTTGGACCTATTGTTGTGGAAGTGTCCGTTGAATATTCTGTTAAGTGGTCTTCCGTGGACGCATCAAATATGCGTCCAGTTGATCTTCTTCTTCTTGTGCTCCTTCCTCCGGAAGAATGATTACCAAACCAAGAAGACCATGGTTTATACTAAAGGGAAGGAAGGTTGTGTTAGGGGTCGTAGGGTGGAAGGGAAGGTTGTGTTAGGGGTGGTAAGGTGGAAGGGAAGGTTGTTAGGTGGGTGGTTGGTGGATTCGTAGGTGGAAGGAGGAAGGAAGGTTGTTTGGGGGGAATGTATTAAGTACTATTATTTATACTCCGCAACTATAATGTATAATGCTAATATTTTACCTTATATAAAAGGAATGCCAATGCTGGGAATTCTAATGCTGCTATGCTACCAAAAGCAGAAGAAAGAGAAGAAGAAGCACTCGCTTTACTTAACGCATCGTTTAATTTGAGTTGTGTGGATTTTTTTTCTTGTTCTGCATCTTGTTTCTGTGATTGTAGTGATTGTAATTCTGTTTTTTTTGTACAGTTCGATTCTAACACGTTTGCCATACCACAATAGAACTTGTATTTGTCTTTGAAATCTTTACAATAGGGGTCAGCAGCAGAAGCACCACCACTTCTTTCCTCTGGACACTTCTCACTTACAGCAGTGCAGGCTGTAATAACTTTATCCCGGTGGTCTTTCCACTGGTGTTCACAAATAGGACCGTTTTTAAGTAAATCATTTTCTATGGTAGTGAAATTGAAGGAATAATCATGGATTGTTTTTCTATGAGTGAAGGTGTCATAGTCAACATCCTTATAAGTAATTTTACATCCAATTTCCCATACTGTATCCTTTATTAATTGACACAGAGAATTCAGATTACTCTTGAAATGGTTCTTCTTAATGTCATCCTTAGGTAAAATATCTCCCAACCAATAATAAAAAAATTGACAAGGAGTGTTATCGTATGGATTGCTCTCTTTTTTTTTGGATGCGTAACAATAACCACTCGTGATTTTCTCAGTTTCCCCTTTAACCTCAGGATGTGCCTGCACTTTGCTTTTTAATCTTTGGAGATTTGCACCACCTTCATCACAGGGCCACGAACCTCTATTGAACTGATTATAATATGTGTTGTCCGAAGGAAAACTGCTTGGAAATGAAACCTATAGATATATAATTGGTAGGCAGAAGTGGGAGGAAGGAAGAGTGCAATATATATATATATGTATATACATATGTATATATAGGCATATATGTAAGTACATTCCATGTGTATTCCCTCCCTATCACACATACATTCCTTGCTTCCACCACCATAACAACCTTCAATTCTACCACCAAACACCACCACTAACAACCTTCAATTCTTCCACCCTACCACCTAAAAACCTTCCTTCCACCTACCACCTAAAAACCTTCCTTCCACCTACCACCTAAAAACCTTCCTTCCACCTACCACCCACCTAACAACCTTCCGTCCACCTACCACCCTTACAACCTTACTTCCACCTACCACCCCTAACAACTTTTCCTTCCACCCATCACCCCTAACAACCCCCCTACCACCTTCAACTCTAACATCCAAATCTGCACTCCTTTGCACACTTTCTTCAACATACGGCCTTCCATCCCTAACAACAAACGTACCACCCACCTAACACAACCTTCCTTCCACCTTACACCCCCTAACAACCCACCTACCACCTATCAACCCACCAACCACCCTACCACCTAACAACCCACCTACCACCCTACCACCTAACAACCCACCTACCACCCTACCACCTAACAACCCACCTACCACCCTACCACCTAACAACCCACCTACCACCCTACCACCTAACAACCCACCTACCACCCTACCACCTAACAACCCACCTACCACCCTACCACCTAACAACCCACCTACCACCCTACCACCTATCAACCCACCAACCACCCTACCACCTACCAACACACGCTACCACCCTACCACCTACCAACACACGCTACCACCCCTAACACAACCTTCCACCTACCACCACCCTAACAACCTTCCTTCCACCTACCACCCTAACAACCATCACTTCCACCTTCCACCACTAATAACCTACCACCACTAACAACCTACCACCACTGACAACCCACCTAACAACATATTTATCTTTGTGATGACATGGTTTATATATGCAGATGTATATATATTTCTATATATATGTGTATATGTATATATATGAAGTATATATAAGTGTATACATATATATTGACGTATGTTTACATTCCCCCCATACTCATTCCTTCAATTCCTTTCCTTCAGTGTTGTTCCTTACCTGTCCTGACATTGTTATTATGTATTCTTCGTATATAGTAAATTTATATGTTATAAAAGGGTTGTTTTAAAGGTTGTGTGTGCTGTTGTTACTTCTTATATAAACTTTTCCATATTGTGTATGTTTATTTTAAAATGTTGTGTTGTGCATATATTTTTCTTCTTCTGTTGTTGTATATATGTATAACGTGAATTTTATATATGTTATATAAAAAGGGTTGTGTGTGTTCCTCCCTTATATATATGTTCCCATTCATTCAACATAAGAAGGGAGGGAAGGAGTGTATGTGTAAATTTTTCTATTTTTTTTTTTTAATAGTAACTTTTAGTATGTACACTATGGATTTTGCTGCTTTTAATTGTTATTATTTTTAAAAGGGGAGAAGTGGTTGTTAAATGTTGTTAACATGTATGTAGTATAGTTTATATATACGGAACAATTTCAACCTTCTTTCAGTTGTGTGTATTGCTCAATATCTAGTAATGCACGTATATTTGCGAAAAGAATGAGGAGAAGTGTAGTGTATAGAGTTCCATTAATTATATTTAAAGGAGAAAGTGTACTCATCTGCGTAATAGTGCTCACTGTAGTACACCCATTTTTCTCGTTTATGGCCGCTTAATAGTAATATTTTAATTCTTCCCTCTTCCATTCGATCAGTACATTACAGATAGCTCATTTATATTTTAAATGTGTATTATGCTATATTAGCTACTCCTTCCCTCAACCAGGTGAATATTATTATGTACATACTAATGCATACTCCCCCTTTTTGTATTTTTCTGCACATATAAGATTGAGAGGGTTTAAAGTATGCAGGGGCTCTAAATAGTGTCAAGTGTTGGGGAAGTTTAGGGAGGTAAGAAGTGATCAAAGTGTTTAAAAAGGGATGAACTGTTCTTTCCCTTCGGGGGTGTTTATCATTCCATTATAAAGATAACTGTTCACCTATACATTGTTATTGTTCCCTTTAGGGAGTTATTTATTGTAACGTGCAGTCAATTATTGCAATGTAGTATCATGAATAATAAATAAAATGAGTGTACAGTTTATGCTATTATATATGTATATTTTCCCCCCTTCTTTTTGATGAAGTGTGATTTTTAACCTAATTAAAGTGTAAAGAAATATGTATATAATTAAAAAGTTAAATAGAGTGCATTCATATTGTGCACTCATTTCCTTATGTAGGAAGTTACAATGAAATTATTGGAATCACTTCAATTTGTGTGCGTGTAACAATTATATTGTGTCGCAAAATATTGTACACGGTTATAGGTGAGGTTCATTATAGAACATCTACTGAAAGAAAAGAATATAGGAACACTAATATGAATGGGACGCAAAATAGTATATTCTTCATATGTGTATCGTCTTACGTTATTCATAGTAACAACTATTCATTTCTTCCATTTCTGGCACATTAGCGAAATATGAACACTCTAAGGATGCACTTCTTTGGAATGTTTGTTAAAGAATGTGGCACATTGTACAAGAACCTGGCACCCGCCCCTTCTTGGAGTACCTATCACATGTCTGTTTAATATGAGTGTAATGTGTACAAGAAATGCTCCACAGTAAGTATAGGCGTCCACGTGGAAAAGTAATATTAATAATCTGCTTATAGGGTAACCTCTGAACTATGATAATGTTCCTGCCCACCACAGTTAACATAGAATATGGGGGGGGGACATTCTCTGTAGTTTCCTTGGCGCCCTACATTTATTACTAAAACAGTAAGAACAAGGAAGAAGGACGTATATGGTGGATACTGGTCCGTCATGTGATACATGTGTCAATGTCTATGGAAGGAGTGGCACAGGGAGCAATGGCTCCATGAAAAAAGAGGGGTGGGGAGTGGGGGATTACCCCCATATGGGACACCCCTTTTATGGGATATTCCATATATGTGGGATGTTCCATATGAGCGTGTAATCCTCCAATGTGTCTATGGAAGGAGTGGCACAGAACTGTTCCACAGTGCAGTAGTAGTGGTGGAACCTACATAATATTATTCACTCCTCTTTCCCCCTTATGTGGCAATATTAGTATCTGCACGATTCATAGTTACTCTTCCTCCTTATATATGTATAGTGGACAGATTTAATCGCTACATGCGCATAGTGCACTGTTAGCAGGGGCACCCATATTACACCTTCACGTAGACACCTTATACAAAGGTCACCTTCCATTACTTCTCTGCACATGAGTATGCACATTATTCAATAAGGAATGTTACACTGCGCGTTCAGATTAACCCATGGGGGTGGTGAAGAGAAAATGAAAAACTGTAGTTGTACTCAACCCTATATGAAATATTCTAAATCTCATTATAAACACATCACAAAATGTGTCCCCCGGAAAGGAATTTTATGTATGGGAATTATGATTCTGCTTCCAGGTTCCTTATATTGGGACCAATTGTAATGTACGTTCTACATATATAAGAATATTATGATCACATACGTATATATACTATATATATATGTAATATGTGGGACGCTGTCCTTGTGACATGGCATAGAAATAGAGCTAAAGTATTAAAGGGGAAACTTACATAAATTCATAATTATCAATGCAGGAAGAGTTGTACGGAGTACATGTGGAACAACTTAGTAAAAATGGGTGGGTATCTATACACGTAATTCATTACAATACATCAGGAATATATTATATCATATTTCTTCATTATTAATGAATCCCCATTTTCACTTTCCCCCCACCTGTTCCTTTTAGGAAGTATTCCATACAGAAAAAGCGGTTCCCTCTCTTATGAGTGGTAATAGTGTGTGCGCCACATATCATAATTATTACAATACCCTTCTATAACCATATATAATACCATGTGCGCAGCACATATATAATACTGTGCGACATATCATAATTATTAGAATACCCTTCTATAATCATATATAATACCATGTGCGCAGCACATATATAATACTGTGCGACATATCATATTTATTGTACACATAAAAAAAAGGGGGAGAAAATAACTCAAATGATGAATACTATGTATACTGTATAAATGGTTATGTATAATGTACCCACTATAATTTAAGGAAAAAAGGGGAAAAAAGGTTCTATTACTAGGAGATTAATAAAAAATAAAGAAGAAAGTGTGTTTTCGAAAGTGCCATTAGAAAGGTGGGTACATTTTTCTTTTATACATAATTCAATTCTTTTGTATGAAATCCTTTTTTTCCTGGAATTTTATTTATAAATTCATATCCTCCTCTCTTACAAAAATTGAACAAATATACATATTTACAAAAAGGGGGAAGCACATTGTGCATATATGAACTGTACTATATGTATATTGGGGATTTTTAACAACCCACCTTTCCTAAATAATAATATAACATGAATTAATAATATGTTATCAAATTTTTTTCTAAGGAAAAAATTCCATTTCTATATATGGAATAGCACGGGAACAGAAATAATAACGTAATACTTTGAGTAATGGCCTTATAATTTAATAATACAATAAATGCATGAACAATACACAGGAAATCTGTTTATTCCTTTTTCCTTTTTTTTTTTTTGTTATTCCTGTGTGTTTATTACTATGTTTTTCCCTAATCATATATATATAATGATTTTCATACATATGTGTACAACATACTACCATTGGTTAAAAGTTGAAAAGAATTTATATTATAGAAAAGGAGCATAAATTCTGTGCTCATAAAGTGCAGAGTGAGTAGAAATTTTATGCATACCTTATGTACACATGTAGAGGCAGGAATATAAAAATAATTCTATTATATATAAAGGGGTATAAGGAAAATGTCAAATCCTAACGAGCCATTGACGGTTATATACTGTTCAAAATGAACAGGCATATAGTTACATATTATTCGTATAATGCTCTATGTGTGTACAGTAAAGAGCAGGACTACATATATATGGTAATTCCTTCTTCCAGAAGCAAGATTTGAGTTGGTTGCTACCCCTGAACAAGAAATATTATGGAGATTTTAATGACGGAGTTGACTGCTGCTTGGAGTTAGGTGATGATACTGCGAATGGCATAAGGGACATGTTATATACAGAAACTAAGACTAAAAAATATGCCAATAACATTGTGGAAGCCTGGTGTTGTGCGTACAAAGAGAAGAAAAGGGGAACTCCACAGGATGATACACCTTGCCGTTTTCTATATTACTGGATAGGGAATAAGGTACTTCCGGATAGGACGAATAGTTCATGGGGAGAAATTATGGACGCCATTTATAACGAACTCAAAGATCCTCAAAAACGGGACACTTGTAAAATTATTTACTCTGACATAGACCAAACCACTTTTGCCCACATGAACAAATTATATGATTACTATAAAGGCTATGATAAAATAAAGGAGCATTTACAATTCCGTGATTCCCGTTGTGATAAAGGCTTTCACGATTACCTGGAGGAACTTTTCTCGGCGGAGAGGTACATGTATGGCATATGTGATGGAAGCAATACTAAGCAATATTGTAAGGACTTCAGGAGTATGAAGGAAAAGGAGGGGTATAAGGATCTACTCGACAAGAAGTGCACCGTACCGAAACCTTCTGCCGGTGACGACTTCCATGTTGGTGTTGCACCAGGAGTAGGTGTTGCTCCAGGAGTAGGTGTGGGTGCTGGCATTCCGGGTTTAGGTGTTCCAGGTGCAGGGGTTCCAGGAGCTGTTAGTCCTGCTGCAGCTGTTTCCAGTAGAGGTTCTGATGGGGTAAGTGCAACCAATAGTGTTCCACCTGTAGGTGGGGCAAGTGCAAACCAATAGTGTTATTGTAGTGGGAGGCTGTAAGGAAGGTTCTGTTAGGGGTGGTAGGTGGGTAGTTAGGGTGGTGGTAGGTGGGTTGTTAGGTGGTGATGGCAGGTGGGTTGTTAGGTGGTTGGTAGGTGGGTTGCTAGGGTTGGTAGGTGCAAGGAAGGTTGTTAGGTGGTAGGTGGAAGGATGATTGTTAGATGGTTGTTCTTAAGTGGTTTGTTAGGTGATTGGTGGAAGGATGATTGTTAGATGGTTGTTCTTAAGTGGTTTGTTAGGTGATTGGTGGAAGGATGATTGTTAGATGGTTGTTCTTAAGTGGTTTGTTAGGTGATTGGTGGAAGGAA
The DNA here is from genome assembly GCF_001680005.1 of Plasmodium coatneyi. NCBI lineage: Eukaryota > Apicomplexa > Aconoidasida > Haemosporida > Plasmodiidae > Plasmodium > Plasmodium coatneyi. The sequence continues at coordinate 1,824,408 of NC_033566.1, read as the reverse complement.
GATTGTTAGGGGTGGTTGGTGGAAGTAAGATTGTTAGGGGTGGTAGGTGGAAGGAAGGTTGTTAGGGGTGGTAGGTGGAAGGAAGGTTGTTAGGGGTGGTGATAGTGTGAAAGGAAGGTTATCAGGGGTGGTAGGGTGTTGGAAAGAAGGTTGTTAGGTTGGTGGTAAGTGGGTTGTTAGGGGGGTGGAAGGAAAGGTTCTTAGGTGGAGGAAGGGAAGGAAGTATAAGGAGGAGGGAAAGAAAGTAGTGTTGTTAAGGGTGGTACGTGGAAGGAAGGTTGTTATGGTGTGACTTATTCGGGAAAAAGATAAAAAGAAGCACTGAGCAGGTTGCTTTTTTTCTTGTGCTGTGCGTATAGGTGAATTCATGTGTACATATAATATTTTAGTCTATAACAAAATAAAAATACATAGAAGTATATATATTTTTCGTTAACTATATCTGTAGACCCCATTTTCGAAGCATTTACCTTCAAGGACCGACTTCTACGATAAATTCGAATTGCCCCCTAAGAACAAATGTAATTATGGAAACATTAAATCTGGAAATTGGGAAACTGAATTGAGGAGTAAAATAAAAGTGTTCAACGGAATCCAAGCTTTGGAGAGTCTGATCGCGAATGCTTACTGTAGAGCATCTACAATGAAGAAACAGTCACCAACCCATGATAATACCCCTTGTTATTTCTTTTATCACTGGGTGGGAAAAGAAATCCGCGGGAGTCTACAGGGGCATGCATTATCAAACGTTTTACAACAAATTTACGATACGCTAAGAAATGTTAACGGCGAGCACAAATGTGAAGTTAATTACAAAGATGTTGACAATGATGACAAAGACACTTTCAACCATAGGAAAAAAGTATTCGAAAATTACCACGATTTTAATACCGTAAAAGGGATGTTACATAAGGATGACCCCGGATGTGAACAGAAATTGCTAGTGTACCAGACCGAAGTTACTGAAGCATGTAAAGCTGTGAAGGATTATTGCTTACCAAGAGGGAAAGGTAGTGGCGGTCAATATTGTCAAGAGTTCGAAGGGAAATATAGGGAATTCTGTGAAGAGAAACTTTCAGAATTAAAATGTACGGCAGTATATAGCGAAAAATCAATAGCCCCTGCTATATCTGGTACAATTGCCACCACCACAGTAGGACTTGGCACTGTTGCATTCTTTTTATATAAGGTAATAATAACATCTAAAGAGTATAGGCAATATAACTAATATGTGTGCACACACACACCATCCACTTTTATATAAGGCAGTAAATATATAGAAAATAGACTGTACTGTGCATTATATATATATATATATAATACACCTTTCCACTATTACACCCCCTCACTTCCTTTCCTTTCCCGTCCTTATTAGTATAACCTACTACCTTCTTGGTTCCATAACAAATTTAGAGGAGGAGGAAGCAGCAACCGAAAAAGAAGCAGAGGAAGGAGATCGGCCGAACGCAATTTTGGCGAACTGAGGGAAGATGTCTCAACCTTAGGCTCTACATTAGACGACACCTCCACAGAAACTTCCACAATAGGTGACACTGCCACATTATATTCTGTTCCACCATACGTTAGCCATACCACAAGAACAAGGAATGCGCTGCAGGGAAAAAGGAATATAGGTTACCATACCATGCAAAGTTGAATGTAACACCGTCGCTGTGTAACATCGTATATAACATTCCTTCCCTCGAAGGAAAAAAAAATAACATCGCAGAGCTCATACAATGTAATGAACAAAATTATCACTCTTCCTTCCTTTTCTTCCGCCTTTCCTTATTCCTTCTTTCCTTCTTATTCCTTCTTTTTCCTTCTTTCCATCTTATTCCTTCTGTTTGCTTCTTTCCCTCTTATTCCTTCTTTCTTCCTTTCTTTCCTTCCTTCATTCCTTTCCTTTCCTTCCTTCTTTCCTTTGCTTTTCTTTCCTTTCCTTCTTATTCATTCTTATTCCTTCTTTTCTTCATATTCCTTCTTATTCCTTCTTTTCTTCATATTCCTTCTTATTCCTTCTTTCCTTCTTATTCCTTCTTTTTCCTTCTTTTCTTTCCTTCCATTTGTGTATGTTTTTGAATAATTCTCTGCTTAAAGGAAGAAATACTCGCCCACAGAGAAGACCAAAGGAAAAAAGAAGAAAGTACCCACCTTTTAAAATAGAGTATTTATATATTTGAAGGAAAAAGGAAAAAGAAAAAAAAAAAAAGGTGCTAACGTCCTAAATAGAGCATTTATATATATTTGAAAAAGGGGGGGGATAATAAATTTATGAGAATAACAACTTGTAAAAGAAAAGAAAAAAATGAATAATCACTCTGGGCCTCCCATAAAAAAGCTTTCCTAACCAAACAATAGGGTAAAAAAATTTTTTTTTTGCCTTATATTGATTACACAAAAACGTTTAAACAATTTCAAACTTAAACCGAAGCAAAAAGGGGGAGGGAAACATTAATATGTAAAGCGCAGTATGCGTAATACGCACATTGAGGATGGTGAGCTGAAATAATTCCATGTATACTCCTAATAGGAGTGAACTCTTTACAGTGTATTTATTACAAAATAAGAAAAAAAAAGAAAGAAGGAAAAAGTATTATTATTCCTGAACAGTTGGAAACGCAGAAGAGTGTATTGTGGAAAGTATTACTAAAAGGGGGGTGCATAAAATCCCTTCGTTATGTGTAATTAATATATATATTTCTTTCCTTCTGTTCTGTACTTCTGTATTTCCTTCTATATAAATTTATACTTTCTAATGAACACAGATGAATGAGCTCACGTATAGAAGGAAAGGCAGAAAAAAATATTCCGACCCCCTTAAGGACACTACACATATATATATATTTTTTTGTACAGTTCTTCGTAATGTTTTTCTTCTTTTCTTAAATGAATAGGAACATGTATCATATGAATTAATATAGAGAACATGCTCAAATTTTTATAAATGAGAAAAAAAAAAAAATTAGGGAATATGCGTGCATACACACATATATGGTACATGAACACATATGAACATATATATGTAAAGGAAAACAGCACCTTTCTAACATGAACTTATTGTTTATATGAAGTTACAAAGGAAATGGCACCAGACGATGAAATATTAACGGTTCGTTAACACCCCAACTCCCCCCTTCCTTTCTTCTATTATTCAATGTGAATAATTGTATACTAAACATACAGCATTTTATATAGAATACTGTAAGTTGTATGGTGGGTATATATAAACATACATATTCTTCGCTATTTACATTCATAGGAAAAACTTTTGAAAAGTTTACCTTCAGTGCAAATGTATAATGAATTGGTTCAAAAGGCCAATAGTAAAAATAATGTAAGTTGCAATGGGGACTTTAAAGACAGAATAAAGGGGGTCGGGATAGATGAAACTACTGTAAATAAGATTATGAGAGTATTCTGTTACATGTATGGAATGAGTCGTGATGAAGATGAAGGTGGAAAATGGTGTAAAGCCACTTATTATTGGATAGGGGAAATGTTATCTGAAAAATTGGAGGATTTTAAATTTCAAGTTACCATGACTAAATGTTATAATGAAATGAAGAAGGGAAAAGCGCAACATGGGTGTGAGTTCATATACTCCTATCCTAATACAAAAGTATTCCAAGCATTGAAGAAAGTGTTCGATTTTAAGAAGGACGAAGATACACTAAGGAAACAACTTCAAGGAGGAGGGGAAACGAAGATGTGTACTCCAGGATATCGGAAACATCTGGAAGATATAGAGGAAGCCTATGAAATATTAAAGAGCGAATGTGAGGACCTAACTATGAGAGAATGGTATAAACCATTCACCACGGAATATGGGGGTTACCAGAATAAGGGGAAGCTGAATTTGACATGCACAAAAGTGGATGACCAGTCTCCAGGTTCCTCTGGACCCGGTAGTACTGGAACCTGGAAACCTGGTTCCTCCGGTCCTGGCACTATAGGTTCCGAAGATGGTGGAAGTGGTGTGGTTCCTGCTGCTGTGTCTGGTGGACTTGCTGCAGTAGGATTACCTGCCTTAGCATACTTTTTTTACAAGTATAAATCACACCCCTTCCTCTTCTTCCTTAAGGGGAATAACTCCTCTTCTGGAGGAAGCAGAAGGAAAAGATCTGCCATTAGGAGAGAGTTTAATAAGTTTGATGATGACGACGACTACACCTCAACAACGGAATATGATTCAACTAATTCGTCCGAATATTCCATCCCATACAGCACTTCATCATCCACCAGATGATGAACACAACATCCCTATAGAGAGGTGAATAACTCTATAAATGGGTATCTCAAAATGGTATACATAATACAATATGTGCACATTTTTTTTTTTTTTTTGGGGGGTATGTGAATGAATTATTCATAATGTACTCATGAAAAAAAGGAAAATTTAAAAAAAAATGTGAGAAGGAATAAGGAATTATTATTATTGCTATTGAAAACAATTATAAAAAAAAGAGGAAGATAGGGAAAAAAAAGGTCATATTGGGGTGGGGGAAGTGCTACTCTATAAAGGGGTATGGGCGCATAGATAAAATTCTTTTTTCTTCCTATTTCTTTTATATATATATTTCATACAACTTCCCCAAATGTTCTATATATATTCTCACCCTAATTTATGAATTTATATTCTTCTTCATTAAATATTGATGAATAAGTATGCGCACATTGTGCAAAAAGTGGGAATATGTCATATATGGAATGTGCTATATATAGTCAATTTTTAAGTAGCACTTTTAAATGACAAGTGAACAGAAATTAAAAGGGTTAGCAGAAATTTCTATAATGAGAAGGTACATTCTTCTATATGCATAATACATAGGAGAAATGAATAATAATGTAATGCACTATTCTAAATAATTACGCAGAACCTTGCAAAGGTACAATAAATACATAAGGAATGCTCGACGAATTTGACCCATATGCTCTTATTTTGTTATACCAGTACATTTATTCGTACTTTTTGATTTTAATTATATATATACATATAATGATCTTGATGCATGTGTGCACATAATATGTTATCTATACCTAAAAAATTAGGAATATGTATTAATAAAAAAAAAAAAGGAAAAAAAATTGTAGTACCGCAATTATGAAGGAAGCAAAGTTCTCATATATTTTTGTTCTGTATAAACACACATAGGAAGAACAAATTTTAGAAATAAATTTACGATATATATGCAGAAAAATATGTCCACACATATGTACAATGAGCGGAACCATGGTGACAAAAGTAATAACCCCCGCATTCATTTATTTATTTTCCATAATATAGATGTATACACATATAATATTCTCTATGTGCATAATACGCAATAAATTTAGAAGAAATGCACATACATTTATACATATTCCACCCATTCCATCCCGCCTCTTTTTTTGGCCAACCATTCCACATTTGTAGGGACAGTGCAAATTGGAAGATTTACCTTCCAAACAAATATATACATATTTTAATAATGACGGACATAAATGTGCAAATAGTGATTCCAAAGCACAACAGATAAGTAGTATTTTGAAGGATAAAATAAGAGACTTCTGGATAGATGGAGACAGAAATTATGCACAAAGAATTACGAGCGCTTGGTGTCTTGTGTCTACAGTGAGTACAAAGGGGGAAACGCAATGTGACAAAACGTGTGATTATTTCTACTTTTGGCTTGGGGATATATTGTGTAATAAATGGGGATCAAGTTCTTCATTTAAGGATACTATGAGGGAAATTTACAATAAATTGAACGAACAGGGCGCTCATTGCACTTACAACGATATGCACAATACCGTTAGCAGGGACATATTCAGTAAAAGAAAAATAATATTTGACTATTATTACGATTACCGAACAATATGGAAGGATTTAAAAAGTTTTAAAGAGTACTGTACACAGGTATATAAATCCTATTTGGATGCAGCTACTACAGCTTATAGACAAGTACAAGCAAACTGTGGTACAGGAAACCGAAATAATAATGATGACTTCTGTAAAAGATTTAAGGAAATGTTCGAGGATAATGATGGTAAAATTCCAAAACCTTCAGAATTGCAGTCTAAAGCTATGAGGGAGGACCCTGCATCCGACAACGAAGGGGACGAAGCAAATCTGGATAGTTGTTTGAAACAACTGTTTTCAGTAGTTGCTGCATCATCATTTGGGCACAAAGAAACGTCCTCACATCATTCACCACCATCGCAGCTGAAGAGTGGTGCTGCTGCTGCTGGGAACAGCACCAACACCGTCGTTCCAATCGTATCTTCTGCAGTGACCGGAATAAGCCTACCAGCAGCTGTCACTTTCTTCCTATACAAAGTAATCACAATTATATTAGCAAAAATGAATAATAATAACATTTTATTCATATTTACTTAAATGTGAAACGAACATATATAAAGAGAGTAAAACTGTTCCATATATGTAATACATGCTCCTCCTTCCTCTCACCTACCACGACCCTAACAACCTTCCACTTTTCAGTATACGCCTCTATCTTCTTGGGTAGGGAAGTCTTCCAGGAGCAGAAAAAAAAAAAGCTCAACCAACTCTAACTTTGGTACACTCACAGAAGACGACTCTTCCACACTTTATTCAACAGACTTGTCTACAACAACAGAAGATAATTCTACCATATATAATGGTAGATCACGACCATCACCAGGAGCAAGAAGTAGTACGCGGCAGAAGAGGAATGTACATTATCAAAACATGTAACAACAACACAAATTGATTGGAATGTAATGTAGAATGAATAAATACTCCAACAGAGAGATATGTAGAATCATACAGTTCATACAATATAAGAGCACAATGACCTTTCTTTCTTTTCCTCCTTTTATTTTCTTTCTTTTTTCTTTTTTCTTTTTTTTCTTTTTCTTCTTTCTTCTTTTTTTTTTTTTCTTTTTTCTCTTTTTTCCCTTTCCTTCTTTTTACTTGTTTTTTCCTTTTTTCCTTTTTTCCTTTTTGCCTTCCTTCTTCCTATATCCTTTAAAGAAAAAAAAAGGAAAAAAGGAAAGAGATGCTATCCCTCTTCTCAGAAAAATATTTGAAGGAAAGTATAGAAAGGAAAAAAGAAAATTATACAGATAAAAACTTGTAAAGGAAAAAAAAAAAAAAAAAAAAAGAGAAAAAGGAATATTTCCGATTTTCCATAAAAAAGAAGATGACCCAACAGGTTCAAATCAAAATAAAGTGAAGTAAAAGGAAAGAGAAAAAAACATTTTTTCTTTTTTTTTTTTTTTTGGTTCATATTTCTTTTTTTCTGAACTTATATATATTGATTATACACACATGAACAATGTAAACACTTTAGTGCAATGCCAAAAGGGAAGAAATAATAAAATTAAAAAAAAAAATACATGAATAGAAATGAAGGAACATTCATATCTAAAATGTAGAAAATATAATCCGTATTGGATGAAGGGAAAGAAGGGAAAAGGTGTATAGTTCAGTTTTCATATATGGGAAACTGTGTGTAAGTGAACTATTTATAATATATTCGTTAAAAAGTTAAGGAGGAATACCAAAGGAAATGCTACGGAACACTTATAAATGAAAAAAAAAAAAAAGGGGGGGAAGTATATTTTGCACATTAATTATATGGTACATGTTAACAATATTTTTCTAATGGACAACAACCACCACATCCTTTTAAAATAATAACAATCAAACATGAATTAAGTAACATAAGCAGAAATTTTTATCTGAGAGGGAAGAAATTGTTTACCCCTATTGGTACAATAATTGAATAAGGTAAATAATATAATAATATAATACTCAAGCAGGGGGTAGGGGAGCCACTAAGCATAATCCAACGATAATAGAATAAGTGAATAAAGGGAGAAAGCAACGATATGAGAAAAAGTTTAAATCATACATTCATTTCCCCTTCACGTTCTATTTTTTTGTTATTGTAGCACATTTGTTTCTATTTCTACACTCTTCAATTCTGCGTAATAACTTCGTACACGTGTATAATTTGTTATCGTCCCCCCTAAAGAATTATGCAATATATGTACATTATTAATATGGAAGAAAGAAGAAAGTAAAAAATTTTCTATGCAAAAAATTTTATGTGTACATCCACATTCTAATTATGTACATGTATATATGCAAAGACTTAATACATATATATGTGTGTTGAAATAAGCACATTTTATAATATAAATTTATTATATATACACAGATTTGTACATATACAATGGTTGGAGAATTACAGGAAGATGATGGACCGCAAGTATTAGGGGTACATTTCCTTTTCTATATAAAGTGATTACATAAATATAAAGTAAATAATAAATTTGCTTACATTGTAATAAAAATAGAAGTGAAGATAATAAAATGCACAGGTGAGAACATAAATATGTACATGTTGCCGATCACCTTTATAGGAAGCAACTTTAGGTATGTTGTACTCGAAGATCCGTTTCTATAATAACGTCGATGGGAATACCGCCGATGGGAGGAGTGTCTCCACAACAGCTAGCTCCAACTGTAAAAGTTTTGATATGGAAGGAACTCTAAAAGAGAGTGCAGAGTCCAAATTAAATTTGTGCAATGAAATTAAAGATATAATCGACAAAATTGTAGATGCCCTCTGTTATGTCTCTTACAAGAAATGGGACGAATCACAAGCACAAACAAATGGGGCATTACGGATGGAGGCGGAGCTTCCGCCCCCTCCACCTGTACCTGGACACAACGGACCAGGCCAATCGGACGATGGGTCGGCCGAATTAGAGGAACGGTTCAATAAATCCCTTTGTCATTTTTTATATTATTGGTTAGGTGAACTTGTATGGACTAAAATAGGTAATACAAATAGTACTAAATTCTTAGGTACCATGCAATGCATATACGCAGCACTAAGTGCATTTCCTGTTCCGAATAATTGTACAATTATGGACACTGACCATACTAACATCACCCAGACAATGTTCACTAATAGAAAAACCGTATTTGACTTCTCCTTCGATTATAAAGGAATAAAGGAAAAACTGGAATCTCATGACAACACCTGTGATAAAGGGTATTACGAACACTTAGATGGAGCTGTTAAAGCTTATAAGGAGGTGCAAAAGGACTGTCAGGGCAAAAATAATGATCTATATTGTAATGAATTTAAGAAAGTATATGGGGAATGTACTCAAAAGAAGGATTTCAAAGTTGAATCTAATACGGAATGTATAAAAACTCCTACATCGGGTCTAAAGGGCAATGAGTGCACCTTAGAGGGAACATCTGATAAGGGTATTCAAATATATAAGGACGTCAAATTTGGATGTGACCCTAATTTTGTATGGAGTCCAACAATTTTCGCCAATACGGCCTCTTCTGGGAATACAGCAGTAGCCTCTGTTTTCTCCATATTTGGAGTGGTCGGATTACCAACAATGGCATTCCTTTCATATAAGGTAAGTATAATTAACATAATTACAACAATTATAATGGAGCTATATATATATATCTATATATATATATATACCTATATATATATACATATATGCATATGTCCATATATATATAAGTATATACATGTACATATGTATACATGTTCATCCTTTTTATCTTTCCACTCCTTTTATTTTTTAGTATGACCTTTTACCTTCGTGGTTTAGTAAGCATTCTTCTGGAGGAGGAGGTAGCAGCAGAAATAACAATAGAAATAGAAGTAAAAGAAGATCCGCCCGAAGGGACCTCGACACTCTAACAGAAGACATGTCCACAACAACAACAGACACTTTCACAACAGCAGACTCTACATTCGATTCTACTGATGTTTCTACCATATATATTGGTAGATCACCACCACGATCACCTCAAAAAAGAGGAAGAAGAAATAATATGAACGAACAAAGCAGAAAGAATGTAGGTTATGGTCGCATGGACCAATAAATATGATGTTCCCACCCCCCCATACACGTCCTTCCTTCTTTTTTTTTTTTTTTTTTTTTTCCAATTCCTATATTCTTTAAAGAGAAAAATGAAAAAAGTACATTAATATATAAAAAAGTACAATGTGCACACTTAAGTGTAGGAGTGTTAGAGGGAGCTCAAATACTACAATGTGCGCCTTCGGTATAAGTGAATCCTTTAAGGTGTACTCATTAAGAAGAGAAGGAATAAGAAGGGAAAGGCAGGGTTATTACTGGGCAATAATAAATAGAAGGGAAGAAAATTTTAACAACAAATATTATTATGGAGGTCCATATATTTTTCTTCTCTCTTATTCAATTTATACAGTTCTCCGTGCTACATCCTATTTTAATTCCTTTTATAAAATCATGCCCCCCTGCATTAAATTTTAATGAATGTATATATAGAGAAGGGAGTACTGCGTATTTATGTGGTACATATGTTAGCAATTCCATGAAACCCCTTTAAAAATAATAACAATAAAACATAAATTGAATAGAATACATACTAAAAATTTTCGGCTTCCCCTAAGAGAATTGAGCTCCCTTCTATGTATACATAACAATTAAGTGGTATGGATAGTGATATAATGCTTCGAACTATTACCTATCATATAATATAATAGAATATATTAGGAAATAATGTATGGCGGAGTGATAAAATTTTTTGAATATTTTTTTTTTTCGTCGTATATATTTTTAGTACACTACACTTTGTTCGTACTTTTTTTGGTTAAGTGAAATAATTTTTCATAATGATTTTGACACATACATAAATATAGTGTGTTGTTATATTTATTCGAGAAATTAGAAGGAATGTGTATACTAATTGGAAGGAAGAACATGAGAAATGGTGATGTTCGTTTATGAGCACTCAAAGAAATGGAAGAAAGCAAACAACATTTTTGAACACAAATAAAGAAGAAGAAAAACAAAAAGAAAGGAAGGAAAAGCAAAAAAAAAAAACATACCTCTAGGCATAAATTCCACCATATACATCCACACACACATAGAAAAATATGTACACAATTAAACCATGTCACCAAAACCTGCACAGGCAGATCTGACGGTAAAAAAAAAAAAAACACCTCATCCTTTGTAAATGAATAATTCCAATAATATGTGTGTGTGCATCATGGAATGCTATATATATATCTATAATATAATAGTAATGAAAAATGTAAGGAAATACACATACAAATATCTATTTATATAAATTCTACTTCCCCATGTCAATTACATTTATAGGAGAATGATTTAAATAGGTTACCTTCAAGAACAACATATCGTGAATTTAACACAGAACAGAGTTACATTGGCACATTCTGTGCGGGGTCTGGAGATGTGATGGATGGAATAAAGGGTATATTGCCAGAAAACGGTGGAAATGCTAAAGATTATGCAAAGAAGATATTAGGTGCATATTGTTATGCATCCTCAAAGGTGACAAATGAGAGTCAATCCTCTAGTGGCCTCTGTCTATATTTTTATTATTGGTTATGGGATCTATTAAAGAACAAATTGCATATTCCATCCCCTTTGAACACTATGAAAACCATCTATGAGAAATTGAAAGAAGTTTCCATCGAAGGGAAGAAGGGGTGTGCCCTTATATACGCTAATATTAGTGACGAAGGATTTTTCCCCCAAGTAAAAATACATTTCGACTACAAACAGGACTATGAGGAATTAATGAAGCAACTAAATACACCCGCTAAAAAGTCTTGTACTGAGCAATATAACCAGCATCTACAGGCCATTCATACAGCGTGCACTGTTATGGGAGCACATTGTCCTACGACAGGCTATAATGATCGATATTGTGGCCCGTTTAATGCAGCGAAGGCGGTGGAAAGTGGAAATTACTGTAGCACAGAGAAGCTACAGGAACTGCAGTGTACACAAGTATCTGATCCTGCAGCTACACTTGAACCTGTGGTGGTTAAAGATAACCACGATTCCTCTATGGAAGAAGGGAAGGGGGGACTTGCAGTGGGCGCAGGCCCAATCGTCTCTTCCGCAGTGGCAACACTACTAGGATTACCAGCAGCTGTCGCTTTCTTCCTTTACAAAGTAAGTACCACCACAATTACAACAACCATTCCTCTACGATTAAAAAAAAATATATATATGTATATACATATATGCATATATATGTTTATGTATATAATACATATTTCTTCCTCTCTTCGCATTTCCATTCCTTCTATGTTAGTATAATCTTTTACCTTCATGGTTTGGTAACAAATTTGGAAGAGGCAGTGGCAGAAAAAAAAGATCCGTGTTACGTGAATTTGACACCTTAACAGACAACGACGACACTTCCATATTGTACACCACCGATGCTTCCACAATAGGAGGTTCAACAACATTGGATGCATCTACCATATATAATGGTGGATCATCACTATCACGACCAATGCCATCTACCAAAAGTGCAAGAGGAGCAGGAACAAATACTAATAAAAGGAACGGGAATAATAGAAATAACATACGTTATCAGCGTATGTAATGTAACACATTGTTAGGAAATTAAATGATCCCCAATAATACCACACTAACAACACACCACACTAACACTACTACTACACTAAACTACAGTACACTACTACTATACTACACTAACACTATACTACACTAACACTATACTACACTAACACTATACTACACTAACACTATACTACACTAACACTATACTACACTAACACTATACTACACTAACACTATACTACACTAACACTATACTACACTACAACTACATTACTACTACACTAAACTACTACACTAAACTACTACAGTACACTACACTACAACTACACTACACTAACAACAACACTAACACCACACACTCTAATAATACATTAATACGAAGATGTAGTAATACACTAATAAAGGAGTACAGTTTATGAAATTTTAAATTTGCCGCGCTATACTTAAAAGAAAGAATCAATTCCATTTCCTTCTATCATTCTTAACAAATGCAAAAAATCCGACCCAATTTTTTTTTTTTTTTTTTTGCAAACTGCTTTATATTCACCACTGTTATATCTGAACACTTATATAAAGAAGAACAAAAACACAACAACAAAAATACAATACACAAAAAAAAGAACAGAAAAAAAAAATTTCTTTTTTTGAGCGCAAATATGCAAACATATGCACATAACATAACACAACGCAACGTTGAACACCTGAAGGAAGGAAGGGAAAAAGAACATTCAACCCCCTAACAACCTTCCATCATTCTTAACACATGCAAAAAATCCTACTCAATTTTTTTTTTTTTTTTTTTAACTGATTTATATTCACCACTGTTGTATCTGAACACTTATATAAAGAATAACAACACAACAACAAAAATACAATACACAAAAAAAAGAACAGAAAAAAAAAAAATTTTTTTTTGAGCGCATATACATAGAATGCTGATCTTAAAAATGTAGATAATTAGCTCCTATTGTACCGTTAGGAAGTGTGACACATATAATGAGAGAAAAAAGTGCTCACATTATTATTTTTTTTTTTTTTTTTTTTTCCCTTCTCTCTCTCTTTCTTTGTAGAAAAAAAAATACGAACCACATGAACTTAATTTTTTTGAAATAATATAATTATATAATTAAAATATACTTTTTGTTAATTATGATTCTTCTTTATATATTTTATTGTGTACGTTGTAATGTTAAATTATTTCTTTATTTTAAAATATATATATGTAACACACACTTATAATTAAACATTCAATCATATGCGCACACAAAAAAGCAATAAGCATTTCACATTAAAGAGAAAAAAAAGAAGAAAACAAAAACAGAGCAGCAAAATGATGATACCCATACCTTTAACAAACCGTTCAATATTTACCTTTGCCATACTTTACTCCTCGTGGGCACAACATTCCAACTACGTAAGATAATAACTATTAATTTTGTTAAAATTTGACGCACATGCATTATTATAATTAACTCCTATGCTCCTTATTAAAAATATAAAAAGAAAGAAAAAGGAGAAAAAAAAAAATTTCCACCATCCCTAACAACCCACCTACCACCCAACACAACCTTCCTTCGCCCTACCCTTCCTTTTTTTAGGTGAATGCAATAAGCACATCATCATCACGGTATGGTGCCAGTGTGACAGGAACTGAACAGAGGAAGGAAAAAAGTACCCCCTTTGGCGCGTCCACCTTTGGTGGAGGTGTAAAAACATCACTAAAATCCAAGTTGCGTGATGATGATGGTACATCAAACAACAACAACAACGATGAAGTCGTCCCTTTACAGAAGGAAGGAATAGGCGGCTTCTTTGATCAGAACGATAAAAAATTATTTCACCGACTCAATGCAGCAAGAAGTGGTAAAAATGGACGTCCCAAAATGGATAATTCTGGTGCTTCCTATCACCCCTTTTGGAAGAACCGTCGCCGTTGCGGTGCAATAGACCGCTCTTTGGACAGCACTTGCTCCATGGACAGCAATTCCTCCATGGATAGCAGTTCCTCCATGGATAGCAGTTCCTCTATGGACAGTTCTGTGGACAGCCTCTATGAGGAGCGAAGTGATGATTATCATTATGATGATTATTCAACAACACCATATAGAAGAAATAAAGCACAAAAAAATGAAATAAGAATAGGGGAATTCCAACCGAGGGAATTTTCACCCAGGGAATTTCCACCCAGGGAATTCCAACCTATGGTATTCCCACCCAGGGGATGTCGACCTAGAGGATTTTTTAATAAATTGTTGTATGCTATAGAAAGAAGATTATGGACAAGAAAAGGGGAAGCATTCCTGTCACCGTTCTTGTCATCACCTCTCGTATTGACCCTTTCCATTTTATATGTATTAGCTCTGTTTTGTATAGGTGTGTTTGTGGTTCTCTCTATAGGTTCAACCCTTTCGTGGACGCAAAGTGCTTTTGCTATTGTTGCTTTTATGGTATTTATTTTTTTGCCTCTACGTTTAGGTACAAAATAAACCGCACCAAAGCGTACCAGCAACCGTGCCAAACCGTAACGAACCATACGGACCCTTTTGGGAGGAACCGTTGTTTTGGGGAAGGAAGGTTGTGTTAGGGGTGGAAGGGAAGAACCGTTGTTTGGGTAAGGGAACCTTTTTTTGTGGGGGAAGGGAACCGTTACGAATCGTTGTTTGGGATGAAGGGAACCTTGTTGTTTTGGGGAAGGAAAGAACCGTTGTTTTGGGAAGATATTGTTCCCCCTTCGGAAGGGAATATTCTCTTGGGAAGGAACTTTGAAGGGGGGGGCTAAAATATAATTACTCCATTTCCAGATAGAATATAGTAGTTGCAAGAACATAGTAGTTGGAATGAGCACACAGTAAATGAGTGTACATAGACGAAGTACGTATATATAAGATGTGCACATGCTCAAGAATAGAACGAAACAAACAGTTCTTAGCATATATGTGAAATAGGAGGAAATTGGGTTATAATAGGAATTCATTCCAATAGTGTTCAGATAAGGTTACTGCATTTAAGCTCCTCTTCCCTTCTCTTCACAAATACACTGTGCATAACGAATTTCTGTGCACATGTATAATCATGCATAATATTATGCGCATCATTGCGCAACATGTCATAATTATTATGTAACACATGTAATTATTGTGCGCACACAAACACAAACCGAATTTTCACTCTCTCTTTTTAACAGAAGGAGCATATATATCTATCTTTGTGCATTACACACTCCTTTTCTCTCTATACTTGTATTATATTTGTATTGTGAGTGCATACCTTTTTTACTAAATATAAATGTAGTGTGCACAATGTACGAAAAGGAAGAAGGGTATAGGGAAGAGTGTGCTCCTTCTTTTTTTGGATTGAAATATGCAATATGCATATTAACAATTTTCAATTAACTCTCCCCTTTAAACATAACAATAAAACATAAAAGTATGTAGTACATGTATGATAAATGTTTCGTCAAATAGAAAAAAGGTGTGCTTATATACACATAATAAGAGAGAAGTGTACATAATAATGGAATGCTCCAAATGAACAAGCATGCACAATGTACACAGAATGTGCACAAACATATATAATACATAGATACAAATTGAACATGAGGAGTTTGACTCCTTCGATCCATTATTTTCTTATTCTTTGCTTGTTCGTTCATTCGTACGCCCGTTCATATTCTTACCTTAAATTATATATACGTGCACATATGTAATGACTTTGATGTGTATGTATGTATATGTAGTGTATATTATCGCCGCGTTGAAGAAGTTAAAGGATTACACAAAATTAAGAAAGAAGAAGGAGTACAAAAATTTGATACATATATATACTTCTTAATGGTGAGCCCCACTTGGAATATATAAGTGAAAAATATCACACACATATATATATTCCCTTCATGAATAAGTAGAAGGCAACTTCCATGAGAAATTTTCGTTATGTGTAGAGTGAATGTGTAGGAAAAATGGTTCAACCGGTAAGAACACTGAAGGGACCTGTTCCTTCCCTTCCTTCCACCAACCACCCCTAACACAACCTTCCTTCCTTCTTACAACATGAACACTTATATATATGATGTATATATAATAATTTGTGCTTAGTGCAATAAATAATAATATGGAAGGGATGTACACATATAGAAGCATCCATCTATGTATGCTCCATTCTCTTTGTCGATTACACTTTTAGCAGGGTTCAGCTCCATTTAAAAAACCATCACAAAAAATATACGATGCGTTAGACCAAGGAGTAGGAAGAAGTTGTACATTTCAGGGAGGGAAATGGACGCAGAGTACAGCAGAAGTGGAAATGAAAAATTCATTACAATCATACAATGGGAGAAATTGGCATATGATTAGTAAAATTGTACAGAACTACTGTGTAGCATGTAAGGGGGCGGAGGGAGTGTTCGGTTCTTTGCCGGATGATGAACGTTTTGCCTTATTTTATTATTGGTTAGGTGATAAAATAAGAAATGAAACATCGATAACAGGCTCTCTCTCAATGGTTATGCCGAAAATTTATGAACAACTGCAGAAATTCGATTCTAAATGTAAGTGCAAGGATTTATACCCTAATATTTTCAAAGACAGGTTCCCAAAGGCTAAAACACTATTCTAATACTACTACGACTCTAATAAAATACAGAGTAATCAGGAGGACCTTACTAAATTTTGCAGCAGTTCAGACTACGAGCAGTCCTTAACTAGAGCCCAGTCAGTACATAGAGAGTTAAGTGGAAAGTGCGGAAACGAGCGCGGAGAACCATATTGTCAAAAATTTAGAGAGAACTTTCAGAAGGACGACGGGAGGGGGGAATTTAAGGAACCGCAGAAACTGAAGTGCCCTCCGGAACCCCCACGTAGGGCACAACCTGACTACGGTCTTGTAGCAGGTAAGACAAATAAAAGAGGAAGGTTAGGGAAGGCAAGTGAAGGGAGCACATAATAACAAATATGCATAATTCGAAAGTGTTATTAAAGAGTGAAAAAATATATACAGAAAAGGGAAAGTGCACCCAAAACATTCCTTTCGTCCAATGACTCCTGCTGACATTAAAACTAATTTTCCATGTTTAATTTTTATACTTAGCAGAAGTTCGTGGGAACCCAGGTTCTTCTGGTTCCGGTTCTACGGGAACTTGGAATCCTGGTTCTTCTGGTACCGGTTCTACGGGAACTTGGAATCCAGGTTCTTCTGGTTCCGGTTCTACGGGAACCTGGAATCCAGGTTCCTCCGGTACCAGTAGTACTGGCAACCAGAACACTGGTAGTCCAAGACCTGAAAGTCCGCCTCCTCCAGGAAGACCACAAGGACCACCACAACAAGGTGGGAATAGACCACAGGGACCACCTCCCCCAGGAAGACCCCAAGGACCATCACAACAGGGAATACTACCATTTGCATCTGTCTCTTCCGGAATGGATAGTACCACTATTGGTGGTGGTGCTGCTGCTGGGGCAGCAGCAATAGGATTACCAGCAATTGCTTTCTATCTATATAAGGTAAGTACACTTAACACAGGAAATATGCATAATAACACTTATTAATATTTTCCTGCCTATTTAAAAAAGAGTGCATAGAATAAATGTAAAAAAAAAAAAAATGGAATGTTTAAAGGGAACTGTAATATACATATATATATTATGCGCACATATTTTAACCCTCACTCTTTCTTCTTTTTTCCTCTTCTTAGTATACTTCTATATTTTCCGACTTACGTAACACTTTTGGAGGAGGAGGAAGGAGAAGGAACAACAACAATGGAAGCAGAAGAAAAAGAACATCATTAGTACGCAGGGTAAATATGGAAAATGAAGATGATTCCACAGCATACAACTCAACAACAGTAGATTCAGAACCTGACTCAACGGAGGATGATGATGATTCTACAGAATATTCTGTTCCTTATATTAGATAAGTTCCTCTTTTTTTTAACAAAAAAAAAAAAAAAAGAAAAGGAATAAAACAAAAAAAAAAAGCAAAGAATAAAATGGCACCCCTTTTGAGAATTTTAATATTAACTTTCATTTTAAGCTTCTTGCAATATACTAACTACCAGGTATGATCATAATAACTATTAAATTTTTAGCGTCGATATATTTATTATGGTTCATTTTTTTTCATTTTGCTAGAGGGAAGGTGTGAAAACTTCTCTTTTTTTTTTAGTGGTAATACTTATATGTGTTATGCAAATTGTAAATGCACTTTCCTTTTTTTTTTTTTTAGGTGACTGCTATTAGCACATCAAAGAGAGGAAGCGCCAATGTGACAGGAACTGAAAAGGAAAAAAGTACCACCTTTGGTGAAGGTGTAAAAACACTATTAACAAAGGTGGGTGATGTAACAAAACAGGACAAACCACATCCACCGAAGAATGGTACACCTCCTGATAAGAACAAACCAAATGTATCAACAAAAAATAAGAACCAATTCGGTGATCTATTCAAAAAAGCACCACCCAAAGATGAACTAAAACAATCATCACCCAAAAATGAATCAAAAAAATCGGACCCCAAGAAAAGTACACCACCTTCAGGTGGTGAGAAAAACACCAATCCAAATGTACCAAATACACCACCACCTTCAGTTGGTGGTGATAAGAACAACAAACAGCCAAATCCAACTACATCAAATACACCACCAAACAATGTACAAAGTTGTGCAAAAGGAAAGAAAAAAAGTTGGGGAGATCGGCTGATTTGTAGATTATTTCGTGGGGAGGTCAAAACACATGAATGGATACAACTCGTATTAATTGCGTTCATCCTTCTTATGTGGACTGAAAACCCTGTAGATCAGCTACTTGGTGCCCACGCCGTGGTGGACTCAATGGGCGCGGAATCTATAGCTAAAATTATAGTTTATCCGATTATTGGGTTCCTAATCCTATTTATACTGTGGACATTCTGGTTTTCGAAAGAAGGAAAGAATTTGTCTAACAAAATATGGGGTTGTAAATTTTTACAGGGGCAGAATGTTCTACTCACAGAGAACAAATCTGAAAAAAACTGAAGAAACTGCAAAAAATGAATAGTTGTTAGGGTCGAAAGGGAGGTAATGAATCTTCATATGAGTATCTGTGTATAACATTGCTTCTATGCTATGACGCTGTATATAGTTCATAAATGAGGAACATTAAAAATATTTCTATATATGATGCATGTATGTATGTGGTAGTGCTTGCTCCTTTTTATATTATTATATATTATTTAATAATTCGCCTTTTTTAAAAAAATGATAGTATTATTTATTTTTTTTTCTTTAATATATATATATATACATATACAACTCGTAAACGGTATACATCCTACATTGTTCATTATATATATATATATATTGTATAATGATGATCATTACATATGTACAAGGTACAATGTGTGCAAAGCCAGTACATATTATGCAAAAATGTAAGAAAACTTTTTTTCCTCCCCGTCCTTTTTTTTCTCAAAAATGTTCATTACTTCATCTAGAAGATGATGATAATCTGAATGAAGATGTTGTGTTCATCATCTAGATGATGATGAAGTAGTGGTGTATGCAACAGAATATTCTGTTGCAGTGTCCGTTAGGTTGGTTTTTGAATATGTTTCTGTAGAAGAATCATCTGATAAGGTGTTCAAATCGTGGTTAATTGATCTTTTTCTTCCATTTCCAGAGTGGTTGTGCTTCTTAAAAAAGAGTAATTTATACTAAACAAAAGAGAAAAAAGTGTTTTATGGTGCAGTGTTATTGTGGTGGTAGATGTAAGGAAGTGTGTAGGGACGGGTGCGTGTTAGGGAAGAAGGGCATAGAGGAAGAAAAAAAAAAAAAAGAAAAAAAGAAGAAAAAAAAAAGAAAAAAAAAAGAAAAAAAAAAGAAAAAAAAAAGAAAGGAATAGAAGAAAGATAGGAAGGAAGTATGTTGGAGGAAGTGTGCACGATGGTGTACTTAGGGATGGTAGGTGGAAGGGAGGTTCCTAGGGGTATTAGAATGAACAGTTATGTGTGTGGGAGTAGGGTGTAGGGATGTTAGAATAAAGGTTTAGGGGTGGTAGAATGGAAGTGTTTAGGGTACTAGAACGATGGTTAAGGGGTGGAAGGAAGTGTGCAGAGAGGTGAAGATTTGGGTGTTAGGGTGGAAGGGGAGGTGTTTGATTGTTCAGGTGGAAAGTGATAAGTTTGCAGGAGGGTGCATGCGAAGGAGGGGAAAAGAATAAACGAAGAAGTAAAGGAAGCAGAGAGAGTGAAGGAAGTGGTGTGGAAGAAAAGGGTGTAGAAGGAAAGGAGGAGTGAAGGAATGAGAGTGAAGGAATGAGAGTGAAGGAATGAGAGTGAAGGAATGAGAGTGAAGGAATGAGAGTGAAGGAATGAGAGTGAAGGAATGAGAGTGAAGGAATGAGAGTGAAGGAAAGGAGGAATGAAACAAGGAGAGTGAAGGGAAGAGAAGGAAGTAAAAGTAGTGATGGAAAAAGGAGTGTATGATTTAGGATTAGGTCTGTTAGTGTGTGGGAGGGGGTAAGTGTTATTGTGGAGAGAAGTGTGTTAGGGTGTGGAAGAAAGATGTGTGTGGGGGGGGTGTTACATTTTTTTTTTTCTTCGCTCTCTCTTTGTAGAAAAAAAAAGAATACGAACCACTTTCACTCCTACCTCTTTGAACATAAAATATTAGAGCAATATAATTATATGTGCAATTAAAAAATGAACTACTTTTTTTTTTTTTTTTTTACATTATTCTAAATTAATATATATACTCCTGTATGTGTATATTATTATACATTCTAATTATTATATTTAAAAAAATTTAAGAGTAAAAAGTTTTAAAAGTAAAAAGTTTAAATAAAAAAAAAAGTTTACATAGAAAGTTACACTTTCATACACACACCTTTGAAATGAAAAAGCAGTTAATCAAATGCCGCGCACACAAACGACTTAAATTAAACATTTCACATTAAAGAAAAAAAAAAATAATCATCATATATAATCCGTACAATCTATTTAATATAAATTAGAAGAGAAAACATTTTTCATTTTAAGCATTCTCTTTTTTTACATTAAAAAGAAGAAGCAAGCATAACAAAAAATAATATAAAAAAAAAAGAAGAATACAAGCGCCACTTCAAAAAGTTTTTATTTTAACAAAAAAAAAAAAAAAAAAGAAGAAAGAAAAAAAAAAAATACACACTTTTACTTTCTAAACATATCCTTCATTTTAAGGAAAAAAGAAAAATAAAAAAGAAAGAAAGAGGAAGAAAAGCAAAAACAGCAGAATGATGGCACCTTTAACCTCTGCAAAACGTTACATACTCCTCACCTTCGTATTCCTGTTGTTCTTGTGCTGTCAGTGGGAGCAACGTTCCAACTATGTATGATAAGAACAACAACTATTACATTTTTTTATAATTTGCACACACATTTATTATGATGAAGAATTTTTTATTTCGCTTGGAGAAAAAACACCTATTTTTTTTTTTTTTTTACTTATATACATTCTATAAATTTTAAATTAACACCTTCGTACCTCCTTTTTCTTTTTATTTTTTTTTAGGTCCTAGTGCACGCAACCCGATGGAATAGCAAGTCAGGAACCAGCGGTTTTGGTACATCCGATTCGTCAGATTCAAGCAGTACAAGCAGTGAAGGAACCTTAATAAGCTCAACTGGCACAAGAACACAATTGCAAGGAAGTCCATTTTTTCATAAAAATAATGAAGACCCAATTAGGAGTACTATGCCAAATGTACCATATGAAAGAGGAAGGAATAAAAATAATACCACCCTAAGGAACAAAAATACTAATACATTAACCGACAAATGTCGAAGGTTGTATAAAAAATGTAAATATGGAAAATTTAAACATAGAACCTTACTACTACTTATATTGGTTGTTTTGGCTCTTGGTATATTTGTTCTATATTGTGGAAACTTCAATATATCAAAAACAGAATGTACAGGAATAACAGAATCAAGGACTTGGGAAAAAATTATTTCATACTTTAAAGATAATGCGAAAATTACAACATACTCAACGACAACACAAGCAGTTCTTCCAATCATTGGACTCCTCATGTTACTCGCATTAGTAGCATTTTATTATTATCGAGCACGAAAAAAATATATCCAACGATCCAAATACAAAAAATACAAATTATAAGTTATAAGTTGTAAATCCGAATACAAATCCAACTTATAAGTTGTACAAGTTGTGTGTAATTGTTGTTATACAAGGATTGTTGTAGTTGTTGTTGTGTTTGTTGTGTTTGTTGTGTTTGTTGTGTTTGTTGCGTTTGTTGTGTTTGTTGTGTTTGTTGCGTTTGTTGTGTTTGTTGTGTTTGTTGTGTTTGTTGTGTTTGTTGTGTTTGTTGTGTTTGTTGTTGTTGTTGTTGTTGTTGTTGTTGTTGTTGTTGTTGTTGTTGTTGTTGTTGTTTGTTGTTGTTGTTGTTGTTGTTGTTGTTGTTGTTGTTGTTGTTGTTGTTGTTGTTGTTGTTGTTGTTGTTGTTGTTGTTGTTGTTGTTGTTGTTGTTGTTTGTTGTTGTTGTTGTTGTTGTTGTTGTTGTACAAGGATTGTTGTAGTAGTAGTAGTTGTTGTTTGTTGTTGTTGTTGTACAAGGATTGTTGTAGTAGTAGTAGTTGTTGTTTGTTGTTGTTATACAAGGATTGTTGTGTGTAATTGTTTGTTGTTGTACAAGGATTGTTGTGTGTATGTGGAATTGATCTTTTTTTTACCTCGTTTCTTTTCATTTCTTCTTTTTTTTTTTTTCTAATTAAAAAAAAAATTTGCTCACAAATTTTAAATAATATGTTATTTAAACAGAATAAAGTGAACACATTTAAGGTGATCATTTTTGAATAATATATGTTATTTTAAAATAAAGAAGAATAAAGTGGAGTTTGCAAACAGACACACACTAATTATATAATTAGGATGTGGAAGGGAGCATAGTGTATATTTCTTTATAATCAGTAGGAATAACAACATTACATATGTTGACGTATTACATTGCTTGATAACGTATATTTGTTCTTCTTTGCTGTCTCTGTTGTTGTTGACCTTTCCTATGCCTCCCTGCTGGTGGCTTATTATATATGGTAGAATTATCTGTTGAATCACCTATTGTTGAAGCTACTGTGGAACCTGTTTCTGTTGAATAAACTGTGAACTCTGTGTACATTGCATCCATCCCTTCCTCTAATTATAATTTATCACCATTACATTTTGTAACACATATAAATGCACAAATGGAAAGAACAATTATAAATATGAAAGCACTTTTATATATATACATATAACATGGTGTCTTTATACGGGGAAAAGGGGAATTCTTTGAACCCCCGTTGAACACTCTGAACCTTTCCGCATCATATAAATGAAGGAAAAAGGAAGAGGAGGAAACGAACACATCAGTATACAGAATCTAATATGCACTTAAGGAGGGACATAGCTCAAATGGTATATAAAGTGTACACTCTACATATGAAACAGTACATTCCAATGCACTAAAAAAAAAAAGGAATAGGGAAGGGGAAGCAACAAATTATTATAACAACAAACCGATCATAAAATGGAAGAGAGGATAGGCGTATGTTATAAAAAAAAAAAAAAAAAGGTGCTATTAAGTGAAGGTATGCACATATTCTTGTACATGTAATTTCGTACACTTCCCCCTTGCTTCCTTCTCCTTCCTCTGAGCCATATGTGCATAGTTAATTCTGCTTTATTAGCTCAACTATTTCTATAAATATTAATAAATTCATGTACACACGTCCGAAAAGAGGGAAAGAATTCTGCATATATGAACTATTAAGGTATTTGTTAGAAGAAGTTATATATGAAAACAACTTTCAATAGTAGTAAAACGCATAATTTAATATAATATATATATATGTGGTAAGAATTTTTCCTATGCACAAAAGAAGGGAAAAAAGAATTATATATATATTTCCTACATACGTATATATATATATATATATATATATATATATATATATATATATTCAATAACTGAAGCACACATGTAAATAATAATAATAATATAATACTTCTGGGGAGAGTTGCGCATAATCTAATAATAACGATGTAAGTGAATAAATAAAGGAATAAAGAAACCATATAAAATGTTTAATCATTCCCCTTCTTTGTTCATTATGGGAGTTCCTTTAAAATATTTTATTCTTATTTTGCATTGGGCTGCAAATATAATGATTTGATACACACATAATGTGCTGTCGCTACTTTAAAAATTGAACAATATGCACTATTAGAGAAGAAAGTAAAAATTCCAATATTCATTCATAATCTTTATGGAACAAGTGAAAAACTGAAATATTCATATTCTGCATAAACATATATATGAACAATATACACTTTTAATATATAAATTCCATTCCATATATACAACAGAAGAAAAATATACACACATAAACAATAACCATGACAAAAGTAATACGGATTATTATATATGTTTCCTTCCATGTGAGGGTACATGCACATATACACATGCAATACTTCTGCATGTACATAATATTCTGTACATAATATAATGAGAATATAAGGAGTGTACATATATATATATATATGTATTATATGAATTACATTTGCAGCCACTGGATTTAGAAGAATTACCTTCCAAGACCAAGTACTATGATAAATTCGATGCGCCTACTGAGAGTGAATGTCCTGGAACTTGTGCCGACCCTAATAAGTTAAAAACTCAATTAAACAGTAAATTCAACGACTGTACAAACATTATTAGTAACGCTGAAAAAATTGCGAAGGCTTACTGTTGCGCATCTTGGATGAATGAGCAACAAATCTACAAAAATAAAGAACCTTGTGAATTTTTTTATTATTGGTTGGGAAGTACATACTGGGACAAATTAAATGGTAAGTCATTATATGAACTTTTGAACAAAATTTACACTACGCCGAATATAACTTCTTATACGAATCCATGTAGAATTCTATACGATGATGTTGAAAAAATTCTTTTCCAACAAAGAAAAACACTATTCGAGTGGTGGCACGACCACAATGATATACAAAAAATATTAAAGGAAAATGTGTCCGAATGTAGTGAACAATATGGCCATCACATAGATGGAATATTTTCATCCTATTTTGTTGTAAGTGCACACTGTACTGAAAACAAAAGCAAAAATGATTCTTACTGTACTCAATTTTGGAAAGAACATAAAGCAGACATTCTGGCAAAACTGATAAAATTACAATGTGCATCAGACACTAAACTACAAATAGCAAAAGAAGCAAATGACGCACATTCCCGTCAGATACAGGAACTAACAAGAAAGAACCAGCAGGAAGCAGTCGCAGCAAAAGCAGCAGCCACTAAAGAAAAAGACGATGCCGTAAGTAAAGCCACCACCACCTCTTCGCTTTCTTCTATATTTGGCACACTCGGAATGACAGTTGCTCCCTTCTTATTGTATAAGGTAAAGTTATAATTAAAATACTACTATAACTAGTAGTATTTTCTCCCCTTCCTTCCTTGGACCCTACTTTTTTCCTTCCTTAGACCCTTCCTTCCTTGGACCCTACTTTTTTCCTTCCTTAGACCCTTCCTTCCTCCACCATAGACCCCTTCTTTTCCTTCCTCCTTAGACCCTTCCTTCCTCCACCATAGACCCCTTCTTTTCCTTCCTCCTTAGACCCTTCCTTTCCTTCCTTAGACCATCACCCCAAACACAACCTTCCTTCCAACTACCACCCTAACAACCCACCAACCAGCACCCTAACAACCCACCAACCAGCACCCTAACAACCCACCAACCAGCACCCTAACAACCCACCAACCAGCACCCTAACAACCCACCAACCACCCTACCACCACCCTTAACAACCATTCCTTCCACCAACCTAACAACCCACTAATCACCACCCTAAAAACCCACCTACCACCCACCTACAACATAACAACCTTCTTTCCACCTACTACCTAACAACCTTCTTTCCACCGACCACCCCTAACAACCTTCCTTCCAGCAATCACCCCTAACACAACCTTACTTCCACCTACCACCCACCTAACAACGTTCCTTCTTTCCATTTACCAACTACCACCTACCACCATAACACCTAACACCCTAACACCTAACACCCTAACACCTAACACCCTAACACCTAACACCCTAACACCTACCACCACTCCTAACAACCCACCTACCACCACTCCTAACAAACCACCTACCACGCCCAACAACCCACATGCAAACCACCTAACAACCTTCCTTCCCTTCAGTATAAACCATGGTCTTCCTGGATCGGTAACCATTCTGGAAATGGAAGAAGCACAAGAAAGAGAAGGTCCGCTGAGGGCACCTTTGATACATTCACAGAAAACAGCTCAACATATGATTCAGCAACTGAATCAATAGTAGATGACTCCACGACAGAAAATTCCACCACACTACGTTCTGCTACATACACAGCACAGTCTACCAGGGGAGGGAGAACAAGAAATAATGCGGGCCGCGGGATAGTAGGTTATCAGAACATGTAACACATATTGGAATGTAACCCTTAGAAGTGGAAAGGAAAGAAGAGCAATGTTCTTCCTTCCTGCCCCCCTTTGGAGGAAGGGAAGAAGGGAACATAAATGACCACGCAGTGTTCATACAATGTAAGAAGCAAAAATGACCATTCATACTTTTTCGCCCTTCTTTCCCCTAAGCGCTAATTTTTTTTTTTTTCTCTCTTCTTTTTATTTTTTATTGTTTTTTTTTATTCCTTTTCTTTATATTTTATTACTTTTTTTGCTTCCTACATTTTTATGTTTGAATAAGCACATAAAAAAAGACTATTTCTAACGTGGATGCGGAAAAAGGTGCTGACCTTCTTTAAAGAAATATTCATGGATTTTAAAAAACAAAAAAAAAATTTATGAAGTTAAAAAATTTTACAAAACAAATCAAAATAAAGTGAAGTGAGAAAAAATTTTTCACTTCCACTTATATTGCTTAAACCCGAACATGTAAACAATTTAATACACAAGACAAACCAAAAAAAAAAAAAAATATTTACTACACCCTAAACATGGAATCTGAACTTGAAATTTGTTCCTTAGGAATATCATACATAGGAACATTTCCCTTAGGAAGAAAGTCTTCCTCCCTAAACCCTAAACCTGGAACCGCAAACCCGGAATCTGAACTTGGAATCTCTTCATTTGGAACATTAACATTAGGAACGTTTTTTTCCTTTATAAATTCACTTCCCATAAATTCTTGAACCAAAATTTCAAAAAAGTCCTTCCGAACCAATTGTTTGTCCCCTTTTTGACATTCATCTAAGACTTCTAAATGAATATCAATAATGGTACGTCGACCGACAGGGCGACCAACGCCCTGTTTTTTTGGCATTTTCGTTCTCGTTGGAACAGATCTTGGTTGTCTGCGTTTTTTTACTAAGGTATATTCATGTGAACCATCATCTTGGTCGACATGATCAAGAGGTTGTTCTTGTAAAGTTGGACCAGAAACTTGATGTTCTCTTCTGTAACGTTTTCTTCTTTTACCGAAGAACAAATACTGCAAAAAAAAGAACGAACAAGTAATTTTTTCCGGTGTGAAATGTCGTTCACGCAACAATAATTACTACCTCAAAACCCAAGTGTTAAATCCTACAAACACACATAACTAAAATGCGAAATCCTATACATACACACCCTAAAATGCGAAATCCTACACAAACACACCCTAAAATGCGATATCCTACACATACACCCCTAAAATGCAAAATCCTACACATACACCCCTAAAATGCGAAATGCCACGTTTCCCTACTGATTCATTCAACTTTATTTTATTTTTTTTTTCCTTCTTTCTTTTTCTTTCTTTTATTCTTTCTTTCTTAAATTTTGTTTTCTTACCTTCCAAAGGAGGTAGGTCATAGCAGACACACCAATGAAGACAGGAGCCAAAGGAAGGTAAGGAAAAAGGGAAGGAAGGAAGGGATGGTCGACCATCCGTTCCTTCCCTACGTCCCTTGCCTTCCTAGGGGAGAGGGATGGTGCACTTCTTTTCCTTGTCTTTGTTGTTATTTTGTTTGATGTTGTTCTTGTTGCTGGTTGGGGAACATTCTGCTGTTGTCCCTGAGGTCCACCAGATTGGTCCTGTTGAGGTGGTGGAGGAGGAGGGGGTTGTTGTCCTGGACCAGGTCCTTGACCAGGTCCCTGGCCTGCAGCGCCTGGCTCCCCAACTCCTGGAACAACAGACTTTGCTTCCGTAGCATGAGCCTGGAGGCCATCATCACCTTGGGGATCAGGTGAAGCAGCATTTTGTCCCTTAGCATCCTGTCCCGATTGTTTGCCATTATGTTGGGGTTCTGCTGTGCGTGGAGGTTCCTGTGGACCTGCTTCTCCCTTATCACCTGGTGAACCCTGTAGACCCATATCCTCCTTTTCACCTATTGAAAAAAGAAAAAAAAAAGCGGATAGTAGCGAATGTGTGTAAAGTATAATGAAGAATATTGTAAACGTAAGATGGATGATGGTATATGTGTACCATGTATACCATGGGCTATGCATACCATGTTGTACCATTTCTTTTATAGAAATGTGTTAGTAGGAAGGGAGTGTTCTCTGTGTGGAAGATTGTTCTGTTTGTGGAAGTTTGTTAGGGTGGTAGGTGGTAGGGTGGATAGAAGAACACAACACTTTTCCTTCCTGCACAGAACTCCTTATATATGGGAATTTTCCTTACCTTCCTTTGATACAGGTGACACATCTGAGGGAACCTCATCCATTCTACTTACTGTTTCTGGTGTTGATGGTGATGCTGACTGTGCTGGTTGGGCAGGGGGTGGTGGTGGACCTGAGGGTAGAGAGTCTTCCTGTGCAGCTGATTCGGCTCTGCTAAGGGATGGCTCACTTAGAGTTTGTTCTTTCTTCTCAATTGTCTCCTGAGATTTTTTAAATTTCTCTCCTAATTGCGTATATAATGTTTCCATCATATTCTTCAGTGCACCAACTTCCCTCTTTTCTTCTGCTTTCTTTAATACTTCCTTCATAGCTTCCTTCTTCCAAGTTTCAGTATCCTTCCTTATGTCTGGTTCCTTTTCTCCACCACTTATTCCTAAGAATTCTAAAGTGTCCGATTTTCTTTCTTTCTCTTTGGGACAACTCTCCCCTGCCTGTTTTATGTTGTGTAGTGCACTATTCCTTACACTTACTGGCTTCACTCCTTTCTTTGGGTCCCCCTCTGTGCTATAATCATTTATCCATTGACCAACTTCGCCCCAAATTAATCTTCCACCCATTCTTATACTTTCATTATCTACTTCGTCACATATTATGCTCCTATCCTGAACTCCGTACAATCCTCTCATACCTTCTACAGCTCCCTTAACATGTGGTGCCACTTTACCTAATTTACAGTGTGTTCCTAACATTCTCATCATAGTCACTCTTCCTATAAGACAACGAAGGTACGCCTGTAATTCTTTTTTCTCATTTCTGGTTCCTTCCTTCCATTCTTTCGGTACCCACTGCCACCGTACATCATTTGTCCCCTTCCATTTCAGCTCTAATCCATCCATCCAAAGAAATATTCTGACTAAAATTTTGCACAAATTGTGCTCTTTACCACCTTCCAGTATTCGTTTATCGTCATTGTCCGTATCAGCGCAGAGCAAATTCTCTGTTTCCGTACTGTCTTCTATGCTTTCCATCATATTCTTGAATAATTTTCCCAAATCATCCCATATTTCGTCCTATAAAATAAATTGTCGTGGATATACATATATACATATTTCCCGCGTCACCACAATACACTATGTACTCCTTTTCATTCCATTATTCATATGTTACTATCCAACTACTCCCCCTTTTATATTTAAGATTTATTACCCCAAATTGGTCCACCTTAGACATATTCCCTGCCATGATCCATTTTGTAAATAAGTTACTTAGGAAATGGAAATCCGCTGCGGTCATTTTCTTTTGCTCCGATTGTTTTCCTTCACCTGCTGATCCTGAACTTTTCTTCTGTGGACATGGGTCTCTTGGTATCTTGCTATGTATCTTCCCGAACATTCCGCCGTTTTCATTCATCTTCCCCAGAATTAAACTTCGAATGTTTACACCTTTCACATGCGCAGCTGTAATTTTATTATATTCACATTTACTGCATCCTTGCCCTCCCTTAATATCATTGCACAACACGTCCATTGCATTGAAGGCCTGCTTCATAATGCTGTCAGCATTACAGTACCTTCTTTTATATGCTATTAACCATATTTGCCTTATAGCACATTGAATATATTCCTTTATTTTTGCACTCACAGGGTCTACATTAGGCCTGTGACCCATGTTTTTCCATATTTTTAGTAATTCTGCCACAAGGTATGAGCACCACGCTTTTTCTTTGTCCGTTGCCCCCTCCCCATTTATTTTAATGCTCTCGCATGCTGTCGTTCCACTTTCTAAATCTTCGTCATCAACATTACCGTCCATCGCACCAATCCATTCTTCTACCTTCTTTAGTAGTTCTCTCTACAAATGGAAACAATATACTGTTGTGAAATTCCTTGCACAACGCATGATCTAATATCATTTATAAACAAAAAAGAAGATACACAGTCCTGTGCTATGATTAGCGCCCATCTCACACATATCTCTTAGCACAGTAACATACCTCCCTTGTTTTCCTATCACTATAACCTTTTTCATTCCCCCATTGTTCCTTCAATTTATCAAAGTCTTCACTCATTTTATTACTCCTACAGTACTATTCTTTACCCTCATATTCATTGATAACTGGAACGTATTTCCTATATCATATAATTAGTGTTCTTACTATACAATCACATTATACACAGTTCTATTCCATTCACTATATCATATTGCGCCCCCTTTCGTCTTAAGGGGACGAACAGAATTATTACATGCTCCCATTCGTCAGTTAATCCAGCTACATATTCATATTAAGAACACTCTGCAGTGCATAAAATACCTGTAGCACCACATTTGCATGATAATATTGCACTTTATTTTACTCATATTATTTAATTCAACTACTGCAGATATTGAACGAACCTAAGGGAAAGGGTTCTAAGGTTAAACAAATTGACCCATACTTAACAATAAAATTACATAGGGAATTTTGAAAATGTAACACAATGCCACATTCGAACCCTTCCTTTTTTAAGGTTCCATGTATATATTAATCCTACATCCACCTATTCAATGTTTAATGCATTATTTTTCCAATTTAATTTATGTTCACATTCATCTGTACAAAATAATATTTTTATGATTCATAAAAATAAAAAAATTAAGGGGAAAAAATAAGTGCACGCATAATTGAATCATTCCCTTTTTATATGTCCCGAGGGAAAAAAAGAAAAAAATTGGTTGTGCACTTATTCTTCGACACGCATTCATATATGCGTTATATGCTTCCTATACCCTGTTTATAGTTTTTTCCCATAATAATTATCTCCTTCCTTTTTCCTCTATTCTTATTCATATTAAAAGAACCATAGGAATGTTGTCACAGAAAAATATTGTTTAATACGGAATTGTTAAACATACAGTTCTTAAGAAAAAAATTAATCAAAGAAAGCGTGACGACCCACACAATAAATTATTTGCTGTAAACATCTCCCCCCCCCTTTTCCCTCTCTGTACTATCACCATCGCCAACAACGAAGAAAAGAAAAATTCACTCAATATATAAATATGCTTCCCTTCAGAAGTTTCAGCGGGAGAAAAGCATTTCTACCCTATTATAGATTCTATATTATACCTATTCCTCACGAGTATTATAGTGTACCTAATATATGTACGCTTTTAAAATTTTACATTCCGCTTATTCTTTTCTCTTCCTTAAACTTTTTTTTCCTCTATCGTAAAAAAAAAGAGGAAAAAATTGATGTAAGAAAATTGCTATAAAAGAATTATGTTCGTGAGAAATAGGCAAAAATGAAAATTTCTCTAAGAATTAGTACCTCCCCAGAAAAATTCCTCAGGAGAAGTGTCAATAACTAAATTCGCTTATAATAGAATTGCTAGGAAGGTGAATGTGAGTAAAAACTTGTACGCACAATTGTCATCATACCAATCGGAGTGTTCCATATTTTGTTCTGTACTACTTCCAAATGTCAAGAAGAAGGGTGAAGGATGGGGGGTATGGCCTTCCCCCACTACAACCACCTCCTAAAAAGGGGGGTAGGAGGTTTCCCCTACAACCTTCCTAAAAGGATGGTGTATGGGGGGAGGGGTGGATGATGTTCCCCTACAACCTCCTAAAAAGGGGCGTTTTCGACGCCCCCCCAAAAAGGAGGGGCATATTCCCACTACAACCTCCCTCAAAAAGGGGGATTTCACACCCTCCTAAAAGGGAGGGTAGAAGGATGTTCTCCTTCCTCGGTTCCTTCTAAAGGAGGATTCCTTCCCTCTCTTCACCTTAGGGAAGGAAATGTTCTCTTTCTTCTCATTAGGAAGGATGTTGTTCCTTTCCACCTGAGAAGTTGTTCCCTTGGGAAGGTTGCTCCATTCCTTTTCTTTTCTCCTAAGGAAGGAATGTTGTTCCTTCCCTCCTGAAGGGGAAGGATGTTGTTCCATTCTTCCCTGAACAGGAATATAAACAACATTTCCTGATCAGGGACACTGAATGGGGATGTTTTCACTTCCCTGAACAAGGAATGTTGTTTCTTCCTTTGAGAAGGAATATTCCCACTTGGGCGAAGGTACTCTTCCCTTCAGGAAAGTGTCTTTCCTTTCTTTCCTTAGGGAAACTTGTTCCTTCCTTCTTTCGGGGAAGGTAATGTTGTTCCTTTTCCTTGGGGGAGGAAGAAAATTTACTATAACCAAAAACCGCTAGAACTAACAGTCTACAATGTTCTACTTACCATGGAGAAACATATTGTTTGAACGGAATGTGCACTTCCCTGTCCCGAATGGGACAGGGCATATATGGAAAATTAATGCTTAGTAGTTTGTTCACCCCTTTCCCCACAGTTAATTAACACACAAAATGTGAGGTGGGAGGAAGAGTATAGTGGGAGGGAGAAAGATATATGAGGGGGTGTACACTCCCCAGGGAGGATGCTTATTCGGAGGGACGTAAGTAGAACAGATAATATTTGCTTATAATGCCTATATATAAGGGGGTTCGACAACGATGGGGGGGAAAGTTGTCTCGCCAAACCCCATACAACGTCATATGCAACGGCATACAACGTCAAACAGTGAACCCTAGAATCCCTTTAACGTAAACTTAATAATGGTAGAGTGTGTGCGTGGGGACATTATTATGTGTGCTTTATTGTATGGTTCCATGTTTTTGAAGTTCAAATCCGTTTGGATAATCACACCATATATCAGTTTGGACAACCACACCATATAATGTCCGTTCCATATGGTAGAGTGATGAATACTGTGGCGACAAATATCAATTTAATACAATAATAAGTAACTTCCTTTCCTTCCATACGTAAAATATGATAACTACTTAATTGCAAGTGGAATACGATAAAAAGGGGGCACAAGTACATACATGAATAAATGTGCATGCATGTACGAAGCATTGTAAACAGCACTCATTTATTAATCATTATTTACGGTCACATATTATAATAAGAGAAATACACAAATTCATGATCATGATACATATATATAATAATCCATATATATATATATATATGAACACTCATTCCTATATATACATACTGGAATAATATGTAGAAGGGGGGGAAGGTAAGCCCCCAAAACAAGTCCATGAGGCCCCCCCCCTTAACTTATATGAAGCAAGAATGAAAAAGGAGAGGGAAGGATGCACTAAAGCATGAAGTGTGGTGCGTATTAAAAAAAAAAAAGGAAAACAGCTCAAATAATACATAATACACAATTTGTATAGGGGGGGGTATACTGTACAATCATCGAAAAGAATGAAAGAAAAAAAAGAAGGAAAATAGCAGGGGGGTTATTATTCCTAAGTTATCATGAACAGAGGAAGGGAGAAGGAAAAGGGGAAATAAAATGTGAAAATATTCTTATGATGATATACATTGTTATTCTCTCTCATCTTCGGGTATTTTAATTACTTCCTTCTTAACTATATTCCTGCTCATTATGCTCATCCACCTTTTTTTTTTCCATAAATTCAGCACGTTCTCCCTTCATTATGTATTGATAAATATGTACACATACAGGAAAGGGGGGAAGGGATATTATGTGTATGAACTATACTATACGTACAAGCAGTTTCTAGCAAATCTTTTTTAATAATAGTTGAGCATAAAAATGAGAGAAAAAGTGCCAGTAAAAAATTCTTGCACAAGAGAGAGAAATATTACGCTCCTGTATATATATGTGTATATGTAATAATTATAAGTAAGGGTGCAAATGATCATG
The DNA here is from genome assembly GCF_001680005.1 of Plasmodium coatneyi. NCBI lineage: Eukaryota > Apicomplexa > Aconoidasida > Haemosporida > Plasmodiidae > Plasmodium > Plasmodium coatneyi. Next base: position 1,789,658 of record NC_033566.1, on the reverse strand, counting down.
TAATGATCGAATAAAAAACAAGTATGAACAACAATAATTAAAAAATAATATAACATAGATGGAATAAACAAGTACAATTAAAAGAATAATATAACATAGATGAAATAAGAAAAAGGAATGTATATGAAGAAAGGAGGAATTCGACTCATCCCCCTCCTTATTCTGTTATTGTAGCACATTCGTTCCTACTTCTTCGTCCTAATTACGTATATATAATGATTTGATAAATGTATAATGTTCCATTATCATTTTTTAAGAAAATTGAAGCAATATGTATTACTGAAAGGGAGTGAATAAGAAGTTCCATTTGTGTTCCTGTGTAATCACCTTGAAACAGAGAATACATATACATGTACATCTTCATAAATATTCTTCATAAATGTTCTTCATAAATGTTCTTCATAAATGTTTTTCATAAATATATGAAGAAAATTTTTGAGATAAGTGTACTATATACCAAGAATGAACAGTAGCAACAATGGCAAAACCAGCACAGGTTTGTTCTTCTACTTAAAATTAATATATAAGTATAGTGCTCCGGCTAATGTGCGTAATATTTGGTGGGGAGACTGCAGTATGTAAACTCCCTTAATTATATTTATAGGATCCACTTTTGAGGGATTTACCTTCTGAACAAGTGTACGATACATTCAGGAATGGTATAACATGTCAAGTACATAGTGAACAAGAGAGTTTGGCCGTGCAAGTTAAATCTATATTAGTAACTACATTATATAAGTATGGGAACATTAATGAGTATGCAGAGAAAATTATGGGTGCATGGTGTTCTGTAATTAAAGAGAAAAGGGAAGGCGTTAAGCTGGATAATAATGTGTACTATCTTTTTTATTACTGGCTGGGAGATGTAGTATTAAATAATATGAAAACGGGTGAATCATTCCAGAATATTATGAATGAAATATATTACTTCCTGTGGATGTTGGTTCCGAAGGATGAATGCGGAACTATATATACGGATATTGACCAAGACATCTTCAAACGGAGGAAAATACTATTCGACTGTTGGTACAACTATAGTACCATAGAAGGTCAATTAAGGTCACCTGGGCCTCAGTGTAATAAAAAATATGAGAAATACCTGGAGGAAGCTGTTTCAGCGTATGATAAGGTGTGGAACGATTGCAACCCTGGTAATGGGCGTAATGTTAGATACTGCATGAAATTTAGGAACAACTATCAGGAGAAGAATCCTAATGTACTACTAAATTTGGAAAAGGCATGCACTCCAAAGAAACCGTCTGCTGGAGATGACTTCGACCTTGGTGACGCCGTCGTAGATGGTAAGTGGTATATTTTTTTATGGGCGCTACATTGCTTTATGATGGTGTGGTGGTAGGGTTGAAGTAAGGTTACTAAAAGGTGATACGTGGGTCGAATGATGGTTGTTAGGGGTGGTAGGATGAAAGGAACGTTGTGTTAGGTGGGTTGATCGAAGGAAGGTTGTGTTTGGGGTGGTAGGGTGGAAGGAACGTTGTGTTAGGTGGGTTGATCGAAGGAAGGTTGTTAGGTGGGTGGTTGCTGGAAGGAAGCTTAGGTGTGGAAGGGAAGAAGATCACTTCCTTTAAGGAGAAAGAATAAAAGGAAAAAAAAAAAAATAAAAAAAAAAAAGGGAGGGAGGGAGGAAGGTGCATCTATGGTACTATTTTGAGGGAAGTATGCTTGGGGAAAGTGTGCAGAGGAGTGCACTCAGGGTGGGTTAGGTGGTTCGAAGGTGGTATTTGGAAGGATTAGGGGTGTCATGGTCGAAGTAAGGTTGTTAGGCGTGGTAGGTTTGTTCTTAGGTGTGGTAGGGAGGAAGGGAAGATTGTTATGGGTGGTAGGTGGAAGGAAGGTTGTCAGGGATGTTGGAAGAAAGGGTTGTTAGGGGTGGAGTGTTGTTAGGTGAAAGGAAGGGTTGTTAGGGGTGTAATATTGTTAGGTGAAAGGAAGAAGTGTTAGGAGTGGTAGGTGCAAGGAATGTTGTTAGGATGGTGCTTGGAGGAAGGAAGGCTGTAGGGGTGTCGGGGTAGGGTCTTTCTAGGTTAATGTCCCATAATATGGCCTGCTATTTTAGCCACCCCAGGGGGGGGAGTACATCTGAAGGGTGTATAAAAGAAGAAAAGAAAAAAAAAAAATATTATATTTAAATTACCTTTCCTATTTTTTTCTCTTTAGGTAGTTGTGATGATTATGCACTACGACCAGGATGCCCACCAAAACCTAAACCAAACCCGAATCCAAATCAAGCTGGTAGTAGTGGTTCTTTTAGTGATGCCGATTTAGCAGATGGTGTCTCTGGTGGAGAAGGAAAAGGAGGGAGTGACGGTGGTGGTAGTCACAGAAAAGAAGGGGAAGAAGCAGATGCTAACAGTGTCGTACCTACTGCTGTGGGTAGTACATTAGCTGCAGTAGGATTACCTGCCTTAGCATATTTTTTTTACAAGTATAAATCACACCTCTTCTTCCTTAAGGGGAATAACTCCTCTGGAAATGGAAGAAGCAGAAGTAAAAGGTCAGCCATTAGGAGAAAATTTAATGAGTTTGAGGGGGACGACGACGACGACTACACCTCAACAACGGAATATGATTCAACTAATTTGTCCGAATATTCCATTCCATACACTACCACCACATCTAGATGAAAATCAGCGAACAAATAATAATAGAGCAGGACAGGAATATAGCTTACCATCGAATGTAATGTGCCATCGTATGTAACACATCGCATATGTAGTGCACCGTTGTATGTAACATTGGAAAAGTGTGTCCCTCGTGCCCCCCTTCGCAGGAAGGGAGGAATATAAATAATCATAGGGTTCATACAGTATGTAAAGGAATGTAGCAAAATGGTTCCCTTCTTTTTCCACTCTCCTTTTTCTTTTTTCTTTTGCTAATTTTTTTTTTGATTAACATTATACGTAAAATTGAAGAAGAAAGAAGGGAAAGGAGTACTTACCCTTCCTTAAAAAAAAAAATATCCATGTATTTTAAAAAAAAGAAAAGGACTAAGAAAAAAAAAAATCCTAACCTCTTTTGAAAAAGGGTGTTTTAACATTTAAAAAAAAAGAAAAAAAGGAAGAAATTAAAAAAAATAAAAAAAATTATGCAAATAAGAACAATTATAAAGAAAAAAAAAAAAAATAAGAAGAACTATATTAATGTATTAACGAATCATATATTCCACACATTCCACATACCACGTTACACATGGTGCACATATATTCTTTTCGGGTATAATGTGTGTTCATTGTAATATATATAAATAAAGGAACAAAATAATGGAAGGAATATAGAATTCTCAATATAAATGAAATATAATATGTATTATATAAAAAAATTTTAGTAAAAATTTTGAGTGTGGAATATTCTCTGATTGTAAGTAACATAATTTTACAATTGTTCACATTAAAACAGAAAAAGAATTACACTTTGTGAAAGGAAGGGAAGAATAAGTATTAATGGAAGAAGAAATGCCGTTGTATATAATCTAGCGCAGGAATTAAAGTGAAGTGTGAGAAATAATTGTGTATGTTCCCAGAAGTTAACTGGGAAACAAAGGAAGATCGTTAAATTACGTATATGGTATAAAGAAATATACATGAATAAAAAGTAACCAATAGGATTTAAGAAAAAAATGACAGCGGTAGGAAAATGGTACATAGGGAAGAATAAAATTATGTTACCCAGTGAATACTTCATATAATATATGGTATATGGAATCATTTATGCATAGTGTAATGTACATGTACCATTTACTATATCCATAGGACACCTGTTTCAAGGGTACGAATTTCACTACTATAAGTCAATATTTTGAATCATGGAAAGAAAGTAATGAATGTAAGGGCAGGCCAGAAGAAAGGAAGGAAGAAATGGAGAGTATATTGGACACACATGGCATTTCTGGAAGACCAAAGAATGAAATTGCGGACGCATGGTGCAGTATAAAGTGTCCAAAGGAAGGAAATAAACCACCAGTTGGGGTGGACTGTTCCTTTCTTTATTATTGGATAGGCAGCAAAGTATCAACTGAGGATGTGGAGGACAAGGATTTTAAGAATATTATGGGAGGCATATATGAAAAGGTTAAGGAAGTTAAAAGTGTGCAGGGATGTGGAAATTCATGGCCTAAAGTATCTAAGGAACAGTTCGGGAACTTGGAACAATTATACAAATATACAAAAAATTATGCACACATAAGAAGTAAAATAGGGAATGGGGGAAGTGATATGTGCCCCTTAATATATAGGATGTACGTGAATGATGCTGTTAGTCCATATAGGAGAGTACACCAATGCTGTGGCAGTAGTAGTCAGGGAGAATATTGTACCGAGTTCCATAGAATGTTTAGTAGTAATGGAGAAGGTGAACAAATTGAGGAACCATCAAAGCTACTAATCCAATTGGGAGGTACAGTAGATACTGCAGCACATAAGGAGACTGCATTAGGGGACTGTGGAGTAAGGATCAATGAAGTTAGTGCTGCAGAATTAGAGGTAGGTGCGCAAGCTGAAGGTAGCGCTACCAGCATCCCCACTACCGCCGCCCCAATTGTCTCCTCTGCACTAGGCACCATAGCAGTAGGATTACCAACAATGGCGTTCCTATTGTACAAAGTGAGTATGCAATTATAATAGAGCTATACATATATATGTACTTACACATTCCCATGCTTCCCCCTCACTTCCTTTCCTTCCATCCACCCATACCACCTAACAATCTTCCTTTATTCAGTATAATCTTTTACCTTCTTGGTTTGGTAATTATTTTGGAAGAGGCAACAGTAATAGAAACAGTAGAAGCAACAGAAAAATAAGAACAATTGAACGCAACTTTGAAACATTCACCGACACTTTAACAACAGACATGTCCACATTATTTACAACAGAAGTTGCCTCAACCACTGGTTCTACGGATGTGTCTACCATCTATAATGACAGACCACCACCACCGAGACGTGGAAGGGCAAATACTAATAGAAGGAACGGGAATAATAGAAATAATATTCGTTACCATCCCTAGGTAAAAGGAGGTTACCCTTCCCATCCCCGTTTAGGAAACATAAATGGTCCTTCAGTTTATGCAGTGTGTATGTGGAAAGAAGCAAAAATGACCTTCTTCCTTTTTTTTCCTTCTTTCCTTCTCTTTCCTTCTCTTTCCTTCTCTTTCCTTCTCTTTCCTTCTCTTTCCTTCTCTTTCCTTCTCTTTCCTTCTCTTTCCTTCTCTTTCCTTCTCTTTCCTTCTCTTTCCTTCTCTTTCCTTCTCTTTCCTTCTCTTTCCTTCTCTTTCCTTCTCTTTCCTTCTCTTTCCTTCTCTTTCCTTCTCTTTCCTTCTTATTCCTTCTTTTCTTCATATTTCTTCCTTTTCACTTCCTTCCATTTGTAAGTTTGAATAAGCACATAAGGAAAGAATACTCTCAGAAAGGGGCGCAAACATAAAAAAAAAAAAAAAAAAAAAGGAAAGGAAAGTAAAAAAAGGAATAAAAAAAAGTAAAAAAGGAAAAAGGAAAAAAAGGAAGAAGGAGAAAGGCACATTAATATATGAAATATAAAGTTAATTAGAAGAGGAGCGAATGCTCAAAATGGTATACACAATGCACATATATATTCTAAATAAATGATTTATGTATAGTATATTCATCATGATAAAAAGAAAAGAAAACTCCTTATTACTAATCAATCATAAATAAAAGAAGGAAATTTGCACTTCTCTATATGAACATAATAGAAAGGGGGTGCGTAAGAAGCAATGTACTATTCCACAACGAACAACCACATACAATACAGTGAAATCATATAAATGAATGTATAAAGAAGGAACGTATATGGGAAGTGTATAGAAATTTTTTTTTTTTTTCTTCTTTTCTTCAACAATTCTTCTGCTCCATTATATTATTCTTATTTCATTATTCCAATACACTAATTCCAATACATTTTGTTCCAACATATTCTCCTCCCTACATTATTTGTTACTACATTTTTGTGCCTTAATTTTTTTTTGTACATAATGATTTGATACATACACATATATATACATAATCTGCTATCATTTCCTTAAGGAAATTGAAAAAAATATGAACTATTAGAAAGAGGAAGTAAAAATAAAAAAATTTGACATGTGTGCTTGTTCACAATCATTCCTATAATATGTACAAAATATTCAACACACACATGAACATATTCTGCATGCATATATATGAGCAACAACACACAACACATTACAGTACAAAATTCATTGCATAAAAGAATGTACAATTAAACCATGGTGACAAAAGTAATACAATGTATTTAATTCCATAAAATAAGATTTATTCTAATGGCGGTGCACATATAATATTGCTCTATGTGCATAACCCACAATAAAATGCAAAAAAAAAAAAAAAAAATATAAATAATGCACATTTATACATATTCTTCTAATTCCACCCATTTCAGCAGGACTTGCAGTGCAAGGTGGAAGATTTACCCTCCAGAAAAGTGTATAAAGCATTTGGCAAGAATGGCGAGCACGGCAAACATACATGTACGGACATCACTAATTGGGAAGAACAAATGGAAGAAATAGTGACAACTGCATTAAGTAGCCCTTTGTTTGATGGTCTAGATTATGTGAAGGAAATTGCGCAGGCTTCTTGCCTTCTATCTAAGTTAAAAACAGATAGTTCATCATGTAGCAGAATTTGTGATTTTTTTTATTTCTGGTTAGGGGACAAATTATGTGAAAAAGTGAAGAACATTATTAAAGTTCGCAGTATTATGCAGGGAATCTATCAGAAACTCGGAAGCAACAACGGTCAATGCAATTACCAAGAAATGAACGATAATTTTGGTTGCCCTAATTTCAGGAGAGCAAAAACCATATTCGCCTATTACCACGATTATAAAACCATATGGACGGCACTAAAAGATTCTAAGTCTCGCGGCTCCTCCTCCTGCTGTACTGCATATAACGACTACCTGCAGCAAGCTCAATATGCTTATGGACAAATACAAGCAGGTTGGTCACTTAATCAAGATGATTACTTTGCAGAATTCTGGGACAAGTTCGAAGGTAATGGTAATGGTAGTGGTACTATCCCAAAACCAGGAGAACTGAAAAATAAGGCACTGTCTGAAGGAGGGGACCCTCCACCACTCGAAGGGGACGAGGACGGAACAGATGTGCCTAGTTGCTTAACACAGTTGCTTTCACAACCTTCAGAACTTGCTGCTGCACCATCATTACCACAGCAGGATGGTGCTGCTAGTGCTGCTGCTGGGAGCAGCAGCAACATCGTCGCACCAATCGTCTCTTCTGCAGTGGCCGGAATAGGCCTACCAGCAGCTGTCGCTTTCTTCCTATACAAAGTAATCACAATTATATTAGCAAAAATGAATAATAATAATGACATTTTATTCATATTTACTTAAATTTAAAACGAACCTATATAAAGAGTGTAAAACCGTTCCATACATGTTATACATGCTCCTCCTTCCTTCCACCCTACCACCCCTAACAAACCTTCCGCTTTTCAGTATACGCCTCTATCTTCCTGGGTAGGGAAATCTTCCAGGAGCAGAAAAAAAAAAAGATCAACTAACTCTAACTTTAGTACACTCACAGAAGACGACTCTTCCACACTTTATTCAACAACAGATATGTCAAAAACAGAAACAGACAATTCTACTATATATAATGGTAGATCAACATCACCCAGAGGAGCAAGGAATAATAATGCACGACAGAAGAGGAATGTACATTATCAAAACATGTAACAACAACACACATGCATTGGAATGGAACATCAAATATAATGTCCCACACACACACAGAAGGAAGGCATAAGTAACTGCACACAGTTCATACAATGTGTAAAAAACAGAAGGACATTTCTTTCTCTCTCCTTCTTTCATTTTTTTTCTTTTTTTTCTTTTTTTTCTTTTTTTTCTTTTTTTTCTTTTTTTTCTTTTTTTTCTTTTTTTTTTTTTTTTCCCTTTCCTTTTTTTTCCTTCTTTTTTTTTCTTTTTTTTTTTTTTTCCCTTTCCTTTTTTTTCCTTCTTTTTTTTTCTTCTTTTCTTTCTTCTTTTTTTTTCTTCTTTTCTTCCTTCTTTTTTTCTTTTCTTTTCTTTCTTCTTTTTTTTTCTTCTTCCTTAAGCTTTCCTTATTTTTACTTCTGCTTTTTTTTTTCGTTCTTCCTATATCCTTTAAAGAAAAATAAAGGAAAAAAGGAAAGAGATGCTACCCCTCTTCTCAGAAAAATATTTAAAGGAAAGTATAGAAAGGAAAAAAGAAAATTATACAGATAAGAACTTGTAAAGGAAAAAAAAAAGAGAAAAATGAATATTTCCGATTTTCTGTAAAAAAGAAGATGACCCAACAGGTTCAAAAAAAAATAAAAGGGACAAGAAAAGGAAAGAAAAAAAAACCTTTTTTCTTTTTTTTCCTTTTTCCTTCTTATTCCTTCTTTTTCTTTCTTTCCTTCCTTACTTCTTTTTTTCTTTTTTTTGTTTTTTGGTTCATTTTTCTTTTCTTCTGAACTTATATATATTGATTATACACACATGAACAATGTAAACACTTTAGTGCAATACCAAAAGGGAAAAATAGAAAAAATTTCTTTTTACTGAACACTTATAAATGAAAAAAAAAAAAAAAGGGGGGAAGGAGGGGAGCGTTCGTTGTGCAAAGTATTACTATTATTATTGGAAGTGGGAAGGATGTGTACAAATATATTCCCCCTTCCTTCCTTAGATCGTTCGTTCCTTCTATTTTTCTTCCTTCGTTTTTATTTTTGTACCTTGATTATATACAAACATACAACAAACGAAGGAATATATATATAATGTACGACCACTAACTTAAGAAGTGAACAATGCATGTTAGTGTGAGAAAAAAAGGAGTCAAAATTTCATGTTCATTCATGCATAATGATAAAACAAATATATATATATATATATGAAATATTAAACACACATTTATTCAATATAAATGAAAAGGAAGGGAAGGAACACAACTTTTCTAAAAATAAATTCGCTCATTCCCTATATATACACAACAACAACAGAAAGAGAAAAAAAATATATCCACATACATAAACCATGTTACCCGATGCTGATGACCACATTCCAGAAGAATTACCTTCACAGAAGGTATATAAGAAACTTAAAAATCAAGAGTGCTATTCTAATCATGCTGGGTCTTATAAAGGAAAAAGGGGACAATTAGAGACAGATCGTAATATTAAACCCTATGCACAAAAAATAGCAGATGCCTGGTGCAACATACTTAGGGACGAGTATCGGGAAAAACTGGGCACAGAGCCCTGTAAGTTTCTATATTGGTACATAGGAAGTGCATTGCCGGCCACTTCGGGAGGAATACAATTTTTCAGCCTTTTGAATAAAATTTACACTACACTGAGTCCAGAAATATATAAATATAAGTGCTATATTGCATATTCTGATAATATTAGCAAAAGCCTCTTCAATAATTGGAAAATTGTCTATGATTATTGGTATGACTATGAAAATATAAAAGGGAAGTTACTGGGTAGTGGTACACCTAATAAAGAAGCCTATTGTAAGCGCGTCAGGGAAGCTACTTCAGCATATACGGAAGTACAAACACATTGTGACAGTCATGGAAGTACTAAATATTGTCAGGAATTCAGGAGCAAGTATAAAAAGTGTATTGTTGACCAATCATTAGAAACAAAATGTGAAGAAGCACTTGAAACAGAAGATCCAGCAGTGGCAAAAGGAACAGTACAAACACAAGTCAAACTAACGGTAATAAAAAAAAAAAAAAAAAAAACACCAACAACCACCTACATACATATACATATATATATATATATACATATACCTATATAAGTATATATGGTATATATATATATAACTCCCCCCCCTCACACACAACAACCCCCCTCACACACAACAACCCCCCTCACACACACCACTCCACTTACACCCTAAACAACATTTGTAGAAGGCGAATTTGGAGGTGTTACCCTCATATGTGCAATATTATAGGGGGTTCATAAAAACTCTTGACTATTGCACTTATTGCCCTTTCCCCAGAGTAAAAATAAGGGACGCAATAAAAACATATTTTCACGATGAAAAATATGCAACGGTAGTTGCAAAGGCGTTGTGTTACGCATCTAGTAAGATACAGGACGCTGAGTCCTATAAAGATGTGGGTTGTAAATTTTTCAATTTTTGGCTACAAGATAAGTTCTCTGAAAAATTGAAGAAGGGGGATGATGGTACTTCATTTTCGACATTGGTGGAAGCAATTAACAAGGAGCTTAGTGGTATTGATTCTAAACATAGGTGTGAGATCAACGATCTCAATACCACCACCTCCACCAGTGGTGGTGGCGTCTCTTTCCAACATAAAAAAACACTATTTGAATTCCTCACTGACCATGAAAAAATAATGAATCCATTCGGCAGTCCCATGACTTCTGATATGAAATGTGATAAGAAGTATAAAAAACACTTAGAGGACATTGTTTCTGCCTATAACGAGGTGCACACTAAGTGTGGGAAGAGTACTGATACATGCCATAGCGAATTTAAGGAAGTATTTCAAAAAAACGACAATAATTCAACATTAACTTTAGAATGTCAGTTAGTGACTGAATCAGGTGAGGATGTTGAATCTGAGGGAGAAGATAAATTCCCATCTTCTGCATTTAATGAACTTTCTGATGATCAAACTGTCACCTGCAATGAACAATGGAGGAGAGCATTAGAAAGTCCTCAATTATTGAGGGAAAGCGGAGCTGGAATCACCCCTATTGCGGTTTCCTCCGCTGCTGCAGCATTAATAGGACTACCTGCATTGGCATACTATTTTTACAAGTACAAATCTTTCGTCTTGAGGAAGCATAACCACACTGGGGGAGGAATGAGCGGAAGCAAAAGAGAAGGAAGAGAGAAAAGGTCCCTTAGGAGAATATTTAACACGTTCTCAAACGGCGACGACAGCTCAACGGAGTACGACTCAACAACGGAATATACAACTGATGACTCTACCACACTATATTCCATTCCATACACATCATCTAGGTGAACACCATCTAAATAAGAAAGAACACCTAAATGAGTGAACATCTTCTTCCTTAGATGAGAACGAACAACAACAAGAGCAACAACAATATCTTCTTCTCAAATGAATGAACAAACAACAACAACAACATCTTCTAGATGAATGATCATCTGGTACGATGATGATTGATCATCCCGTAGGTGCATGATCATCTGGTAGATGGATGGATGATTCATCTTAATAGATGATGGTTGATCATCTCCTAGATGATGGATGATCATCTTTAGATGATGAATGAACATCTTTAGATGATGAATGAACATCTTTAGATGATGAATGAACATCTTTAGATGATGAACACATCTTCTAGGTAAATATCTAAAGATTTTCATTCATCTACATGAATGACCACTTAGGTGAACACAATAACATCTTCTAGATGAATGAACAATGAACGAATAAAGTGGAAAAAAAAAAAAAATTTTCACCCTGCCATTCCTTCCGAACACTTGCAACAACATGTAACATGCAAAAAAAAAGAAGGAAGGAGAACTCATAACAACTCCTTTTTTTGAACTTTTTTTTTTTCCATCATTATAACTAAAATTAAAAGAAGCAAAAATTTTGATCGCAAACATGCACATATACAACGCAACGTTGTACACCTGAAGGAAGGGAAAAATAAAAACATTCCACACCCTAACAACCTTCCATTCCCTTCCAACACTTGCAACATGCAAAAAGAAAGGAAGGCGGACTTACTCATTTTAACATGAAAAAAAATAGAACTAACTCTATTCCTTAATTGTATGTTTCACTTCTTTTATATCTGAACCCTAAACCTGAAGAAACAACGAAACAACAACAACAACACAAAAAAAAAATACAAGAAAAAAAGAAGAAAATTTTTTTCTTGAGCAGCATGCATACAACGTTGTACACCTGAAGGAAGGAAAAAAGAATTCTATTTCCTTCCTAACACATGCCAAAAAATCCGACTATTTGCTACCCCATTCTATTTTTTTCACCCTTTTTATATATGAACATTGAAACAACATAAAAAATGTTAAGCACAAACATGCATAATTGCAATATGCTCAAAACATGTGAGCATAATTTGCTACTCCTCCTCTTTCCATTGCACACCGTTAGAAGAAGGGAGGGAGGGAGTGTGGGGGCGACACATATATAATGAGAGAAAAAAAAGTGCTCACATTATTTTTTTTCTTCGCTCTCTCTTTCTCTCTATATAGAAAAAACAAGAATACTAACGAACTTTATTTTTTGAAACAACATAACATATATATAATTATATATGTGCAATTAAAATCAAATTTTTTTTCATTATTTTAAGTTAATATATATTTTTATATATGTATGTATTATTATTATACATTCAAATAATAAATTTTATTTTTAAAATTTAAAAAAATAAAAAAGTTTACATAGAATGTTGCACTTTCACACCTACACAAATACATCTATAGTGAAAAAAATAGCAGCATATATATCGTGCGCGCGTACAACACAATTGATTGAATTTAACACATTCTCTATGTTCAACACAAAGAAGAAAGAATAATAATATTAATCATCATCATACACAATCCATACAACCTATTTAATGTAAATTAGAAAAGAAAAAATTTTCATTTTAAACATCTTCTTTTTTTACATAAAAAAAAATAAAAGAAAAAATAATAATAAAGCAAAAAAAGAAAAGCAAAATGATGGCACCCTTTGCTACAAAATATTTAATACTCACCTTCGCATCCCTATTCCTTTGGACACAATACCCTAACTATGTATGACGAAAACTAATTAATTTCTAAAATCTGCGCATATATTTATTATGAATGAACTTCTATTTTTTTTTCACTAAAAATTGAAAAAAAAAAAAACAGAAAAAAAAAAAATTTCGACCATCCGTAACAACCTTCCTTCCACCAACCACCACCTAGAAACCCTTCCTTACCTCCTTTTTTTTTTTTAGGTCCTAGTGCACGCCATGCCATGGAATAAAACGCCTAGCGGTTTTTACTCTTCAGATTCAAGCTCTACAGGATCATCATCATCAGTACAAAGTGGTGAATCTAGTGTAGGAGCACAGCAGCAGAAAAGTAAATACCCTTGCAACCCTAGTACAGGTCCCTTTGGAAATAGCATACTTGCTAAAACGCTTAGGCAACTAAAATCGAAGGTTGAATTAGGACCGTCAAAACCGTCACAACACAGAAGGAAGGGGGCAAAGGGTGGAAGTGTGGGCACTAAATTCAAAGACGTTTATGATAAATTAAAATGTTGTAATATCAAAAATAAGGTGTTGATAGTTGTTCTATTGGTTATTATACTTTCCTATCCAGTAATTTTATTTACTGTACCCCAAGCTGTTTACTTTTCCCTCCCTTTTTATCTTGAAGATGGAACAGGTAGCTATACAGCATTTCAAATTGTGAGTTCCCTAATTGTAGGATTCATTTATTTGTGTGTGTGCTTAGCATTTTGCTATTCAAATAAAGCAAAAAAATGTATTAAAGAAGAGCTAAAAATACAAAAATGTCTCAAGAAAAAAGAAAGCACAAACACCAACACCAACAAAGGAAAGACGTAAGGAATCAAGAGAAAGGAATGGCGTAGTTGTTCTTCTTTCATTTTTTTTTACTTCCTCCTTTTTTTTTGTGGGAACAATGTTGTACATTATATGCTAGTATTATCATGAATTTCCCATACATTTTTTTTGTTTACATAGGAACTCTCTAACTATGTTTTTTTGTTTGTTTGTGTGTGTGTAAAATACTCATTCTTGTGTGGTGTTGACGTCATTTTTGTAAGTGTAATATCCATTCTTGTGTATGTGTGTGTATGACTTCCTTGTATAATTTATGAATATGCTACAGGGTTTGTTTTAAAAACTATTGTATCGAAATTTTTTTTTTTTTTCTTGTAGCAACACTTTTTTTAAATTTCTAATGACCACCACTTTTCCCCCCCTTTTAATATATGAGAATGGTCTCTATTTGTGTATATATATATTTTGCTTTTTCCTTACACTGTATAAATAAGCTGTATATATAAACTGTGTGCATACTTTGTGCAGCCATTTATTTATTGTTCCTTCCATGGCGGGTGGAATGGAGGGAGAAGAAAACATTATATTCAAGGGTTCATGTGACGTTGCATATGACGTTGCATAGGACGTTGCATGTGATGTTGCATAGGACGTCTTACATGCTATGGTAAGCAATATTCTTCCTCCTTTGTTGCCATTGTCCCTGCAGTGGATGTTGCTGCATATTATGGACTAGCAGAACGTACCCTGGAACTATCCATGGAAACATCCGTTGTTGAATATTATTCAGCAGAAGTTTCCCCTGAGGGTCTATGTTGAGCCTATAATGGAAGTTCCTGCTAAATGTAATGATGTTCCGTGATAGGGGGGACCTTCTTCTTCTTCCGTTTCCTTTTGGTGGTGATGAATTACATATTTTAAAATAAAAAAAAGGAAAGGATGTAAACGTACAAATTATATTAATAACTGATCTATATTTCTTTTTATAATTTCTTAAAAAAAGAAAGAGGAAGGAAGAAAAAGCAGAAAAAAAAAATTCATAAACATAAATACTTGTAAGGAAAAAAAAAAAAAAGGAAAGGAGTACTTACCTTTCGGAAAAAATTATTTCTATTTTTTGAAAAAAAAAAGAAAGAAAAAAAAAGCAATTACACAAAAATAAAAAACGCTGTTGTTAGAGAGAAAAAAAAATTTTAATGAACATATTTTGTATCTGCAATAAAAAAAATTTACCAAAACAAATCAAAATAAAGTGGGGAAAAAAATTTTTTTCACTTCCACTTATATTAATTACACATGAACAATGTAAACACTTTCATGCAATACGAAAAAAAGGAAAAATAATAAAATTAAAAAAAAAAAATACATGAATAGAAATGAAGGAACATTCATATCTAAAATGTAGAAAATATAATCCGTATTGGATGAAGGGAAAAGGTGCGTAGCTCAGGTGACATATATTGCAAACTGTGTGTAAGTGAACTATTTATAATATATTCGTTAAAAAGATAAGGAGGAATACCGAAGGAAATGCTACGGAACACTTATAAATGAAAAAAAAAAAAAAAGGGGGAAGTATATTTTGCACATTAGTTATATGGTACATGTTAACAATATCTTTCTAATGAACAACAACGACCACTCTTTCCCTCCCCCATCCTTTTAAAATAATATCAATCAAACATAAATTAAGTAACATAAACAGAAATTTTTACCTGAGAGGGAAGAAATGTTGTACCCCTATTGGTACAATAATTGAATAAGGTATGGAATATTATAATACTCAAGGAGGGAGGGGAGCCGCTAAACCATAATCCAATAATAGAATAAGCGAATGAAGCAAGCAAGCAACGATATGAGAGAAATGTTTAAATCATTCATTCCACCCCTTACATTCTATTTTACTATTTCAGCATAATTGTTTCTATTTCTACACTCTTCAATTCTGCATAATAACTTCTCACACGTGTATAATTTGTTATCATCCCCTGAAAAGTTGAATAATGTACACTTATTTACCGAAGAAATAAGTATGTATAATATGTACATACCATGAACTGTCATAATCAGCATACCCTACAAAATTGCGTAGAATTTTGTACAGAAAAATTTTATATACAAAAAAAATTTTATATACAAAAAAAATTCTATGCAAAGAGAATTTGTACATGCAAAGAATTTTACATGCACAATTTGCATCCACATTCTAATTATGTACATATATATGTGTATGTATACATACACATATATATATGCCATATATGTATATATGTTGTAGAAAAATGAGCACATTTTAATATTAAATTTTATTATTTAACAAAAACGCACAGAAAGAAAAATGGCAAAACCAGCAGGGACAGGATACCTACATGTACATTTCCTTCTGCTTAATGTGCATGTATCATTATTGAATGAATAATAATTCATATATAGCACTATGGAAATAAATGTAAAAGTGTATAAATGAACATATGTATACACTTCTGTCGGCCACCTTGGCAGAGCGTCAATTTGGAGCAGTTGGACTCTAAGTTAAAATTCTATGATAGGATCGGGGGGAAGGTCGTCCAATGTACTTATGAAAGTGAAAACGAGATAGTGAAAGGGCAGTTAGGAGCTTGTTCTAGAATTGCAGGTGAAGCTGATAAAATTTCGAAGGGCCTGTGTTATATATCTTCAAGGAAAGCGGATGCCAACCTGGCGCAGGATTATCAGTACAGAGCTTACGGAACGGACCAAGCGGACGAAGACTCAGATGATGTGTCGGCCGAATTGGAGGAACGGCTGAATAAGGCACTCTGCTATTTCTTTTATTTTTGGCTTGGGAATGAAGTGTGGAATAAAATAGGAAGTGCAGATGGTACTAAATTTTTAAGTACTATGGAATGTATATATAAAGCACTGCAATTATTCCATATTCCGAATAATTGCACAATTATGGACACTGACCATACTGCCATCTCCAAGGACCTCTTTGTTAATCGAAAAACAGTGTTTGACTTTTCTTTTGACTATAAAGGGATAAAGGATAAACTAGGCAAGTTTAGCAACTCCTGTGATCAGGGTTACTATGATCACCTGGACAAAGCTGTTAAAGCTTATGCTGCTGTAAAGGCAGATTGTGAAAGTAAGCCTGCTACTGATCCATTCTGCACAGAATTTAAGAAAGTGTATGAAGATTGCAGTAAGAAGGGGGAGTTGAAATTTACGTATGAAACAGAATGTATAAAAGCTTCCACACAAGGTCCAGAAGGCATTAGTTGCACCTTAAAGGGAACATCTGAACAGGGTATTGAAATATATAAGAACGTCAATTTTGGATGTAGCCCTAATTTTGTATGGAGTCCAGGAATTTTCGTCGCTGCGTCCTCTTCTGGGAACACAGCAGTAGCCGCCATCTCCTCCATATTTGGAGTAGCAGCACTACCAACACTTGCTTTCCTTTCATATAAGGTAAGTATAATTACAACAATTATAATGGAGCTATATATATATATATACATATATGTATATGTCCATATATAAGTATATATATGTATATATGTATACATGTTCACACTTTTTATCTTTCCACTCCTTTTATTTTTCAGTATAATCTTCTACCTTCAGGGTTTGGTAATCGACTTAATAGAAGAAAAAAAAGAACATCTGCCACCAGGCGCAACTTTGATAACTCCACATTAACAACAGAAACATCAACATTTGCCCATACCGAATATTCCACAGAAATGAATTCCACAATTGGTGACTCAACTGCGGAAAATTCTACCATATATGACGTACAATCTACAAGAACAGGAAGAACAGCAAATAGCAGGCAACCACAACAACAGAGGCAAAGGAACAACAGGAACGAACAAAGGGAAGAACAGCGACGGAATAACATAGGTTATCATCGCATATAAGATACCATTCCATGAACAATTCCATACACCAATAAATGTAATGTACCATTAAATATAATGTCATGCCCTTCCTACTTCCTTTCCTTCCTACTCCATTCAAATTATAAATAACGTATGCAATGTGTTACCCTTCCTTTTGCCCTTTTCCCTTTTTTCTTACATTCATTATAAAGTAGGGTGTGTGCAATATTTTATATATATATAAAACCAGAAAACAAATATTGTCATTATGTACGTGATTTGTACACAAATGTATTCATCACAAGTGCACTCATGAATGGCTTGGAAGTGCTCACATAAAATATTAATATACATATATATAATTATATGTATATATAAGTAACATATATGTATATATACATATATATATGTATACGCACGCACACTCTAATAATACCACCACACCACATCACACTCTAATAATAATACACCACCACTCCACTATAATAATAATACCACCACATCACACCACACACACTCTAATAATACACCACCACACTAACAACACCACATTAATAATACATTAATAGGCAGATGTAGTAATACACTAATACAGGAGTTCACTCTAAAAAATTTTAAATCTGTCTCACTATACTTAAAAAAAAAAATCCATTCCATTCTCTTCTATCATTCTTAACAACATGCAAAAAATCCGACTAATTGCTCCCTCATTCTATTTTTTCACTGATTTATATCTAAAATAAAAGAGGAGCAAATAAAAAATTTTTTTTTTTTTTTGAGCACACATGCACAACGCTATGCACATATACAACGCAACGTTGTACACCTGAAGGAAGGAAAAAAAAAATTCCATTTCCTTCCTAACAACATGCAAAAAATCCGACTCATTGCTCCCTCATTCTATTTTTTCACCATTATATCTAAAATAAAAGAGGAACGAATAAAAATTTTTTTTGAGCGCAAATATGCAAAGACATGCACATATACAACACAACGCTGTACACCTATACAACTCTATTTATAATTTTTTTAAGTACTCAAAATATATAGGGTTCATTTGCTACTCCTCTTTCCATTGCGCCGTCAGATGTGAGATATACAATTGAGAAAAAGTGCTCATTATTAATTTTTTTTTTTTCTTTCTCTCTTTTTGTAGAAAAAAAAAAAGAATATTAACCAATTCAGCTACTACTAAAATAGTAGAATTATGTGCTAAAATGTAATAGTTTTTCATTATTTTAAATTATCACACTTTTAGTATTAATTATTGTGCATTTTAATTTTAAATTTAAAAAAATAAAAAAGTTTATAGCAGTTACTATTCACACACATCTACAACGAAAACAATAAAAAGCAGTATATATCTCGTGCACAGAATACTACTGAATTAACATTCTATATTAGCAAAAGAAAAAGAAATAAGCACGTAATGTATTAATGTACATAAAAGGAAAAAAAGTTTTTCTTTAAACACCTTTTTTTTTACATTAAAAAAACAGAAAACAAAGAAAGTAAAAAGAAGAGCAAAAAACAAAAACAAAAAGAAGCAAAAAAACAGCAAAAATGATGGCACCTTTAACCTCTGCAAAACTTCCAATACTCCTTAGCTTGATACTTTGCTTTTGGCAACACTCCAACTACGTAAGAGATAGAAGCTGTTGTTAAATTTTTTAGAATTAGCGCACATATATTTATTATGGTTCATTTTTTTTTTTTTTTTTGTACTGAAAATAAAGAATACCTTCTTTTTTCTATCATAAGAATTGCGTATTTCATAATTTCTAAATGCACTTTCCTTTGTTTTTTTTTAGGTAACTGCATTAGGCACATCAAAGGGTTCCAGTACAGGAACTGAAAATGAGAAAAAAAATAATCCCTTGGGTTCAGGTGTAAAAACACTATTCAAGCAGGGTGATGATTCAAAACAACATAAGTTAAATACACCTCCTGGTGATAAGAACAACACAAATCCATCACCACCACCACCAACGAAGAAAAACCCACTTGGTTCTCTATTCAAAAAATCACCACCCAAAGATGAACTAAAACAATCACCACCTAAAAATGAATCAAAAATATCGGACCCCAAACCAAATACACCACCTTCAAGTGGTGGTCAGAACAACAACACCAATCCAAATGTACCAAATATACCACCTCCTAAGGAGGTCGGACCAAATACACCACCTTCAGTTGGTGGTGATAAGAACAACAAACATCCAAATAAAGCACAGAATAAAGCACCAAAAAATGTACAAAGTTGTGCAAAGAAAGGAAACAAAAAAAGTTGGCGAGATCGACTGATTTGTAGATTATTTCGTGGGGAGGTGAAAACACATGAATGGTTCCCCCTTCTGCTGCTTGCGTTGATCCTTTTTATGTGGATTCCAAGTCCCGTGGGTTTAATTTTCGAGTTCCTCCCAGGTGAAAGCGGAACGTTGGGTGTACCTGCTATAATTTCAAATATAGTTTACATGATCATTGGCTTCCTAATCCTATTTGTACTATTAAAATTTTGGTTCTCAAAGGAAGGAAAGAATTTATCTAACAAAATATGGGGTTGTAAATTTCTACAGGGGCCGAACGTTCAACTCACAGAGAACAAATCTGAAGGAACTGCAAAAACTGAATAGGTGTAAGGAAGGTTGTTAAGTGGTTGGATGGAAGGAACCTAAGGTCCCTTCTTTTTATCATTAATGTGTATTTGTAACCTTGCTCCGTTGTTACTATTTATTATTTTAACATCCTATTTTTAAATGAAGACATTTTTTATTTTTTTTTTTCTTTAATATATAAAGCTTATGTGAATTATATTCTATATTGTCCCTTTTTCTATATAATTAATTAACATTTCATTGTTTCATTGATATGTATAATTAACATTTTGTTCATTGATATACAATTAACATTGTTCATTCATATAATCAATTGTTTATTCATATTATTATAAAGAAGGAAAGGAAGGGTCTAAGGAGAAGGAAGGGAGGATGTCTAAGGAAGGAAGGTTGTTAGGTTGGTGGTTCGTGGAAGGATGGTTGTGTTAGGGGTGGTAGGTGGGTCGAAGGAAGGTTATTAAGTGGTGGTTTCTGGAAGAATGGTTGTTTAGGGGTGGTAGGTGGAAGAAAGGTTGTTAGAGTGGTGGTAGGTGGAAGGGAAGGTTGTTCGGGTGGTGGTAGGGTGGTAGAATGAATGGTTGAGGGTGGTGATTGGTGGAAGGAAGGTTGTTAGGTGGGTGGAAAGGCGTATGTTGAGGGAAGTGTGCAAGGGGGTACAGATTGGGGTGTTAGATGATTGGGGTGGAGGGTAATAAGTGTGAAGGAAGGAGAGTGTAGGAAGATAAGTGAAGGAAGGTGTGTGGAAGGAATGAAAGTGTAAAAAAGAGGAGTGAAGGAAGTGGTGTGGGAGGAATGGGAGTGATGGAAAGAATATGGGGGTGATGGAACGAATATGGGGGTGATGGAACGAATATGGGGGTGATGGAACGAATATGGGGGTGATGGAACGAATATGGGGGTGATGGAACGAATATGGGGGTGAGTGTAAGGGGAAGTAAAGGCGTGGGGAGTGACTGTGGGGGAGTGATTGTGGAGGGAAGTGTGTTAGGGTGTGGGGGAGGGGGTGTTACATTATTATTTTTTTTTTTTCTTCTCTGTTAGAAAAATATTGACATCTCTAAATATTAATTTTTGAAATAATGTAATATGTAATTAAAATATTTTTTTTTGAATTGAGATATATTCCATTTTATATATCTTATATTGTATGTTGTAATGAGTTCCTTTTCAGTTTAAATTAGATTTACACACCTAAAAGGAGTAACTGTACATCGCGCACAACACAGCTGAATTAACATTCCATGTTAATAAAGAATAAAATGATTATACAATCCATTGAATGTATATATTAATTTACACTAAAAAAAATAAGGAATATATTTCTATTCTAAACTTCCTTCATATTTAAAAAAGAATTTAAAAAAAAAAGAATGGCACCTCTCACAAAACTTTCACTACTCACCTGTACCCTATTTTTGTGGGCGCAATATCCACGTCATGTAAGATACAAAATTTTTACACACACCTATATAAAAAAGGAAAAAAAATATATTTGTGACACACATATTTTCATTATGATGATTAACTTTTTTACATTAAAGAATTTTTTTTTCCCTTTTTTTTTTGCTCAGTGAAGGAAAAAAGGAAGAAGGAAGGGGGGTGGGGGGAAGGGAATGTTTTCCCTTTCCCTTCCCCCCTCGCCCCCCTTCTTTCATTTTGTATAATAATACTTATATGCTCCATAAATTATGAACTCACACCTTCGTACCTCCTTTTTTTTTTTTTTTAGGTGAGTGCATTAAGCGCATCAACATGGGGCAAAGCAGGTTCAAGCACATATGACTCCTCAGATGAGAGCAGTGCAGGATCATCAACAACAAGTGGTGAATCTGCTGTTAGAACAGCGTTGCAGGGAAGTCCATTTCATCATAAAAGTTATAATAATGAAGACGACCCCCCCATTAAGAACACCTTCCCAAATGAACCATATGAAGGAAGGAATAAAAGAAATAAAAAAAATACCACCTTAAAGGACAAATGTCGAACAATTTGTAAAACCTTTTTTCATGATTGTCGTCGAGGAATGAAACATAGAACCCTACTATTACTTATATTAGGCATTTTAGCCTTTAGTTTGTTCATTCCATGTTATACAAGCGCCTATCCTGAAATTTTTACGGAGTTAGTTTCGAACTGGTGGAACCCGGGCAGTGAAGTCACTTGTAATGTGCCTGGATCTAAACATACCCCGGTAACAGTATGGGCAGTTTTCACAACCTTAGTAGTCCTTATGGTAGGTGCATTAGTAGCATTTTATTATTATCGAGCCCGAAAAAAATATATCAAAAAATCAAAGTACAAAAAATTCAATCCAAAATTCGATTCGAGGAATTCATCCTATGGAAGAGGAGGAAGGAATAAAAACAATATAAAAAATCCAACCTTAAAAGACAAACTTAAATTAATTTGTGAGAAGTTAGCATGCCGTAAAAATAGGGGTTGGACTTTGTTCTTTGTTATATTGTTGATGGTGGGTCTTTATTTATTATTTCTCTATTATGCAAATTCAGGTGTGACGAGTCCTGTTTTCATCTGCCCTGAAAGTTGGCGGAAAACAAGGCAGCTGATATCTCCGTAACTTCCGTTTATTCAGTAACTTTCGGTTATTCGATGACACTTTTTAAAAAATATGGTACTCGTCATTCTCATAACCATAGTGGGGCTCGTGGTCAACCTATTGTTGGTCGTCCTATGGTGGTCCCCCTATTGGTGGTCGTCCTATTAGTTGTTTCATTAGTTGCTTTATTATTGTTAGAGCAAGAAGGAAAAGAAATATAATCAAACGGTCGAAGTTTTAAGTGTGGAATTTTTTTCCTTCCTTTTCTTTCTCTTTTTTTTTTTCTTCTTTTTTATTTTGTCTAATTAAAAAAAATTTGCACATTTTAAATAATATATGTATTATTGTTAGAATTAAATAAAAAAATAAATTAGACATATAGATATATGAGAATATCTTAATTCTCCCTTCTTTCCTTTTCCTTAGACCACTCCTTCCTTCCTTAGACCCATTCTTCCTTTCCTCCCTTAGACCCATCCCTTCACCCTTAACAACATTCCACGTACCAGGCTTAACAACCCACCTACCACCCCTAACAGCCTTCCACCGACCACCACACTAACAACCTTCCTTCCACTAACCACCCCCTAACAACCTACCTTCCAACACCCTAAACAACCGATCTACTACCCTACCACCTAACAACCCACCTTCCACCCTACCACCTAACAACCCACCTTCCACCCTACCACCTAACAACCCACCTACCACCACCCACCTAACAACCCACCTACCACCACCCACCTAACAACCCACCTACCACCACCTTTAACAACCTTCCTTCCATTCTAACACCCCTAAGCAATCTTCCTTCCACCTACCACCCCAACAACCCACCTACGACCCACCTAACAACCCACCTACCACATCTAACAACCACCCCTAACAACCATTCCACTGGAGGAGCAGTAGCCATCACATTCCGAATGTGTTGCATCCAATGGTGCATTATATGCGATCGTAACGTATATTTCTATGTTGCCCGTTCCTTCTACCATAATTATTATTATTTGCTACTCTCCTTCCACATCTAGGTGCAGTAGTATATAAAGATGAATTGTCTTCTGCTGACGAGTCCATTGTTGTGGAAGAATTGTCTGTTGTGGTAGAAAATTCTGTAGAAGTTTCTCTTTCTGTGTCGAAGTCACTTTGGGCTGATCTCTTCCTTATTCTTCTGCTTCCGACCCTTACACCACCACCTCCTCCTCTTCCAAAAAAAAAAGAAGAAGTATTACGTATACGAGAGTATAATGGAGTGTACTAAAATAAAGAATAAAGGGAAGGAAAATAAAGGCATATAAATATATGTTATATATATATACATTACACATGCACAATGTAAATCACCATTTTGCATTTTCAAAAGAAAAAGGGGGGGAGATATTATTTAATGTTATTATTTATATTTTTTTAATTTAATAAGAATTGTGATTGTCACCTTATATAATGCAAATGTGATTAATGGCAGTCCTATTATCGGTATTACGGAAGATATAATGGTGGTTGTGCTAGGGGTATTGATGGTTCCAGTGGGGGTCCCCACTGCTGTGTGAGATTGTGGTTGTTCCACCGTACGTACGGATTGCTCCTCGGATATTATGTTGCATGTTAATTCTGATAGTTTACCCCCATCGAGAAGTTTTTTATATACATTATTGAACCCATTACAATGTCCATCTGTCTTACTTTCACAACTGGAACTTAGTGATTCATAGGCTGATTTAGTGTTCGTTAGGTGTTGTTGATATGTTAAAGTGCACTCTTTACTGGTTTTCTGTAGTTGTTGTTTTATTTTATACTGATCTTGAGAATATTCATATACTGCTTTCATTTCATTGAAAGTGTCCTTGTCACTAAGTTCATATATAATTTCACACTTATCCTTATTATTGGGAACTTCATTTAGCTTTTCATAGATTTTTTTCATAATTTCGAGAGGTGATTCAACAACGCCACTTAATGTGTTGAATAATATATTACCTAACCAATAATAGAAGGGAATACAATATGGACTGAGGGATAAGTGTTTTCCCCCTGAATTCTGCACAATGCACCATGATTTAACAATTTGATCTACATAAGCTTTGACTTTTCCGTGCCCATTCAATTTATCGTTCAATGTAGTCTTCATACTGTCCGACCAAGAGCAGGATCCTGTACTATGAACACTCCATCCTGCGTCAAATGCAGCATATGTTTTTCTTGAAAGTAATTCCTCTAAATCCCGATTCTATAAATGTAATTATTGAAATATGTATGCATTCCAATGTACATACATGTCACATATATATATATACATATATACGTTATATATATATACATATGTGTATGTACATGTATATATATATTGCCCTCCCCCCCTAAATAGAATGCCTGGGGATGTGTGCTTAGTATTCTTTTCATTCTTCCTTACACTCATCGTTGTTTATTTGTGCCCCCTCTCCTAATATAGTGAACTAATATAAAAATATACTGCTCATGCCCTCACACGATTTATACAAAAATAAAAAAATATATATATATACAAGGCTTTTTACACACCCTTTCCCGTTTGTTCGGTAGTGCTTATGAACAGGCATGCATAAGGAATTTTTTATTCTTTCTTTTCTTCTTCAATAGCGCAATTTACATTTTTAAATTTTTTGTACTACAACACTACTCCATTATATAATTGTTCGCATCCAAAATCATTATGATTATATGTGCCACATATATATATAATTAGAGACAAATTATAAATAATTATAAATAATTATGTTGAAATAGCACACAATGGAAGAAGCGGGAAGAAATGAAGCAGCCTCCACCTCTCTCCCAAAAAAGTATTGTCCTCATGCAACTGCTATATTAATTTTATTGCATATGCTTGTTTGGAGTGTCGTGCTACTCCTATTCACACCATTCGAGTTATTGCTCATATAAAAGAGTGTAAATTTTTCCTCTGGAATAAAAACTTCAGCATGCGCTATGAATTTATTTTTTTACTCTTATGTTTTAAAAGGATTATTAAGAATTATTAGCACAAATATATTGTGCAGTTTATACATATAGAGCACTTTTTTCTTCCTTCTCTTCTATACATGTATACATATACTGATATTTATTGAAATAACTGAACTAATAGAGCAAAATTAACTATACATGACAAAGAAGGTATATGATCAAATTACTTATGAAGGTGAATGTTTATACATTCCTATGATAGTGCATATTGTTTGTATGGTACCCCCCCCTTTAATCTTTTTCGTTTAAATTTATTATTTTTTTCCCTTCTCTAAAGAGAAAAATTTAACAAATTCCAAAAAATTCTACTATGCAGATTTAAAAAAAAAAAAGAAGGAAAATCAAAGAAGAAAAAAAAAAAAAGGATGGTCCTTTTGCTCTTTTTTACACTGTATAAATTTATGTGGTTCGGTTATATATATATGCTCCCTCCCCTCTAAAGAGGGAGGAAGGAAGGATACATTCATCCATTTAATATTACATACTATGATAATGCACATTCTTCCTTTGTCTTTGTCGTTGCTGTCTTCGTTGTGGTTGTTGTTGTATTCTTCTATTAGTATTTCTTCCTGTGGGTGGCACATTATATATTGTAGAATGGTCTGTTGTGGAACCAATAGTTGAATCATCTGCTGAATATAGTGTGGAAGTTCCTGTAGAGTCGTCCATTGATCGCAAATCGAAGTCATTCCTGGCGGATCTTTTTTTTCTTTTATTGCCGTTGTTGCTTCCCTTAGGGAAGGTGTCTCGTAGTCCAGAAAATAAATTGGTATACTAAAAAAAAAAAAAGTGAAGGGTGTTAAGTTGAAAGGGGTGATATAGACATGCATTATATATATATATGTATATATATACCAAATATATATGTACTGCATATGTATATATATGCCTGTATATATAGATGTATGTATATACAGAACGTATAGTCTATTCTATATTTTTATTTTAAATAAAAAAATATATTTATATGAATAATTATTATTAATATTTTTATTCCTTCCATAAATACTTTATAAAGGAAGAATGCGACAGCCGCAGGTAGTCCGACTAGTGTGCCAACTGCAGAAGTGACACCAGGTACGATACCACTACCACTATCATTACCCCCCTGTGGTGAAGGTGGTGATGATTGAAGTGATGAATGGTGTGTTGACGTTTCCTTCCCCAATGATGCAACAACTGCTGTAGTTGCTTCAGACAGCTGATCCAAACACGAAAGGAGATTTTCCTCATTGTCCCCTTCGCCTGATGCTGTCGGAAGCTCCCTTTGGGACACATCGTCACGTGTTAGTTGTGATGGTTTTGGAATACTTTCAGTTTGGAACTTATTCCAAAATTCTGTCCAGTATTGATCACTATTACGTTGAGTACTTGCTTCCACTCTTCCATAAGCCTGATTAGCTCCACCATTTCCATTAGCTCCAACTAGATAGTTATCATATTTTCCTTTACAGGGAGACTCACCGGATCCGGAATTTTTCAATGCCCTCCATATAGTTTTATAATTGTAATAATAATCGAATATTTGTTTTTTCTGAGGGAAAAGTTCTGTATTCATTTTTCTATGTACACTATTGTTTTGTGTACACAGATTGGTGGATTTGTCCAATGTACTAAAGATGCTTTGTATAGTACTATTAAGTGAATTATTCCCATTCTTTAATTTGTTCCACAACATTCCTCCTAACCAATAATAAAAGAAATTACAAATTGCTGTGCAGGGCGATTTCTCTCCAAGCACTTTAGATAGAAGACACCAAGCGTGGGCAATTTGTGTATCGTTAACCTCGCCCATATGATTTTGTTTAAACTTATCTCCTAGTATATCCTCTATTCCTTGTTTCCATGTACTGATTTCCGTACATTGATGATGTTTGCCATTTTTTTTGAATGCTGCATATACTTTTCTGGAGGGTAAGTCATCCTCACTGCAGTGTTCCTATGGATGTAATAGGGCAGCGGAAATATATATATTTCTATGCATCTCTTATGTTTTGAATAGAGCAATATTATTATATGTACACCACATTCATATACATCTTAATATACACCTATTTTTTTTTTTTTATGGAGCAAATAAATAAATAAATGAAAGGGGGGTTATTACTTTTGTCATGGTTCGGGTGGTCGTTGTTCATATGTGGATATTGCTTTTGTATATGATGTGAATTTTATATGTTAAAAGGTTGTGTTGTGTTGTTCATGCATTATTCATACATTCCGAATAGGAATATTAATGTAATATTAGAAAGCACTTTATTATGCAAAATTTTATATTATTATTATATTATTTTTTTTTCACCCTTCTTACTTATTAATACACCATAAATGGCTCATTCACATAGTATATATATGTGTGCATTGTGTATACCATTTTGAGCATTCGCTCCTCTTATAATTAACTTTATATTTCATATATTAATGTGCCCTTTCTCCTTTCTTCCTTTTTGTATTGCATGAAATGTATGTGATGTAGTAACAATGTAAGAAATATGCATAGAAATATATGACGATCAGAGTACTTTTATATTATGATTCTAGTTTTACATTCCGTACTGTTAAATTACACATAACTGCTTTTATTTATATGTACATAATTATAATATGTGACCCTGCATTATTATTATACGTTATTGCGTATAGGAAGGAATTCGTTACAGAATATTTCATGTGGGGAAGAAAAAGAATTAAGCACATGGAACAGAAAATAATGTGTTATATACACACCATGGAAGAAAATAATGAACTTCCCAATACCCATCCCCCCCACACACCTGCACACACGCGCTGCTATGACATAACTAATATGGACTATTTAGCAGGTGATTAGTGCAATGTACGGGGGTCCCATATATTCTCCTACATAAAGAGGAAAAGGGTGGTGGTGGTCCCATATTCACATATATAAGAAGGGGAGGGGGGCCCCAACATTCACATATTTATAGGAAGGAGGTTCCACATATTCAACTCATCCATAGCCCTTGTACTCCCATGTAATAAATAAGCGTCCCATTATCTACTTTTAATTTAAAGAGTAATGAAGGGAAATATGCCCCCCTCCACATACCAGTATTCTTTAATTTTGAAGGAACGAATTTCGAAGAATGACATAATGTATTCGTAGATATGGTCTACCGTGATGGTTCCCTGTCCATAAGGGTTCCGTCCCCCTCTTATGGGGAAAATATGTGCAGTATTCTATATGAGGGAGGTACTATGTACACATAGTATGAATCCCTTAAAGAATGTGTTCGTATGTATAGTATGTGGAACATAGGGGAGCTGCACAATATGAATTTATATTATGTGCACCATAAATGTGCCTCTAATAAAAAGGGGGGGTGCTGTATGTAGTTTTTCTCTTTGCACACTCTTATTTATTACTCATGAGTGTTTGCCACCTCCCCCCGGAAAGGGGGGAGCAGCCCCCAGGAAGGGAAGGAAAGGGTAGTACTACACACGTAGAAAGGGAATTGCATTACGCAGGGGGAGACATTTATTCCTGTGCAAGAATATTGCCACTCATTCTACACAAGGTACTTTAACACAAGGGACTTTTACACTGCACCCATTCTACACGTGGCACCTTCTTTTTATATAGTGGGGGACATTCGACAGTGTTCACCCCAATAGTAGTGTGTACACCCCAAGTAGTGGACACCCAAAGTAGTGTGGTCACCCCAAGGAAACAGTGATCCCCATGCCCTAATGGGACAATTTGCACCGCAAGTAGTGTGCCCCACATACTCCTCAGTAATGTACACAACCTCTGAAAAGGCATTCTACATGGTGGACACATTGGTCCCAATGTGGAATAGTATACTTATATTAGGAGAGTATTATAGTGTAAAATACGACAATTAATAATATAGGGCAATGTCGCAATTATTTCGTACATATAAGTAAGAATAATTACTATAGTTCTACATGTACACTTCCCATGGGAAATGATTATAATATATATGGAATCATTGTATTCCTTATTTGCCCCCCATGTGTACTTCACATGTGACCTGTGTTATCCCATACATCGTCATAAAGAAATAATGTGCGAACAGAACATTACTCCCATTATATATTTTCCCCGTGGTATTATTAGTAACCCCTTTATTACATTCAATAGTAGTAATGTGCATGTTGGAAAAGTGACGCATATCCATAATCACATCCATATGATCATGCATGTGTTGAAACATAGTATTTGTGCAAAATGGAACTGTCAACCTTCCCAAAATTCCTTTAATGTATAGAACCTTCTCTATATATAATATGTACTGAATAAAAAGAGGAATGTATCCCCTTAAGCCCCCCCGTTTGGAATTTTTATGAATTCCTATGCATTCCTATGGACAAAATAGTAAAAGGGAAAAGGGAAACGCAGAAAAGGGAAAAAAAAGGGCGCTTCAGTGTATAATTCACAATATACACTTAGGAAGGAACTTAAGAAGGAATGAGGAAGAGTGTAGCTCAAAATGGCACACAATATGTGTATCTCATCCTCTACATGTTGTGTAAGTTATGCACAATATACTTATCTGAAAAAGAAAAAAAAAGAACAATAAATAGGGGAAGAAAGAACAATTACTATTATTAGGCGACAATAAGTAAGAAGGAATGGGGGGGGAATATGATACAAGGATTATTATTATGACGGAAATACGTATATATTCTTTTTTTTCCTGTGCTATATGGTATAATGAATGTAATTTGGCCCCTCATGTTATATTTCTCTTCTCCTTATTCTTTTTAAATTCACATTCTTTCCACTAAATATGGATAAGTATATACGCACACTCAAAGAGGAGGGAAGCGTTCTATACGCATATAAACTGCTCTTGTGGGTGTTAAAATTTTTTTAAATAACCCATTTCAATACCAATAATGTATAAATTAATAATGCCTTCTTAACATTTCTGTCGGGGGGAAATTATAATTACTTCTATATATGCAATAAAAAAAGGAGCGATATAAATAATAATAATATAATGCTCTACATGTACATGTAATACTCCAGTCTACATGTATAATGACTCCAACGTACCTGTACATGTGTATAATATAATAAAGTAATATATAATGAGGGTAATATATATATATGTGTGAAATGAAAGGAGGAATACATATCATAAAAATTAAAAAAATTTTTCTTCCCTTCTGTATTTGTTAATATTTCCTGCCTAGTTCCTCTTTTTGAACTTGCTTAAATTATTCATATAACTATTTAATACATACTTGTGTGTTATCCCTACTCGAAAAATTTAAACAACACATATATTATTATTGAAGAAAAAGGAAGGTAAGAAAATAAAATATTCCACACACTTCCACCCCTACAATCATACACTTACTATTCATACACTTACAATCCAATCATCATCATATAATCATCCTAGGGAACAGACAAAACAAATCATAACAATCATAAAACAAACAAGTATAATCTTTATACTTCTATTCTCTGAATGCATGAACAACCTTTTGAAAGAGAAAGTTCATTATACACATATGCAGCAGAAGAAAAATATATACATCTCTGCACATATGTAAACCATGTCAGAAACCGCACCAGTAGCACCAGCAGCACCACCAAAGGTAAGGAACAATTTTAGGGGATTGAGGAAAAGTTGAAGCAAAGGAGGGGGTTGAAGGAAGGGGAATGCAAACATATATATATATACACATTTATGTTTCACACATATCCCTCCACCTCCCCAGACGTGTAAACTAGGGTCAATTACTGAGTGGTTAACCTTAAATAACGAGTTCTATACAAATTTCGAGCCTGCTGTAGAGAGCTCTAGCACCGGGGCTGGTGTTGCACAATTAACGTCCCAATTACAGACTAGCTACCCACATTGTAAAAAAATTATTGCGGACGCTGCAAAAATCGATCACGCCTACGAATATGCATTTAACCAGAATGGGCAGCAGAAACAGTACAAAAATAATGAACCCTGCCTTTTTTTTTATTATTGGTTCGGAAATAAGTATTGGAGTGATTTAAATAATCATAAATTGTCAAGCCTTTTGGATAAAATTTACCAAACGCTGGGATCTTCTATCAGTAGTGGAAATAAATGTGAATTTCAATACGAAGATAACATTGACCAAATCATTCTTGGTCATATGAAAATCATATTTGAATATTACCACGGTTATAAGCCGATACAGGAAAAACTGACGACGACTAGTTCCACCTGTGCGAAGGAATGGTCAACCTATTGGACCACACTTTCCTCAGCATGTACAGCTATGCAGAAAGTGTGCACAGAAGGGGGTGCGGGTGATCATGAGAAAAAGCAATATTGTAAAGACTTCAATAGTATCTATGCCGTACACTGTGAAACAGCTAATCTCCACCAAGAGATGGAAGAATTAATAAAAAAGATGCACCGTGAAGCAGACGAAGCGGTACGTTTCGCTACCACCACCTCTTCCCTCTCTTCCATCTTTGGCACCTTAGCAACAATAGGTGCTCCTTTCCTTCTATATAAGGTAATAATTGCACATTATAATTACAATTATAGTTAAAATTGAAATATTAAAAATATAATTCTCGTCCATCCTCCCTTTCATTCCATAGACCTCCCGTCCTTAGACCCCTTCCCTTAGATCTCCTCCCTTCCTCCTCCTTTAGACACTCCTTCCTTCCACTAATCACCCCCAACAACCAACCACCCTACCACCTAACAACCTTCCCTTCCACCAACCACCCTACCACCTAACAACCTTCCTTTCCACCTACCACCCTACCACCTAACAACCTTCCTTCCACAAACCACCCCCAACAACATTCCTTCCACAAACCACCCCCAACAACATTCCTTCCACAAACCACCCCCAACAACATTCCTTCCACCTACCACAACCCTAACAACACACCTACCACCACCTAACAACCCACCTACCACCACCCTAACAACCCACCTACCACCACCCTAACAACCCACCTACCACCACCCTACAACCCACCTACCACCACCCTAACAACCCACCTACCACCACCCTAACAACCCACCTACCACCACCCTAACAACCCACCTACCACCACCCTAACAACCCACCTACCACCACCCTAACAACCCACCTACCACCACCCTAACAACCCACCTACCACCACCCTAACAACCCACCTACCACCACCCTAACACACCACCTGCCACTCTACCACCTAACAACCTTCCACCTAACACAACCTTTTTTCCCTTCAGTATAAACCATGGTCTTCTTGGTTTGGTAACCACACTTCTGGAGATGCAGGAAGAAGAAGTAATAGAAGAAGAAGATTCACCAGGAATGAATTCGACACATTAACGGACGTCTCCAGAGCAGATTCAACCATAGCAGATTCCACAGAAGTGTCTACCATATATGATAGATCACCCAAAAGAGGAACAAGAGCAGGAACAGGAACAAATGACTATAATAATAATAGTACACCAGGTCATCATCAAAGAACGAATGTAGGTTACGGTCGGATGTAGAACACACCATTGTATGTAAAACATTGGAATGTTGAATGAGTGTGTGCCCCTCCCTGAAGAGGGGGACTCATAAACAACACCGCTCACACATTTTATATATGCAGTGTAAAAAAAAAAAAAAAAAAGAGACACTTTCTTCTTTTTTCCCTTTCCTTCTTTTTTTATTCCTTCCTTTTTTCCTTCCTACATTTGTATGTTTAAATAACAACTTGAGATAAGGTACTCTTCGAACGGGACGCAGAACAGAAAAAAACGAAAAAGGTGCTGACCTCTTTAAAGAAATATTCATGTATTTTAAAAAAACAAAAAAAAAATATTATGAAATCAAAATTTTGTAACAGAATGAATAAGCATTTTTTTAATTGTTCAATAAAAAAAAAATTTTACCAAACAAGTCAAACTAAAGTGGGGAAGAAATTTTTTTTTTTTTTTCCGGTTTATATTAATTACACATGAACATGTAAACACTTTCATGCATTACAAAAAAAAAGGTAAAAAAGAAAAAAATATTTACTACACTTTAAAACCGGAAACTGAACATTGAACATGTTCCATAGGAACACTTTCCTTAGGAATATTTTCCTCAGGAATATCTTCTGTAAGAATAAAGTCTTCCTCCCTAAACCCGGAATCGGAACTTGGAACCTCTTCCTTTAGAAAATTTTTCTGAGGAACAAAGTCTTCCTCCCTAAACCCGGAATCTGAACCTGAACTTCGAACCTGTTCCTTAGGAACATCAACCATAGAAACTTGTTCCTCAGGAACATTTTTCTCTTTTATGAATTCAGGACGCATGAATTCCCGAACCAAAATTTCAAAGAAGTCTTCCTTCGTCGAATGCAGGTCTTCCCGTTGACATTCGTCTAAGATTTCTAAATGAATATCAATAATGGTGCGACGACCGACACCACGGCGATCGACAAGTTTTTTTGGTTTCTTCGTTTTTGTTGGAACAGATCTTGGTTGTTTGCGTTTCTTTACTAAGGTATATTCCTGTGGATCATCCGGCTCGTCCACATGAGCAAGGACTCTTTCTTGTGAAGTTGGACCAGATACATAATGAGCTCTTCTGTAACGTCTTCTTTTAATGGGTACGGCAAAATACTACAAAAAAGAAAAGAAAAATAATTTTTGGGGTGCGAAATGTTTGTTCACACACAACAATAATTACTACTTCAAACGCAAGTGGGAAATCCTACACATACACACCCTAAAATGCGAAATCCTACACATACACACACTAAAATGAGAAATACTATACATACACATCCCTAAATTGCGAAATCCTACACACACAAACACTCATTTATTCACGTTTGCTTTTTTTTTTTTCTTTTTTTTGTTTTTCTTTCTTTTTTCCTTTTTTCTTCATTTTTTTTTTCTTTTTTTTTTTTTCTGCATTCAAACAATAGGTGTATACCCTTCCTTAAGCAGCGAAATAGCAGGCCACATGGTTGTTCTTATACGCGCAAACGCGGAACCCGGGACCCTAAAATTTTTTTTTTCTTATTTTTTTTTTCCTTTTTCCTTTTTTCTTTTTCCTTTTTTGTTAAAACCTTTTTTTTAAGCTCTTTCTTCTTTTACCTTCCAAAGGAGGTAAATCATGGTGATGATTCCAATGGTGGTAGGAATTGTAGGAAGGTAAGGAAGGAAGGGGTGATGGACCCCTTCCTTCCCTACCTCCCTTACCTTACTAGGGAGCGGAAGTGCTAATCTGCTTTTCCCCTGTCTTGGTCTTGGTGAATGTGATGTTGTATGTGTTTCTACGGTCACTACTACAGAATGTGATCCCGGGGCTGGTGGTACTGAACCGGCACCTGGACCACTACTTTGTTCAACAGTTTTAACTGTCTCGTCACCTGAATTACTGGAAGAACTTCCTGAACTTGAACTTGCACTTGAACTGGAAGATACCGGTGTTTTTGTGTCTGTTCCTGTGCTTGGAGTTCGGGAGGTTAGATCTGCTGCAGCACCTGTAGAAAGAGAATCGGGAGTAAGTTCTGCTTTACCTTCTATTACATTGGTCTCACCTACTTTACTACCTGGTTCACCAACAGGACCAGTAGTCCCAGTGGCTTCATGATCCTCATTAGGAAGAGGAGCAGAGGGTTCTGCTGGTGTCGGATCATCAAGATCACTGAAACATGCTTCAGCTGCACCCAAACCACCATCTACACCTTTATTACCATCACAGTTTGGAGTTGCAGACTTACCTGTCTCTGTTTGATTAGTGTCTTTCGGTTCTTTTGGTTCTGGTTTTTCTGGTATAGGTACTGGTGCCTTAGGTTTCTCATCTTCCTCTTCTTGCGGTTCCTTTTCTCTGCCTGACTCTTTCGCTTCACTTGATATAGACTTCCCCCCTCCTGCCTCCCCTCCACTAACCGTTCCGGGGTGTCCAGGGTTGGGGGGTGATGGTAAGGGTAGAACAACATCATCCCCCGCAGTACTATCGACCCTACCCTGTGGTTGTGCAGCGTCCTGCACTTTCTTAGCTTTTTTTGCAGATTCCCCATACTCCTCCTCTAACTTCTGTTCCAGGTCCTTCATTTTTTCCATAAGTTCATCAGCGTTGTTCACTTTCTTTGCCTCATCCAATGCTTCCTCCATAGCACCCTTCTCCCAAGTTTTAGTATCCTTCCTTATGTCTGGTTCCTTATCTACACCACTTATTCCTAACTTTTCTAAAGTATTTGATCTACTTTCTCCGTCCTCCCTTTTTTCTGGTGGGCAAATTTTCCCTGCCTCCTTTATTCTGTGTAGTGCAGTGTCCATTTTTTCCACTTTTTTTAATGCTCTCCTTTCATCTTTCTCCCGGTGATATTCATTTATCCATTGACCTAATTCTTTCCATATTAATCTTCCACCCATTCTTACACTGCTAATATCGACTTCCTTACAAACCTCATAATGGTCGCCACTTCCAAAAGCCCCTATGTACCCGTCTACAGCTCCACTAACTATTCCTGCTACTTTGTCTAAGGCACAATGTCGTCCTAACATTCTGGTCATAGTTACTTTTCCTATAAGGCACCTAAGATAAGCTTGTATTTCTTTTTCCCCTTCACTTACACTTTTCTCCCACTCTTTTATTTTCCATTGCCACCCTAAGTTCCTCTTCCATTTCGGCTCTAATCCATTTATCCAGAAGTATATTCTCACTAACATTTTGCATAAATTGTACCCTTTACTATGTTCTTTTATTGAGTTACCCTTATCGTCAGGCATACTACAGAGCAAATTTTCTGGCCCCGTACTTTCCTCTATGTTTTCCATCATGTTCCTAAATAATTCCTGCAAATTATTCCATATTTGATCCTACAAAATAAGTGAGCGTAATCATATATGTATATAATTCCCGCGTCCACAACACGGTACACTATGAACCATATTTGAATTACATTGTTCTCTTATATTTCTATGCTATTTTTTCCTTCTATATTTAAAATTTATTACCTCAAAGTTATCCACTTTGCCAATACCGTGTTCTTTTATCCATTGCGCTAATAATTTGCTTATGAAATAAAACTGCCCTGCTGTCATTTTCGGTTGCTTCGTTTCTTGTTGTCCCTCTTTACTGGTTTCTCCTGTATTACTGCCCGGCCCTTTACTTCTATTACATGCATCTTTGGGTACCCTGCTAAGCATTTCCTGTGATATCCCGTTCTCTTCAACTATTTTCTTTGTTATTAGACTGTAGACACCTGTTTTTCCCACAAACACAACTGGAACTGTTCCATAATCACATTTATAACATTGTTCTCCCCCCACTGTTTCTTTGCAAAATTCGTCCCATACATCGAAAGCGAGTTTTATAACTTCCCTGGCCCTACAGTACGTTGTTCCATATGCGATTAACCACACTCTCCTTATAGCACACTCAATGTATTGCGCTATTTTCACATTCCATGGATTACTACTGCTTCCCTCGTTCATCTTCTGTTTT
The DNA here is from genome assembly GCF_001680005.1 of Plasmodium coatneyi. Taxonomy (NCBI): domain Eukaryota; phylum Apicomplexa; class Aconoidasida; order Haemosporida; family Plasmodiidae; genus Plasmodium; species Plasmodium coatneyi. The sequence goes on along the minus strand of NC_033566.1, from coordinate 1,752,587 downwards.
ATTTTCCAGAATTCTCCTACAATAAATGCGCACCATTCTTTTTCCTCGTCGGTTGCAGGAGCCCCATTTATTGTCAGCTTCTGGCATGCTGCCTTTCCAATATCTAAATCTTCCTGTTCTACGTCACCATCCATTGCACTGATCCATTTTTCAATCATCTTTAATAATTGTTCCTGCAAATAAGGAGAGTACAGTGTTATATATACAACCCGCAGGAAATATATGTTCCACCATTGTACAGCATAATTATTCTTATATTCATGCTTAAACTATGATTATACATATATTCTTGAATAAAGAAATTTACCTCTCCCTGTGTCCCCTCTAATCCTCCTGCTTTAATCCACCTGTCCTTCAAGTTATCGAATTTTTCCATTGTTCCTTCAATTTATCGAATTTTGCCATTGTTCCTTCAATTTATCGAATTCCACATTCATTTTATTATTCCAACAAGGTTATTCTTCATTCTTATATTCACTTATGCTTATTACATATTTCTTATATTAAATAATTAGTGCTCTCCTTGTACAATAACGCTGTACATAGTTCTTCTCTATTTGATGTATCATATTAGTTTCCTTCCGTCTTAATATAATAGACTGAATTATTACATTACCCCTTTCCTTCATTAATCTTTCTATACATCTATGTTGACAACATTCTATAATATATGAAATACTTCTACCATTATACTCACATGTTATTCTTCGATCTTACATTATTTATACTTCTTAATTTAAGTACTGTAAATTTCTAACGAATCTAAGGGAAAGGGTTCTAAATTAAAACAAATTGATCCATACTTAACAATAAAATATGCATAGGGAATTTTGAAAATGTAACACAATGCCACATTCGATCCTTTCTTTTTTTAAGGTTCTATGCATATATTAATCCTACATCCACCTATCCAATGTTTAATGCATTATTTTTCCAATTTAATTTATGTTCGCATTCATCTGTACAAAATAATATTTTTATGCTTCATAGAAATAAAAAAATTAAAGGAGAAAAATAAAGTGCGCGCACAAAATTGTATCACTCTTTTTTATATTTCTCAAAAAAAAAAAAAAAAAAAAAAAAGAGAAAATTTGTTGTGCACTTATTCTTCGACACGCATCTATATATGCGCTATATGCTTCCTATATCCTGTGTATAGTTTTTTCCCATGATAATTAACTCCTTTCCTTTTTCCTAGATTTTTATTCATATTAAAAGAACCATAGGAATGTTGTAACAGAAAAATACTGTTTAATACGGAATTGTTAGATATGCAGTTTTTTTAAGGAAAGAATTATCATTAATACATTGTCAAAGCATTGTAAGAAGGAAAGATTTTCACGCAACTATAGGGAACACGTGTAGTATTGCAATTAATGCGCAATAAGGGAACAATTTTTTTTGCTCAACTGGAATTTGGATACGCTGTTCGGGATACTCTCTCCTGTATACCTCTCAAAATTTTTTTTTCTTTCCGAACAAATATGAAATATAGTGCGAAAAAAAAAAGGGAAGGAACAAACGGAACATTTCATTTTATTACCTTTTAATACCTATTTACGTATGCTTTGTGCAACTTATTTGTTCGATATAAATTATTTTTCGTGCTAATTCTCCTTCTCTCCCATTCAATTTTTTTTCCTTCTATGTGCATAATTTAAGAAGGAATGGTCAAAATAAATAATTACCGTACATAAGAAGAACTGTCAGCAAATAAAGTTAAAAAAGGAAAAACATTGTTTCTGCAAAAAAAAAAACTCTTAAAGGGAAGATTTGCGAATAACTAAATTCCCACACAATAAAGTTGCTAAAATGAAGAATTATGAGCACAATTTTGCACGCATAAGCACTATACCACAGAATGGTTCACATCTGTTCTGTACTACTTCCAAATGAGAAAAGGGGGGGGAAGTAGGAAATTTATACACTCTCCCTCCCTATACATATTACCTTAACCATGAAGAAAATTTACCTTTTCTTTAGGAAAGGAACTGTTCTCTGTCGAAATTGTCCCCCCAAAGGGGAACCTTTGTCCCCCACAGGGAAGAAGGATGTTGCCCCCCTTTTCCTTACCTCACCCTAACCCTTTCCTTCCTCTTTCCTTTCCTTCCTCTTTCCTTTCCTTCCTTACACCACCTCCTTTCCTTACTTCCCCCTCCTTACCCTTCCTTCAACCCTCCTTGCCTTCCTCTTTCTCACTCTCTCCTTCCTAAAGAAGGTTGTTCTTTCCCTTCCTTCTCATTAGGAAGGATGTTGTTTCTTCCTCCCTTAAGAAGTGTTGTTCCTTCCTTTCCTTCAGGAAGGAAATGTTGTTCCCCTTGGGGGAGGAAGAAAATTTACTATTACCATCACAAAGCGCTAGAACTAACAGTCTACAATGTTCTACTTACCATGGAGAAACATATTGTTTGAACGGAATGTGCACTGCCCTGTCCCATTCAGGACAGGGCATAATGCATTTATTTATAAAACATGATGTCGCAATAATGAAAGATGCATACATCCCCTATATACACACAGTGTGGAGTGTGTGTATATAGAGCAGTTGTAGTAGCTGTGTATATACACTGCACTGTGTATGTGTACCACTTTTTATGTGTATACACATTTTATTAAAAAACTGCTGTTCCATGCTTCCATTCTTCCATGGTTGTAAGTTCAGTTTGGTTAACTACACCATAATGGACACCCACAATAATGGACCTATCATATAATGTCCGTTCCATATAGTGTCCGTTTCACAATGTGATGTGTTCCATATGGGGGAGTGATGAATGCTATGGCAACGCACATAAAAATTTAATACAATAATAAGTAATTTCCTTCCTTCCATTCGTAAAATATGATAACTACTTCATTACACGTGGAATACGATAAAAAAGGGGCGCATGTACATGCATGAATAGGCGTGTGCGGAACGCGGATTATTTACATAGGATGTGTGCATGTATGTACGCAGCATTGTAAAATGTATGTTCATTCATTTATTTATTGTTCCTATAACTGTACCTTACGATGAGTACCTACATAATGGAGCAGTGGAGGTTCATATATGTATGATCATTCCATATATATATGTATGTACATACTGCTGCAATACACATAGAAGGTAAGGGAGCGCAGGAGGGAGGAACCTACACTTCTTCCTTCCATTTAAATTCCTTCCCTCCACTTAACTTCCTTTTAACTTTTTTTTTAACGTTTTTTAAAACTCAAAACCGGGAAGGAAAAAAAAAAAAAAACAAACAAATATATGGATGAATGAGTATATAAAAAATGTATAATATGGATTTTAAAGTAAAAAGGGGGTGGGGTGGGGGAAAAAAGAAGGTCAGTGTCACGGCAGTTTAGGTAGCATATAATGTAATGTATATATGTTGTAGTGAGTCCCTTAAGATATACTTATAGTAGAGGAGGAAAAGAAGAAAAAAATAAAAGGAATACCTTAATGCATAAAAAACATAATCTACATTAAAAAGAAGGGAGAGAAGGAACAGCTTAGGTAATACAATTTATATTTTATATAGAGAAGTTATTTGTAGTGTACTCACCAGAAAGGAAAAGAATAAAAAAAAAAAAAGGAAGGGAATGAAGAGAAAATTATTATTATTGAATGATTATACGAATAAGGGAGTAACTGTACTACAGAGTGTTCTTACAAGAGCGCATATGTACTTTTGTTCTAAGCATAATGCAATTCTCTGTGTTGAATTTTTCGCCTGTATCTTGCTCATAAAATAACGCCACTTCAATGAGTATAAATTGATATACACATTTAAAAAGGGGGGAAGAGTGTACTATGCATATGCATGTACTATACTACAAATATGTGTGATCAATTTTTTAATGGGCAATCTCCCCTTCCTCCAAGCAAAACAACAATAAAACATAAAATAAGCAATGTACCTACATACACACATATATATATATGAAAATTCTTTTTATCCAAAGAGGGGAAGGGGTGCATGCACATTATTATATGTATATGTAGAAGCTAAGGCGTGTAAGTAGTAACATAACGTTCTCAGTAATCGCGCAAAATCGAACCATATGGAGCATGCATAAAGAAGGAACGTGTATAAGAGAAAAAAAAAAAAAAAAAAAATTTTTTGTAATTACATCTCCTCTCTCTTTCTGTTATTCTTATTTACATTTGGGACCCTGTGCTCAGTTGTTCCTACATTTTTGTACCTTAATTATGGGAACAGGATGATTTAATATACATACGTATGTAATGTGTTATTTTGTTACTTTTGGAAGAAATTAATGAATGTGTAGTGTTGTTTTCACAGAGAGAGAATGCAAAATTTTGACACATACTCATATTCATACTCATCCATATTCATATACATAATCATTATGGAACATGTGAAAAATGTTCCCACACACATATATATTACAAATGTATAAATATATATAGGAGCAACACAACACACATTTTATAACATGAATTTATAATATATATACAAAAGCAACATACACATACATATGAACAATGACAAGCACAATGGAAAGAAGAAGGGGAAGAATATTACAGGTTACCCCTCATTTTTATTTATCATAGATAGGAGTACGTCATTTATATAGTATTCTATGTGCAATATAGGGGGAAATATAAAAGTGTATATAACACTTGAACTATATTTATAGGAGGAAGAGGAGAACGATCCCGTAAATAAACTACCTTCCAGGAAGTTATATAGGGAGTTGGATGAAAGTACAAGTACAACTTTTTGTGAGCTTGCAAATGCAGTAAGGAGTACACTGGGGCCTTTTAATAGTATAGGGGGAGAATATAAGAACGGTATTTTGCGCGCCTGTTGTGCCACATCAGAAATGGGTACGGGGAGTACAACGAAGAGTGAACGTTACAACTTCCTGTACTATTGGTTAGGTGATAAAATATGGGACAAACTGCAGGAAGGTAGCAATAGGGAAACAGACTTCACAGGCATAATGTTCTCAATATGCGAAGACATAAAGAGTACATGTGGAAATCCAGGATATCAGATTCTTTGTGGAAGTGTTAACAGAAACATATTCAATGAGGGAAAAATAATATATGATTATGTTAAGGATTATACAGCTCTACAAGGTTATGTAAGTACTGGGGCAAATTCCTGTGGTACACCTTATGAACAAAATATAGTTAAAATTAAGGCAGCATGTGCAACTGTAAATGGGAGATGTCCCCGTATGCCCACAAATAGGGACCCATATTGCGCCTGGTTTAGGGAGAATGAGGACAAATGCAGTGACGAAGAATTAGGGAAATTACCGTGCTCCACTCCAAAGAAACCTTCTGCTGGAGATGACTTCGACTTAGGTGACGCCGTCGTAGATGGTAAGTGACAAATGGAGGTGTGTTTGACCAGAGGGGTAGATTGTGTTATATTGTTCTATGGTATGGTGGTAGGTGGGTTGTTAGGGTGGTGGTAGGTGGGTTGTTCGGGGGGGTAGAATGGAAGGAAAATTGTTAAGTGGAAGGATGGTTGTTAGGTGGAAGGATGGTTGTTAGGTGGTAGGTGTGTTGTTCGGGGTCGTAGGTGGTAGGAAGGTTCTTAGGGGTGGAATGTGGTTGATGATAGGTGGGTTGTTAGGGGTGGTTGGTGGTAGGTGGAAGGGAGAAAGGTTGTTAGGGGTGGTAGATCGGTGGTGGAAGGAAAGTTGTTAGGTGGTAGGGTGATAGGTCCGTTGTTAGGGTGGTAGTAGGCGGAAGGAAGGTTCTGTTAGGGGTGTTAGAATGAAGGTTCTTAGGTGGTAGATTGAAGGAAGATTGTTAGATGGTGGTAGGTGGGTTGTTAGGGTGATGGTAGGTGGGTTCTTAGCTGGTGGAAGAAAGGTTGTTAGGGGTGGTAGGTGGAAGGAAGGTTGTTAGGGATGGTTGGGCGGAAGGGAAGGTTTTTAAGTGGTAGTTGGTTAGTGGTAGGTGGGTTTTTAGGCGTGTTAGGGTGGAAGAAAGGAAGGTTCTTAGGGGTGATAAGTGTATATTCCCCCTTGGGGGAAAGTACACCCGAAGGGTGTAATTAAAAAAAAAAAAAAAAAAGAAAAGAAATATTAGTTTGAAATAACCTTTCGTATTTTTCTTTCTCTTTAGGTGGAAGTGACTGTTCACCATCACCAGAATCCTGTGTTTCAAAACCCAAACCAAATCCTAATCCAAATCAAGCTGGTAGTAGTGGTTCTTTTTCCGATGCCGATTTAGCAGATGGTGTCTCTGGTGGGGAGGGCAAAGGAGGGAGTGACGGTGGTGGTAGTCACAGAAAAGAAGGGGAAGAGGGTCCTGCTAGCAGCAACGTCACATCCATTGCAATTCCTTCTGCATTAACTGCAGTAGGACTTCCTGCCTTGGCATACATTTTTTACAAGTACAAACCTTTCTTCTTGAGGAAGCATAACCATTCTGGAAGAAATAGAAGATCCATTAGGAAGGAATTTAATGAGTTTGATGATGACGACGACGACGGTTCTTCTACAGAAGGTGCCTCAACAATTGCTTCATCAGAATATTCCATCCCATATATTTCATCGTCTACATAAAGAAGGAAGGTTGTTAATGGTGGAAGGGAATGTTGTTAGCTGGTAGGATGAAAGGAAGGTTGTTAGGTGTTTGGTGGGTGGTAGGTGGTTAGGGTGGTAGGAATGTTGTTATGGTGGTGGAAGGAAGGTTGTTAGGTGGTGAAAGGAAGGAAAGGAAGGGTATTAGAAGGAAGTGAAGGGAAAGGTGTGGAAGGAGTGTTTGTTAGAAGGAGTGGGGGTGAGTGTGAGAGCTTACTGTAAAGGATGTTATATGAAGGGGGTGTGAGGGAGTAAGTGTGGGCGCCAGTGTGGAGTGGTGAATGACGGCGTATTAGGGGTGAAGGAAAGACGAGGGGGCATTAGAATTAGGAGGGTGTTAGAGTGAAGGTTCAGGGTGTGAAAGTAGAGTGTAAGTGTATTAGAATGAAGGGTTAAGGTTGTGAGAGTAGGGGATTGAGTGTGGAAGAAAGAGTATGAATAGGAGGGGGATGTAGGAAAGGGATTGAAGGAATGAGAATGAAGGGACGAGAGTGAAGGAAGGGGAGTGAAAGAATAAGGAATGAAAGAAGGAAGGAAAGGAGGAGTGAAGGAAAAAGAAGTTATGGGAAGTGAAGGAAGTAAAAGGAGTGATGGAAATGAAGTGTAAGATTTAGGATTAGGGCTGTTAGTGTGTGGGGTGGTGAGTGTTATTGTGGAGAGAAGTGTGTTAAGGTGTGGATGTCAGTGTGGAGTGTTGAATGTGGTAGGTGTTAGGGGTGGTTTGTGGAAGGAAAATTGTTTAAGGGTGGTAGGTGGAAGGAAGAGTATGAATGGAATAAGGAAAGAATGAATAAGAAGGAAAGGAAAGAAAAGGAAGTGAAGGAAGTGAAAGATAGAGAGTGAAGGAAAGGGAGTAAAGGAAAGCAGGAGTGAAGGAAAGGGCGTGAAGGAAAGGGAGTGAAGGAAAGGGAGTGAAGGAAGGAGAATGAGGGGAAAGGTGTGAGGGATGTGATGTAAAGGAGGTGTGAGGAAGGTGGTGAGTGTGGGGGAATGAGTGTGTGAGAGTGTGTAAGGGGGTGAGTGTTGAGAGAGGGGGTGTTACATTTTTTTTTTTTCTCTTAAAAGAATTTTGACAGCTGTAAATGTTAATTTTTGAAATAATGTAATTATGTAATTAAAATATACTTTTTTTTAATTGAGATATATTCCATTTTATATATTTTATATTGTACGTTATAATAAAATTCTTTCTTCATTTTAAATTAGATTTACACATCTTTAAAATGAAAAAACAGCATTATATATCGCAAGTCACACGCAAACTACTTTATTAATGTTTACGAATAATATAAAAGGAAGAAATAATCTTAGAATCTATTAATATAAATAAAGGAAGAAAAGGAAATATTTCATTTTTTTACCTTAAAAAAAAAGAACATACACTCACTTTTAGTCTACTATTTATTTTTAAAAAAAAAGAAGCAAAAAAAGCACAATGATTTTCTCCGCAAAATACTTCCTATTCATCTTTGTACTTTACTCCTCGTGGGCGCAATATCCACGTCATGTAAGAGATAGTAGCAACTGTTACACCTTCTAAAAATTTTGCGCATAATAATTATTATAATAAATTTTTACGCTTTTTTCGCTAAAAAATTGAAAAAAAAAGGAGAAAAAAAAAAAAAATTTTCCACCACCATAACAATTGTCCCTCCTACCAACCACCCCTAACAACTCTTCTCTTTCTTTCTCTTTTTTTTTTTTTAGGTCCTAGTGCACGCAACCCCCTCATGGGGAAAAACCACGTCATCAACATGGAGCGCAAAATGGGGAAGTACCAAGTCATCATCATGGAATAAAGGGCGAGGAAGTGGATGTTTATATGATTTATATGATTTGCCAGATGGAAGCACCATAACCACCGTAGGATCATCATTATCTACAAGTGGAAGTAGTGTAAAAACAAAACAGTGGGAGAATAAAGACCCTTGTGGTCGCAGTACAAGTTCCTCCAGGAACAACACAAATGAACGACCACCATCAAAAAATAAGGACCCATTCGGTAGCCATCGATACAAAAAATCCAATTCTAAAGAATCCCTTCTTAAAGAATATACACCACCCACAGGAATTCACCTTCCTGAAGAAAATTCACCACCCAAAGATTTACTCCCTGAAGATTCACCACCTAACAACCCACCTACCACCCCAAACGACCTTCCTGAAGAGTCACCATCTGAAGGTGATTTACAACAATCAACACCTAAAGATTTACCATCTAACAACCCACCTGAAGATTCACCCCCTGAAGAATTACCACCCAAAGAAAATTCACCACCCACAGGAATTCATCTTCCTGAAGAATCACCACCTAAAGATTCACCACCTAACAACCTTCTTTCCACCACCCCTAACAACCCACCTGAAGATTCACCAGCTGAAGGTGAATTAAATAATTCACCACCCAAAGGAATTCACCTTCCTGAAGAATCACCACCTGACAACCTTCCCACCACCCCTAACAACCCACCTGAAGAATCACGCCCTGAAGAGTCAAACTCTGAAGATGAATTAAAACAATTACCACCTGAGGTGGAATTAACAAAATCAAAGTATGAAGCAAACCATCAAGAAATGAATGAAGAAAAGAATGAAACATCATGTTCGAAGAAAAAAAGTTGGCGTGACCGATTTTTGTGTAGATTATTTCGTGGAAAGGTCAAGACCCATGAATGGATGGCCTTCCTATTAATTATGATCATTCTTCTTATGTGGATTCATATTCCTATAAACTCGGCTCTCGATTTGTTTAAAAATTCGGACGCGCCTGGTACGATCTCAACTACCGGCATACCTATCTACACAATATTTGTAGTAATCGGGTTCCTAATCTTCTTCCTACTGTTAATATTTTTGTTTTCGAAGGAAGGAAAAAATTTGTGCAAGAGAATATTAGGGTGCAGGACTCCTAAAGAACAGGTTGCTCTACTTAAAGAGATATCTGAAAAAATTGAATGATCGGAAGGGTTGGAACGAAGGTTGTTAGGGTGGTGGTTGGTGGAAGGAAGGAACGTAAGGCCCCTTCTTTATATTAGTATGTATATAGCGCCATTGTTGCTCCTATTCTGTGCTATGCTATGTTATACCCTTATGCAATAATTCTGCATAGTTCGAAAAATTAAGATTGTCATATTTCTATGTACGATATGTATAATATGTGTGTATGTGTAGTTCCGCCTGTTTATATTGTTATGTTGTTATGTATAATTTTTTAATTCCACCTTAAAAAGGAATAGCATTATTTTTTTTTTTTTTTCCTTAATATATACACAAATGCTTTGTTTATATATATTTCACTGTCTGTTTATATAATTAATTATTTATTAGCATTATAAAGAAGGAAAGAGAACTCACATTATAGAATGGAAGAAAGGCGGGTACGTACGCCCTTCTATTATATATATATATATATATGATATATGTGTATATATATGTGCATATTTATGTAATCCATAAAGACGCCCCCCCTTTGGACTTCCTTTTTTTTTTTTTTTTTTGAAGCATTCTACATGTGCATTACATATTATATATATTTGTATAGTAATTAACGTATGTATCGAGTATGCTTAATGTCTATTGAACAGTATGTAAGAAACTTTTCCACTTTTTTTTTTTTTCCTTCCATTCAAAAGGCACCTATTTCTCATCTATGAGTTGTAGTAGTAGTAGTGGTGTATGGGATGGAATATTCGGATGAATTTATTGTTGTTGAGGTGTATTCGGCTTCTGAGAGTCCATCAAAATGGCGCTGCATAGTAGATCCTTTTTTTCTTCTATTGTTGCTTCTTCCTCCATTTGTAGAAGAATGGTTACCAAACCAAGAAGAAGGTAGAAGATTATACTAAGAAAATTTTTTAAAGAGGGGAGGTAGGGTAAAAATGTGTGTTATATATACACATGTGGAAGTATATATACATATATAAGTACACATATATATGCGTGTACATATATATTTATATGTATATATATGTATCTGTATTCATATGTATATAGCTCTATTATAATAGTAATTGTATGTCCTATTACTTACTTTATATAAAAGGGCAGTGACCAATGGAAGACCGACTAGTGTGCCAACAGCAGAAGTGACCACACCAGGTACGATACTACTACCACTATCATTACCCTCCTGTAGTGGTGATGCAGCAAGTTCTGAAGGTTTTGAAGAAACTGTGCCAAACAGAAATTGAGATTTGCCTCATCTTCTCCATTTGACGGAAGTTCCTCTCCTCCGGATGTTGCCTTTTCTTTCAGTTATGATGGTGGTGGGATAGTACCACCACCACTATCACCACTAACACCATTGACATTATGTTTGAAGTTGTCCCAAAATTTTTTAAAGTAATCATCTAGATTAGATGACCCACGTGCTTTTAATTGTCCATAAGCATGATTAGCTCCACCACGTCCATCAGCTCCAACTAGATAGTTCTTATAGTTCTGAAAACACGAGGACTCACAGGATCCGCAATTCTTTAGTTCATTCCATATAGTTCGGTAGTCGTAATAATAATCAAATAACTGTTTCTTCTGGGGGAAAAAATCTGTGTTAATTTTTCTGTTTACAGCACTGTTTGTACACAGTTCCTTGAATCCTTCGAATGTACTGAAGATTTTTTGTATAACTTCCTTAAGTTTAGCATTTCCTCCTTCCAATTTGTTATGTAACATATCCCCTAACCAGAAATAAAGGAAGTCACAAATTACGGTGCACGATTGTTTCTTCGCGCTTAGTGCAGATATGTTGCACCGAGCTTGCGTAATTTTCTTGAGACATTCTGCGCCACCATCGGAAGGGTCTTTTAATTTACCTTTCAAAATATTCCATATTTCTGTTTCCCAGGAACTCAATTTCGGACATGTATTTTGGTCATTTTCTTTGAATTTGTTATATATTTTTTGTGAAGGTAAATCTTCCACTTTGCATTGCTGTTCCGGATCCTCCTATGAATGTGGAATTGACCAAAAAGGGTGGGGGGGTGTATGTATACTCTTATTTCTTTTATTTATTACATTATACATAGAGAATATTATATTCACCACATGAATATACACCTTACTTCATGTAATAAATGAAGTCGGTATTACATGCGTCACCATTGTTTATGTTTATGTGGACATATTTTTTACCCAAATAAATTTATACTAAGAATGTGTTGTTCATATTTCCGTAATGAACACATGTATGAGAATTTTGTACATATTATAGGATGATTATGAACACCATAAAATTTGCACTTTTCTTCCATTAATGATGATGCACATATATTTGCTTAATTTCTGCATAGCGGTAACACATACATGTACATGTATGTCGAAATCATTATATGTGTATACTTAAAGTAGCTACATGAATAGTTAAGACGGAAAAAAAAAAAAAGCAAATAGGAAGAGCGCAAAGGGACCATTTCCCTTTATGTTCATTATACTATTGAATTGTATTTTACTCTTCATTACATTGTATTATTATTTATATCATGTGTTCCTTTTCAGCTACTCCTTCACATATATAATAATACGATTTTTCCCTTTTAAATAAAAAATTGAGCATGCATTATTCATTTTATGTTTTATTGTTATTACTTAAAGAAGGGTTATTAAGGGTTCCTAGCATATATTGTGTACTCCATATACAATGCATTCCTCCCTCCCTTCAGCAATGTGTACTTGCATTATTCAATATTTATTGAAAAGTAGCTCAACTTATTGGATCAGAATTAACTACATATATAAGAAAGAAGAAGAGGAGGAAGGAGGAAGGAAGGAACTGTGCATGGAATTATACTTATATATATATGTGGAAGCAGGGGAAAATATTCATGAATGTTTATATACATTTGCTATAATAATAGTGCTGTGCTCCTTTTCTTCCCCATATGGTGCGCATACACACCGTCCTTCTTCTTTTTCCTTTTTATATGATAATTTTTTCTTCCCCTAAAACAAAAAATTTTTAATTTTTTCATTCGGATTCGAAAAAAATATATTCTATAATACGTGTGGACGTTTAGCACATCACTTTCCCCTTTCTTCCTTCTCTTTTTTCTCTTCCTTTCCTTTCCTTCTTTTTTGCATTTGTTGAATTTGTAATTATGTCCTTATATTTATGGCTGTTTCTTCATCTATTTCCTCCTTTTTCTTTTTTTAACTTCCCCTTCTTCATATTCTTCCTTTCTTTTATTAAATTTTCCTTTATCTTTTTCCATCTGAATATATTTATGTGGACATATGTGTGTGTAAAGAATTTTTACATGTCCACATTTGTGTAATTTCCTCTCTGTGTTGGGACACTTAGTAGTGTAAGTTATTATAATTAACACTGGGGAAAAAACATTTTATCTAGGGATGATAACCTACATTACCTAGGATGATAACCTACATTCCTGCGTTGCCTTTGCTGTTGTTGTCGCTGTCTTGCATTATTCGTTGTTCTTCCTGTACTTGTAGACTGCACATCAAATTCTGATGCTGTGGAATAGTCTGTTGTGGAATAATTTGTTGTGGAGTCACCTATTGTTGTTGAATCATCAAGGTGGTGACGTCCAGCGAATGATCTTCTTCCTCTGTTACTTCTGCTCCTACTGTTGGTGTTGCTGCTGCCTCGAAAGTAGTTACTTATCCAAGAAGGTAAAAGATTATACTAAAAATTGTTAAAGGGAAAAGAAGAGGGTGAACATGTATCATATATATACATGTTTGTATGTATATATATATACATATATATGTATATATGTATATGTGTGTGTGCATGTGTGTATGTGCATATTTCAAATAGATAGTGGTAATTATAATTGTAATGGTAATTATAATTGTAATGGTAATTGTAACCTTATACAGAAGGAGGGAAATGAGTCCAAGTCCTATTGTAGTGGTTGTACCAAATATAGCAGGTACGGTGCCTGTAGGGGTGTTGGTAGAGGAGGTTGGATTAGTGGGATGTTGTGATTGTTCCACCGTATGTGCGGGTTCACCTCGTACTACGAGAAATTTCTTTCCCTCAGCTTGGAGGTGCCTCTCGGCTGGTTTATCCTCTGGTCTAGTGTCTGTGTTACATCCCTTCTTTAATAGTTCTTCATATTTGGTGTCCGTGAACATTTTTCCGAAGTCTGTACAATAGTCCTTGCTACATCCATCATCGGTGCATTCTGTTTCCATGGCTTGGTAAGCTTTATAAATGTTATCCAAATAATTGTGTACTTCCTGATCACAGTAGTTCTTACTAAGATCTAGGTGCCCCCTTATATTTCCATAGTCCGTGTAGTACTCATATAAGGTTTTCATATGGCCAAAAATAGTTTGATCAATGTCAGGGTATATGATTCCACACTTCCCCCCTTTAGGGGGATTGGTTAATTCTTCGTAAATGGTCCTCATGATTTCTTCCCATGATTTACTTCTATTATCGGCAGTTATTTTACTCCCTATCCAATAATATAAGTAATTGCAAATTGGACTATACAACTGATCCACCTTATTGTCCATTACTGCATAACACCAGGCTTCCGTCATATTGTCCTTATATCCCATGGGACTCAGTTTATTATATACCTCATTCTTCTTTTTTTCCGCATTCTCATTCATGTATAATTTCCAGCAGGCATCTGTTTCTATATTAAATTTATTATAATACTCTCTCCTTGAAGTTAAGGAATCGTTCAAGTCGTTTCTCTACAAATATAATTAATAGGAGTACATGTATTCCCCCGTGTTTTTCGTCCTTACGTATTATATTGTATACAGAATATTTTAGGAATATTATTTATGCGTACACTTCGAAGCAGAAGTAGCTGACCGTGAGCTTATTTATCGCCATTGTTCTATGTGTACATTCTTCTGTGTATATGTATATACCAATTAAATTTGTGTTATAAAATGTATTCTTCATACATTCACACAAAATAAATATATGTAAGAATTTCTGCTTGTTCTGTAATGATTATGAAATGAATGAACCAGAGTGTGTGTGTACGTACATATGTATCAAATTTTTTTTATTTTCCTTCCAATTAATATACATTCCTTAATTCTTTAAGGGTGACGTTAATGTATTGTATATATATGGGTGTATTAAATTATTATATACATAGGCACGTAACTTCCCTTGGGGTGAGAATTTCTGCACGAACTCTTAACAGATGTTTTACTGATAGTTTAGAGATCAGTAAATATTGCTCATATGTAGTGTACAGTTCACTCGCATGGTATATTAATATATTTTCCCTTCCTTTCCTTCCTTAGGAAGGTAATGTTCCCTCCTTTCCTTCCTTCCCTTCCCCCCTAGGAAGGTTGTTGTTCCCCTTTCTTTCCCTTCCTTCTTCAGGTAAGGTATTGTTCCCTTCTTTTCCTTCCTTAAACCTTCATTCTTTACACCTGAAACCTTCCTTCCTTATACCTTCCTTCCTTAAACCTTCTTCTTCCTTACACTATTCTTCCTTCTTTACAGTTTCAACCTTCCTTCCTTATATTCTTAAATCTACCTTCTTCTTTTCTTCTTCCTTAAACATTCCTTCTTTACACCTTTTCTTCTTCTTTTTTTCTTGCTTAACCTTCTTTTTCTTACCTAAACCTTTTTTTTTTTTTTTTTTCCTTTTTTTTTATACACCCTTCGGATGTACCCTTCCCTAAGGGAAGGGACCTTCTTTCCTTCAACCCTAACAACATCATTCTAACATCGCTAAAATCCTGCACTCTAATACCCTTACACCCCTTCATTCTACCACCCTCAACAAACTAACACCCCTTCATTCTACCATCCTCAACAAACTAACACCCCTTCCTTCCAGCCCTAAGAACCTTACTCCTATCCCTAAGAACTGCACCCTCCTGCACACATTCTTCCCTTCCTTTTTTTCTTCTTTTCTTTCTTTCCTTCTTTTTTTTTTTTTATTTTTTTTTCTTCATTTTTGATTTTCTTTCTTCCTCTATACCCTTCTACCCAAAACTGCACCATCCCGAACACTTCTTTAAACACCTTCCCTCTAAGTGCACCATCTTGCACACATACTCCCTTCCACCCTTAACACCCAAATCTACATCCCTCTGCACACCTTCCTCCCTTCCTTCAAATTTGTTTGTTTTTTTTCTTTTTTTTTCTCCTTAAAGGAAGTGACTTTCCACCTACCACTCCTAACAACCCACCTACCATCTAACAACCCACCTACCACCCCTAACACCACCTTCTTTCCATTCTAACACTCACCTAACAGCCCTCCATTCCTTAGGAAGTACCTTCCTTCCACCACCACTAACAACCTTCTTTGCTGACACCCCTTAACAATCTTCCTTCCACTCCTTCCCTTTAGTATAAACCATGGTCTTCTTGCTTTGGAAACCACTCAAGTGGAAAAAGAAAGAGAAGTTCAAGGCAAGAAGAATTTGACGAATTAACAGAAACTTCCACAGTAGGCTACACGGACAGTTCGGAAACAAGTTCCATACTTGATTCCATTGCAGTAAGTTCCACTGCATACAGGAGACCGTCTACACTAGGACAATCTACCAGGAATGGAAGAACAGGCACAGGAACAAATAATAATAGTACACTAGGTCATCGACAAAATATAGGTTATGGTCGCATGTAAGACCGTCGCTATGTAACAAATTGGAATGTTGAACATTGCAATGTAATATGTAATGTTTCCTTCCTCCTTCCCACTTAATATAAATGACCACCGCTCGAAGTCCGCATAGAGTTTATAATTAGAGTGTCTAAGGAAAGAAGCAAAATAACCATTCTTCCTTTTTCTTCCCATCCCTCCATTTTTTTTCTTTTTCATTGTACTAAGGTGTTTATGTTCATGTGTAATCAACATAAGTGAAAGAAAAAAAAATGTTCTCAGTTCACGGACGTGTTGGTAAAATTTTTTTATTGTACATCTAAAATGTTCATTAATTTTGTTACAGGTCTCCATATTTGTAATTTTTTTTTTTTTTTTTATTCCTGTTCCAGTAAAACAGGAATATTAAGCTGAATACTAGGGAAAATTGCATCATTCGTAGAAATGTGCATTCGTCTACTCCGGTGCTAATTAGCCAAAAGTGCGAAAAAAATTCATGCACCTGCGTAACCTCCTTTATGCAATTAACTTCTACTTTGCTGTTTCCTTTTTTTAACCAATTTTGCCATTACTCCGGCCTGGTCTTTCCATATTTTGCAATTCCCGAAGTATGGCCTCTACACAATTTTAATATAATTTGAACGGAACTGATAAGAATATCATGACAAGGATTTGAATACAGCTTGCTTAACGTTCATTTATTAAATGCGAAAAGGCTAAGCGGAATATTTCTGTATACATAGTACACATTGCTGTGCATGTTTCTTATTGCAGACGTTTAAATGGAACAACTTTATTTCCTTTTGCATTTAAGCACTTTACGTCAAAGCGCAGTTTCTCCCTTCCTGTGTGCAGTAGGAAGTTTTAAGGTTACTACGAAGCTAAATCTTACACAAAAAAAACAAAACAAAGAAAAATATACACGAACAAGAGGGGAATGGAAATACAAAGAGCAGCATGTATGCAAGTGTGCACTCACTTTCCTTCCCAAACGTTCACGTGGTACAGGAGGGTGTGACATAGTTGTTACATAAAACACCTTTACGGTTAGAAAGGGGCCCACGCAAGGTTCAGGCAGTTGGAACAAACAGTTTTTACTCTTCCGTTTCGTGAATTTGCATCTTTTAACAACTGAACACACGCATAAATATATATGTGTGTGTACGTATGTGCGTATGCATGTGTATATGTATAAAGCACACCTGCCCGTGCATGCCAAGAACACCCTAATGAACACTTTTGGAAGGTGAGGTATCCAACGTGGCGCTTCTAACAGCCTGCTCCGCTTTCGACTCGATGCTCCGTATTACATGCTTTATATTTCTTCTCTCCATGGAATGCAATTTATGTATAAAATAGCCATTCAAAAAAGAAAACGCAGAAAAGAAGTACAGGAAAACGACATTCGACAGGGTTATATTTTTCAACACATCATTAGATTTTAAGCTTTTAAAACCGGAAATATCTTCTAAAATAGCTATATTTAAAAAAATTGCAACACAAAGGTCAATAAAGCCATTTAATAAGTACCCGTGGTAATTGGCATCCAACAACGAAAAGAAGGTGCAAGATATGGAAACAATTTGAATTAAGTAGACGCTATTATTACCAAAGAGAAGATACGTTATAAAATAAATTAATTGTAGACCAATAAATCCTATATAAAATTCGCGCATTATTCTTAGCAGCTTCCTAATATTTAAAATGTGCTCACTATTTACTACTTTTAGTAACTTCTCTTTACTTTTGCTGACCTGCACAACAGACAGCATTTCACTTTCCTTCTTATTTTTAAAATCTTCATATGACATATTTATATTCAGTTTTTCATCTATCGAGTATTCAGAATCTGTTGTGGTTATTTCTGATGTTGCGTAATTCTCATTTCGTTTTCCGTTTATATATTTTTTCTTTTGGTGTAATAGACTGTTTAGTGAATGGTACGTATTAATTTCGGGTATATCTTTTAGTGCCGTCTTGATTGATCCCTCTACGTCATACGCGTCACCATCATAGGTACTTATGACTTGATCTTTCCCTTTAGTGTTCGCTACCTTACATTTTTCATTTCCCATTTCGTCCTGCATTTTTTCTTTTCCATTTTCGTGTAAATTTTCAATGGACAAAGAGTTGGATTCGTTAAAATAATCACGTTCCTTCTGCGTAAGATATTCGTTCGTGTTGAGGATGTCTGCAGGCATCTTTGCATCACGCGCGTAGGGTTGTTCATCCAGATCTACACTTACGCTTACACATTTCGATTTGCATTTCTGTTCACTTTTGTATGTACCTCCATTTGTATCCCTCCCATATTTATATTTATCTGATTCTCTGCCCCCTTCTGTACTGCTCACCCTTTTTCCCTTTACCATTCCCTTTATGCTTTGCTTCTCATCGGAGGAATTACCACCACTTTTGCACCTGCGACGTTCCTTCTTCAGGTGCGAAACGTTAAACGTTTTCTCATCGTAGTAAAAATTTGAGTCACTTCCTGGAATCTGTTCTAGGTCCTTGTGCGTCTTTTTCTCCTTACTGTGGTGACGCTGCTGTTTCGTCTGTGCATTCCTATCGATATGTTTTATTTCCGTCAATTTAGTGTCCTTCCCATTTTGGTGGTTCATTTTTTTGCCAACGTTACTGCCTCCAGTTTGGTACGTGGGAATCAAATTAGATGAGGATACATCTGAGGTGTTATTTGAAAAGTTCGAGTTTGAAAAGTTCATATTGCTTTTTCCCTTGTCTGAAATTTTGTTCATACTAAAATAAAAGTTGCCTTCATCACTTTCCTTTAAGACATCACTTTCGTCCTCAATTGATAATTTTTTTAACGTCTTTGCGTAGATATCATATATGGTATGTTTCTCGATTTTATGGTTGGAGTTGTGCCTTTTTATTTTTTCGTTTATTGCATGTTTGATGCTGCTGGAGGATTCCGAGTTATTGTTTTCTTTTTCATGGTAGAGAATTAGGGAGGTGATTTGCGGGAAGACGGGCGTGTCGTACAAATTGTTGCTCTGCGCGTTCATTTCGCTTACGTCATTTTGCAGCAATTTTTCTTTCTCCTTATTTTTGCTAAGAATCCTTCTGCTCTTTGTGCCTTTGTCTAACTGCGAGTTTAAGATTACTGCGCCATTTTCAACATCGCTGCCATTTTTTAGCTTTACCTTACTTTTCGTGCGCTTTCCCCTTTTTGACTTCTCATGATGAAATTCTTTTAACTTAATTTCGTTCAGCACTCTGTTAAAATCATTGCTGTTGTTTATGTTGACTGAGAAGTTATCGACTTCCGTGTCATTGTTTCTGCTTGCGCTTTTCACCATCGTTGCAGTTGTGTTGTTACCAAAGGGAGGGAAAAAATAAAGGGAAAATTATCGACGTAACAATGAAGCGGGGAAGCTGTTAAGCTTCGTTAATACGCATACAATTTTAAAAAAATTTAGACAAAAGTGTAAAGGAAAAAATTCGCTTGTACAAAAAAAATACTTTCCCCTTTTTACATAAATAAAAATGGCCGAAATTGCTCTCTCCTTGTTTTTGGTTAAGAGCAGAATGTTGAGATTATAGCTTTGGAATATAATTATAATTTTTTTTTTTTCTTTTATTTTAGCACGTGTGTATGTGTGTGGGGGGTGGGAAAAAATGTACAAGTTCGCATACGCGTCCGCATACATGTACACATGTGACCATGCACAAATGGCACAGCGATATACCTTTCAATATGCAAAAAAGGAAACGCGAAAAATCAGAACAAGTTGTTGAGCAACACGAGGAAGATCTGAATTAATGCTTTACGCAACAAACGGGGGGTATTCAGTGCTGCCGAAATTTTCATATGGGTTTCGCATTTTTAGTGGTGTGTCACCTTCGCAGAAATGTTCTTTTAGGGAATATTGTGTGCATACGCGCATATGCACATGCGTGTATACGTGAATGTTATTCATAAGCGCATGTTTACTCCGCACAATTCGCAATTTCCGATCTAGGCCTCCTTGCGCAATTTGCGCACATGTTAAAGGAACCAAGGAAGCACACCAGTGGAACGCAACATTCTTGCGTAAATTGTGCATTGTTGCATACCCACTGACCACACATGTGTTTTTAAAAAATTTTCCAATTTGTTTGGTACTCAACTGTACAAGAACAGCTTCCCGCTGCGATTAAGTTTTTCTTTTTATTAGCATGAAAGAAAAAAAATTCGATTACAGTGACGCATACTTCGGGAGAATATATTATTATCACTGATGCGATAAAGCAGGAGACAACTTCGCAGGGGGTTGGCGCACAACCGTTAACAAACACATATACTCCTTCGCTCTGCTTTCATTCGCCCAGTTAAGGCTCTGGAACACCCTCCTTTTCCACAAGGACGTTCTTTCTCATGTGTCATGCATTAAACGGCATATAATTTATCGTTTCCTTTTTGTCAAGTTTTGCGTTAATATAAAATTTAACTGTTTATGTTAAAAAAAAAAAAAGAAAAGAAAAAGCACAGTGTGTAGGGAAGCGAAATGAAAAGGTACAAATTGCTAATCAGCAAACACGCAACTGTGCAAGAATAATAAAGGGGTGGAAACAGGTTTCCTCCTTGAAAGGACTACCACCCTTCTCTCTCTCGATAAAACTTCCATCCATCTTGTCATGCCAAGAAAAGGAAAACACCATCCGCATATCCTTTAAAGTCCCAATTTTGTTCGTCTCCAGTGTCTTCTTTTCGTGTTATATCTAAAAAGGGGAAAGGGTAAAAACGGAAATTGCAGGAATACATTATTCGTAATGGTGACCAATGCTAACACGTGTCAGAATTGCCGCTTGCATCCCGCCCTATTGAAGAAATAAAATGTGCGCTTTTGCGTTACCTAATTTTTGTGTCCTTCCTCAGCCTGTACCAGTGGGGCACTGGTCTATTCTTCTTCCTGCATTTTCCCAATTTTTGCTTTAGTTTGAAGCTTTTAATGGATCCCTGCGAGGGGCAAATGGTGGGTAGGTGCATAAAAAGATATGTTCACATGGGGGAGAAATATATGAAGGAGTACCCACATGCATACGCTCAATGAGGAACACGCTCCTGCCGACGCACTGGAGTGGCCCTTCCAGTTCCTCCAGCGTTCATTTTAAGTAGTCACGCATGGTTGCGCGCAGTACATGTATGCAGATGTACATCCGTAAGAACATGCAAACATAGAAACATATATGTATATATGAATACAAGCTATGCGATGTTGCCCTTGTTTTCCCTGTGGAAAGCTCTTACTTACCATTTTGAAAAACGCGCGGGGGGGGAAGTACTAATTTATGCGAATGCTACTCAGCAGGGTTACAATTAGCATAAAAAAAAAAAAAAAAAAACCTAAATATGCAACTTGGCTTATCTGCGATTCGCGTGAAAGGCTAAATATATTTCAGTAAAGTAAAAAAAATGTTCGCAAAAAGTGTTGCAAGTATTCCTTTTTCTTTTCATTTACGTGTTAGGAAAAAAAAAATAAATAAAAAAAAAGAGTAATCCCACATATGCGCGGGGAAAAAAAAAATGAGTAAAATGAAACTCAAAAATGAGTGGGAAAAACACCGTGCCATATTAACAATAGCATAAAGAAATTCTCCCCTCTTGAAAAAAAAAAAAGAAACGAAACGAACGCATTAATTTACCCCCGAGAAAAAAGCAGCCCCTACACCTCTAACAGCGTGCCGCGTTTGCATCGCCGTCAGGCTCAACCTTAAAATTTGGTGCGCGTATTCTATACAAGCATAAAATCCTACATGTATGCAATACCGGCTTTATGCGCATTTTTTCTGGGTCGTCGCTCTTGATGACTAGCCACATTTTTTTCGTGCTTTTGCTTTTGTTTCCCATGTTGTGAGGGAAGCCCACCCTCCGTCGGATAAGATCATATCCCGGGGGGAGGGGGGTAAATCCTTCTGTGGGTGCGAAAAATTGCCCCGGCGTAAACGAGAAAAGGAAAGAACAGGATCGCTACGCACCTTTTCTTTTGCTATGTTACTTGGTAGAAAAATATGACGTTATAAAAATGTGAAACCCAGTAATATAAGAGTAACTAGTTCAGCACGCGTTTTACGCGAAATGATAAAAAAAACGGGAAAAAAAGTAAATTTGCATCATTAGTCAATAAACAACCTGACTGTTCCCCTCAAACCCCTTTCCAATTCCCATTCCCTATTTTTATCTACCCCTTTAAAAGGACTACTTTTTCGCATAAGATTTTTTTTTTATCAGTTATCAGTTATAATGCCACGAAAGGGGACATTTAGGCAACCCTATACGGTCAAAATGAAAACGCTATGTGCTGAGTTATCCCTTTTTTTTTTTTTTCTTTTTTCCCATTTTATTGTGTCAACACGATAGGCCCATACGTTTAGGTAGCCTATGTTGTACGCGTAATGCATAAAAAATTCATACGCGGGCAGAGCGCACACATACATATGATGGAGGAGCCGCGTCCTTCCCCCTTGTTCTCATTTTTTCCCACAAAAGTGGAACTTGCGAAATGGACAAAATTCCCTTTTTTACCCCTTCGCTTAATTTTGGAGGGTGCTTCCTCCTCCTTGCCTTTCCAAGCCAGCTATACACTTACCCCCTGAAAAGGGAACACTTCTTTTGGGGAAATACCCCCTTGGGATATTAATTTATGCATTTAAATGTGGGGACCGTGAAACAAGGGGAGCAAAAAACGCTTTCGGGTTGTGAAATGAAAGCGGAACAAAAAAAGGTTAAAGGTGGGGAAAAAAAAAAATGGTAAAAACAGGGTAAAGCAGGTTGACGTGGTAGAAGGGGCCCCAAATATCACGGTGCACCCCCTGACACACCTTGCCAACCTGCATTTAAAAACAGCTTAAAAAATTACCAACCGAGTAACGGCTGGAATCGCTTAAAAAATGAGCTCATAAAAACTATTCAAAAATTCGTGAATATCTGGGCAGTTGGCACGGATGCTTATCAAAAATTTCTTTTCTGTGTTCTCAGAACCCTGCAAAACGGCATACCCGATGGGTGCCACAAAAAGTGGAGACACATAATGGGTATGGTGCTCAGATACGAATAAGAAGCGCACACACACGCATGTGCATGACGCCCCTTTATATATATATATTTCTCTTTTTTCCCTTACACTTGCATCCTCGTGCACTTCTATGATCCCCTTGCACGCCTTCCCCGAGGAAACGTACAACTGGATAATTTCCCCTTGAAACGTAGACAGCATGCTTTGTAAAGGAGGAGAAAGAGAAAAGGGGGGGTTAAATGGTTAATGAATAAATGGTTCAACGGGTTGGCAGTTACATGAACAGACGAATGGTGGTGCGCCTGAGCTGTAATAAAATCGGCGCAAGAAAAGTTGCTGCGCTATTGATTGACTGGCAGGGGATAGATCTTATATCCTCTCCAGGCGGCACACAATTCTACTCTTATTTCCATCGCCCATACCTGAAATTGCTGCTACTTTTATACATATTAAAAACTGGTGAAGTACACATAGATAAGGAATCCAGCGTGATGTCGAAATTTCCCTTGATCAGAGTGTCCAGTTCCCTCTTCGTGGCCTCATTTGTTATGAACGAAGTTTCTAACCGTACAAGGCTGCGATGGGGTGGAAGGGGGTCGGCAGGTCAGAAGGGGGGATGGACAAACCACGCGTCCTGCGATGGTTAATAGAGGCACACTACAACAGTGATGAAATGCAGGGAGAGAAAAAATGGACGCACGCAACTTACCCTCCCTGGACATCGGACTTTTCCTCGGGGGTGTTGACATGAAAATCGAGCGTCAGCATTTTCGGCTTTTCTCCTACGTGGGAAATGGGAGAAAAATATGGGGAAAAATTGAAAAAATTGAAAAAACGGAAAAAATGGAAAAACAAGGGAAAAAAACGGTTACGCTAAGCGCCCCTTCCTTGCAACTTACCTTTCTCATAAAAAACCTGCTGCAGCATATTAGATCTAACCAGTTTAATAATTTTTAATTTTCCGTTTTTTCGGTAATTCCCATCCATCATGCCGGCTAGGTAATTCCACATTGCCGTGAATTCCTTCCGATTAACCTTCCTACAAACGCTGAAGTTTATTTGGTCCCCATCACCACACTTGACTTTTTTTATTTTTTGGTAAATCATATCGAGCTCATTCAGCATTTTCTGGCTCAAAACGATTGTAAACTTTTGCGGTTTATTAAACTGCTCTGCCTTGAAATCATATACTTCCAGGACATTGCTTTTTTCTTCATTCACAGTATCTGTTAGAGGTGTCACATCTTTTGTGTTTGCTTGCTCGTCTGCAATTTTTTCCTCACTCCCGCCATCCTTACTGGTACCCTCCCCCATGTGTTCATCCTCATTGAGGGGGTAATCACTCTCATCATCTTCGCTGACATAATTTTTAACCACATCAAAGGGGTGGTCCCCATTTTCCATGATTCCTCCAGACGTGTAATGCACGCTTCCCTTCTCATGCTGTTCCTCGCCATCCAGATTCTCCTCATCCAATTCGCTTATAGTGGAACAACCTTCCACAAATTCTTTCGCTTTTTTACCCCCCTCTTGTTCTTCAAAAATGTTATAAGCTCTATTTGTTACGCGAAAACTTTCCCCTTCTTGCGAATTACACACAGACAGAATTCCATTTTGACTATCCCTCCTCTCATCATTCGTGAAGGTCGTACTGCAATCGTCATGTCCCTTCTGTGTCAGGTATGCTTCTTCATCCTTTGTAGCTTCTCCTTCCTTTGTTGCTTCTTCATCCTTTGATTCCTCTTCTTCCTTTTCCGCTCCTTTTCCTTCGCTCAGATTATCCCCACCGTTACTGATATACAGTTCGTCATAGTTCATCTTACAAACATCGTCCAGCAGTATCCTATCGTACGTGATGATCTCCTCCTGGGCACATCTGCTCGTTGCCCCTTCCTGTTCCGTCTGGTGAGGTTCGTTCGCCTCATGACCTTCCGCGTTGGGTTTGCTGGGTAGTTCCGTGGGCGTTTCTACGATGGGTTCACCAATAGGCTGATATCCCGGGCTGCTCTCTTCCCTGTTGTCCCCACTTTTGCCCTCATGTTCCTCATTCGAATTGCCTACACCAGGTTCGTTAAATATTTCTCCTACAGTGGAATAAATACTAGTACTACAGTCCTTGCCGCTTAGGTGTCCATCCTTTTTGTCTTTGATCCTGTCGGCACGCTGGCTAGCCAAAGTTGCATTATTATCTACATCTACCACCACGGCGTCGTTCTCCCCATTTTCCACGTCCTCATTTTTTTTCGATTCATTGTACTGAGTAATGGACTCCTCAATATTTCTGATCGACATATCAATGCTCATTTCGATGACATTCTTCTGCTCCTCCTTTGCGTCATTTACACTGGGGGAATTCACCACCAGGTTTGAACTTTCCTCTGCAGACGCGTCGTCCTTCGATTGGTTGTTACTCCTATCGACTGCCATGCTTGGATACGAAACATCGCTTACACACTTATCATTAGCCGCTTCTTCGCAATTTCGTGGCGAAGGGTGAGAACCTGGATCGCTGAAATGGGTTCCCCCTGGAGATGATGCCCCACCGGGGGGAGGAGGACTGCACCCTGCTACAATGGCTGCTGCGCCTACCTCATTAGTACTTCCTTCACCTGTGTGCACATATACTGAATGCACATTTTCGATATTTTCATTTTCACGATTGATGCTACTTGCACCCTTTGGCGTATCTGCCAATCTGCTACTCTCCTCCGATCCTCCTACCACTGCATCTATATGACCTACACCCGGTGCAATATAGCTCTCCCCTGCAATTTTACTCTCACCAGTTACTTCCACGTAGTCTGTGTTTTCCTCGTCTGCAATTTCAATGCACATTTGTCCACTGGGCATGTACTGAGTCCCGTTGGCACATTCCCCCTTACTGTCATTACCATTAGGTTGCTTGTTACTCCAGTAAGAGTCATTCCTGTTATTTATTTCCATCTGGGGTGACGTCAATACTGTCTCATTATTGGATGCACCGGAGGAATGGTTCACATGGTCACTCTTCTTTTTTCTTGCCTTCTTAGAACTAGCCAACATATCTTTACCATTCACCTGTTCATTCGATTCTCCTACACCATCGACTTTTTTTCTCTTGTTGGAGCCTTTCACACATGTAGATTTCATCTGCTGGCTATTGTGCAGCATGAGCATGTTGGCTAGCTGGGGGTGCTGCTCCTGGTCATTGAGGCCATTCCCATTATACATGGAGACTTGCTCCTTATTTGTACTTTGCACCGTATACTGCAGACCGTTTTTCCTATTCGCAGATGCACTGCCGACTCCATTCTGAGGCGTATTTGTACTTCCTCCCATCGATATGATGTTATCATCATATAACGTGCCACCTATACTTGTCGACTTAGACGTGACACTTGCACCATCCTGAGGACGCAAGTTCCTACTTACACTGTAGGGTAAAGGGTTTGGGTTCTCTAACATGATCGCACTGGAAGATGCAGTAGGGGAAATACCTGACCCATTCGTGGAGTGACTCAAATTTGCACTTTTGCTAAGTACATTCTGCATGGAGTAATTCCCCGTCATGGCACTTGTTGCATAATTATTACTTAACCCCAATTGTCCCTGCATCACACCAACTGAGTTATTCTTCCCGTTGGTCTCCTTTCCCGTTTTGTTGAACCCACCGGAGGAGGACCCCGTGGAGGACCCTACATCAGCAGTGTTGCTTCCCTTCCTGGGGAAGTTATTCCCCTGCTTATGGGCCAAATTCATATCGTCTCTGCACAGCTGATTACTCGCACCAACATAGCCATTACTATTGTTACTGTAATATGCACCATTGATATTGTTACTGTCCCCCTTTTTGTCGCTCTCCATGCCAATTATTCCGCCCACCCCATCCATGTTCATGCTATTTATGAGCATATTAAAATTATGATTTATGTTAATAATATTTTTTAAATTAACGGGCGTCTTCTGGTCGTTGCTCTTTGGGGAGACATCCATTGCCTCGATGAACCTGTGTGGTCCATGCCCGCTTTTGCCATTTTCGGGTAGACCTTCATACGAATTGGGGAAACTTCCATTATTCTGCAGGTTAAGATTTAGACGGGGGTAGTTTCCACCATGTATGCTATTCTTGGTCAGATCAACTTGGCTGCCCACTTGGTTCAAGTTAAAATTACCACCAATGGTACTACTCGGGACGCTTCCGCCGTAGCCATCGCTAACCCCCATGTGTTGCACCGTAGCTTGTCCATAGTTCGAGGTACCCTTGTTGTACAGTCTGCTCATGTCTTGTGCCTGCAGGTTTTCCCCCGTGGGGAATGCTCCATTCGGCATAGGTACTACATTCTTCGGGTTGCTCACCCCGCCACTGGTGTTACCGCCACGGGAGGAACCCATCATACCGACTCCACTACTCACCTCAGATGCGTTCACCCGATTTGTGTTGTGCATACCAGGCAAGTTGTTACCAGATGGAATAACCTTGTTTAACTGGGTAGTGTCCCTTTTCGAGCTAGCCATTATACCATTGCCATTATTATGCACGTCATGGAAATTTCCCTTCTTCCCCACCAAGGGAAGTTCATTTTTATCAAAATGGGATGGAGATCCCCTACCACTACCCCCTGTGGGAGTGCCTAACAGTTCACTCTTTTGGCTCAAATGTGAGTCCACATTTTCTTTAACCATTATGTAGTCCCTATTTGGGTGATTTCCGTTCACCTCTGCAGGGTAGCAATTCTGGCCTTTGTCTTCGGGTAGCCCTCCACTTCTGTTCAGCGCCAGTAACTTATTATTCAGTGTCGACTCGTTCATCATTAAGTTGTTCGAGGTCACCTTACCACCTCCACTTCCATTGTTTAAGACATACCTATTATGCACTAATTCGTTTATACTCCCACCCGGACTAATAACATTGGCTGTTGCGTTTTTCACCTTCGTGGGGTTCCTCACCACACCCTGATTGTTGTACATAGAACTGGTCATACTACTCATAGGTGCAGTGCCGTTGGCCCCTTTTCCCATCATGCTCAATTGGGAAATGTCCCTCGTTGCCACTAAGGTTCGCGATCCTGGGGTATTAACATTGTCTGAATTCCCGTGGGGGATCGCTGCGCCTGAGTCTAGCATTCCTCTTCTCTGCATCTCCAAGAATTTCCTCGCATCTGCTAAGGTCAGCCTGTTCCCCTTGGTCATCTTCTTTATCAGGTCGTAGTTTGTGTTCATCTGGGCACCACTGACGTGGTTCACAGCGTACACGTTATTACTGCCATTGGAAATGCCACTGCCGCTGCCACTGCTAGCCTGGGCAAACTTCGCAGAGGAGTTGAAATTTTCGGGAGAGTCCAACTTTGATACACCCTTGTTCACCTCCCCCAAAACATTCTTCTTAAAATTATTAACATTCGCCAGGTTGACATTCGCCAGGTTAACATTCGCCAGGTTGACATTCGCCAGGTTAGCATGCCCCAGGTTAACATTTTTCATACCATTAATTCCGTTCGATAAATTGATGGAAATATTATTGTTAATTTTTTGTGTTATATTATTATTGTGCACGATTTGCAAATTATTGGTGACGTTATTGGTCATACTGTTTGAAAGACTATTGGTCAGATTGTTGGTAAGGTGATCTATTTCGTTGGCTGTGTTGGTCAAGGCGCTGGTTAGACTGTTCACCTGCCTGTTGGATACACTCATGGGTGAATTAATTGGCGAACTACCCACACCACTGTGCGTACTAGCGTTGTTCTCATTACTACGTGTGTACACACCAGTTGCACCGTTCATTGTGCCGCTCATTGTGCCGTTATTACTTATGGAAGGATACTCCCCCCCTTTGGGCGAGTACAAATTAGACGTATTCGCCTTAGAACCGTAAAGTGCCTTTTTCCCACTGTAATTCCCATTTGTGCTGTGTGTTGGGGAAGAAATATCCCCGCCGGATGTGTTCATTAGTGATCCTTGAAGGGCCATGTTGTTGATACCCCCCACAGTTGCGTTCATCTTCGTTGCACTTAAACTGCCACAATGAGTGGTGCCACTACCGTTAAGGTACTTACTGCTGCTTAGAAGTAATTTGTTTCCATTTAGGGAACTATTTTCCTGGTACAATCCTTTCGCCGCGTCGGCGCTGTTATTGTTTACCTTCCCGTAGGGGTTAAAGTGGACCGCTTGGCCGTTATTCGTCAGACCGTTAACCGAGCTAGCATGCACACCGGTCATGCCGTTATTGGCCTCCTTCATGGAATGTGCCTGATGGTAACCACTCATGTTATTCACCTGCACGTCGTGACTGTTGGCTGCGTTGGCCTGGTAGTTGCTTGACTGAATCAGGTTCATATTTTTTACCATGTTAAACTGCTGGTTTGCCTTCTTGGCGGAAATGTTGGAAATGTTGGATATGTCATTTGGAAGGGAGGTGCCATGCACACTTGCAAAACTGCCGGTGTGCCCCGCTCTCAGCACGCCACTTAATTGGCCACTATTAGCACTAAAAATGGCCTCACTGCTCTTATTATCATTCCTTGTGCTCATCATAAATTGCGAATTATCCCTCGTAAAATTGTTGTTCATGTTGTTCATGTTGTTCATGTTGTTCATGTTGCTCATGTTGCTCATGTTGCTCATGTTGCTGTGGTAACTGCTCAGAACATTCCCATTCGCATGATTACCGCTGCTGTGCACACCACTATTGCTACTGCTAATTGGCTCGTTGGCATTCCCCCTGGTGATGAAATTTCCCATCCTTTGGAGGACCTGCGGGGAACTGTTTAGGCCACTCGGGAAATTGCTCACGGGGTTGCTTCCGACACTGTAGGGGTAGGTACCGTTGCCAATTCCACCATTCCCATTTTGCATCGCCCAGGAACTAGCCGTTTGGTTCATCAGGTTCGACCCGCCCGCGCTGAAGCTGTTCTCCATGTTACTACTTCCGGGGAGCGCACCTCCGAGGAAAGCGCCTCCCGTGTTGTAACTGCTTAACAAATTCGACTGCTGAGCTGCGGCGTCAAGTTTAGAGCCGTGTGTGTTGCTAACCTCAATCCCTTGCTTGCCATGATCCGCAGCGTTGGCAAAATTCTGCATACTGCTGTAGGGACCTACTCCGTTACCGTTACCGTTACCGTTACCACTACCAGCATAACTACCATTACCCACTGCCACACCCACGGGGGTGCCGCTCATCGCAACATAACCTTCAACACCTTTCCGCGGGTCGACGAAATTAACACCGTTCTTATTCATACTAGCAAAAGAGGGTAGTGTATTACTCTCGCTTCCACGAAAATTACCTTGCACTTTATTGTAGTCGTTTAACACTTCCACATTATTCAATATTGGGGAACCCTGTTGTGCAACTTCCATCACCATCCCTACCTTTCCACTTGCACTTCGCACTTTATTAATGTTCTGCAAAATGTGGTCACATTTTTTTCCACTCATGTTTATCCCCACACTGCTGTTGTTTTTCTGGGGGGTCATCATGTTGCACTTATATTGGGCGCTCCTGCATACACCCGTGCTAGCAGTGCACCTGTGGATGTTCCCTCCGGGGTCGTTAACCCCGTCAACGCAACTTGCACCAACGTTCCCACGGCCGTTACCACGGTCGTTACCACGGTCGTTACTATTACAGTTACCATTTCCGTAATTTTTGCTAACATAACTCCCATCGTAGCCATCCATCGCACTTCGGTAATTACTTCCCGCCCCTCTTGCACTTTCTTCCCCCATGTTTCCACCTTCGGCGTTCATATTATCGCCATAGGGAAGAACGTTACTCGCTCCAATAGCACTGCTGCGGTTACCCAATTCGTAGTTTCCATTCCAGGCATTCATTTGGGTACTCATCATGGCACCCTGATTTTGTTGTGTGCCTTTTGCCATGCCGTTTGGGTGTCCCTGTGCGGCGCTGTTCGTCGCGGAAATATTTGCTCCACCATTTATGGGTACATTTGGGGTTACAACATTATCGTGCGGGTTGTAAGTTACCCCCATCATGCCAGGGTTGTTATTCCCGTTCGCCATGCTGTTACTACTGCTCGGGCAGTAACCATTCTGTGTATTAAGCATTTGGTTCTCCTGGTTCAGCGCCGAGTTGTGCTGCAAACTGTAGTTGCACATATTTCCATTTTTCTGCTCAGGGTTAACGTTGTGTAAATTGTTGCTCGCGCGGGGAAGTGACTGCAAAATTGACTGTAATTGTGACTGCAATTGTGACTGCAATTTTTGCTGCATTTTTTGCTGCGCAACTTGGTTCCCATTTGACTGCAAACTGCTCGGGCCGCAGTTCACCGCCTGGGTCATGTTCCCGTTGGGGCCACTCGCGTTGTCAAAAATTTTTTTCGCCATAAGAAGTTTCGCCTGACGTAAAATCTGTTCCCCATTTGTTACATACAACGGGTAACCATTATTCACTGCCATGTGCATGCTACTCACGTGGTGTGTGTTTCCCAGGGAGTTCCCGTTCGGCCAATTCGTTTGATTTTCATTCGAACAGCCGTTTGTTCTGCTATCGTAATTGACGTCACAATTGCCGTTATAGTTGGTTACATAATTTGCTGCATAATTGGCATCATAATTGCCCACATAATTGACCGCATAATTTGCCGCATAATTGCCCGCGTTGCCGGAGGAGTGCTGACCAAGTGGAACATTCTGATAACTCAGCATATTTTGCTTGGCCAATAAATTATAATCGTGGCCATTTGCGCTCTGTCCCATGAAAATGTTCTGACCGTGTTCATAATTTGTTAAGTTTGGGGATGTTGGTACATTTACGTTGTAGCCGTTCTTGGGGATGCCACTTGGGCTGCTGTTGGGCGTGGTGCCCACGCAGAAGTTGCTCATTTTCATTTGGTTCTGCATGTTCATGTCGACGTCAAGGGTCCTTAGGCAAGAGTTTTTTTCCCGCGCTTGCTTCACTCTGCGTTCCATAACACACGCCCCTGTGTGTGCACGTAGTATGTGTAGCTATATATACGCGTATGTGCGCGAGTATATTTCTCTGCACACTCACTCACAACTGCGCTTTTTTCTCTTTTTGCAACACAGTGGCTGTTAAACCATGCACGAAATATTAGCAAATGTTAGCAAGGAAGGGGGGAGAAAATAAATTTCGACGGCTGAGGGATACGTTCTGGGCACACGTTCGTACTTATCTGTACATATATTCATATGTTGTCTGTGCATGCATGCACACGGGGGTAACACTTGGGCTGCGATAATTTGGTTTCTTCTTACAAGCTGTTGACTACCAGGGGTGTTTCTGCTACTATAATAGAGGGGAAATTGGCAGACGGCGAGGAAGTCCGTACACTTGCGTGTGTACGTATGAGAATGCGTTTACAGGCACGACCTACACACGTATACACGTGCACGCTTGCACATGAGCATCTCTACGCGCGACGGGAACGTGGTAAACGTCTTGCAACGCAGGTCGAATGGATATCCGCCTGGAAGCACTTCCACGATTATTTTTGTTTTCTCCTAAATATGAGTTACTGGTGTGAAAAATGTGCTAACGTGGCGTATTCTTAAATGAACAATCGTGTAAATGCAGCGAGTGGGTGGACGAACATGCAAGTATCTACCCAAACTGGAACGCCCAAATATGCTGAGCGATGCAGGTGACGTCCATTAAAAGGCGGCCTTAAAAATAGACACGCGTGGACGAAGCTGGGTTTACGTATAGATGTCACCCACAATGGGGAGGGGAAAAGGGGGGATGCAGAAAGATCACATGAACAATTGTTACACAGGGGTGAAAACATGACACGGCGACGGCCGCGCAAAAGCGCAGTGGTGACGGTCTCGAAAAAAGGGACACATTCACACCCTGCACATGCATTTAAACGTTAAGGCATATTTCTACCGAATATTTCGGGAAAAAAAAAAAAAAAATATGAATTGCTGTATGAATTTTTTTTTTTTTTTTCTTAGCACAATTAGGTGTGCATATACATAACAGCTTAAATATTTTTGGATGCACAAAATGGGAAAAAATACACAAAAAAAAAAAAAGAAAAAATTGAAAAATGTTACGCACTTATATAAGCATTTGATATGCTCACATGGGGGAGGGAGAAAAAATGAAAAAGAAAACAAAAAAAACGAAAAACAAAATACACATGTTTTTTTCTCTCTCTCCTTATGACTCTTAAATCTCAATCACATTGAAAAATAAACTCCTGGGTAAGGAGAAGTAAGCAAATAATCATTTTCACGTCTGTTTTGTTCCTTCACCTTGCAATCTCGCGTACACCTGTCCTCTAATTCGGCTTGAACGCGTAAAATTTACTAACAGTAGGCAAAGACTCTGCGACGTTCGTAAGCTGAAGGACGCGTGAAAGGAAGCATAAAAAAAAAAAAAAAAAAGTCCCGCAAAGTGTAGCGCAATAAGTCGCGTACGTGGAAACAAAAAAAAAAAAAAAAATGCAACAGCGCTGGGAGAACAATGGAACAAAAGGATGGAGAACAAGCGTGTAACAAAAGAAAAGGCAAAAAAGAGAAACTGGTGGCTACGCACATGGGAAAATTGTGCAACCGGGAAAACTCAGCAGGGATGGAACTGTGACGAAAAAAAGGAAGAACGAAAAAAAGCAAAGGAGGAAGGGATGCAGGCACGAAAAAAAGAAAAAGGGGGAAGCGTACCACGAAAAGGAGTACGACGAAGAGACATACAACGAAAAAGCGTATGAACAAGGAAGGATGAAAAAAAAAAAGAAAATTAAACATTAAAAAAAAAAAAAAAAATAGCTTGAAAAAGGCTAAAAAAAAAAAAAAATGAACAAAAAAATTATGAACAGGGTGAGGAAAATGGGAAAAACATATGACCTGTACATAATTTTTTTTTTTTTACCAGAAAAAGGCTTTCACAATTTTCATGTATGATGACTTGTCGATTGTGTACGTAGGCTGAACGTAAGCATATGTATACGTATCTATCTGTACTCATGTGCATGTACGCGTGTAACGCATGCGAAAAGGTGTAAAGAGGGTGCTAAGTCTGCTACATAAACGTTACACAAAATTTTTGGAGAAGCGGCGCATTCAAAGGCTGGATGCGCACGAAAAGGGAAAATTATCATAAACTATTCGTAAAGAGCATGTAAAAAAAAGAAAAAAAAATCTCCTACACCTGTTTGGCGTTTTCTTACACTTAATAACGTTCCACTGAATGTGCGCACAGTGTGTCACCTGGCATACATACACATTCGCTCGTATGTATGCCCAATAAACGCAAACTTAGCAGCAAGGCAACCGTTGCACAGCTGTTTCAGGAGGAATATCAATCCAAAACGTATTGTTCAAAAGGATAGGAAACAGAAGAAAAAGAAAAAAACAATTCGTAAAATGTAAATCTTCTACTGTATGTATCAATGTTGGGCAATCACAATGTAGAATGATTTTTTTTTAAAGTAGAGCTCCTCGTTTTTCTTCTTTTTTTGGATTATCACTTAGGAGGTTAATTTTTTTCAATATTTTTTTTTGTTTAGTGAAAAAAAAAAACATACGCTTATGTATATGTTTATGTACATGTATATTCATACATAAATGCGTACAGTGGGGGCTAAAAAGTCGCCGATACGGCGTTGCTCGAAAAAGCACAGGTAATAATTCTCGTTGCAGGGTTTTTTAAAACCATTTAAACAAACTGTGCACGGGGTCCGCTGCGAACGTGCAGAAAGGATAAGCGGCTATCTTGCCACACTTCAAAATGTGCGTTCACATATATACGATCGCGCATTCACTCACATAGATGCTGTATACATGGTAAGTACATGATATGCACATGTGCAATATTTGTTTAGGCACGCACACGTATGATGCCTACTCATATACACAGGGTATGCGCTATTCACAGGTTTTTATTTTACACAATTTGAAACACCAGCTATGTCAAACTGGTATGTTTAAAAAGGTGTGGTCTCTTTGGTGAAAACGGGGATTCATACATGTATGGGTAGGTTGACGGTCTTCGCCTTGTAGATATCGCCACAGCAAAGTGGTGGACACGCTGCACGTTCGTCACGAAGGCGCGCCTGTGTAAAAAACGCAAGTTCTCTACCCAGAAGTGGTAACAAAACGCCCCTGGAGGGAGACGCACGGGAAAAGGTTACACAATGAAGGCGATCCACCGCTTTCTATGCAGAAGAACTACAGTTCCTTCGCGCATTACTTGCTCAGCAGTTATTTTACAAAGGTTAGGGATCTCCTTCGAAGAGATAACACCTTCACACAATTCGATCAAAAAAAAAATATATATATATATGTAAGTATCTCACGTATGCTCACAATGTGCTTAACAGAGTTAACAAGTGAGGGATGTACAATTAAAACACTCCACGTATAGCTATAAACACACGTTTGATACAAGTGGTTCGTTTAAAAGAAAGGTGGGATTTACTTATGTGTAGTTGGGGATACACGGCACAAAGGTGTTCCCTTTCAATTCTTTGCACATTCTTTTTCCCTACATGGGCTGATCGTTGCTGCTATTACTTGGGGAACATTCGTTTGTTTTGTTTGTCGTAATGTGACTGTTCCTTTGATTTATACTTGCCTGTCAGATTGGCTTTAAAATTTGGTGTAAAATAGGCTGCAAATTTAGCTGTAAATTTATATTTCAGCTTGATTGCCATTTCAGCGCCAGCTTTAATTTTTATTTTATTTTTTTCGCCCCGCGCATGCTTCTCATTTTAAATCGCACTGCACATTTTGTAGAACACCATTCCGGGACCCTTTCATGTGTACGCGTTTTTTGTGTACTTTTTTGTGTACCCCATTTTCGTGCACCCCATTTTTTTCCCCCTCATGAGAGCCACACCGAAAACGTGGAAATAGAGTTTTTCCTCGAAGTCTAAATGTGACAAACACTGACATGAAAAGAAAATCTCCTAAAATTTTACTTTTCTCTGGTGACAAACTTTTAAAGGGCGCCAAACACGTGCATGCCAATATACACATATATGAAAATGCCTATGCGACCATGTCCACCACAATTCCCTCCTTAGACACTGCCTCCCCCACCGCGAGCTTTGTGTATGCACCTACCACGTACGTAAATAATCACAGATATGATGTTTTTATCGTTTTTACGTTTTACCTTTTATCGTTTTTTTTTTTTTTTTTTCTCCCCACTTGACCAATAATATGTGTTCCCATTTTATGTGACGCTGTTCCCAAATTATTCCCTTCCTCGTTGCTAAAATGTTCATCGAGGAAAAACCTGAATGTACATTTTGAGTATACACAAATTGAACGATATATTCTTATTTTTTGGGGGGGGAGCCAAGATGTGCAAGAGGTGTACTTGTGCAGCGCGTTTTTTTAGGCCACTTCGTCGAGGGATGTACTTCCCCTGCTACGTTAAAAGTGCGCATTTATGTGTACGCATGTATGATGATTTTTTTTTTTGCAAAATTAATTCCGTTGGAGGATTTCCCCTTTTTCGAATTTTCTCCCTTTGCGGGGAACACAACTGCATACCCGTTGAGAGAGAAAAAACAAATTACACTTCTTCCAAACTGACTGTCGTATGTACATGGAGCAGGGATGGGAAAAGAAATAGTGGCCCCCCTCTCTACGCGATGCTCCCCTTCATTGGGCCACGGGTAGCTACGCAGGTGTACTCTGTTCGACTGCATTTCGCCCATACTCGTATGCGCGTCACCCTTATGTTTTCACAGCGCAGGTAGATATTCCTTCGTTCCACAATTGGAAGTTCCCTTAGCCCCCTGCTGGTGGAGGGGAAGCACGTCTGCACGGGAACATTTCGCCCTTTTTTTGTTGATGCATCTTTCGTTCGTAACGTATGCGAAAGGGTTGCTCACCAATTTTTTGGTGTGCCCGTAAGGTTTAGGGTGCCCAGGCTCAAATACACATTGGGTGAAGTTCCTCCATTTCAACTGTTAGTTCCTACGTCCCACATTCCGTGTATGGTGTCCGCCCACTTTTGTGCATCTCCTGGTAAGCGTACCTTTTCCCAAAGTGGGTAACACACAAAAGAATGCTCTTTAAACATACAGCGAAAATTTCCTCCCTCTACAACTTTTTCTGTTAATGGTAAGAGCGCTCCTTTTGGTGCGAACAACGATGCGTCAGCATCGCGAGGTATACACTTTCACTATCTGGGAAAAAAAAAAAAAAAAATCTACCCCCTCGGAGGCATACGCGTTGAGTAATTAGGCATTTTCTACAACATAAGGGAGAGGTTTCGGTGGAAAAAACTGCAATCCCATTTTCGTGCGTTCCGCAAATATTCCCCAGTTCTATATCAATTGATTAACGAGGGAAGGACAACAATCCCCATTGGGTTTACTTCACGGAGACTCCATTTTGCATTTTAATAGTCCCCTCCCATGTAAAAAAAAAAAATAATAAATAAAATAGGTTCCTCTTCATATGCGAAGGAAGAACCTTGAAGGGGGATTGCTCAACCGGGGGATACACGCATTATATGTGCATCGCTGACGAGTGGAAAGACCCTTGCTTGCCACGAACATGGGTAGTTACGCAGCCGTAGTAAAACTTTGCTCTGGTCCCACTTTGGCAACGGTATTTTGTTGAGTAGCCGTTTGTCCGCTGCATTTTCACCTGACCTGTGTGCAATTTTTTTTTTTTTTTTTTTTTTTTTTTTTTCATTTTGCGCTAGCTGTTCTGTTGGTATTTGGTCAACTTATATACATCCCATTTTATCCTTCCTTTCCCATTTTACTTCCACCCGCGTGACCACAGCTACAAAAAAAATAAAATAAATAACTCCCCAGCAAAGTAACCTCTTGGCTGAATTTTCAAACAAATGCTCTGAGAGGTGACCACAGTGTACCATGAACAAAAGCATCTTTGACCCCTGCCTGCACTTTGGTCATGTAGTACAAGCGAAGACGAAGGATGGAGAGACATTCGAAGGAGAACTCTACTGTTACGACACCAATATGAAGTTTGTAGTAATTAAGGGTGAGGGTAAAAATGGCACTGCTAACTTTTACATTATTAAGACAGATATTATCGTAGACATAGAGATACGAAGAAGAGTAAAAGTTCTGCATTACCCTCTTCCGCAAATTGAGAGGTCCCTCATCGAGAAGATTGAAAAGAAGGCCTTAGAAAACTTTGAAAATATCAAGGCACGTATCGGTATTGGCGTAACGCAGGAGGCACAGGAGCTCTTCGATTTTATATGGAAAACGTATGCACACTGAGGGGGGGGCAAATGCATTTAACAGACTACCCCGTATTGGGGTGATGTGTTTCCACTCCATCACGCACGGTTTAGGAACGAAAAGCAAACGCTGCTTCCAGTGGGTCCTCACAAATATTGGAACCCCTCCGATCATACAAAATACACATGGGACAACACCCCCCTTCCATTAGGCACCCAGACTGCACTTGGAGCAACAAAGACATTTTGGTCCTTAACGGAGAAGTCAGGATAAAGCCACCTTATGGACCCGATAACTGCGTAGCGAAGAATGAAAATCTCAAGAACAGATTTGCCACAGTGGTAGGGAAAACAAGCGACGGAGTGAGGGAGTGTGTGTATTTTCCTTCCTGGATTTTCTATATTAATCATTTTGTTCTTCTCAAGGGGGGTAGTGACGTGAGGGCTACTAAGCAGACACGACGTCCTTCCCCCTACCCCCGTGTTGTTGCGAAAGTTTACCCAACGCAATTTAGTTGGCCCATCCGTCATTGAGCGTTACATTGATTTGCTTTCCTTCCCCCAGATCTCGAAGTTTCGACAGAAGAGGAATAATATGCCCAGTTGGGCCTGAGTCGTTTGCCAATAAAGCAGTTGCGTCAGGACCGCCACAGAGTGATGCACACGTGTGTATATGCACAGTAACCACTTAGTAGTTCTTCATTTAGACGGTCGTTCATGCAGTTATCACTCACAAGGAGGTTAGTTGGTCGAAAAAAAAAAAATTTTTTCATTTGCCTGATGTTGGTCTTTTTTCTCACCATGCGTGATTACGCCGAAGTAATTTCTCCAGACGACAGGGGGCATTCCCGTGACAACAGTCCAATGTGCATGCTAACGGTACACCACTGTGTGCACAACATGGTCGTGCCAACTGCACTGAAGGAACTTACGTCCATTTGTACACCCCACCTTTAATTAAAAAAAATTCTCATTTGATAAGCACCCACCTGTGTAAATGGGTTGAATTACGAATTTGCATCCTCTATAGATTCTTCCTGTTTATGTTTCCTCTGGGTTCGCCAAAATGGGCTTCTTCCTCGCGGTGTTCCTTTTCACCGGTTGGGGCAGTTGCTGCGGGGGGGATGGAAAGTTGGCACAGTGAATTTGTAGCGGCTCATTGGTAGTGGTGCATCGCTGGACGTGGTGCCTTTTGTCCCTCTTTTATGCCTACGCATGGTCAGCTTCAGGTAAAGGGCGAACATAATGAACGGGACGAAGACGATAGCCCACTGTAAGGTAGTGAAGGGGAAAAGGAAAGGAGTGTTTCAAGGAAATCTGCGTTTGTTCATCACATGTGTGTCCATTTATTGATTTTTTCCCCCTATGGCCCACCTGCACCCAGGCGTTTCGCAGGTAGCTGGCGAAGTAAATCCAAAAGTCGGGCTCGGGTGGCGGATGGGACGCGTAGCCCACTTCGTTCATGTTCGTTGCGGGGGAAGGAAGAAGCAGCAAATTTGTGCCAAGTTGGCGCACAGGAACATAGTGGCCAAAAGTTTGGACGTGCACTTATTGCTCCTTTGGCACGGCTAAACAGAGCTGGGGGGGAGGCGATTCATCAATAAATTTGATCATTTGTTGTTTTTTTTTTTTTATTTTTTTTTTTTCCCTTGGGGAGAAAAGCCGCAGTTGGGCGAAGCCGGGAAATTACCCTGACTTGACCGTTCAGGCGATTGCCACTCAGCGAAGCGGCTACCTTCCCGTCGCACTTTACGTAATATTTACGTTGCATTTACGTTGCATTTTTCAGTTTTGCTCGGTTCCTCAAAAAAGGAAAAATTCTTTTCAACGTTGGATTAAAATGTACAGCACGAGGGTGTGCATGGTGAGGAAAAAAAAAAAAGGATGGGATGGAGAGGAGGTGCAAATGGGCATGCACAATAATACTTGGCAGATTGACCGGTTCGCGGTTTGTTCACGCCTTGGGGCGGCCCTTGCCCTTGTGCTTGCGCCTGAAGTTTTCATACTTGGCCTTATACGCATGTGGTGCACCTGTGCCCTGCAAATTGTTGCTGAGATTTTTGCACATGTTTATTTGGTGCACAAAGTAATCGATGAAGATCTTCTGTTGTGCCCTCATCTTAATGTTTAGAATATCCATATCGATGTAGAAATCGAAGGAGGAGCCAAACACAGAGGTGACTAATTCACCTTTGTATAGGGGTCCCTCTTTCCAGACCAGTTGCCTTCCGGAGTTCTTCACGCACATAATATCTGCAGAGACATCTTCCTCATTAGGTGGGATTTCCCCATTTTTGGCATCCCCTACGTGGTTGTTTAGGACTCCCTTCGTTTGTCCATCCTTCTGTTCTGCCGCAAGACGTCTCTGTTCGCCATAATTCATGAGGCTTCTCAACTTTTTCAACTGAATGTTATGATACAACTTCGAGTAGGAAATAAAGTGAAAAGCCTTCTTCTGGTAGGAAACGTCTTTTAAAAAAATATTAAGCTGCGTCGTCATAGGGTCCGAATTGTAAGTCTGATTTTGTACGTTTTCAAAATTTGCCAAAAGTTGGAAGCTGATGTTGGAAAGGGGGTCGATAAATTTAGGGGCGACTTTGTAGAAGAGGTCTGCATAAGCCTGTTCATTGGTTGTCTGCAAAAGAGAATAAAACTTCCCTGAATAACTTTCCTTAATATTTTGTAACACCGTTTCATCCAGTCTAGTATTACTTAACGAGTGGCAAATAATTACAATAAGGTACATCTTATCTATTAGCTTATGGATTTGACTCTGTTCATACCTCTGCTGGTTGGACAAGTGAATTTTCTGCTTCGACAGATAAATCAATATTTGCGACAGGACCTTAATGCTATCGTTGTACCGTCGTAACATCATATAGCAAAATGCAATGTGGTAGAAAATGTTTATGTGACATAAGGTCACCTTCCAGTAGAGTGCCTTGTGACTCAACTCTATATACGATATTATTTTTAACGCTGTGTAGTAATCTCCCATGAGGACATATGCTTTTAGTAGAACACAGCAGGCGAAGTAAGAAAACTGGTATCTACTGGTTAGCTCCTCATTGCTAACGTGAAAAACGTTATGCACGAAGATGCTTCTTTCCTCCTCCGAAAGGGTGGTAAATTCCCCCTTCAACAACAGACTATGTAACACTTCCAACACGATGCTGCTTTCAAACACGTCGGAATGTTTTACCAAAAAGTCTATTCCTTCTTTATTTTCCTCTGGATTTTTCAACAATTTTAGCTTGAAGTGGCACATGGATTGATACTGATAAAGGTACTCAGAGAGGAATTCATGGATCCACACGTTTGGCATCACCAACACGTTGTCACTCGTATCTCCAGATGAATCCGAACATATGCTTGAAATAAAATTCAACAGACATTTGTAATTATCCCAGGAATTCTTTCTATCCTCCAACGTTACGTCATTTATTATGAACACATGTCTGTAATACAGCTCCTCATAAAGCGAGTGAATCAAATTGTGGAAACGATTCTTCTGTTTGTAAAAAATATCCACCAATTTTATGGAAGGCCAACGGATGTTCTTGAAGTAGATCTCCGATATGGCGTAGAAGTCCGTGTCGAACAGCTTCTTTATCGCTTCTGCGTTTCGGTGGTATACGAAGTCGTGTAGGTTTATCAGGAACGTCTCTACTTCCTCCTCGAAGCTCACGAGCATGTGGCTGCCCGTGGCGTGTTCACCCTCCCCGTAGTCAGCCATCCTCTATACGTGCGGAACGTTACAACGGTGTACCAGCGTAACAGTGTAGCACTGTACCAGCGTAACAGTGTAGCACTGTACCAGCGTAGCGACGTTGTTGCGTCGTCCTTGTCAGCCGCTATGGAAAACGTATCACCCGTGAACGGAAAAATATAACAGCGGTTTTCCTTTCGCTTTGACGCACGCAGGTAGCCACTTCGGGTGAGCGACAAACTCACCGGCGGTTCAAACCAACCAGATGACAGCTCCCTCCAGCTAACGCCCCGCAAGCCAAACTGAGCAATGCTCACTCATGCACAAGCAGAGTAGGAGAGAAGGCGATGAACAAGTGGGTACGCCAGGCGCGGGAAAAAAAAAAGGGAAGTATCTTAGCGGCATACAAAGGCTTAAAAAATATATATATATTTATGAAGAGCAAAGCAAAGTCAAAATGAAAAAAAAAAAAAAATGAGTAACAGGAAAAAATAACAGAGTGGTACAAATAAAAACAGAACGAAGTAAATGTATTTTCGAAAAAAAAAAAAAAAAAAAAAAACCAAGCAGAGCTGGCCAAACCCCACCACCTTTTGGGAGAAAAAAAAAACCCACAATATCGCCCCAAACTTTACGTCACTTGAAAGGCAGAAACGGCGCCACCCATAACGTGCACCGTGCGCTGTAGACTATATATCCACTCCACACCCATTGTAGAGTCAAAAAATGCCACGGCCAGGATCGTGCCCCCGCCGCTTACCCCCCAGAAAGTAAAAACTCTACCAAGGATGGAAAATTCCCTGACCCCATTTTATGTGGCTTACATATGAGAATATACGCCCTGTAAAAAAGAAAAAAAAAACCCAAAAAAATGCCAAAAAAAACCACATACCTAAACTGCTATTTTCAAAATGCGCGGTGCAACAAAATTTGTTCACCCGCATACTACCCGTTTGTGCATTTTAAAGGGGGGTTGTATTAGGGCGACAACGAAAAGGAACCTCTGGTGGAACATCAACAGGGGATTGCCTCACCACGCATCCTTTCATTATGTTCACCTGTTCGGGCAGAGCGAGTAGCACACAAAAAACATAAACATGGGTAC
The DNA here is from genome assembly GCF_001680005.1 of Plasmodium coatneyi. Lineage (NCBI taxonomy): Eukaryota > Apicomplexa > Aconoidasida > Haemosporida > Plasmodiidae > Plasmodium > Plasmodium coatneyi. The sequence continues at coordinate 1,709,503 of NC_033566.1, read as the reverse complement.
ACGTTGTTGAAGGGGGAAAAAATAAAAAAGCCGCACAAGGCTTAGATAAACAGAGCATATCGTTGCCACCCCGTTGCTTCCCCTTTCGTATGGCAAGTTGCTGCTTAAACGGAGCAACGTTGCTTAGCACTGACCAGTGTGATTACCGCCCATTAGGTTTATATCCCCCGCCTGAACTTGTTACGCATGCAGAGTACACATTTATGTAGACGTATGTCTTTGCATAGCTACCCGTGCGCGAATTATTTATTACGTATGCACGCCGAGCTTCTTGCATTGACAAAAGAGAAAGCATGGTGTTGGCACGCGGAGGATAAATTTTAAAAAATGACAAAAAAAGAAAAAAAACACAGAACATGGTTTGCGTGAACGGATTGTGGGGAACAAATAACAACTGCCGAGGGGCTGACGGAGGGACGGTACATATATATAAGGCGCAGATCAAAGAGGCTACCTGTGAGGACAAATGGGGAAAAACACTAACCCGAAATGTGGATGTGTAGTTCTCACGCAAAACAATTTTGCAGCCATTTCGCATTTTAAAAAAAAAAAAAAAAAAAACTTTTTTTTTTTTGTTATGTAACTATCATGCGGTCTTTCGAAAAAAAGGTCAACCGAGACAAAACTGGAGAGGATGTCTGATCAACCCATCCGTGTGAAGGTGGGGAAAAACCCAAAGTGCATAGCACAGCCAAAGTCTTCCTATGCATATTTCCGTATCAGCTCCTTAACTTTCTCATTCTTATTCGTTTGGACGTATTTCATGTCCATGATGTATTTGTACTTGAGTTCTTCGTAGTTTTTCTGCGGAGGGGGGGAGGCAAAAAATGAAATGGATGAAAAAAAAGCAATAGTGGATGGGCAGATTAGCAGATGAATGAATTGGCGCATGGTGCGTTAGACCCGCCCCTCTGCTTTCTTCCTTTTCCTCCTCACCTTTAATATGTTATGGTTTGTTATCAGTTTCGTGTGCTTGTCCGCCACGACCACCCAGTTGGTGGCCTCGTCGGCCCAGGACTGCAACTGGGACTCCAAGTTTTCAATTTGGATGTTTTTCTCGTTAATAATTTTTTCCTTTTCGGTCAGCAGGGAGTGCATTTTTATTTGTTCGTCGTGCAGCTTGTCGACCATGAGTTCGTAGTTCTTGTCGTGTATTTTGTGTACATTGCGGTCCAAGTAATTTTTCAGTTTGTCTTCGAGGCATTTTATTTCTTCTTTGTACTGCTTCACGCTTTTCACGTTTTCGTCTGAGCGAAAGGGGGGAAGAGCGGTGTGCAAAATGGGGAATCAGCCCGCGGAAAGGGGCAAAGCCCGATACAGCACATCCAACTGAGCACAACTTATTAAATCATTCCCACATTTCCCACTTTGTACAAACAAAAGGAAAGGGAAACATCCTGTCCCCTTTCTTACCTTTATCATTGAGTAAGTCCAGCAGCTGTGCTCGTTCCTTCTGAAACAGCTTCTCCTTTTCGTCCTGAGTTGTTCAGAAAAAAAAAAAAAAAAAAAAAAAAAACAGCCAAATGGAGTGAACATTCTGAACAGTTCAGGTATTTTTCTACTTTTTATGCTTTTTTTTTTTTTTTTTTTTTTTTCCTTTTGGCTAGCTGATACAAACTTCCAACAGGCGCAGAACAGAATGCTCACGTCTTACCATCATTTGGCTGTTTTTTCTTTCGAATTCTTTTAACAGGGCATCCTTCTTTGCCAACTGCGTCGTCAAGTCTTTCATCTTTTTTTCACTTTCGAGAACGCCATTCTTCATGTCAGCAACGCTTTGTGTTATTTTGGCCAAATTGCTATTCAAGCTGCGTAGTGGAAGTTACACACAGAGGGAGTGTTAGAACGGAAGGTAACACATCGTTAGAGCATTTCCTCCAAAGCGAAAAACGAGTAACATTCTGTGCAGCTACACACAGCAGTGTGATCGCAAGTGCCCACCTGGTAATGATTTCGTTCTTCTTTTGCAACTCGTTGTAGTACTCGTTTTTCTTTTTTACGATTTCCTCCACGTTTTTTAGAAGCTCCAATTGCTGTAGCGGGGAAGAGGGGGAACAGCCGAGTTTGTCCACTGGGTGTGTCCACTTGGTGTATCCACTTGGGTGTGATTATCTATTTATATATATATTTGTCTGTTCATTTTTTTTTTTTTTTTTTTTTTTCGCTCCCCAATCTGACTTACCTTCCTCTGGGTGACCATTTGTATTTCCACGCTCTTCTCCTTTTTTATGTACACATTGGCTAGGCTTTCAATTCTGCGGGGGGGGAGGATGAAAATAATAATGGCATTAATGAGTTGTTCGCATTGGCCCAACACGACATCGCTCAATCCCTCATACTCGTAAATGTGACCCCCTCTTTTGCGTATCCTCCACATTACCTCTTCGTCATTACGTGGTCTTCCCCAAACACGTCGGAGAACACGTTCTGCGGAATTGAGAAAAAAAAAAAAAAAAAAAAAAAGGTGATACCCTTTTTCGTGTCCCCTATGGGGTCCATAATGACACATGCGTGATGTTCATACGTAGGGCGGTTCTTCCAACGCATGGAGGGACGCCCCCCTTGCACACGCAAAGCCTTACGTAAAGCTGCTCCATAGCGTTCTCGATGTATTTGTTCTGATGATCTATGTCATCGTTTGGCATGTCCACCTGATCCTGGTCGGCCAGTTTAAACCTCTGCCTCATATGCTGGTACCTCTTGACAACTGTGCACTTTTGCTTGTAACAGTTTTCCAGTTTTTTCATTTTCGTCTTTAATTTTTTCTTACTCTCTTTTAGCATCTCTATTTCCTTCTGAAGCTTCTCATTTTGTTCTAAGAGGATGTCACTCTGTTGTTTTTCCTTGCCCAGCGTGAGGCAGACTTCCTTCAGGTGCAGGGCCAGGCTGTTGCTGAGGGTTGCGTCTTTCTCACTGGACGCTTGCAGGTCGCTCAGCTTTTGCAATATTTCGGCGCTGCTGGAGGGGGGAGAGCTCTCCGTTTGTTTTCCCCCACGGTTGTTTAATTCATCAGGGTTGCTTTCTTTGTCATGGCTTCCCCCTCCTACGGTCGTCCGCTCCTCTATGCGAATCGGGTACGCGTAGACGCTGATCCCCCTCGACCTATGCAGCTCCCCCAAGTCATTACCATAGGGGAAATTCATGCGGAGCTTCTCTTCCCCTTTGAGCATATGATTATGTGAATCCCTCTCCGTTACATCTGTGGATTCTGATTTGACAGATGCAGAGTAGTCACGGCATTTTTTATCCTTCGACTTGTAGACACATGGTTCGTTATTCTTGTCTCCTTTCCCATGTCTCTTCCCCTTTTCACCTTTACATAAGTCTAATTTTACCAACTCCATTAGCGCTTTCTTCTTCTCCTCCTTCTCCTGCATCTCGCTGTCACGCAGTTTTGTCTCATTTCTTTCTCTCTCCTTGCAAATATTTTTTCCCTCTTTCACCGCTCCATTCGTTGCACTTACGAACACCCCTTCGTCCTCCCTCTTCAGTGTGCTTTTCTCTCGTGGTGGATCTTCCTCGTTGATTCTTCTGCTAGGTACTACCTTAGTCACCAAGGCAAACTTCCCCCCATTTTTTGACTTCCTCCTTCCATCAAGACAGTCTTCTTTTGCGTCCTTCCCAGAAGCTGCAGCGTTAACATTGCCCACATGGACTTCATCATTTAGATTCCTCTTTTTAATTAACCCTTTTGCCTTCTCATCTTTTGGTTCATCTGTTCCTCTCGTTGTGTCCACTCTAATAGCCTTGCTTAGTATTGGGTCTCTACGGAATGCTGTGTTGCCTTCTACATGTTTGTGTTCCCTCCTCATACGACCAGTTAACACTGCATTGGTGCATCTACCCTTATTTGGTGCAACCCTAATTTGATCTGCGCTTACGCCTTTTCCGCTCCAATTATTCCCCTGTCTAATATCCTCTAGCGTTGGCTCCCCCCGTGTAGTGTCTTCCCATGTTGACTCCTCCCCCCCCGTGCTCTCCTCATCCGAGTCTCCCTCAAAAACGTCGCTGCCCATGGAGGAGGAATTATGGGAGCTGTACCCTTCCGCCCCCTGGCTGCTCATTAGGATTTCCTTTAATACGTTCTTAGCCTGGTTGGCATTCACAACGGAGGAGGAGCAACTCGTTTCGTCCTCCTCGACGTTCACTGCGTTGCGACGGCGGACAACGTGGAGAAGGCCATTTGGAGAAGCTTCAGATCGTTCTGATTCGACGTCTTCCCCGCTTTCCACTTCCTCCATATTGGATTCCTCCGCATCCGATGCGTCGGATTCACCTCCCTCGCAAGACGAATCGCCTAACCCCTCCTGCCTGACCACCCCTTCATACGTCGACCCATTTTCACCTTCTGAGCTTGAACTCTTCACCCCATTAATCGCTTTCCTCTGGCTTGTCTCCCTCATGGGGGGTTCCTTCTCACGGAAATGTTGCTCCTTCACGTCATCGTTTATCCTTCCACTTGTGGGGGTTACCAATTTTGACGCATTCGTGGGCACGTGTCGATTCATGTTCTTAATTAGCTTTTCTATATGTTCCTCCGATGGGATGGAATCATCGCCTACTTCTTCCCAGTTTGCGTCATCCTCGTCAACGTCGTCACTCTCTTCCCTCAGATAGCGGTATGCACTCGTTTCCTCCAACTCACCTGCGCCGTTCGGAAGTACCCTTCTTTTCTCTAAGCTGTTTGATTCGCTGACATTCTCTGGGGAATTTTGCTCTCCTCCTGTCTGGTTCGACGCCAAGCTCTGCTCCAAGCTTACCTCCACCGTTTTTATTAACTTCTGCACCTGACCCGCCGGTTCCTTGCCCCTATTGCTGAGAGACATACCCAAGGAGTCCTCCCCGATGAGGGACTCCTCCAAGTAGACCTGGTCCGAATCTCCCCCATCGGAGTATCCCCCCTCCGATGCCGTCTCCTCCGTTTGGCTGGCCTCTTCGTTGCTGCCAGCTCTGAGAAGATCTTCCACCAGGTCGTCCATTCCAGTGGCTTCCTCCGCTTCCACCTGGTCTACCTCTTCTTCATCTACCTCCCTTACTGCATCTGCTTCGTCCCCTTCTTCACGCTCCACCCCCAGGGAGACATCCGTGGTGAACCTCCCCCTCGTGTTGGCACACCTGAGGACGTCACAAACGCTCAGGAATAGATGTTTAGGTCTGAGCACCTGCTGGTTTCCCCGCAGGAAGACATTTTGTAGGCACTTTAGGTTCCTGTACTTTTGCAAAACGGAAAGGAAGTACGAGTAGCAGCGATTTCGGGAGGAGGGGGGAGAGCACGAAGAAAAGGCGTCCTCCTCTTTACTGACATTCTTCTCATTGTATTGCTTCAGCCAATTCTCGTTATCGAGGAGGTAAAACAATTGCACCGGGTGGTTAATTAGATTAGAACGGAGATCCAAAACTTTTAAATTTTTGAAAACGCTCAATCCTTTCAGGTTGGTTAGTTTATTCCCCCTTAGGTAAAGGGTATCCAAGGAGTTAAAAAAAAGGAGCATAACATCCTGCTCTGTTTTGTTGGTGATGAATTCATTTATGTGTCCCTCATCTGAGTACCCTCCTTCGAGGCTTCTCTCCTGATTCTTCTTGTTGATTATGTGTAGGTACCTTTCAAAGGTGGTCAGCTTTTTTATCTTGTTAAAACTAACGTCTAGAAATGACAACCTGTTCAGTGGCAAGTCTCTATTCGTGTAAAATACCTTTTCATTTAGTGCGTGGTTTCCATAAGTATCATTGTAGGAAGAATTGGGTGAATCCTCTCCTTTTTCAACCGGGAAAGAGACATTCATACAATTTACACCGCATTTGGGTTTACCCTCCTGTCTGACCTTACCCCCATGGTAGGAATTTCTATGCACTTCCTTCTCTTCACTAACGACGGGTAACCTCTTCACCCCCTTAAAACATATATCCGTGAGGTCATTATGGTGAGCAATTATTTTTTCCGTGCAGGGGGGGATGAAGTCTCCATCCAAGGAGGTTAAAAAATTGTGTGAGATGTTTAAGGTCTTCAGATTTTCAAAACAGCTCAGTCCCTTTAGCGACCGGATCGAATTGTTGGATGCGTCTAGGTAGGTCACGCTCGTGTAGTCCGCGTTCTGCTCGATCAGTTTCTCCAGGATTAGGTCGGAGTCCTCCAGGCTCCTCAGGTTGCAGTTCGACAGGTCCAGCAGCATCTTACGGGGTGACCAAGACGGGCGAATGGGAGAACAGCCAACCGGAGCGGTATCCTAGCGCCACCTTTATTCTGCGTAGCGAACACGTTTTCGCAAAAAGGGTGCGTCCTTTAGAAGTGAAGTTTCCCGTGGGGGGGTAACTCTTCTGACACGATTCGAATGACAAGTTTCGGCTGGCACAACTTGGCTGGCACAACTTGGCTGGCACAACTTGGCTGGCACAACTTGGCTGGCACAATTTGACCTGGCCGTTGCACCGCAAAGACAACGCGCGCGGCTTCCCCCTCCGCGGCGATGGACAACTCACAAACAGCCAAACGGAATTTGAAATTTGAAAAAATTCGAACACAATGGTGAACAAGTTAATTATATATATATATATAACATGCAACAAATGAACAAACAAAAACAAGTGTGCGCATGCACGAGGGAATACAACTCTTCCGGGGAATACGTGCATTTTTTTTTTTGCGGTGCTCTGGGGGGAAAAAAATTGAAAAATAAAAAAATGCGAAATGTGCGGAAAACACAGCAACGCAGCGGGAGCATACGCCCATGGTGCTACTTTTCCTTTTTTTTTTTTTTTTTTTTTTGCTCTTCCTTACTGCGCATTTTATTCCCCCTGCGTGTTTGCAAAAATGTGACAATGTGCAGGCAAAAGAAGGTCATGGTGAAGAATGCATTTAAGTCATTTTAATTGTTCCCCCCAATGTTGTAATGTAGGGGCACACACACAAAAGGAGTGGATCAGCCTAATGCAGTAAACCATCCCGTCGTTACCACGGAATGCCTTCATAAAACATGCAGTTGGCCCTTTACCTCTTAGTGGGAATTCTCTGGGGATGCACAAATGCATTCATGAAAAGAGGATGCACAAGAGGGGAAGAAGAAAAACAGAAAGGTCTCTTTCGTGACACAATTGGTATGCTGAAAAGTTGGTATGTTGTAGTTCCATATTTGTTTAACCAAGCAGGGTCTGCACTTTATTATTACCTCTTACGGAAGGGAGACATATCTTTGGTAATGCCTCTGTGCAACGTCCTCTGCTTTTTTTTCACCTTCCTCACTGAAATGATGCTCTTTAAGAGGGCCTTCTCCTTCAAGTCCGTGCTTGGGTTGTCCTTCGTGAGTGTTGGGCTGTTTCTCTGCTTGGGCGTTTAGGGTAAACCGTAGGGAACTACTTGCCATGCTCACCTTAGCAAAGCAGATAAAACGTAGCACCCGCGGGAAGATAACTGGCCGCTTCGCATGACAAGGATGGATCATACGCAGATACGCAGAGAAGGAGCAGACAGAGCAAATTGTGGAGCAACCCCCCCAAACACGGAGAATACACACAAGAAAGTATTCCCCCCACATGCGCAAGTCCACCCTCACCGGAACTTAACACCAAATGAGAAACAGATCCAAAATTTTAATCGCCCTGGGGAACGAAATAAAAAGGGGAGTTGCGTCCCATCAGTGCAAAGGGGACGTCCCCAGAATGTATGTGAACTACCTGCGCCAAAGGTACAACATGGACGAGTGGCACCACGTCAGTAACGTTAACTCTTTCATTTGCGAGAAAAACAACCTCATTCTAATCAAACCAGTAACTTCCCTCGAAAAGAACAGTGGACTGGTAATAAAAAATATTTTAAATTATTTAAATTGTGAAGATTTAAAAAATGTGTGCATCATTTTACCTGACATGTACAGGTCAATTGGCAAATTTAAATACAAGAACTATACCAAAATTTATGAAAAATTGGGCCCAGATTTTTACAACATCTTAAATTCAAACATAATTAACAACGTCTTAAATAACAACTTTTTGCAACTATGCATTGGTGTGAGTAATTATCCAAATGAAGTGAAAAATGCCGTGGTGACCACCTTGCAGGAATGCCTGAACGATGGTGAGCTGAAAAAAATTTTTAAAACTTTTCAGCTAGCTGACGAATATTTTAATAAAAAAATTATGAACAGCAAGGTGATAACAACCAATTATATTCACCTTAAGGAAAAGTATCCCGCCATGGAACCGCAGAAGAGCTTCAGGAGGAGCACGGCCAGTCGCAGGTACGTCCTGGATGTCTATCGGCACATGTACAAGTAGCGCCGGTCAAATCTGTTTAGTGTGAAGGTGTCTATGTATATGTATATATATATGTGTGTGTGTGTGTGGTGGGGTCGATCTCCGCGCTGTACGCTTGCATAGCCCTTCCAACTTTGCGTTGATTTGTTTAACTGTGCAAAGGGGAGAAGCATCGTGGTTAACGACCCATCCGTCACCTTCTATCTGCACATATCCCGTTAGCCATTTTTTTCCGTTTGTTTTGCACACTCATAGTGGCATAAAAAAATTAAAAAAAAAAAAAATGCAAGTGGAGCGGATTAACCTATCCGGGATGCACAACGCAATGATCACTTGCGCCCTACAGAAGAACCGGCTTACACCGGCTGTTTATCTCCGCAGTGACCACATCGAACATCTCGTTGATCTTCATACTTATGTCTTCACACGTTAAACTCTTAATAAACCCATCGCACTTGATGAGCCAGCTGTAATACTCACTTATGCTGGTGCTCGCCGCTCCTCTCATGTGACTAGCATCCTTCATCATCTTGGCAACTTCATTTGTGTGTTTTTTAATTGCGTAATCGCATTCCTTGAAACTGATTTGTATGTTGTTGTCTTCTCTTAAGGTGTGCTTTTTTTTTTCTATACTTTCCTGCACCCTCCGGATGGAGGAGAGGTAGGTTTCCTCCACGAGGTTTGCGCCTTGGCCGGCTTTGCTCATTTTGGGGTGCGCAAAAAGGGGGAATTGGCGTTAACACTACGCGATGACACAACTACCTGGTGCCCAATTTTCAACACTCCGACCTATAGGGGAAGGGGCAGATAAAACCGGACGCGCCAAATAACGCGCACCCGCAGTTGCAGCTGTGGTGGGGGGGGAAAGACAACCAAGACAACTGCCCCTACAGCGAATTGGGGAATGGAAAACAATTTTTAAATTGGCTAGCTGGAAAAAAAAAAAAAAAATGACAAAGTTGTAGGAGAGAAAATAAAATAACTACTGTGCAGCGTTTCATTTCTCCGCAAATGGACCCCCACTGACATGCGGTGTTGCCCCAATTGGCTATGCCTACGTTATTCTTCAAATGAGCATAAGAGGACAAATATTAAAAAGGGAAGAAAAGGGGTACTCCACGGTTAGCAGTTGGTGTACGTACACACAAAAAAAATAATTACATATTAAAAAAAAAAAAAAAAAAAAGGAAAAAATAAACATATAAGCTGCGCGATTAACGCTTCATAGTCATGTGGATTATGTGTCACCTGACTTTAAGCAGAAGCTTCCGCACCCGGCCCTACATTGGCATTGTTATCACGCTTGGCATTTTGCGCAGCTACCCCCGGGTCGTACTGTATGGGGATGCGGCGCCTCTCCCCATTCTTCTTCTTCTTCGTATTGGCGTACAGAAAAGAGTTGTCTTTATAATTTCGCAGCCCCTCCACGATGAGGCAAGCTTTGCAGACCGGGTTGGACGTGTACACTCCACAGCGCTCGCACACCTGAAGCACCTTCCTCCTGCTGCTGTTGTGATAAAAAAATTCAGACGAGTGAATTATGTTAAGTATGAACTGCGGGTTAATCATTTCTAGGTCTTTTATGAAGCTCCGTAAGTTTCCGCGGAATGAGTTGGGGGAGTAGGTGCACTCCGTGCTGAAGTAGTCCAGCTTTTTGTAAAATGCGTATAGGACGATTTCCTTTTCATAACACCACATGAGGGGCTTCAGTCGGGGCAGGAAAAACGGATGTTCCTCTTCCGGTGGGGCCAACTCCACATGGGTGGCAGGTGAAGCTTCTATTAGGGCATCTGGATTGTCCGTTCCACGTTCTATTGAGGCTTCTCCCCGCGTGCACTCGCCGCCGCAGCATGACCCCCCCTTTTCCTTTTCCACTTGTGATATTTCTATCTTCATTTCCGACATCGTGTCCACCCCCTTGGCCAGTTTCTCCAGGTCGCCCCTGCACATGTTCATAAGAATCGTCTCTGCCAAGTCGTCTGCATTATGCCCCGTCACCAGCTTGGTGGCATTAAATAGTAGTGCACCCCTCTCCATTGCCTGTCTCCGAAAAACACCGCAAACGGTGCAGTTGTTCTTTTTCCCGATAAAACTAACAACGGTGTCCATGGTGTAGGTGAAAATATCCTCGAACTTTAACACCTTAAGGGGTAAATTGTACTTCTCCCGCAACATATATACAATTTTTAGCGAATCATCACGGTAACCTTTTATGCCCTCATCGATGGCCAACAGGAATAGATCCCACTTGTAGTTGTACTTTTTTTTTATGTGAACAAGAACATGTGCTAACACGCTAGAGTCCTTGCCACCCGACACGGCAATGCAAATTTTGTCCTTTTCATGAAACATGTTTTTCTTTACAATTGTAGCGTGTACGTCTTCTTCGAAGCCCTCGGTGAAGCAGTCCCTGCAGAGTTTTTTCCGGTTGGAGGGTTTCATCATGCAGACATTTTTCTCCCCGCACTGTTCGCAGGGCGGCTTGGTGTACCCCCCCCCATCCACCATCCTTCGGGGGGCCAGTAAGCTGTAAAAGGAAAACGGTAAGGCAGTTAAACTGTTAAAAATCTATACCATTTTACTTAGTTACACTCCACGTGGGGTTATCCCCTTTGGAGGGAGTCTTCCTGCTAAGCACGCTTAAACCCTGAGCCACCGCCCCCACGCATCTTCTCCCCCAACTGATGTTCCTTCCTCAGATGAAACTCTCCCCCCGCAACGAACGTATTATTACTTATGCGTTCCTCCTTTTTTAAACGGATGACATGAGAGGGGGTTCTCAATTTACCCTCCCCCTGCTTCTCTGCTGAGTTGCATCCTATCGGCAATTACATTCCTGGAGAGGAAAAACGAAACAACGTTCCGCAGAAAAGGACGGCACGAAATTCGACTGGAGAATAGTGAACTGAACACCTGTTAGGTCATGCACCCGCGGAAGTGTTGCCCCGATCAGGCGGCAAAGGCAGGGTATAACCAAATTAAAAGGAGATAAAAAAATTAGGAAAGTTTTAAAAAAAATAGAAAAAGCTAGTTAAGCAGGTAAAAAGGTGGCATCGTGACGGGGATGAGAAAAAAAAAAAAAAAAAAAAAAAATATTCGGGCAGAGGGTGTTCTTCGCCCCTCAACTGTGCAGCACAACTACAACATAAAGTAAAGGACTCCAGAGAGCAGAAGCAGGAGGAAACCCATTCCAGTGGCTACAGTCCCAGCACTGCGGCCCTGCAAAACGTTCATCCCACCCGCTTCACTCATACTAATTCCATCACCTGAAGTGGCAATAAACTCAAAGTGGGCAACCAATCTCTTTTGCTCCAAAACGCATGCACAAAAGAAGTGCATATTTTGGTATATCCTGTCGGGAACACGAGCATAGAAGACTTTGTTGTAATGATCCATAACTAGTTCTTTCAGGTTAACCTTGGTCTGAAGTGGTTCCTTCTTGCCACTGAGGTTAAATCCTTGTAGGAAGCATTCCTCAGGTTCGATGCTATAGTTAGCTGGACATTTAAAGCCAATGAATTTCCCTTCCGTCGCTCTAACCCTACAAATGACGTCATCTTCGTTTTCATTGTTTTCTACTTTTTTGTAAAAATTCACGTCATACCCTTTGGTAAACAAGGGAGATGTGTTCTCAGTAAAGTCACAGCCGATAATCCTTTGGGGAAGAGTAGGAATTACAACTTCCACAATACCGGTGTTGAAAATATCCTTATCGTATATATGTCCACTTTTTTTTCGGACCCTTATTTTGGCTTTATTCTGGCATAGGCAGTAGACTGCCTTTCGTTCGTTATCCATGTTTGGTGGCACTCGAAAAAATACATCATCGTAGTTTCTTCTCTCCCTTGAGTTGTTATATTGGTTTTGTTTCCTCTTCACAATGGCTGCAGCTCCATGAAGATACTGCACCAAGTGTTGTGCATTTCTCATCGACTTGGATGTATACACTTGTTCGAAACAGTTATTTGGCAACAACTCGTATTTGTTTTTTTCGGACCCACATTTTATGACTACCTTATCTAGCACGTCTGGTTTTAGGGTACAGATTCTTTCTCTATTGGCCATTTGCTGATCGTCAAACTCGAGGGTTAGCTCGTCGTTGAAGTCACACGTGTGTGTGAATCCGTCCACCGGAGTGGTTAACCACCAGACGAGCAGCTGCCCCCACAGGGAGGCCTTCACCACGCGCATGACGGGGAATTGCATGGAGTTATACGAAGAGGTATGAATCTGTATAAAATGCTATGATGCCGTGCGATTTGTCAGAAAGGGCGAAAATTACAATGCCGTCTTTTTCTTACGACAGCGTGTCGTGTTACTTTGCGGCGGCTAACCGAACACTTTCGCCTGTTCATATGTAGGGGTACTCATTCCTTCGTACTTGTTTCCTTTTCACCCATGAACAAATGGATGGAAATTTTTTTTGAAAAACACGCGTGCCGAGACAGGGTTAGGAGGGCGGAGCAAACCCCTCCTCCATGTTGAGTCACGTCAGATGCAAATTGCAACACGTCCAACAACAGATCGCCGCTTGCAAGGCGGTGCATTACAATGGCGGGGCTGTGAATTACACACGGTGCGGCGATGCGTCACGCGTTCTGCAAAGGACGCTCGACATGCACCAACATATTTGTGCACATTGCAAAAAAAAAAAAAAAAAAAAAAAAAAATTATTTTCTATTCAGTGGGTTCCCGTTAACGTGCCACACCCACAATCTTCACTTAACCGTTTGCTATACTTTCTCCTCGGAGGAGAATTTACCGCACATGGGTCGACGCGAATCATCACATGATGCACCATGCGCGTCTCTTTTTGCTATGTTGCCGCCTCAGGCCAGACAACATTCGCTTACCAAAACAAACGCGTTTATTTTAATATTGTGCAAGTTCGGGGGGGAGACAATAAAAATGACATAGGAAAAAGGAAAAAAAAAAAAAAAAAAAAAAAAAAAAATTGAAGCAGCCATAAAAGTGAATGATTCGAACGCGGAGGGGTACGTAGTAATACTCAGCGGTACGAAGTGGTGTTGTTTTACAAAAAAAGAATGCGCTGTATGAGGAATTAACATTGCAGCACGGTGTTAAATGCACAGGTACACGCATGCAGGGTAGTTGCACTGTGTGTCTGCACTGCTCCTCTCCGATTGGCTAAACCGCGCTTCTCACAGACACAACACCAACAGAAGCAGCACCACCAACCAGTAAAGCAAACCGAAGTGAAATCCAAAGGATTCATAATTGTTGTAAACAAAGTTTGCCTGTAGGGGAGGCGCCTCCGGGACATCCACGCGAACACAGAGGCAGGTGAACCCAGCTGGGTTCTCATTCCTGTTTAGCGTAAAAGTCGCAAAAGACATCCTCCTGTTGCTATCCACATGAAACGTAGCATGGTGTTTAATTAACTCACTCATCCGCACTATGCTATCCTTGTATAGCACTCTCTCGAAACAATTAGACGGATACATTTCATATCCGGGGGGGCATACCAACCCCAGGTAGACTTCCCTCTTTGTTATTTTCACGTTACAAACGATGCCCTTCTCTTTCGCGTCTTTCACTTCTCCTTCAGTATAAAATTGGGAGAAGGCCGTTTTGTTTTTTTCTGCAAGTTCCTCTGCAGTAGGACCGAAGTTCCGCCAGAAGGACCAATCAGCGGACGCCCCTCCGGTAGCGTCTCCTCCTACAGGTAGTGCGTTCGTTACATCTTCTAAAGATTCTTCACCCACTGTGTGGTCGAAATCGCAGCCAAAGAGGATGTTCTTCCTAAGGTGAACACGCATTATACCCCTGGCACCCATTCTGTTATTCCAAAAGGTTAGGCTGTTATCACATGTGCACTCGAAAATAACATTTCTATAAATGGTCGGTGGGATGAAAACCTTCCTGATGCTTAGCAAGTCCGTGTCTCTATTTTCCAGCTGGACTCCTTTCAACACGTTACTTAATTTTTTGCTATTCCCGTTTGGCATACGAACTGTCTCGAAGCAGTCCATTGGTCTGACTTCCACTCCGACGTAATCCTCAGTGTTCCTTTTGGGGCACACGAACGTGAGCACTTCCATTCCTTTCGTAAACTGCACACAGTGTTGTACTCGTTCATCGGGGCGATCACCATTGAGAGGGGCGTCACCCAACGGGGCGTCACCTCCACCTAGCAGAGGCACTATGTCATTCTCACTGCTGGACACATTTAGGGGCGCTGTCGAAAAATCACACGTTCCTTTCATCTGGTTGCTCACGTGGGCGAAGGCGTTCCGGGGTTGGTGGTCGTCCCCTTCATCGGGGTACCTCCACGGTGGAATGGAACTCTGCTGCTGCTTCTGCACGGGAAGGCGCTGCACCAACAAACTCAGCAAAAGGAAAAGTCGAACGAAGGAAAAGTGGCCGACCCTCATTTTCGCCTCTTCCGCGTTACCTTCATATCATCGGTTAACCAAGGGGAAGCTCCTTCTTTCGAGGTGCACACGTGCATAGGTAGGTCGTCACGCAGGTAGGTACACAGGTGGGTAGCTACCGAGACAGGCTTTCCTTGCTGCTTCCCCCCCTTTCGGCCATGCGTGTCTCCCTTCGGAGGTGAAGTTACAACGGAGCGACATGAAAAGGGGTAAGCTCATTCGTCTGCGTAGCACGCGTTGGGCATCCACAGGGGAAAAAAAAGTAATCAATCAAAAAGGAGTAATCACAAATGGGATGGTCCCAAACAGGTAGCTACAAGGAGAACTCCTTCCTTCCCGTTGTTTGCGCCCCTCTAACGGCTTAGGTCTTCCTCCTCCTTCCCTTCACCAACATGCTTCCATGCGAGGAAACTCAGGAAAAAAATGCAAAGGAGGGGACATTCCTCGCGCTGCTATCTTTTAAACCGTTTTGTAAACGGTGGGCGGTAAAATATGCTCCTTCAAAAATGTATAACAAAAAAAAAAAAAAAAAAAAAACTCAGCAACGTGTATAACAGTTTACCACACTTTTGCGGTTAAGCTTTTTTTTTTTTTTTTTTTTTTTGAGGAGTTGCCCGTCCTGGCTCACATATGCATAGCTCCTCGTGGGCTGTGGTTGGTCCTATATTTTTTTTGCACGCCCAGTTCTGGCCGCCGTTTTTACTTACGGGTAAGTTTGCGCTTTTGGTGGAGTTCATTAAACTGTGTTGCGCTCGCTTTGTCGCATTTAGTTCGTTTGCTTTTTTTCACAAGCTTCTTTTTTATATTTTCCACTCCGATTGCTTCTTGACTGGTGGGAAGAAAAAAAAAAAAAACGGAAACAAAAAAGTTGCCTCAACGGGGGTGGTGGCGCTCCGTCGGTCGGGCCGCAGTTCTCCAGGCGCTTCCTTCCTGGCAATTGCGTGCAACTTGGGGCTCCCGCTCTATCTACTTCAAATTGTCTCCGCCGTTCCGGATGAGTAGCCAAAAGGCACGCTGCAGGGAATTTCGCCCCCTCCTCCAAGCGGCGCGATTTGCATGCAGAGGGGACGAGTAAGAAAAAAAAAAAAAAAAAAAAAAAAACGTGCATACGTAGTGACTTTATAAAAATATGCCTATATGTACGTGACGCGACGCTACACGAGCTAGGTTGCTCCTTGAGGCTGCCGCCTACATCGCGAATTCGATCCCGCCTCGTGGCAAGAAGCGCCATCCTCCACCAACCTTTTTCGCGGCTTACGTAGAAGGGGAAAATAACTACAAACATAAGTCGTCACGATCATTTCGGGGTAGAAAAAAAAGTATCCCTTCACCTTTTTTTTTTTTTTTTTTTTTTTTTTTTAATCTTGCCCACTTTGCAGTGGAGAAAGGCAACTTCCACTTTTTCTTTAACTCTTTTCATGCAATATGATGAGAAGAGGAGCAATGCTGAAATGATTACTTGGGCGGTTAAACGAACCGTTAGGGAACAACCGTTCAGCGAGTTTACAGTTGTGACTTCTCTGTTCGCAATTCGATAAAGGGAGGAAAGTCCCTCTCCAGTCGGAACATCGCCTGACAATTGTACTATTTGACTTTTTCTTAATATTCTTCACCACCTGCGCGGTTACTGCTTTAGGCTGACCTGATTTTTGGGTAACTCTTTTTCTTCACGCTGTTGCCAAAATGAAGGAATCCAGCCTGTACCGGTTCAAGGACATCAAGCCGGTGGTGAACGCGAAGGAGTTGGTGGACGTGGTGCTCTCCAGGACGCAGAGGAAAACGCCCACGGAAATCCATAAGGGATTTAAAATAACGAGGATAAGGAACTTTTACATGAGGAAGGTGAAAATGTGCCAGGAGCTCTTCCGAGAAAAGTTACAAACCATAATAAATGACTTCCCCAAGTTGGACGATATACATCCTTTTTATTCTGATCTGGCCAATATCCTATACGACAGGGACCACTACAAGTTAGCCTTGGGACAATGTAGCTATGCAGTGAAGTCGGTAAAACGCATCTGTCAGGATTATATTAAATTGTTAAAGTTCAGTTCTTCTCTGTACAAATGCAAGATGCTAAAAATTAGTGCGCTCGGACGTATGTGCAAAATGGTGAAGAAGTTACAACCCAGTTTAGTTTACTTAGAAGAAGTGAGACAGAACTTAACCCGGCTCCCATCCATAAACCCTCATAAGAAAACCATCCTCTTAGCTGGTGCACCCAATGTAGGAAAGTCCTCCTTCATTAATATCGTCTCTAGAGCAAATGTAGAGGTGCAACCATATTCCTTTACGACGACAAATTTATACGTAGGTCATTTCGACCATAAGTTGAATAGGTTCCAAGTTATCGACACGCCAGGATTGCTAGATCGATCTCTAGAAAATAGAAACACCATAGAAATGACCACCATCACTGCGTTAGCGCACATTAACGGAGTTATCCTTTTTATTATAGATATTAGTGAAGAATGTGGGA
Source organism: Plasmodium coatneyi (assembly GCF_001680005.1). Classification (NCBI taxonomy): domain Eukaryota; phylum Apicomplexa; class Aconoidasida; order Haemosporida; family Plasmodiidae; genus Plasmodium; species Plasmodium coatneyi. The sequence goes on along the minus strand of NC_033566.1, from coordinate 1,692,382 downwards.
TGTCCATTAAGGAGCAGGTTAATCTTTTTCACTCTATTAGAACTCTCTTTCGGAACAAGTCTGTTGTCATTGGGTTTAACAAAATTGACAAAACGAATTTGGACAGTCTCTCTGTGGATAATAAAATGCTCATAAAACAAATTATCGACGATGCTAAGGTGCCCGTGAAGTTTTGTTCCTTCAGTACACTGACCGGGGTCGGTGTGGAGGAAGCAAAGGAGGTTGCTTGTGATATGCTGAAAAGTGACCAGGCTGCCGAATTTCAACTGGATCGAGAAAATCTACTCAATGCAAAGTTGGGTGAGCGCAGGGTCAACCAGGAACGGGCGCCCTTCATTCCGGAGTCAGTCATAAGGGAGAGGCAGGAGAGGAAAGAGCGGGAAGAACGGGAGAAAGCAGCGAAGGATGAGGAAGCAATGCAGGGTAACAAGGCAGACGCCGAGAATACGGCTGATGCAGATGGAAACACCCTTGCTGAACAGACCGTCCCCCTCACCATGCGCGAAGCAAAGCTGAAAAAGAAAAATAAATCCAGGCAGAGCTACCTGAGCAACCGCAAGGATGACCGAGTCTTGCAAATCGACCTGCAAAACGAACGCGGAGGCGCAGGGGTCTACTCCGTCGACGTGAGAAGCGTGTACGACATAAAGGAGGAGCACAAATATGATGTAATCCCCGAAATATACAACGGAAAAAATATCAGCGATTTTGTCGACTTGGATATAGAACAGAAGTTACTCGAGTTGGAAAAGGAAGAACAGGAACTGTTCGATCAAGACGCAGAGATCGACCCCATGTGGTTTAAAACGAAAAAAATTTTGGAGCGCATGGCCCTCCGACTGAAGGGACTGAAACTCAGTGCCAAATTGAATGAAGAGAAGCAACCACTGTATCACAAGAAAAACAAAACAATTGACGAGATGGGCAAAAAATTGGATACCCTCAAATTGGACAAGGAGAAGGTACTCAAAAGTATGACCGAGCGGGCCAGAAGAAAGGGCACACTAAACGGAACCGCCAAGAATAATGGTTCCTCCAAGGGATCTGCAAAGAGCCTCCTCAACGCGCAGAAGGTGAAAAAGGACATTTGCAAGAAGAAACAAATTAAGGATAACATGTATGGAGACCCAACGAAGAAGTCCAAGATTTTCCAGAGCACATCGACCGAGTTGCAGAGGAGAAAGGCATACAAACTGAACAAAGCTGCGTACAGGAAAATCGAAAAGGGAACAAAGGGCGAAGCGGACCGCTCCATCCCGGCGAAGAAGCCGCGACATTTGTTTTCGGGAAAGAGGTCCATAGGTAAAACCTCCAGGCGCTAAGTCCTGATGCACCCCCGAAGGGGAAATGAGGGCTAGCAAAAAAAAAAAAAAAAAAAAAAAAAAGTCACAACTGGCTAGCCAAGAAAAAAAATATATTGCCTGTTCAGGCAGCTAGCCATTTTGAAATTCCTCTGTGTGTGCATTTGCTGCAAAGATTGGCTTCCTTTTTTTCGGCCAACTTGCAGCGCCTATTGGTGGGGAAGTGTTTCCCCAACTTTTACGCCACCTTTTGTAACAGCCTTTGCTGTTAACATTTGCATTAACATTTGCGCTAACTTTTATGCCCACCTGCGTGGTTCAATTGTCGTATGTCTTAATTCGCACAATTTTGTGGCCCCAAAGGAGGATGCTCCGTTTTCGAGGCCGCTTTGGAGTCCTCGCTTGGGGGTCCAGTACGAGTTGCATTTAAAAAAAAAAAACAGAAGGTTTTAAAATGGGTACACGCACAGTGGGGGGAGTGCAAAGTGTACAGGCAAATTATTACGAAATGGATGCGAAATGTCTACATGGACGATTGTTGCACAAGCAACTGCCCAAAGGACTGCGCAGACGTGTGCAGGGCGGACACAATAATGTGTATGTGCCATGGCGCGGTCACAACCAAATTTCTTGTAAAAAGTGGCCTATCGGAAGGAGAAAAAAAAGAGCACAGGCACGTGGATACACATGCACACACATATATATATGCGCACGTGGTTTGGCACACTCCCCCTCTCACCGCTACTCCTACGCAACTGTAACACGCACACACACAGTTAGGAATAATCCACACAACATATACACATGTGGCCGTCCCCCCCGTCCGCTACTGCTTGGACGCGACTAGACGCTAGTTGGGGGGGGTGACACTCCCACTAGGACATGGCACAAAAACGAGGGAAACAAAATTGCAATAAAAAGTTAACCACTCCAAAGTTAAAAATAACATGTGACGGTCGCATGAAGCTCGTACAATGCTGACGGTAGGTTGAAAAATTCATACCAATATGGCACTGACTCTGGCAGTTTGTGTTTTCCCTTTTTCATCTTTCCGGAAACAATCTTGTAAGGACAATTCACTGCATTCTCTCCACTCACGTAGGAAGGTCATAATGGCAACTCATTAATGCTCCTAATGGAAAACCAACTGCTTTAGTATCACATGTATTTACACAACATGGAGAAAAAAAAAAAAAAAAAAAAAAAATATATGTTAAAGATGTATTTATATACGTATAGGGGGAGTGGGAGGAGGTGACTCCCCTGATTGGGCACTCGGTTCCTCATGTGCACGAAGTTGCGTGTCCACAGGTACACACCCACTCATGCATGTGCTGGTGATAGGCAATAAGAAATGGCATAACATGGAGAAGACACAAGGTAATGGTACAGGTGGATAGCAAAAATGGATTGGGACAAAATGGACAGGACCCACTGATCGTAGTGATCGCACGCATACACCGAATGGGGGATGACACCTCCCTGTTGGTTCATTCCGACGTGCCTTAAAAAGTGCTAACCTTATTGTGGTCATATTTACACGTGATAGAATTACTACCAAGAGGTGGGTGAAAAAGGGGGGGGAGGAGAAAGTGTGAGAAGTGCATAACAACGCAGGCATGAATAGCAGGGGGGAGGGGGCCACCTCATGGGTGGTAAAACTACGTGGCATACGAATGTGGATGTGCTAGTCCCGCCTACCCCATCAACTCAATTCACTCTACATGGAGGTTCACAACGCTCAACGGAACGCAAAGAAACGCAGCACATTTAACCGTGTAAATACATAGGAGATGTCTCACAAGCGGCACAACACCATGTAGGGGCAAATACATACTGTGGTAAGCAACCTAGTTTGCGGCCTGGTTAGCAGCCTGGCTAGAGGCCAATTCAGCTTTGCTGCCTGCGTAATCGGGGCGAACGCGTCAGGGATGAATCAACAACAAGACAATTACGAAACGGTCACATGAAAAGGAAAAATATTTTCCCCCACAGTGGGGTCACCAAATAAAACAAACAATCAAGGCCAATGTTTTCACAAAACAGATACGTATAAAAAAAAAGTTGCTCCTCCCCTCACACACAAAACATATGAACATACAACTCATGACACACTTTGCATGAACGTGTTCATAAAATGTATACATCTATCTTGGGCTGAAGAAAGGTGGGGGAAAAAAAAAAAAAAACACAGACGAAACGGGGGAATAACCGTGGCAGTGAAGCAGTCGCTCAGGTGGGTGCGTCGAGACGGGCGCATCGATGGGGTTGCGCATGTGGGCACGCTCCTCAGTTCTCATTCTCTCTCTCCCTCTCACACGTGTACACTCGGTTGCTCTTTTCGCTTGTACATTTAAGCAAGCTTTTTTTTTTTTTTTTTTTTTTTTTTTTCCTACTGGTATAATTTTATCATACATTGATATTCTTCCACTAGGTTGAGTAGCCAATCAGCCATTGAAATGGATTCTGCGACGTCAACGGGGGGGGGAAGCAGTAAGGGGATGAGTGAATGGGGGGAGTGTTGAAGGAGTCAATACGTTAACACACATACACGTGTGCGTCTATATGTGCGCATGTCAACGTTCGCCAAAGGGTATACCTCCGTAGTGCGGTGACGAGCATGGCCAACTGGCCGTTTTGCCGAAGCACGTCATGCAAGAAGGACTCACCAATTTTAGACGACTGTGTGATCAGGTCATCGAGTCCGTTAATGCTAATTGTGCTGATCAACGTGGAGTTCCGCTTTAGCAGGTCGTCCAGTCTGTTCGTGAGTGGGTTGCTGCGTTGGGGGTGGAGTGGAGGGGCAAAGATGAGCAAACCAACCAAGTGAGTGTCTGTTTAGGGTGTACCTATAGACCCACTTCTATTTGCACATACAATCCAGATGGACTTACGTTTTAAGGTGCTTCCCATAGGCGAAGGTCGAAAACTGAGGTACGCTGTTCATGTAGAGCTTGTAGTTGTTGTTGCCGCAAAATTTGGCAGCAAACCTGAGGGCACGATGGTAGGAGGATGCATCAACGGTGGAACGGTATCAACGGTGAAGCAGCATGAACGGCGAAGTGATAACGTAAAAAACACGTAACGGAAAGGAACAGAGCGAACGGCTTTATCTATCCCCCTGGCTTAACACCATTGTGTAAAAAACACATTTGGCCAAGCCGCTTAAATCAACCTGCATCACTTTTTTTTATTTTTTTCATGCGAACATATGAACAGATGTGTTGTACCTCATGGAGCTCCTAAAAGCCGCGTACTTCATTTTGTGCGTCGTTCATTTGTTAAGCTTTTGGTGGTACTTTGGGCAGGGGAATCCTTTCTCTTTAGCGCGCCGTAAAGCTGCGCATTCGCTGGCTTCGGCTGTGGATGTACACTTTTTCTGTTCACAAATTCTTTCCTTTCGATGGTTCACTCGATTCGTTAACTACTAAGATAGTTTTAGCTACTTGGCTTCTTTGCCGCTTTGCTCATTTCAGCCGATTTGAATTTTGTAAAATTTAAGGGTATAACGCAGTTTAGTGCAGATTGGTGAATTTTATTTTATTTTATTTTTTTTTTTTTCGCGCTCAGGTATGATAGCAGAGTACTCCTCCCTCCCCGAAGGTGTGCACTGCCCTCGACACCATGTGGCGCCTTTTTACGCCACAACGTTGTACAGGCCACGTGCTCGTGAATATCGGTTATATGCTCGTGCACCCCGCGCAAATACGCACATCTCCCTTTCGTATGCTCAAGAGGATTCTTCCCCCGGGAAGATATTTTTCCACACTTCACTTCAAATGTGCTGAACAACTTCTCCCATAACACACGGGCAAAAAATGAAAACTTTTTTTTTTTTTTTTTTTTTGCACAATTAAGGGGAGCGCACAGGAAGAGCGACGTTGGTGAGGAAAAGGTTCAAGAGAAAAAGTGTAACCTAGTTACATAGTGTACTTGGTGCTATTACCCTTTTTCTTTTTTTTTTTCTCTGTTCCTTCAACCGAAGTGGGTTCTGGCCAATGCATCCATCCCCACGTTGTTATCACGCGGCACCTACTCTTTTTTTCCACTTATACTTACACACGTTTGTAGGACTCGCGACGTTCACAGGGTCAAGTCGATGTGTCCCATCGACCTCCTGACATATACCAAAAAAGGTGGTAACTTTTCGTCGGCACGATCATCAACATTGTAGTGAGCCCCAATGTAGGGTGGCACCTACCACGTATGCGTTTACTTAACAGGCGAACGAACGGAGGGGCGGTGCCTAAAATAACACACGTGCATACCTGTCATCTGTCACATGCACCATCCGTGTCAGCATAGAAAAGGACGAAGTGAACCACAAGCTAAGAGGGGAGAATGAATTTTTTTTTTCTTTTTTTTTCTAATGGGCCCGCTGTGGGGATCACCATTCGGTGGTTTAATTCGTGTGAGTCCCCTTTTTATGGTATTTGCAAATGAGGTGTAAACTGCTAACGGTGATTAGGGAACATCCTTCACCATGCGCTCAATTGTGAAAACGTGTTACGTGGGTGTGCGTGTGGGGGAGAAGTTCCAACTCTTGATGCTCACCTACTATATCGTCCAGCGGGTACACGCTGGTCATTACAAATGGGGGGAGCTCACCAAAAGACGAATGGATAAAACGATCTCCATGTCAATATGGTTCGTGAAGTGTCCCCATTGAGACATACATTTTGTCACACCTACGGATGACCATACGAACGGGGGAAAAGTGTAAAGCGGCGGGTTTCCCTTCCTTTTTCGTCTTTGCTTTATTATTTTTACAATTGTAAAGGCCTACCCATGGTGGCAACCGTGATAGGAAGGCAAAACGCTGGTGCACCATGCTATTCAACGCGAAATTGGTCATACACAAAAGTGAGCGTTTGTCCGCTTTTCTTCCCAATGATGCGACTGTCGCGCATTGCACACAACCAAGGGGGAGCCACAATTTTAACTCCATTTGGCCTTAATTTGTTGCGCCTACCAAAGGCGGTTACTCATTCGTGTGATCTTTGTATGTCTCTCTGGGAAGACAAAACCCCCCTGGAAAAGTGATCAATTTTGTTTGTTCCAGCTTCTCAGCGCCGAGCGGATGAGAGCACTCTCTTTTCCAGTTCGTTTTTCCCCCGTATAATCAATTTACGAGGCGTTAAAAAGGGCGAAAAACGGGGAGAATAAAAAAAAAGATATTATATATATATGTATGAACAACTAGCCAAAATGCGCACGTAAAAAATATATATATATATATATGTACAACTGGCAATATTGTGCATGTAAAAAAAAAAATATGAACAACCGGTCACATTGTGCATGTAAAAAAAAGAAAAAAAAAGTATGAACAACTAGCTAAATTATCTTTTCCAAAAAAAAAAAAAAAAACATACAAAGTGGCAAATTTGTCAAAATAAGCGAAACAAACCGATTGACGAATTGACGGATTGACGCATTATGCGCAGCTTCGCCAGCCCTGCTGATAAGCAAAAATAAAGAAACACGAGCAGGAAAAACGAACAAAAAAGGGAGAGAAGTAAAGAGGGAGCATTATACAGCGCACGTCCTACATTGGAATGAAAACATCTGCACGAGTAGCTGTACAATCCTACTGAGTACGCAGGCCGGGAAGCAAGCACGCTTTGTTGTTGTTTTTTTATTTTGCGTGACCCTGGAAAATGAAGCTTTTTGCCCTTTTATGCGCTGTGCTCAGCCTGCACTTTGCCGCCGCACAGGTAAAGCCACAAAGGGATGAGCCATACGCTCGTGACGTGACCGAGCGGGAAACAAACGCTTGAACAACGAATATAACAGAATTGCAAATATAGTGATGAAAAGAAGTTACGACACGGTGGGGAACTCCTCCTTCATTCTGTTTGTCCCCCCCTCCTTTTTTTTTTTCCTTTTAACAGACGGGCGTAGTGTACGATGAGAACCAGGCGAACGTTCAGTTCCATGTAACCTTGTGGTAAGCACACCTTTTTCTGCATCCGAGTGGGCCTTTCATCGCCGTTTTGGTTGTTTACAGTCGGTCCACTGGTTGGCATATTACCAGGGGAGAGGTCCCGTCCATGAGTGGCGAATCAACCATCGATCGCAAACTGTATACATTGTTGCTCACCTTTCCATTGTCCTTATTTTATTTTTTTTTTCCTTTCCCAACGACAGGATCGTACTGACGCTAATCACGGCATTTATCCTTGGGACCTACGCCACCTTCCAAATTGCCAACGTATGGAGCGGAAGAAGAGAGCACTTGCCAGTGATGTGTGCACCCCGCCGATTGTCCATGTGCCGGGTCACTCCGATATGTTTACCTGTCCGTTTTGTGTTCGTTATTTTGATTATTTTATTTTATTTTTTTTTTCATTTCACCCCCCCTACAGACGAAGGACTCACTGCTGTACTCCAAAATCAACACCTCGAGCAATCAAAAATGAAAAATAAAAACGTCTAGCAGATTGGCGAAATAGTCTATCTTTTTTTTTTTTTTTTTTTTTTTTTGTTCCGTTCCACTTTGGCGTCTACACCAAGTGGCCAAAAGATAATTTTTTTTTTTTTCCAATTATGCAAAACGTTACTTGCACACGTGGCTCCTTGATTACCACCCCCCAATTGATGGGTGTCACTCGGACGCAACCCCATCTCAGGGCGTACCTTGTTTGGGTCCGATTCTGGTGATGCTTTCTCCTGCAATATAACCACAGCGTGGTTACGTGTTCTTACTTCTTTCCTCCCTTTTTTTTTTGTCTGCCCGTTATGGCGACGTGCATGTTTACTTCCCAAAAGTGATAACTAACCGAAAGGTTAACACAATTAAAAATAGCTAGCTGGATAGTTTGCTGAACACTGTGACAAAGAAGGGGTTATGTTTTGCCGCAACTTGATCCAGGAGGGATCCACATGTGAACGTTTTTCATATGGTCCCCTGGGGATGCAGGTGTACGCCTCTTCCTGTGTGCATAAAATAAATACAGCGAAATGATCCCGTGACTGTTCGGTCCTCCCTCACACAGCAACTCCCAGGATGAACAACTTCGACGTGTTGAATGTTACCTACATTGGGGAAAACCACCCCCTTGGGAAGCAACTATTTTTTTTTGTAACGTGCAATTTGGGAGCGCACCGTTTGCAGTCAATTCGGCAATAACGCATGTTCACCTGTTCATCTGCTCACCTTTTTTTTTTTTTTTTTTTTAAGTAATTCCCCCTCCAATGTAAAAGCACAAAAAGGAGCGTTCCCAAATGTGCAGGCGAAGAATCCCAGCTCGAACAGCCTCCACCCTACGTTCAGTTTTGTATCCCTGCCATTTTGTCCCGCCTCCCCGCGCCTCGCTTAAGGCTCTAAAAAGTGCCTCTACACTTATAAAAGGGGAAAAAAAAATGTAATTAAAAAGAAAAAAAATGAAGAAGGTCATTAACTGGTGCGCCTTCATCATCCTGGGTAAGAGAAAAAAAAATAATAAAATAAAGAGCGATTATTTTATTTTATTTTATTTTTTTTTTTTTTTCAAATTTGTGTAATACCTCAGCAGAGTGACTCCTTCAGCTCATCTGTGGTTAGCTGGCTGGTGACCGGGTCAAGCGTTTGCTTGGCGCATACTTATATTGCTGACCTCATTTCATGCTGCCTCCACCCCCTAGGTACGTCCATCCCGTTGGGCCTCTCTGCCCTTAGCCTGTGTTACCTAAATGTAGACAAGGAGAAGAACCAAGTGCACTCCTATAACAATGAGTACCGCCGGAAGCAGAGGGAACTCCTAAAGTCGCAGCAGGAGGAGAAAAAATGACCAACTGGTGTGGTGGACTCCCTGTCGTTACGATAATGACGTTTTTTTTTTTTTTTAATTCTACATGTGTGTGTTGCAATTTCCACGGGGTGCTTTCTTCCCTCCTTCTTGGGGGAGACTGCCGCGAAGTTTTCATTAACCAGAAGGTTCTTAAATTAGGGCCGCTTACAAAAAAGCGATTGATATGGAGATAGCCATGCGGGTTATGCCAGTGGGTACCTCCTCCTGCACACACTTGTGCAGAGTTGCAGAGCGGTAAATGTGTAACGTTTTTAACGCCAGGCTGAAGCGCGATCATGCAGTGATGGGGTAAACAAAAAAAAAAAAAAAAAACTTAACCATGTGGACGGATCCGCAGCAAACACAAAGCAAATTTACACAAATTAACATATAGACGTGTGCATGTAGTCACTGATGCAGTTAAGTCCCCTTGTGTGTGTCTTCCTCCTGACTCTTGGCAAGCAACTCCTTAATTTCACCATATCGACTCCTCCCCTCGTCTATGTTAACAAACCCCAACTTTGTAATTTTACGAGAAAAATCATTCAGCAGTCCATATTGTCTGTAGGAATTTCTGATAGCCTCATCCATCTCCTTTTGTATTGCTTTATCGAGGGAGAGTACTCCTTTGGGTGACATCATAGAGGGGAAAACCCCATTCAACGATATGATGCTGGGAAGAACCCCGTTTGGACTTTTTTTCTCCGTCACGCCAACCGCCATTTTATATTTCCTTTTCTGTGCTGCCTTCCTACTTGCCTTCTCCCGCTCCGCCTCCATCTTCTGCACCGCGGAAAAGAGGTTCTCCCCATCGATCGCTTTGTCTGCATCGTCTATTGCCATGCCGTCTTCCAACTGTGGGGGCGTTTCCCCTTCGTGTTCCCTTCCAGACTGTTCACTACCCTTCATCATTTGTGCCTCCTCCATGGAATCTTTTTCCTCCCCCTCTGTTTTCAACTCCTGCAGTTTTTTTTGCCTAAAAAAGTTTTTCTTCTTTTGTGCATATCTATTTTTTTCCTGCGTGCGTATCTTCCTGGGGAGTGACTCCTTCTCTGTCGTTTCTGGTTCTTCCACGTGGAGTTTTCCCTGTTCCGCAACTCGGTGCTTCTTCTTCCTCATGTTGTGCTGCGATATTATCTTCCCCGACATCGTTTCCCCTGAAGTGTCTTCAACCGTGGATCCATAATGGTTACCTTGGTACGTGGATCTACCACTACGCTGAATGCCGGGAGAGTAGCCTACACGCAGGAGGTTGTTTCGTTCATCTGGAGGGTTCACCCCATTGTGTGTGCCAATCGTGATAAACCCACCGTTTGATGCTTGGAGGCCCTTCTGCTCAAGGATGACCCTCGAAGAGACCACCTCCCACCAGGCATTCTTTTCCCCCTGTGGGGAGAATCTATACACGTCACTAGAGACGGTCAAATGGATGGTACCCGACTTGGATGGGTTCTTCCCCGGAGGAGGGTTTACAAAAGAAGGGGTTCTATACAACAGGGAGAGGACGCCTTCATCGTTAGAAGCGAGTTTGTTAAGAAATCTTTGAAACCATGAAGTGTGTAAAATAGTTTGGTCGTCACTGTAACTGAGTTGGTTGAACTGCCAATCCAGTCTGTCTACATACAAAACGGGGAGGAAGCCATAGACGAGTCTGAACTGACTGCACAGGGTCTTCTCCACATTGTCTGGCTTGCAGTTGAATTCGTAGTTGTCCCACCCGGAGTGGAGTTTTCCCCCCGATGTTGCAATAGACGACCCGTTGGATGGGTTACTAGCCGTTATAATGATCTCCCGTCTGACTTTATTGATATGTCCAAAGGATCCATAGACATTCATCTGCTGGAAGTTGCCATACTCTGCATTCATCACCTGCAGTGGAGACAAAGCATTCTGCACGAAGAAGCACAAAAAATACAGAAACAGAACAAAGTAGAAATATTGGGAAAGGCACTTCACAACGAACCTTTGATTGCTCAGGTGGAACACAGAGAGGGAGAGTAAACAGAACAGGTGTAAAAAAAATAAACTCGAAAAATACACGTCTGAAAATCCATGCTGAAAAATGTAGTTCGTGTAGATCAGCGAAACAGTGAAGAGAAGTCCCACTTGGCTGACCAAACAGGGGAACACATTTTTTGTGAAAAAAAAAAGATAAACCATGTAGACAAGGAAAATGGAGACATAGACAAAAAACAGAAAAATGGACTCCCTCGTAAAATACGTGAGATACACGCAAAAACTGTTGTATGTGAGCATGATGAGGACACAAACCACATGAACGATCAACTCCCTGGAAGTGTTATAATTGTTCAGTATATACTGTGGTCCCTTTTTTGAAAAGATCCAATGAAACGCATTCAGCACGTCCTTTTTAATGCACTCCATGTGGTTCTCTTCCGGGTAGAAGTTCGTTTCCTGGTTGGAAGTTGCCCTGCTTAGGAGGTGCTCCTTCTCCGGTTGGGAAGATATTCCCCTTGTGTTGTTCCACCCATTCCAGTGATTTCCTCCATTCCAAGCACTTCCTTCCTTGTCATCCCCATTGTAGGCACCCTCCTCCGAGTCGATCCTAAAATAGGCGTCCTTCATCTTGTTCACTTCGTCCACACTGAACCCGGTACAGTAGAGCACATCAAAACTTTGGAAATATCCCCTGCTTTTGGATAGCTGCGTCGCCTTCTCCCTCACCACGGAGAGCACTTCATTCCTCCTCGACTTTAAAACAAAGGGGAGAAGCACCTCATCGTCGAAGCAAAACATTAAGGGAGCCACCAGCAAAACGTAAAACAGGTAGGAATTCCCAGTAACGAAATTTAGTACGCAGTAGAGAAGAATCAATACCCCACCTATTAGCCGAAACGACCTTACAGGGAAAAGAATGAAAAAGGAGAAGACACATTCTGTTAGGATGCAAAACAGATTGTCCAGTTTGCTCATGGTGAAGCTTCCATGAAAGATATATCCAATGCTTGATGGTAACGGCTGCGTTTCGTACAGGTAATACTTCCCCTCCAAGTTTCCCCACGAATCTGTGTTCCTGAACCTTATTAAGCTGGACCCCAACAACACCTTGAAAACGAAGAATCGACACACGTACCGAACAAAGGGGGTGCTAGAGAACCTGCACTTCAGATGGTTCCTACACAGGGGTACCAGAAGCAGACTCAAAAATACCAACTCCAGCAACTCTATCTCGAAAACGTAATTATACCAAACATTCCCCACGCTGTAAATGGACTGCAGGATTACGTATATCGGCAGGACGGTCACTATATTTATTTGGTTCAGCAGGAGGGCCACCAGGGACAGAACCATGCCTACAAAAGGGGAAAACAACAGGAGGTGGAAAAATCACGCCATGCTCCGTTGGAGGGACTACCTTCTTCGTAGACCAATCATACGGAGCGAATACACCTCCGGTAATAGCACCCTTCCCTCCAACCCACCTACTATCGGCAACACCGTGAGGACCAAATCGCTTGCCGGAAGGAACCAGAAAAGCGAGTGGAAGGTCCGAAACTTTTCCCAGATGCCTTCGTCGTGCAGGTCCTTCATCATCTTGTTCACGTGCTCCTTTGCGGGGGTCAGCCCGTCCTCCCCGATCAGGGGGATATTCTAAGGGGGGTGAAAGTGATTAAACGGGTCAAAGCGATCAAATGGGTCAATCTGGAGAAATCTTCACCCATGAGAGGGTACTTTTGTAGCGTTGCTCTTATGGGTACTCACCTGCTGCCACGCCACAACGAAGGAGAAGAAGCAAGACAGGAGAATTATCCTGGTGCACATCTGCGGGGGGTGAAGAATGGGGGGTGCCCACGTGATCATTCACGTTATCATTCACGTTAGCATTCACGTTAGCATTCATGTCAGCGCAACTGTGCGTGTGCTTCAAGTTTGCAAAAAAGTAAACACGTGACACAACAGAAAGGACACTGACCACATCACAACTTTACCACCTCACCACTCACCAGTTGGGAGGTCCAGAAAGTGTTCCGAAGAGCCTTGTTGTTGAATGGAAAGGCATCTTCCGTGTCCTCCTGTAGGAACACATTTTTTACTAGCTCCTTCAACCACTTCCTAGCTTTGGGTAGGCCCCCCTCGTTGCTAACATCCTTGTCATTGACCAGGATCCGCGTGGGTCCCTTCACCTCAGGGTGTTCCATTTTGCATGGCAGTGTGTAGGAAGTGCGTCCTAGTGGGGAATCCACTGAAGGGAAGGAACCCCAAGTCGGCCGATCACCCACTTCTGCGTCCTCACAGAAGCACTTCACATGTAACCGCACGCACACACAACCAAAGACAAAATACTAAAGCTTAAAGTTGCAAAAGGTAGGCGTGCTGTTGCCAAGTGGAGGGCAAGTAGAAAAAAAGAAAAAAAAAAGAATGAAAGGACCTTTCCTTTCATGTGTCTACCTCCTCAGCTGTTATTACATTTTGAGGGGACCATTCCTCCAACGGTAGACCAACAGGACAGAATTGTCTAATGCACATGGCACAGGTTGTCGTTATGCTTGGTTGCAATGGCTTTGCGGGACCGGAGCACCGGAGTGCTAACCGGGAAGAGAAACACATTCACCCTCATTTTGTTTTTTCTTTGCTGCACCAGAGGTACAACTGTACCAGGTACGTGCATGCAATATATAAACATCGTATGATTAATTTTTTTTTTTTTTTTTTTTTTTTAAGTATGCATAGAGGGTGCACCTGTTTGTTGACTCCACGTGGGCCACGCATACGCTCTGCCGCTTACGAACAGCATTTTTTTTTTTTCCTTTAAGAAATGGATGCCTTAACGGGAGAATAAACAACCCGTTTGGCACTTCTCCGGGGGGACACCAGTTAAAACAAATCAGTTAATACACCAGTAGAAAATGTGCACCCATGGATCAACACCCCGCAGTGGTTAGTTTGGCATTACAAAGAGGCATCATCACGGTGGGGGGGGAACAAATTTGCCCCAACGGGATGGTGCCTCTTTGTATGCCATCATTCCTATGTAGACAGGTAAAACGCATAGCAAGGTGGGTAAGGAATAAGTTAAGGGCCAACTCAATTTATGCACACCATCGGAAACATTCTCCTCGTGACCCCACCGCTAATATCTGCACCAGAACATTGGCCACACTGCACACATTTAAAAAAAAAAAAAAAAAAAAATGCCAAAATGACTCTGCTTAATATTTAGCGGCAACCTCCCCTTTTCGGATTTATCATCCTGTTGGCATTTTTCATGGCGTGCGTATCGATCGGGGGAGGGAAGTTAACTAGAAATCCTTTCGTCACAGGGGTGTTAAGGTGGAAATGTTCTTCCTTCCATCCTTCCCTCCCTTTATTTTTCCTTTTTTTAAACGGCTTGGATAAATCTACGTGCGTGTTCATACAGATATGCTTCTTCTTTGGCTGCTCCCCTTCTCACTGCCCCGACCGAACAATGCCGCAGCGTGCCCTCTGAGGCGCAGTTCCTACTAGGGGATATGTGCACAAATCGACTTGGTATGTGCCGCCACATGAGCAGGTTAACCCCGAATTGAAGAGGCGAGCAGAAAGTTGGGACCTCCCAAGTGAACACCCCTTCGTGTGATTCATTTTTGGATGAAGGGGGTAGGTTCCTAGCAGAGGGCAAACGTATTTCTTCGCCTACGTAATTGTGCACCCACGTAATTGTTCCGCTATGTGCTTACCCCGGCAGAGGGATACGCGAATTCATTTACCCGCCTACCAAAACAAACTGATCATTTTCATCCGAACAAATTTACCACTGGTCGAAAAAGGGGACCACACGGTGTTGCCATGGGCCGAGTGTTATTTTGTAAAAAGGATTTTTTTTCTCTCCTTCGTATTGCGCCATTTAGCCCCTTCGCCGTTTCACCGCTTAACCGTTTAATCGAATAACCACAGTTAAATGGCGCGTTTACTATGAACGCTCCCGCCTTCGTTGTCCCCCTCCTTTTACTTTACCTCGACGTACTGCACAGCTTTGCAACGAACAGGGCGGTCTTCCCAAGGAATCCATTCTCGTTGTTCTCTTCACCCAACAGGAAGAAAGCCGCCCCTGAAAAACTCCCCCAGGGGAAGGTTAAGAAATTGAAGGAAAAAAAGAAGAAAAAAAAAAATGTAATCAAAAAAAAATAATAATAAATAAACGGAGGAGGAACATTTCCCCACGTGTGTGCAGCATTCCACCGATGTGTCCACTAATTCACCAAGCGGAGTCTTCCAACTTGGCACACAAACGAGGGTGTGACCTTTCCGCTTAACTCCTTTACTTTTTATTTTTTATATTTCATTTTTCATTTTTTTTACACCCCTAAGATCGCTCTGGAAAGGCTGATCCGCGAGCATGCAGCGACGACGGAGAAGGTGGAAAAGAGAGACGTGTCAGACAACCCCAATGTAGACGTCGACAAGGAAATTCTTGAAGGCAAGCGAGTACCAAGGTTACGAATTAAAAACACCAACAATCATATATATGCCACAGTGGTGGACGACTACAGGAGACATATACTCTGTTTTTCTTGTTCGAGGGATCCAAACTTATCTGGTGTGTTAGGCACTTACAGAAATAAGTCAACCAACAGAGTTGTGAATAATGGGAGGACTATTAAATCCGGGTGGGAAATTGGAAAAGACATCGGCAGGAAGGCATTAAATAAAGGCATTTTTAAGGTACGATTTGATAGGGGGAAATTCAAGTATGCAGGGAAGGTGGAGGCATTAGCTGAAGGGGCCCGCGCCGTGGGGTTGCAACTGTGAAGTATTGAAGTATGTGTTGGGGGGGGTGCACCACTATTCTTGGAGACATCCCTTTCATGGTCACATAAGAACATACGCGCACAGGGCAGACATGTGAGCCCGCACGCCTGACGTAGGAAGCGCCCGTTTTGCTTATTAAAATAAATACATATCTTTTTTGGTATTTTTTTATTGTGTATATGTTTTTTTTCAAGTAGCAATGTGAACAAGGGGGGGATGAACGTCACTCTCCACGTGGGTGCTTCCCTTTGGATGCCTTCACTTGTGAGAAAGGGCTCCACACATCGGCGGTGAACCAACGAGAGGGTTCCATCCTCCCCCCCCTCCGAACGATGCATTCGCAATTGCAGTTGCTCGTTCATCGGCCCATATCATTTTTATTTTACGTCATCCACGCGAAAAAAAAAAAAAACACGCATACACACACAACCCGCATGGTGATGCAAAAAAGTAAATCTTCCACATGAACTCATTCGTAATGTTCAGCGGGGGTCATTTCACCCTCACCCGTATGCACATGTGTGAATAAAAAAAAAAATATGAACAGGTCAGGCGATAAAATTGCAAACGCGAACAAACTAGCCAAAATGATTTTTTTTCCCACCTGACCTGTTCATATGAAAGGGAATGCGTGTCCATCAAAACAGACCCTCACAGGTAAGCGCATCACCCTGTGTGTGCTCGCGGAGTTGTTTTAACTTTTCATTCGGCCCGCTCAAAATCTTCCTCATCACTGAAGAAGAACTTTTCTATGTCATTTATTTGCTGTTCGTCTATTTTGGAAAAATTGGTGGCGGAGATGCACTCCCCTGGGTATGTATCCGCACTATTATGACGTACTTCGGGGGGGACGTCATTCTGCTCATCATCCGACTCGTCGTCCTCGCCCTGAATTTTGGTCCCCCTGTTGGTTAGCAGTCCGTTCGTTCGTTGCAGCATCGGTTTGTGTGCATTCCGCAGCGTGTTTTGTGTGCAGCCCATCTTCCCGTTGATCAGATTGACCTCCTCCTCCCTGTAAAAATCGTCCACGTTGGAAAAAATTTGATCACTGCTCAAGTGGGGACTGTAGCTGATCTGTACATCCCTCGAAGAGATGCTTGTCACGGGGGGGTTTGTTTTTCCCCCCTTTGTTATGTGTGCACTTTTGGGTAAATCTTCTTCCGCAAAGTCGGGTAAATCCACGTAGGAGGGGAGTCTTCTATTGAGGATGCTGGAGATGGTATTCAGCTGCAGGACAACTGGATCCTTCAGGTCAATTGGGGCCTCCCCATCGGGGCAGTTGTGATGCAAGTCGAAGTGGTAGTCTCCTTCACCATCGTCCTCTTCCCCCTGAGGCGTCCCAAAGGGAGAGTTGCTCACATGCTGCATTTCCTCCTTACTGAGACGCAGCACATTAGAAGGATCTCCATTGCCGGTGGTGAGCAGAACGTGCTTCAAGTAACACAGAGGCAGGGTGTATTCACTGACTGGTTCTTTGTAGAGGTCCCTCTGCCAAAAGGTCCAATTCAGATCACCTTTGTTTGCTAATTCCTTTATCCTCAGCATGACGTTGGTGTAGAATTTACTCATCTCCTGGATGTCAAAACGTTCCTGAGGACGTGACCCCTGGAGAAGGGCCAACCTGCATAGACGCTCATACTTGGCAAACTCCTCCAAGTGGTGCACCACCTGGTTGTTCGTTCCGTCTGCAACATTGCTGTGCTGCTCTTGGTAGATGCTCGTCGTTGCGGCGGATCTTTCCAAGATGTGTTCATCACCTACCGTGGTGTCACCCCCGTGAAGGAAGCAACTGGCATACTGGTAGGCCCACACCTTGAGCACGAAATGGAGCACCTGGACCTTCAGCGCCCCCTCCATGTTATCGAACCGTTTCACCAACATGCGTGCAAAATCGAAAAGCAACAAATGGTCCGTGAAGTTCTGATACTTGGCCAACGTCCACAACACGGACGCCTGAACTTCCATCGATTCAATGGTAAAAAAAATGCGGGTTAAGAAAAAAATAATTTGGCTGATATGTTCTGCGTCACTCTGCCTCAGTAACTGTCTTAACGAGAGGATGGCCTCATAGGAATACAATTGCAGATTCGAATTTAGGAGGGCAATGAAGTGTTGCATGACTGTGGAAAGACAAGACGAATCCACCACAGCCACTGCAGTGATGTGTCTGAAAAGCTTCTTCACGATGAGGTCATCGTTTCCTGGTTGAAAGAGAGCATGCAGCAGCTCCTCCAGAATGGTTGGCCTGTTCTCCTCATTACTTAGTAGGTAAAGCATGTCTATTTTTATTTTTTTTTTGACGGTACTGTCTATGGAGCTGACGTAGAAGAAGGAGAGGTAAGCAGCGAAGTCTCTTCTTAAGGAGATTATAATAGGCTGCACGCTTTTTATGAAAAGAGCATACATGTGATCATTCCCTTCGACGGAACTTCTCATAATACACGATATAATGGCTTGGACCATATTTTCCTTGAAGGTGAATTTTGTCAGGTGGTACAAAGATGAGATAGATTGTATAACTACGTTGTAACTACAGGAGGACAACAGGAGAAGCAACTTTTCGATGAACAGCTCTATGTCCACTTCGTATTGGTTCTGCTCCTGTTCGTCGTTCCAATCGTCGTCCGTGCAGTAATGGGCGTGATACGGGGAGGGGCTTCTCCCACGCGGAGTGAACTCCACAGTGGGGGAATCTGAATCCTCCCCAAGATGACTGTTCCATTTATTCCCCTCCTCAGTGTTACCCCAATCGGAACAACCGAACACGCGAAGAAGTTGCTTAAAATTTATATTATCATTTTTGAGGGGGTCTCGGTAAAACATCCTGCAGTATCGAAGGAGTAGGTCGATTAGGTAGGTCTGGTGGAAGGGGTGCATGATCAGTAGGTACTTGCAGAGCTTGTAATAGTGCGGGTGAAGGAAGGAGAGCCATTTGTGAAGATTCTTGCGGTGCACCCCACTGAGGGGGGTTTCCTCCTTGGTGGGAGTTATGTCTTCATCAGTACTTCGATTCGGGGGGAATTTCTCCTGATCGACTTTTTTCCCCCTTGTTATGCCCCCCGGATCTGGAGCCAACTCATCGTGAGTGGTCTCACCCCAATGTGGAAGAACCCCCAAGCACATGGTGTAGAAGGAAGCCACGGCGGCAGACACGACGGTGACTTCCCTGTCACCAATCAGGTCTAGCAAAATGTTTCGCAAAAAAACCAACTGATCCGGATCCACATTATAAATAGAAGGAACCACATCGGCGGCGGTTTTTCTAACGTAGGGAGATCGATCCTTTGCCATTATTTTAAGTGAATCCATGACAACGCTAATCATCTCGATGGACCGACAGGAGCACATGGCCCTCAAGGCATACGCACGGATTTGGAAATCCTTACACACAATATCCTTCTTAAAAGAGTTCACGGTAAGCATGCTCAGCTCAGTATTCCTATCGGCATAGAGAGACAAGTAATTATAGATGAGCTTTTTCAAGGTACGATTATTATTTGACAAATTATTGGAAACCTCCACGTAGAATTCAGAGACGTCTTCCTTCATCGCATGGGCGATGAGTAGACGCTTCACCCCCTCTACCTTCTTCTGCACGTTGTTACTTCTTAGGTCGTTCAAAATTTCTTCCTTGTTGTATTTGCTGCGGTCGAAGTACACTCCGTCGTTCAGCCTAATGTGAGAAATTATGTCCTTCACGTTTGTTGCCGCCTTCTCCAGCAGCGGCACTTTAATGTTGAAGTTAATCGAGTCCATCCTGCAGGGGGAAGTAACAATCTGTAGGTAATACCGGTCTGCTTGGTGAGGAGTATATCCCTTTTGTCTACATCGGTGGGGAGAACCCCCTCCTGGAGTGGCTGAACCACAGTTCGGGTAAAGGTGCACCTTTCAGGGCATACACGTCCCCAATGGGGAGGACACTAAGTTTTATTGCCAAATGAAGGGAGTACGAATGGACCGCTAATCAAGCGTGGCAGTTACACCCCCCCCTCCTGGGGTGCATCACACCAGCAGCGATGCAACTATAATAATAGGCAAATGCTTCCTCAAAGATGTTGACCAAAAAAGGAACAAATATTTTTAAAAAAAAAAAAAAGGGGGGCTCTTTCCAAATGGGGGTTACTCAAACAAAAAGGGTCACTGCAGCATCTACAAAGATTCCCTTCTTTTTTTTTTTTTTAAATCGCCCTGTTTATTTTAATGGAAAACTTATTGATTGGTTTTGGAGCGCTCATCCCCTTCCTGCCATCACCAGGGGGAAGCCTATTTTAGCCTCTTCTGGGGAATCATCCCTGGGTGAAGGTGTTTTCATCAGGTGCATACCCTGAGGTTGGGAAGCCTCACGCGGGCACCTTATTGGGGAAACTTGCTGAGGAGCCTTACTGCCCCGATCGGGATTGCGATTAATATTATCATTTTGAGGGTGATATTTTTTTTTTTTTTTTTTTTTTTTTCCAGGCCGTTGCACTGCGCATGCAACTCCGCCTTGGTGCCACAAAAAGCGGAAGCGGTAAAGACTACTCGGTGCGCCCCCCTACACGGCAAGGAAAATATTCCCACCGTGACCACTTCGACTATCCCTGCACCTGTTGATCACACCTTTCAGCATGTTTACCCTGTTCGCCTTTTTTTTTTTTTTTTTTTTTTTTAACTCCTCTGTGGTGGGGTAGTTCCTTGGAGGACACCTCATGTGAAACGAAAATGGAAGGGCTTTCCCCGCCGGCATGAAGTGGCGTAGGTGAAAGGGCCACACCCATGTGGAGGGAGAACGTATAAACACACTACAGAGAAAGGGGAACATGCCCTGAGATGGGAGCAAAATTGAACACAAAGAAAAGTAGAACAAAACATCGCGGGAAATTACCCTACCCTTAGCTCCTGCTTGTCGTTTCTACTTGTCTCCCCTCCCCGCCTCTTCCCTTCTCAGGGAAAAATGGTAAACTGACAACAGGGCAGTTCAACTGTGGTGGTGGGTGGACCGCTTTATTTGTTTGTTTGTTCTCTCCCCTGGTTGTTTCATTTTCCACCCCCTGTGGTGTAATTGAAACACCTTTTCGAAGATTAAATTTTTCGCGAATTAAAAGAACAGTTTGTATAAAAGGGGAGTCACTTGGCTGCTCGCGGTGTGAAGAAAAGGGCCACTCCCTCTTTGTGGAAAATCAGCCCAAACGGTGTATTTTTTTTTTTTTTTACAAACTGTTTTTTTTTTTCCCTTTCAATTCTGCCCACATGGAACAACACAAAAGTATAGCACCCGTTCGCGGATAAAACCACTGTGCAAAAATTTTCCTATTTTCACAAACGGTTGGCAGCGAAAAGAGATGTCGTGTTCCATTCATCCCTTGGCGAACTGCCTTGGAGCGCTTAAAAAAAAATCGTCGACAGAAATTACACCATCAACGTAGATTTACACGAAGGCGCATCATAGGGATAGGCATAGCGGGGTGTGAAAAAAAAAAAAAAAAAAGGAAACAAGGAACCATTTAAGCAATTAATCAATTAACCAATTAAGCAAGCAAAAGGAACAAAGGAACGACGGAACGAAGCAAACGAAAAAAGAACAAAAAGGGAACAAATAATTCCCCAAAGCAACCTACACCCCGCGGCGGAAGAACAAATCACCGATTTTTGATCTGTCACGAGTGTTTTTTTTTTTTTTTTTTTTTTTTTAATTACATTTTTTTTTTTCTTTTCTTTTTCTTTTCATTTCTTTCTTTTTCTTTCTTTTTTCTTTTTTTTGCCGCGGCTCCACCAACGGCACATGTGACAGCTTTGTCCTTGCGTTGCCTCGCAATGGACTTTTCTGCACACACGCACCTACACGAGCTTGCGCGCAAATGTTTTTTGTAGAAGGTAGCCCTCCCCCGGCGGAGTACCCACCGGTTAGTTGCGAACGCGCAGTTTCCCTTTTGTCTACACTCCTTCACGTGAAAATACACTTGACTGTTCCTGCGCATAATTAACTGCCCTTGCCCACCCTTCATTGCACAGGTCACCTTGGGGGTGACCTCACCTAAAGAGATCGTGCAACCCTTCATCCCCTTCGTGCATAAATGATTTCTAAACACATTGTGGAAGCATTTGTGCAGGACTTTTTCGGGCCCTTTTTGTTCTTTTTAATTTCCTCTTTAATTTTCGCCCCGCTGTTTTTTTTCTTTAACATTGACAAAATGCACTTGGAGCAGCGGGAGAAGCACACGCAGACGGAGGAGCTCGAGGCCGTCACTCCGAAGTATGAGGGCCCCGCAAAAGGTAAGGAAAAAAAAAAAAAGTTAAGGGCAAGTGGGGAGCACACACAATGCAATGAGAGGGTGTACAAATACGACAAATCATACAAGCAACGAACATGACGGCGCACCTGTCCAACCGCACCTGTCGTCATATATAAACGCATGCTACATGGACCCCCTGCACGTCCGCCCATTCGGCACGCGCCTTTTGGAGAAATGGCATGCCATCCGTACCATTTGCGTAATGCGTACACATTGCGGGGGAAACAACAACCGGAGAATGCGCTAAATGGTGCGATAAACAGTACGATGAATGATCAGATTAACAACGGATTAACGGAGGACAAGTGACAAATTATTCAAATTTCACCTGCACTGTGCAGGTAAAAACGAACTAGCCAAAATAAATGAAAAAAAAAAAAAAAAAATTCCCGTTCAGGTGATAAAAGTGCAAAATGGGACAATTTTTTTTTTTTTTCTTCCCCCCCACGCAACGCGAAGATACTAGAACAGACACGAATAAAACAAAATACGATGAACAGTTTGTGTCTGAATAATTGCGCAACTGGTGTAGTGTCCCCCTTCGAATGTGCACACCTTTGCGTTGTTAACGTTTAACCCAGTTGGCATACACTCAAACTGGAACAGTAGGGGATGCACACGTCTGAAGCATCACCTGATTTGCCGCGTCGTGCCAACTCATCCATCGGTGCAGTCGTTCCTTTCGTTGCAATTATAAAAATGTAGCCATGCGTACTATGGTCTAATGATCCAGAGAGTGCCGACGCTGGTGCGATTACTTATTTGTTACCATGTTAATGTGACTACATATCCACCCCGTCATTTTTTCCTTTTTCCTCCCATTCGCAGATGGATATAACGGACGCGGAGTTGGTTCGCTGGAAGACAACACGATCAGGGGGGAAATGAGCGTTTCGAGCGTGGAGACGATTTGTTCCTATTCCAGCGGGGGGGCGAGCCTGGGCGCAGCGAAGGAAACACATGTGACGAGCGAAACAGGCCCAAATGACGTCACAAACATAGCCAACACAACGAACCGCGCAGACGTGACAAAATTAGCCGATACAACTAAGCGTGCAGATGTAGTGGCCCGACCGAGGGAACGGGGGAGCACCCCCACCCCTGATGAATCCGCACACACAAAACAGACGGCGCTAAGTTGTGCACTCGGAAGAATCAGCTCCAACTACGTAATGCATACAAGCAACAACACAAGCAGTGCTGGAGAATGGAGCAGGAAGTTGAGCACCTCCAATACAGTGAACCTGTGTAAGGTTACAAAATTTATGACCCTCTGTGATGAACACCTTCCCGCCAGCGCTGCCTGCATTGGAAATGGAACCAACGGGGCGAAGAAGGTGGAGTGGATGCCTCAGAAAAATATCCTCCCTTTGAAGAGTTGCCAATTGTACAGTCATCAGGTAAATGTGACGCAGACTGAGCGAAGTTGCGAAAGTGACCATAAGCAAGATGCAGAAACGAAGACAGATCCAAACCGGAGCGACCATAACGACAAACATAGCAATTCCTGCAAAGCGAACAACCAATTGGAAAGAGAAGAGGACCCAAGTTATGATCACCCTAGTAACAACAAAAGAGTGTTCATCCAGGGGATCAAAAGGAACTACCACACGAAAGGAGGAAATACATTTACCTACTTGAATCAGGTTCTAGACAAGACCTACAAAGAGACTGTCGAGCTAGATGGGTCCGAGTATATTTTTTTGTATGACATCATATGTGTTCAGGATGGAGATATAGCTAGCCAAGTGGACGGAACAGGAGGATCTACCCATAGTGCCTCTTTCGGTGCATCTACAGCAGTTCGTACAACCCCATTAGAGGAAGAAAATGAAGTCCTCACTTTGAACGCCTACAATAAGTACGTAAACTTTTTTCATAACTTATCGAATCAGCTGAATAGAATTAGGAGACTGATCTACCCGATCGAGGTGGACATGTCAACGGGTTATGCATGCAGCGGGTCGTTAGCAATTGCGCATAATAACGCAGACACAAAAAGGAATGATGCACGACAGGAACAGATGGGAAGATGTAGAATGGTCGGCGGTTTCGACGAGACGAACCTGGAGTCCATACAAACCCTCTTCTCCGAAGAAGCACACATGACGGGTAGCCTGAAAATGAAGCTCCTTGACAGGATAAACGGTATATTTTTCACCGCCATGGGGGCAATTGGGAAGGAGGTTAACAGTACAGCTGGGGAGAAATACGCTAAGACAGTTGCTAACCCTGTTGGTGAGTCCATTCCTAGCATGGCTTCCCACCTGCATGTGAGCTGCCCCCCACGGAAGAACCAACTAACCCCATTGGACGTCAACAAAGTTATGCAACACATGAAAGGCAGCGCAAACAGAAGAATCCACGAAAGCGATATCTATGACATAAAGATCGTGAAGAAGGGATACTTCTACCTGTACGTCCGGAATGGACAATGGGACAACTACTACTGTGTCCTCTTCCATTTAAAGAACAACGTCCTTTTCAAGAACGACATTTTATATAGCCACTACTGCAGAGTTTACGACAGAGGGGTGCTACACAATGTGCTAAACTCACCTGACTCCTACAGCAATTATTTCATGGCCTTTTTTAAAGACCACCGTTTTGACATGAGCAAATTGTCCAACCTGGAGCTAGCCATTATGGTCAGAAAAAATTATTACCCCTTCGTTATTGAGTTGTCAAGAAGTAAAAAGGCAAGCATTCTCATTCACACGGATCAGGATTTACTCCTCCATGGTGAGCATATGCAAGCTCAGCGGGTTAGAAGCTCTCTCCTCCTTTTCGACATTCACTCCGATCCGTTTTATCTGGTCCCCGTTGAGTGCTTGCCGGACATTGGAGGTGCTAAAATTACCAGGGGAGCTGCTAATGAACCACCCCAAGGGGGTATTCCCCCACGTGTCAAAGTGAAACTTCACTATGGCCTGCTGAAGGAGTGGAACGACTGCCTCGACTCCGTGTTGGAGGAAGCCAAACAGAAGCAAACAAACCTTTCCGACAAACGAGGGCAGAGTGAGAAGACGCACTACGTCAACAAAAAATTCAGCCAGTGGATCGAGGCGTTTAAGAAGGAGAGGAACATCCAGGACGGGGGTGCACCTCAGCGTAGGTAACATCGTCCGGTCATGCAACACCGTTGCAGTAATTAAATTCGTCACCGTTTCATCTTTATCCTCACCCATTTTTTTTTTCTTCTTCTTTTTTCGTGAAATGCTCATCGTGCTATTAGCGTGTCCCCCTTTTTTTCCCCCCCTCCGGTTCGCTTTAAGTGGACCCCAGCTCGTCCACCTTTTTATTTGTTACCGAGGGGGGGGAATGGCAGCCGCACTTAACTCGGCCGAGCTATCCTGGTGAGGTCTGCCCAGTCAACTCAATCGGCCTTCGTGGCCCAAATTAAAATTACCCCCAAGTCGGCAGTTACGCAAGGTCAGTACATGCCTACCAGGTGACAACAGGAAATGCGTTCATAGCGTGGCGATAATGGGCGCTCCGCACACATAGGAGAGAGTCCCCCCAAATCAGTTTTAGCTAGCTAAAAAAAAAAAAAAAAAAGCGGATTAAGGGGGAGGCACCCACTTGGGACAGCACATTAGCCATTTGGCTAGGGAGCTTTTCCCTCCCTATCGTACTACCCACCCGGGAACCTCCTAAACTGCTGGAAGAGCACCTCACTTGTGAGCAGGGACGTGCCGCCCAAATAAACGTCCACGTCGAGCTGCTCGGACAGTTCGTATGCCTGCCTAATTTCGGGGAAGGTAATCCCCCCAAGGATGAAAATGATAATTTTTTTTCTACTCCCCGTTTGGGTATCTTTCCTTTCGATTGACTTGAACCCCCAGACAGTTCCCCTGGTGACATTTGTCTTCTTCCCTTCAGAGGTGTTCTGATCTTTCACCTGTTGGGAGGACCCCCGGTTACCGTCCACGAATGGGAACTGTCCCCTGTGCAATGTATCCTCATGTAACTCCACAATGATGTCTCTAACATTTGGTTCATATCGACTGAGTTCATACTTTGCATTTTTTGCAACATCTTTGTAATGCTTAATTTTTTTTCTATTCCTTTCCAGAATGTGGGAAACTTTACTCCCCGTGGAGGAACTTTCCTCTGGTGCGTACTTCTCCAGGTGACCATATTGATCACAGTGTATTTTCAAACTTAGGAAGTGGTGAATAAAGTTTTCCATGAGGAGACCAACTTGGGATTCTTCGATCAGTCTTGCTTTGTCTAACTCGCTTACGTTTTCATAGTTAATAAAGTAGAGGAGAAGCAGTCTGGCCTTCTCCTCCTGCTGGTAGTCATCACTGCTCAGGATGGATACTACATTTTTTGAATTCTTCGTGTGGGTCAATTCCTTCCCGTAATTATCCACGTTGCAGCAAAGGTCCTGTTCCACCATTCCAACCTCTACGACATTTTTTTTTTGTAAAATTTGGAAGCAGTTATCACATAAGTATACATGCAGCCAGTACTGCTCAATCATCGTTTCGTACTGCGGAAGGGATCGCAAAGCGTCTAAAGCTTCATTCGGATTTAATACATTTTTCTTCTTAATTTTCGCAACTGCATTTTTTTCTGTAAAGGAGGCAATGTCATTTTTGACCATTTCATTCACGTCTTGGATGTGCGTATGTCTATACTTGACCCAAAGATTGTCTTCCTCCGAGAGGGTGGCTTTCTTTACCTCCTTCCGTTGATCGTTGTTCGTAATTTCGAAACGAACTGTGTGTGGTGCGTCATCCCCCTGGTTAGTACTCCCCACACTGTGCTGTACCGCCGGTTTGGCTTGCTTCCCCTGGTGTGTCCTAATCCGTAATACATCGTAGCAGAGACTTTGATATGAATAATCGTGGGCAAACAAAATGGAGGAGTCAACCGATCGGTCCAAAATCAACAACACGTCTTCTTCATCCTTCCCATCCGATTTTTGTAAAATGTTGGAATCACTGACACTGTTGTAAAAAATTTCTGCAAACTTCCTACACAGAGGGGAGTTCAAATAACGCACAAGAGGATTACTCTTCAAGCAGGCGCAAACGGAAAGTAATTCCAACGCAAGGTCTGCTAAAATGCTGGAATCCTTCACAGGATAAAAATCATACAAATTCAACTCATGGTTGAAGTAAAAAACTCGACTTTCGAATGCAAAGAAGGGGATGTTGAAGCACGCACAAGTTTTCATCCTTTTCAGGAGAAGATCGCTTGTCGCCAGGAGGTCTAAAATTTCTCTGTTTTTTTTTCCCACATTTGAGGTAAATAAAATATGTACATTTTTATACATTGCGTTTTGTTCATCTTTGAAGTCTTCCAACACGCTCTCCACCACATCAACTGTGGAACTGAGGAAGTACATGCAGTCGAAATCCTGCAGTCTGTTTCGCTTCGCGTCAATCTGTTCCACCAGGGACACACCCCTTTCCAGCAGCTCCTCACTCTTACAAATCATGGAGAGCACTTGCTGTGCACTCGGGTCCACCACCATGATCACATACTTGCTCACTTGCGTGATCTTCTCGATCACGCTGAAGAGCCGCTCCCGGCAGTTCCGCTTCAGCGACATTTTGCCAGGCGGTACAAACCAGCGGTATTGAAAATGCGCTATGCGCCCTGCGGCATATGCGCTGAAGAGGGCTGCCACGTATCACCTACCGGGGGAGGACATTCGATAGAGGCAACAAACGGGTGACCAAAAAAAGCGGGCTCGAACTCCCACCCGTTCGACAACATAACAACTCCTCCACTCGAGCGAAATTATCCACAAGGGGAGAATCCAAAGCGGAGAGCTCCTTCACATGCAGAGCACCGCGTGCTTACCATTTGCTTTTTTTTTTTTTTTTTTTTTTTATATAAAAAGGCAGGCCTCGGCATATGTGGGAATGCGGGCATGTATGACACCGTTTCCTCTGCTATTTTTCGTGAGCCACTTTTCCCTTCCGTCATTGCAAACCATTTTGCGCAGCATTCGTTGCAGAACATTTTGACGACCGAACGTGCTGTGACCCCGTTGACCTTTTCCACACATGCTGCATGCGCGCCAACTTCCGCAAGTGCCGCACGGCACCCCCATCCAGCCGCGGTTAACGGCGACTGTGGAGTCCTCCACAAGTTGACGATGACCCCGCAAAGCGACGCGCGAGGAACGAAACGAACTAACTATGCGCAGGAAGGAACTACACCCGAACGTCTATTCATTTTTTTTTTTTTTTTGCAAAAATGGTGAAGTGCGCACACGTGGTAATCCACGCGGCGTGTTTCCCATGTAGTTCCAGCCAACTTCACAACGCTCCCATTTTAACTGTCCAGGGGGGCATATGCCCGCTATGCAAGTATTCACGCCAATTGGGTGAAAAACACCCTGCTGTGGACAATAATGATTGGTCGTTAATTCCCCCTTTAAAGCAAAAGTAAATGCCTACTCACATTTGGCCACTCGCGCGGTAGCATCGAAGTTAGGCAAATTTCTGCGACGACCCAGACCAGTATAATGGCAAAATTGCTTCTCTTGCGGATGTACAGTTTGTACTTTTTTTTTGGAATACCCCTCTTCTCGCGTGTTTTTCGAGAAGGGCGTATCGTTAACTTTTTTTGTGAGGGGATCACTCCCCCCCTACATGGTAAGACGCATAAAATAGACTAAGACCCTGCGTTGTTACTTTTAACAAAAAATGAGATACTATTTTTTAATGTGTCCTCCGAGTGGTGATCAGCCAAATGTAGAAACCTTTTAGCTAGTTTTTTTTTTTTTTTTTTCTTTTCTTTTGCACACTTTTGCTGACCCGTTCAGGCGAAAAGTTGGCTAGCTGCTTAAAAAGGAAGCGAAAAGTTATGACCATGTCATAATTATTTCATTTTATTTTATTTTTTTTTTTCTCACCTTTGTGAAATTAAGTATCGTTGCGATTTTTAGAACGTGACGCGTTCGACCGGAGAGTGTGCTAGCCCGAAATCGTGCTCACTGAGCATACGCCTTGTGCGGCAAAAAATAAAGCACATACGCGCACGTGAGCAATCGGCAGCGTAGAGAGTGGCCTAATGGTTAAACATATTTTCCCGTAGTGTTTTTCTTAAGTGTTTGCGCCACAGAACAAGTCGATGGTGCACTCTTTTCGCTTCCCCCGAATGTGTAATTGCCCATTGGATGTTCAGCCTCTCCGTTTATTTGGGTGCACCCCGCACAGTTTGGTGTACCTGCATTCATTTGGACAAATTCTCCATCTTCCGTGTCCCTTTTTTTCAATGGATTCCCCTGGATTACCACTCCGACATGGGGAAGTGTTCCGCGCAAGGCACCCAGTGTACTACGCTTTTGGTGTAATTACGTTCCCTGTTGCGTATTTTTTTTTTCCCTTAATTGTTCGTGTGCACACGAGTGTAACGGGTGCATTCGCGTACTCTTAGACCAAAGTGTGTGTTTGCACCTGGGCATGATCCAATTTCCCTATTCTCCGTTACTTTTGTTCTGCATTTGTGTTGACTCGGAAAAAAAAAAAAAAAAAAGATCAACAGTAAGGCACCAAAGGGAAGAAAATAAAGGGGAAGGAGAAGAAGCGGAAGAGGAAGAATTGCCTTTGTGCGTCATGCATTTTTTTTTTTTTTTGTAAAAATATGCACCCTTGCCTTTTTATTTGTAAAGCACAAAGTGGCTAGGTGTTCTCTTCTTTACATTAAAATTACTCACTATGCGCGTGTGGTTCCTCCAGACGGTTACATACCCGTTTGCATGTGCGTAAGTGCAGTGTGCACATTAAATACACACACATGTGTGTAGTCTTATTTTTCCCCCCCACCCCTTGTGCACAGTATGCACCTCCGTAAATTTGTTTTTTAAATTGTGCATAAATGCTACACCCCGGGGGAGCACAACACATTTTATCTGCATGAGACTGACGGAAATGAACAGGCGTATGCGCGCTTGCCGGTAATGTTTTTTTTTTTTTTTTTTTTTTTTGACTCCCTTAAATTTTTCTTACCCAGTTAATGGTCAATTATTAACTGTTAAGTGTTGACTGTTGATTGTTCATTTGTTGCTTTTGCCATTCTTCCACTTAGCCCACTTTGCTACTTCTTTGTCCTTTAGCGTTTTTGCCTATCCGTCGCTCTGGCATCATTCCTTGCGACGATTTTTTTAGTTAGCGCGTTTGTTTTGTTTCGGCAGCTTTTAATCCCTCTCCTGGCGTTTGCTCTTCCTTTATGCCCTCCTTACGCACAAGTGTTCAGACCATTTTGTACATTGCGCATTGCACCCGTTTCCCTCTTGATCCATTTTTATGTTCTGGAACTAAAACGCCCTGGTGGTGCGCATACACACCCCGCTATGACTGGGGACGTGCATAAACGTGGGTGTGTGAAGGAGAGGGATACGTTCGTCTCTCGGCGCTTGTGCGAAACTAGGAGATGTGTACGCTTTGGGACACCAGTTGACGCACGTGTTTGCATTGTTCTTTTGCTCTATTTTTTTGTATTTTTTTTGCATTTTTTTTTGTTCTTTTTTTTCCTGTTTCGGTTGACACTTAATTTTTAGTATTTAATCACCAATTTTTAGTTGCAAGTTTTTTTTTTTTTTTTTTTTATTGGTAAGTTAGTCCTTTTGTTGTATGCTTTCATTTTTTTTTTTTTTTTTTTTTTTTTTTTTCTCAGATTTTTATTTTGGCTTTGTTTTGAATTCTCCATTGTGAATTTTCCACTTTAAATTTTAAACTGCTTTTATGCGGCGTTTTAAAAGGCCTTCCTAAATTGCCTTCGTAAATCTCCATTTTTAATTTTCCATTTTTAAATTTTCCATTTAAATTTTCCATTTTAAAATTTTCCATTTAAATTTTCCAATTTCGTGCCTTTTGAATTTTCCCCTTTTGAAACTTTTTCCAATCCGCGTGCCCCTCGCCAAGCACGCGAGCGTCCTGGTGTTAGTGTCCCAGTGCATTGGGCTCGTTTCCGCGTGCCCCTTGAGCGAGAGGCAAGGGGGCCGTGTGTAAACCTGCGTCACAGGTATGTGAAATTTGTTGCCCATTTGTACCAAAAGGGAAACTCCCCGGAGCGCTACCTCCTGGGGCGACAGTTGCATCCTTGTGTGTGTGAGCCGTGAGGATTGTTACACCGTGTTGTTTTTTGCACTATCCGTTCGAGGGTGAACAGCACACGTGGGCTGTATTCTTCCCCTCCCTTTTTTTTTTTTTTTTTTTCACATTCGTTATTCCTGCGCGAGTACACACCAAGGAATAGTTTTTTTTTTTTTTTTTTTTTAAAGTAAAAAAAAGTCGAAGCGGTGAGTATGCATGTGTGTCCATGTGTATGCATCGTTGCTACCGTGACTTTTTTTTTTTTTTTTCTCTGCCATTTTTAACCGTGTATTTTTTTCTCCGCCTTTTTAAGAGGTAGGAGTGCCGTCACGGCTGCATATCCCCGACAGCACACAGGTGCACACGTACGAAGGTGCACACGGAGAGCCTCCACACCTCGGTGTTGTGCTGTGTTGTATGTATTTCTTTTTTTTTTTTTTTTTTTTTAATCTCACACCGTAGTGAGTTAAGTAGCCTTTAACTGCTGCGCTTATTGGTGAAGACGTTTTTTTTTTTTTTTTTGTTTTTTGTTTTTTTTCGAGGTACAGGCGAGTGAACCTGCTACGCCACGCTAACAACTTGTTCACCACCCGTGGCATATGCATATGCGTGTTTTTTTTTTTTTTTTTTTTTTTCTGTCTGTATACGTGCGAATGGGCAACGCATGTATATACACTCGTGATGCACACGATCGAATTCTCCCGCATACACACGGAGGTGAGTAATTTGACGGAAATTGTGAAAAGACAAAGGAGGTGTGTATCTCCCCCTATTTGTATATAAGTGGCAGCAAGTGTGGTCCTCTCACTTGCAAGACAGGAGGAGACGTATCTCCGTGAGGTGTCGTCTTTCCAGTTGCACAATTTCGCTGCGGCAGCCGTTGAGCTAGTCGAGGATCACGCAGGTTTATGTGACGAGGAAAAAAAAAGGCTTTGCAGTTACCTCCACGTGAATGCAAAATTCTTTTAATTACTTGGCTATGTGCATGTAGGGACCCTCACGCGCGTATGCTTTTTTTTTAATGTTTTTTGTTGACGCGCAGAAGGGATACAATTCCGTTGCAACTACAATTGCAAGTGCCACCGTGACTGCCTCCCCTTGGTAGGCTACTTTTCAATTTTGAAGCGGATCACCTGGTCATTTAATCACATACACATTCGCGACGTAATTTCCACGTGTGAGCGCGCGAATTCTCGTTTGCTTTTTCCGTTTTTTTTTTTTAACTGCCCCTCCTTCATTGGGTTACGCTTTAATTTCTTTTCCGCACGTGCATATACAACAGTGTGCACGCACATTTATTTGCACGAACTGGGTCGGTTGACCACACAGTTGTAGAGCACACCTTTTATCAACGCGTTAGAAAAAAAAAATTTTTTTTTAAATAACTCAGATCCCGCCCCATACGTGGTAATTATCCATTTTGAGCAGCACACGAAAGTGACTAGAACAATAACCCAGTAAATGCTTTTAAAGGGACCTACGCGAGGAGAGCAGTTTGCACCTGCGCGTGTGCACACACACAGGTTGGACGTTGCAACAGATTTGTGCTGTGTATTGCACTAGTTGCTTTTTTTTTTTTTTTTTTTTTGTCGATTCGAAAAGGAAGCCATAGCACCACTTCTCAGTAGTTCCAGTCAAGCTTTGGTTCCGCGTTCATATGGGCAGACGCTTTAACGTGATCCCACTTCGAAGATGACTCCACGTAGGTTGCATCTGCTTAGATGTGATGACTAACGTGAGAGTCTCTCTGTCCTTTATCCTCCGACTAGCGATATTTTTCGAGCATTTTTAACTTTAGTTTTATTTGTACAATCGTCTGCCGGTCGCTGGTAGAGGTACGAACCGAAGTGGGCAAAACCTAACCACTGAACAACCCCTAAGGAAGGAAAGTCCCCCTCCCCAAACAAAAAAAATAAAAAAAAAAAAACGAGCTTAACGAAACGATGGAGAAGCAGTCCAAAACGGAAGGTGGAAAGGCCACCAAAGAGGACATCTACAAGAACTACATGGATGAGCTGAATGTTGTTCCCTCCATGTTGCAGAACAAGAACCTGGATTCATTCGCATCGAATTCTACGATCGATGAAAATAAATTAATGAGCGTAAATGATCTGTGTAACCTTTACTTGGATCGAAACCCCGACAAGGGAAACAGCAAGCGGGTGGCGGATGCACACATGGAGGAGGAGGACGACGAGGAGGAGGGGAACGGAGAGCCAAAACACATGAGCTTTCCCGACATTATGCGAAACAACCCCATGATGGAATTTTTAAATACACCAATCGTTAGTGACAACGGAGGGTCAATCACAACCAACAACTGCTTCAGCGAAGGGAGGAAAGTATCCCTTCCTAGTGAACCTTCCCCGAGTCATCAGATCGACATGGAGGAGCATAACCCACATGTGGAGGACGGGAACAAAACGAACGGGGCAACCTCCCCCCACACAAACGACTTTCACCTTACTCACATGAACGCAGAACTGAGTGCGAAGGACGTAACAGAAGAAGGATGGAATGAATGTAACCTCTTTTTTTACAAAGACAGCCCGAATTATCCACAACATAATGTGCAGGAGGATCACCTTTGTGGAGCTTCCAATGGTCCATATAAGGATGAGAAAAATTGCTTCCACAGAAATGGAATTTCCCCCCACTGTGGTGAACAGAACGAAATGGTTTCCCAATCGGAGGTCAACAACGGTTACAACTATGCATTCATTAAGCGTTACTTAGAACAAATGATGAACAAGCCAGGAGGGATAAAGAAGGAGGAATTCAACTCGGATGAGAAAACATTTGACGTGAACAGCTATTTGGGGAATGGTTACCTTCCGAAGGGTGATGCGTTGCAGGTTCATCCATACGGTGAACCCGTCTTCGGCAACGATAATGCACACACGATTGTGCAGACGAATGTGCAGTCGAATATGCTTTCGCATGTGGAGGACCCCGAGACCCTCCCCAATGGGGACACCCACAAGAATAGTTCCACCACCTGTAACGAATTGAATAATTATGCCAATGCTAGCAATGGGGAACCCCCAAATGAGGGGTTCAACAGGGAAGTCAAACACTGCATGGGTAACTGCAACTAC
Organism: Plasmodium coatneyi; assembly: GCF_001680005.1. NCBI lineage: Eukaryota > Apicomplexa > Aconoidasida > Haemosporida > Plasmodiidae > Plasmodium > Plasmodium coatneyi. Next base: position 1,658,127 of record NC_033566.1, on the reverse strand, counting down.
GATTTGGCTAGCCACTCAGAAGGTAGGAACACTGTCCCAAATGAGGACAGTAACCATTTATCCGTAGAGACGCAAAACCAATCCAAGGGTGAAGAGCAAAACCCAGATCATGCCTTTAAAAATATTGCAATGAAGATTCATCACTACTTAAGGAATTACAGCAGGAAGATGATATCCCAGGAGGGGAAGCAGCTCCATGCTGGGTCTACTCATGGCATAACCCAAGGGAGCGGCAACCAGTGCACCACTATGCCCACTACCAATGCGGACACTTCCATCTCCACCTGTGTTGGCACCCCCCTCAGCAACCATATGCACGTTTACCCCGTCTATATGAACAACCCCTTCGGTAGCTGCCCGGTGAAGGACAAAGCAACCCTACAGAAAAGCATCAAAATAACTGTCCCGTTATTCCTCCTCTACATCACTAATGCATATGCTCCTGGGAACGTGAATGAAAGGAACAGCAACAGTGCACATGCAATACGTCGGAAGAAGCTGAAAAAGAAAATAATTAACGAAATAATTTATGGATTTACCTACGCAGATGCAGATAAATACGTAGAGCAGCTTCTATGCAATATAAAAAAGTGTTTCATTCAAGTGTTGGATTATCTGAAGGAGTACAACCCCCAGTGGGTCTGCAACAACAATGGGGATGGTTACTTCTTTCACTTCAGGAAAATTATGGCCATTAACAGTTCCTATGTGGACGTCCATTCGATTGTCCACCACGCTAGGGTGCTCACCAGCATGAGGAAGAAGAAGTGGACCCATGGGTTGGTAAAAGGTGCTGTGGTGAGGAGCACCCTTGGGAGGAGCAATATATCACGTAAGGTTGCCGTCCGAAGTGGGAATGGAAAAATCATCCCCTTTGCAAATGCACTGCTACCTAATGCGACCAACGCCATGACAGTGAAGGAAGAAAATGACGCATCTAGTAGGGGCAACCTCTACGAAGGTATAAACGATTGTGGGTTCAATGAACCCATGGATCATCACGTAGAGAGGCACCACTGGCTAGGGCTAGGTAGATCCTTGAAGAGAAAACACAGCCTCGGGGAGGAAAAAAACATGCATGGATATACCCACAAGCAAATCAAAACAGACACCATATCTACCGACGAAAATTGTACCAATAACGAGGTAAAGATGAATGAGCATTCTTTTGTAGTTGGTGGGATCGATCCAGTCAGGCTGAACGAATCTGAGTATGTAACTCAGCAAGGTCAGTACGACCTTAACGAGATGGCTTCCAAGGAGGTGGACGGTCTTCTCTGCAGGGAAGACATAAACGACATGAACGACATGGAGGACAAAATTTACTACGCACCAAGTGACATGCGGACGAGCATCGAAACGGTGGTTAATGAAAGTGGGCAGCCAGACAAATACAAGTACCAATACAAGGACGATGATAAGTTTGGATTGAAGCAATACTCTGATGATGATGATGATGATGATGGGGAGGAGAACGACGAAGGGGTCGACACCACCCTCAATGGGGATAACTCTCCTTTGGAGGGACCTCCCCTCGATGGGATAAACCCAGAAGACCCATTCAACATTAACGGTAGCCACCATGTAGGGAAAACCGACCAGGATTCGAAGAAAGAAAAGGCACAACACCTGGAAGGGTCAACAAAAAAGGAGGAAGCGTCCAATGGGGAGGATTCTAATGGAGATTCCCATCAGGAGCAGCAGCTCACTACCCCCATTGTTGGAAGTAAGATAATTGACAGCAAGGAAACGGAGGACGACACAGGCCCTACTTCCGACGTTGCTTTTAGTCCAAAGAACGAACACAATGGTATCATCGGCTGTGGGGACGGATTCCATTTACAGTCGAGCGTAACTCCCGGAGTAGGGGGTTCCCCCAGTGAAGAAACCTGCAACCCCCTGAACGTCCACCCCACTATGTATCATGAATCTGCCATGTTTAACGATCAATGCGTCAGTGTATCTGCGAACGAAATATTAAAATCGAATGAGGGGAAAACAACTACATCTAACAAGTTCATTTCTGAGGAGTATGATTCTGTTTCTCCAGCTAGCCATTTTTCGAACCGCTTGCCCCTGCATCTAGGAAAGGCGAGACATCCCCACGGAAGTGATATGATTCATGAGACAAACTCGCATGATAACCACCATGGAGGGAACACCCACGTGGCAGAACCAGAAAAGGGGAACCGAAGGTCGAAGAAGCAACCCGCTTCCTTGAACAACTCCATAATGCATTTAAATATAAAAAAAAAAAAAAAAAAAAAAATCATCACCCACTATTTGAACCAAGTAATGAACACACTCTTCTGTCACGACCTTTTTAATTACGCAGTTATCTTTACGCCTATCCTGAAAAATTTAGGGGTTCTGTCTTCCTTGAGTGCATGCACAGTGAACAACGTTATTTTGAGACTAGAGAATTTTAAGTTAATCGAAGTGGAAAAGGGGAACCTTATGCTGAAGAGGAGGAACATGCTTGTGCGTGGTGAATTTTTTCATACGAATGTGAAGGATGATTGCTTCTCTAGTTGCTCACCAGGCAGGTGTCTTTTCAACGCAACGAGCAATACAAATGGGGGGATTGGTGGCATGTGTGCGAATGAAGCAATCCTTGGAGGTGGAGAAGACAAAGCGGTACAATACCTACAGGGAATGATGGAGAAGGGGGGTCAAAAAGGAATCGTCACCGAGGAAACGATGAGAAAATTAAGTTTCGCTCATCATGGGGAGGTGCCCTGTTCGGGAGTAGTTTATCCAGGGGGGCACTCTACCCCGTTTGGTGTGTCCAGTGCTCCTCATAACAATTTGCATAACTGCATTGGTGGCAATCAGGATGACCCCACCGCGAATTATCCTCACACGAAAGGAGAAGCCGTAGACACCTGTACCAGTGGCGATAGCGTGTGCAAAAACCAACTAATGGAGTTCATCCGGGAGGTTCTAATTCAGCATGGTGCATACATAAACCAGAGCGTGGAACTGAATTCAAATGACAACGGTCTCTCCTCAGGGGAAGCACCAAACGATGGCAGTCACGAGGACAGAGGGAATGGTGACGAGGGAAGCTGCAGTGCTACAGAAAACGACGTCAGTGGGGTCAGTGAAAAAATGCAAAATAATGAATCGGAAAGAACCAACGGTGTGAATGAACAACTCCCCTTCGATGATAGTTCACCCTCACTACAAACAGAAGCGAAGAAACCAAGCAGGTTCAATTTTATCGGAGAGAAAACTCACGATAGGATACACTCAGATGCAAGTAACGTGGGGAAAAACAATCCCAATGGAAGCATTCTTAACCAGGAGAAGTTTTTAAATTTGTTGAAGTGGTATTTACCAATTAAGGTTGGTGGTGGTTGTGATAAGTCTTCCAGCTGCATATCGCATGTGGGCGGACAGTCACATCTGTGCGATGGAGAAGGACCAGGGGGTAACATTTTCTTCAACGCAGGGAACACGTGCAACCATGCCCCCCCCTGCATTGACAGCTCCAAAATGGTTGACGCCAGCAAGTCCGTGGAAGACATTAAGGCGCTCCATTATGGGGCATTCCCCTACGGGAGCGTCCCCAATGTGTATACCACCGGAAATAACAATCTCGGGGCAAATATTCTCCAAGCACAGGGTGCACTACATCGGTGCAAACCCTCCGATGGGGAAGAAACAGGCAATGAAATTACCACCGTGATGAATAGAACCTGTGGAGTGCACCCATTCAACGGGTGGAACGGTGCCAATCTGTTGCATAACTGCCATGAGTGTAAGGGTAACCTTTGCATGCATGCTAACCATCCCAAGTGTTCCCTCATGTGTACTTCTCACATGTGCAACGGAATTACCCACAACCACCTCTGCGGGGGGAAGATGAAAATGGCTAGCATCTTAAATGAGAAAGGGGTTAAAAGTAGTACCGTCAGTGAACCCAATGCAGGTGAAAATAACAACAAGGGAAGCAATGCATGTGCAGGAGGAGGAGAGTTAGAAAAAAAATTTCTCAGCTTAATTAAATCAGGGGAACTGAACTTGGAAGGTTTGCCTTATGAGAAACTCTTGTTTGGTTCGAAGATGCTGGATGGGACAAATGATTCCACAGCGTTTAGGCATCCCATGGGAGATAACAATAATTTGTATGGAGGTGAGCACCATCGGGATGCAACACATGGTGGGGTCAGTAATCCGTTCAACGGTTTCTGTCATGAGGTGAAGAACCCACTAGGGGGAAAGGGCAACGGCATCGATCCATGTAACCATCTGGCCCAACAGTTGGTAAATAAGAACGACGGACAGGTAGTTAAGGAAGAGGACATAAAGGAAGGACAATTACAAGGAGAAGAGAACCTCCTAAGAATGAACGGTAATCCATGCCCTGATGTGAAGCTTGCATATGACAGTTTGGTCGACGCAGCAAGCACGAACTACACCAACTGTGGTGCATACAAAAGTGGCTTAATGTCTACCATAGGAAACGCCTCAACATGCACGCAACAGACGAACAACAACAACCGGGGTAATCAACTGTGGAAGCTTTACCAACTGTATGGTCTACTGGAGAAGGAGAAGAACGGCACTACTGCAGAGGATAAGATCTATACCGACATGCAGAACGAATTGAAAAAGTATCTTCCCAAGAATGATTCCCTCTTTTCCAAAGGGAAGGTTGCCAAGCTTCTGTTCCCTTGTGATAGTGTGGGAACTAACAACGGGTGTGAGGAGGAAGGTTCAAGTGGGAACAAGCTCCTTAACGATAACTCCAGGTTGTTGTATGAGCAACAGTTGTACTTGCTGAACAGCCAAATTATACATCCCAGGAGGGACAAAATGCAGTTCGCATCGTCTATGGAGGAAGGGATGTACCAGGATAACCACAGGACCTACAAAAACCTCTTCTTAAATGAAGAACAAAATGACAGAAATGAAGGAACCATGTTGTTCCACGATGGCAATGATAAAACGAACAAAATGAATGAGGAAAAAATGAAGAACTACCTGTCGTCGCTATGCAACCCGATCGTTTACAAATGTGGGTTCTATCCAAATGAGGGTTCTAACCATAACGGGGCACAGAGCAGTGGTGGAAGTGGGAATATCCCATTCAACAGTATTAATCACATGAACAGATGCACAGATTCAAGGAGAAGCAGTAACCTCTGTGACTACATCAATAGCTTTACCTACACCAATCCGAACGAGAACTGCAGTGATAATGTTAGCCACGTAGACGACTTGGGTAAGTTCCTCCTCGTGCCAGAACACAGCAATAGTAGGAATGCCAGTGGGGCTAGTGACAGAGGTGACAAGGGTGATACAGGTAGCAGGATGGTTGTTAGACGTGGCAGTGCCCACCATGGACTACGTCATCACAACAGCGGTAAGCGTGGGCACCACCGCCTCGGGGGAGGAAGTGCCACCAAAGGAAGCAGTCACAGTAAGAGCTTCTCCCATTTGTATAAAGACGTAGTTACCCCGCTCGATCACAGGAAAAACAAACTGTGCAACAAACACATGAGTAATTCGGTGGGTCTCTTTAACGGAAGGAACAACACAGACGATATGATCCTTCATGGGTACCTAACCAGGAAGAGAAGAGAAGAAATGACAGACAACATAACGAAAAAAAGGGCACTCATAAGGAAAATAAAAAATGCAGAAAAAATAACTGACGAGGAGATAAATAAACGTCTCATGAAGTTGTCTGGAGATCCCACAGAAATAAAGTTTCTAAAAAAGTATTACGCCCAAGGTGGGGATAAGGACAACGGCGCCAACAGTGACGAGGATGACAACGATGACAACGGTGATGGAAGCCGTGGTGGTGTTACCTTAGACGATCCGAACGATCATAATCTTAGTGGGAAAAAAAAGATGCACATGAAAAATGTATACCACAGTGGAAATGGGGTAAAGTCCGGAAGGCACAAGGAGATGAAGGGGGGAAACACTGCCGGATGTGGTGTTAACCAGGAAGACGATGAAAACGTTAGCAGTGTTGAGTCGACAAAGGTAGGTTTGAAAGGTGAGCGAGGAAAGAATGTGAATTTTTTTCTAAACAATTTTACGGTGGAGTATGGAAGAGGAAGGAGAAACAAAATGGCCAATCAGAACTATATGAAAAACTATGAACTGGAGAGTAGGTATTATGGAAGGAGGGATTCATCTACTGGTGGGGGGGGGGAAACAGGAATAAATGGTAGCGGCAACACCAATGGAAAGGCAACACCCAACATGGGTACTGATCATAGGAATGGAAAACTCAATGGTGTATGTTACATTAATAGCGGAAGGAGTCACAATAAAGATAAGACAAAATTGCACCTAGACACAACAGGGACAACCCCCGTTGGTAGAGGAAACAACGCCGCTGGGAAGGGAGGAGTCGGATCCCGTAGAATGAACACCAAGGTGAGGAACAACGCAGCAGTAGATTCGAATGAAAACTACGAATATAGAATGTCAGCATCGGAACTGAAGCCACAGAGAGGAGTCTACTTCGATCGATCACAAAAGGCATGGATAGGCAGTTGGTACGAGGAAGGAAAACAAATTAAGAGAAGGTTTAAAATAAAATACTATGGTTGGGATGAAGCGCGTAATTTAGCTACCAAGGCTAGGTTCGCTTTTGAAAATAGGACCAAACATACAAAGGGCGCCGGAAAAAAAGGTGCCTGTGCTGCGGGGGCGTCGAATCTCGCAGCTACTGCCAATTGTGGTGTATCCAATGAAGCTACTTTAGGCGGAGTGAACAACGATGGGACGGAGGCAGTCAATGTGGATGCCTCCGGAGGGTATGCACGCACAGGGGGGAAGAAGGAAGAAGACGGAACAAACGTGCATAACAATGGGACGAATGAAGACGGGGGTAACCATTTCGAATGCGGTAACTACGCAGACGGAACGAACAGGAGAATCATGTCGAGAAGGGGTGGAGGCACATACCTACGGAGCACGAATGAGGACCACGCAGTGGACTCGAATAACGCTCCTACGAACAAGCGGGATGGAAGACGAGGGGGGACCACCATACACACAGCCAATAGCAACAGCGGAAGGACACATAAAATGGAAGAAGAAAACAATCCCCTAAATGGAAAGGCAATCACTGCAGCGGCAGCAGAGGAGGAGGATAATGACGATGAGGAGGAGGAGGAGGACGTTCTCCCAACAGGGAAACAGAAAAAATTAAGAACCAATAACAACCCACGCGATGGGAGCAACAATAATGGTGCTTGCCCCTCTACCAAGAACAGTACCCTAGTCCCACTGGGGGAGGGTAAAAAGAACGAAAAGGGTGGTGGTGTCCCCTACGCAGATGCCATGAAATACGAAACAGGGGGAAGGGAAAAGTATCCTTTTGAGCAACACCAAGTAAATTATGAGGAGTACCACCCTGCTTATGATAAGAAGCGGAATGTAGGAAGCCACAAAGGTGACGTCCGAGGTGGAGCGTGCAAGAATGAAGGTACTACCTACGATGGTTATGGGGGGAAGTACGTGAGCGAGTTTAAAGGGGGTGAGATTGACATTTTTAGAGACTGGAATGAGTTTCATCGGGCAGGTGGCGGTAGGTATGAAAGTGCATCCCGGGGGGAATATGCACTAAGCGGGATGAGCAGTGTCAACGGAATGAACGATCTGGGTGGAGGCAGAGGCAAGGGAAGGCACCTATCCCAGGGGAGTACCCTCCGTCATTATGATGATTATTATGTGAAGGGTGGTTACCCCGATGGGAAGGCCACCGCAGAACGCGTAGAACACGCAGAACACGCAACGGAGGAGGAAGATGTGCCGAAGAAAAAAAACGAAAATGAGCAGTATGCCAGTTGTATTAACGGAGGAAGGAGAAAAATGAATAGCAATGTGAATTCCGCGAGGAACCCTCACCAGGACGACGATAACGATGATGAAGACGAGGAAGACATGAACTACGATTACTGCAATCCGGTAGGGACAACCAGAAAAGAACGAACAAACAGAGAAAACCCTCTACCTGCAATAGAGCATAAAGGTAAGAACAGCTATACAAAGTACCCAACAGGAAAAACAGCAGACAATGTAATTACATACGCAAAGTCAAATAATAAAAAGTCCAATGACACGAATCAACACCAGATAGACAGCTCAGTTATTCTCCCCCAGGGGGTGTTTTACCAAGACTCAAAGAAGGCCTTCTGTGCGAATTGGTACTCTAATGGAAAGCAGGAGAAAAGATATTTTTCCATTAACAAATTTGGTGAAGAGAGAGCGAGAAATCTAGCTATTGCTGCGAGGAAGAAATTTGAGCACGTTTACAAGAAGAATAACCATGTGGGTAAAAAGGATGGACACCATAATTGTAGTATGATGAAAACAGAACCAGGTAACGATATAACTGGATTGGATAACTATGACCTATTAGAAAATTTGCACCAGAGTAATAAACACAACTATGCTAACCATGGGGGGAAGGGAGGCCCTACGCACACGGGGAAGGCCACGGAAGCGGTGAAGGCGGCGTTGATGGCAGTAACAGGGATGAATAATCTAAACCTAAACCAAGGGGGCAAGAGTGGCGTAGGGCACAATAGCATAAACGACCCCAATCATCATGAGGTTGTCACTGTTGATGTGAAGAATGCACTTATGAATAATGGAGGAAACGAAAAATCGATCGGAGGTGGACCCACGATTAGTAACGACGATCTGCATTACGTGCAAAATGGTTACATCAATGGGAGGAACTACTCCAAGTGTAAGGAGAGCAATCTATATGCAGAAGACCTCTACAGGGGCCACCTCTGTACAGGTGATCCCATAACAGATGCAGTGTATAAAAACCTCATGTCAGTAACTCCCCCAAGTGAAAGCATCCTAATGAACATTTGCAACACGACAAACAACAACACAGGAAAGGAAAACATCAAACTTGTGAGTAGCCCCGTTGGGAGCAATAGCACCACCGATATGGTAAATAATAACCTGACCGATTGTGTAAGCAATGGAAGAGGGGTAGGGGGAACCAACTTCGAGGGAGAAGGTCCCCAAAACGAAGCAGACATGAGTGTGAGCGCGCCCTTAAGTAACATAGCTACCGGAGGAGAAAACAATCCAAAGGATAACGAAGGTGAAGACCCTGACCCGAATGGACTACACAACGGAAATGGCATTGACAATTCCCTCCTCGGAACCAACATGGGAAGCAGTGTCAACATCGGTGTCAGTCCCCCATTCAGAAATAACAACCTTTTTATTGGCCCAAACGATGTGTGCATCCCAGGTGTAGAGGAGCAAAACGGGGAAAACCTCTACACAGGGATGGCCAGCAAAACAAACGAGATGCACCTCTACGCCGCAGCAAATGAGAACCTCACTAAAGGATTAACAAACGAAGAGGTTAATCCTGTTGGTGTCCCCTTCGACCCCAACGCAGGGGATTTTTCCACCCCGGATTATTACAGTGGCAACAAACAAGGAACGAAAAATCAGTTCACCAGAAGCATCAAAAAGGAGATCGACGATATGGGCATGTACAGCAAGTTGGAAAAACTGGACAAAATGGAAAAACTAGACAAAATGGATAAAATGGACAAGTCGAACTCCACCCCTGCGGGGGTTTACATGATCAGGATCAACGGCATTGTGCAAGCGTGGAGGGCCGAGTGGAGAAGCCCCAGTGGGTGTAAACGCACGAAGAACTTCGGAATCAACACCTATGGCACCACCTTGAGCAAAAAACTAGCCATCGAAATGCGGGCCAGGATGACTGGCGAGTGTCTCGTATCGGACGACGGAACTGTCTTTGACTACACGAATAAGAAGACCCCCAAGGGCTCCACCCGCGATTAGCCAGATAGCGCCTGCTTAACATCGTGAGGGAGGTGTGACCTGTCTGTTCACATTGCATGCGTAATTTTTTTTGCCGAATATGTTTTTCCCACCTTTTTTCAAATTTCCTTTTTTCCACAAATTTGTCGTTTAACTTTTTTTTCAAGTGCCACGTGCGCAACTCGCCGTAAGTTTAGCTCGCCACTGCAGGATGTTCAATTTTACTCGGTTTGTAAAAAAAAAAAAAAATGTGCAACATGTGTAGCTTTTTTTATGAACAGTCAGGTAAAAAGGAGATTGAAATAGCTATTTTGCTGCTAATTTGCCTGACCATAAAAAAAAAAAAAAAAAAAAAAAAATAGCTATCGAAAGGGAAAGACGTTCCATTTCCCCCTCCTTCAGACTGGCGTCTCGAACAGCACGATGTGGTACTTCTTCGTCTTATTCTTCGCCGTCATACGTATGTACCTATTCTTAACAATGTTGATAACCCCCGTGAAGGCACGCCTCTTCGACACGAAGACACACCAGGAACCCCGATTTTCGTAGTAAAAGTAGGTGGCCAAATTGAGCAAGCTGTTTCCCAACTCTTCCATGCTGATAGTGGGGTTGTTAATGAACTCATTAATTACGTGCTGCTTGAAATTGCGCTTCATCTTATCATCCATGTAGGAGAAGTCTGTGTGCACATGAGTTATGTTTTTCGTCTTGACCTTCTTATATTCTATGGATGTATAAAACGCCTTGGCATTCATAAAGTCCAATTTAGAACCCTTCCTCGATCGGAAACAAAGAATCCTGTAATTATTTTTTATATACTTTTTATCTGCATTGTTGGAAAGACAAATTTCGTGGATGTCCTTCCCTGTGGGGAGAGTTAAATACTCCACGATGGTACTATATCTATGCTTATGCATTTTGTGCTTCTTATCCTTGTGGTAGTTGCACTCTTCGTTAAACATGACCTTTTCGTTTAAGTCGGCGGAGTCGTTTTGCAAGCACAAGTGATCTTCGTTAGAGACATAAGACTTAAAGTAATAATCGGACGATGTAAAAAAGATGTTCCACTTTCTGTTGTGCACATATTCCATGCTAGTGACCATATTTTTTAAAATGTTCATTAGATGTATCTTCTCATCCGAATGGGTGATATACTTCTCATTTAGGTGACTCAACAGTAAGTGCTTCTGCTTTGGGTTCCTTAATTCTGCCGTGTATTCTGTCAACCCGTTTTCCCCTACATCTAAGGGGTTCCAAAAATTGGGTTCTATAAAACAATGCTCATAATGATTCCCTTCTTCGGTACATAAGTAACAGTCCAACATGTTCTGCACCATATTTACTTCATCTCCAGCGCAACTCAATAACATCTTATTTAGATCTCCCATTTTTTTTGATGCCGTTGCTTTAAAGCAGTTCAGATTGTACTCAATATATTCCTCATCTACATCTTCCTCCCTCGGGTTCTTTGTTTCGTCCTTCGTTGAGTTTTCGTCCTCTTGCTGCGGAGGGTTCACATCATCGGCTGCGTCTACCTCGTCGAACGGGTTCATCTGGTTCGCTGCATCTACCTCGGTGAAGGGGTTCGTCTCGTCCAACGTTTCCACCATGTCTGATGGTTCTACCGCATCTGCCGCTTCCACCTCATCTACCACTTCCACATTGTCTACCTCTTCTTCATTTACCTCCACTTCCAGTGCCTGCACCTCGAGCTCCTCCCCTTGGGGCATCTCCTCTTCTATGTCGTCCCCCTCCATTGATTCCTCCTTCGCCATCTCTATCACCACCTCATTCGGCTCATCGTTCACCGCCTCTACATCTACCTCCCCTTCGTTCGGCTCATCATTCACCGCCTCCACATCTACCTCCCCTTCGTTCGGCTCATCATTCACCGCTTCTACATCTACCTCCCCCATAACAAGTTCCTCCTCTGCTTCTTCATCTTTCAAATTGACCACTTCCACCCCAAGCACCGCTTCCTCCGTGCCATCCTCACCAGCCTCACCGGTGTCTACTTCACCCGGTACAGAGCCACCCTCTTCCACATCTAACTCGTGTTCCTGTGGTTCCCCTACATCTGCCGTGTCATTGTTTGCGGTGCTTCCTTCCTTCTTTTCCTCTTCGTCACTGTTTGTAGCGTGTTCCTCCTCGGCCAGGTCATCCTCCGGGACTTCCCCATTTGATTCTTCCACATTGAGCTGCTCCCCATTTGATAACTCTTCCTCGACTGGTTCTCCGTTCGCTTCTCCTTCTTCAACAGGTTCCAGTTCTACTTCCTCAGGTTCGACTTCGTCCAGGTTCACTTCTCCCAGGTTCACTTCTCCCGGTTGGACGTCAACTGGTTTAGTTTCTCCCTGTTCGACCTCTCCTATTTCCTCCACTTCAGCCACTACGCTCTCATCCGGGCTGCCCTCCGACTTTATCTCCTCAGACGGAGAATGCCTGCTGCAGAAGTTAGGCATTCCCATGCCGCAGGTGCAGCTTCCGTTCAGGGGTATATCCGTAGGGCTGCATGTAGGCACGTTATTTAATATATTCATAATACCACACATTTCTACTGAGGTCTGATTGGGATTACCTTCTTGGTTCTGGTGAGAGTCTCCTCCTTTTTCCATGGACACATCACCCATGCCACACACATCGACTGTCCACGCCCGGTCGTCCTTTCCTTTATCCCCTCCGGAACTATACAACTCCTTTATCCTTTCTAGGTTTATAAGTTGCATGAGTTCCTTGGTCCAACTGTTCCCCTCTTTCGACTCGGAATCCATTCCTGGCTTCACCATCTGGTAGATCATATTAGCATCCTCTTTCTTGTACACTTGGCTTATTCTCACGCACTCTAGGTTCATCAACCCTGTTATTTTGCAGGCAGATTCATCCCCTTCAGGGTTCGCCTTTTCATCACCGTTCAGTGTTGCAACCCACTTAGGAAGCATCTTCTGTCTGTACTGTTCCCACTTCTTCTGCATGAGAATTCTTAAAGAGACGTCCGTGAGGAAGATTCGGTTTGATCCCATGGCCCACTCGCTCTTACTGATATTGTGCAATATCATCATATGTTCGATGCGCTTCTTGGCGTTTGCGTGGGGATAATCCTGGCCCTTCCCCTCAGCAACTTCCCCCTCCGCAACTTCTTCTTTTGCCGTTTCTTCATTTACCGCTTCTTCATTTGTCGCTTCTTCATTTGTCGCTTCTCCGTCTCCTTCATTTTCCTCATTTGTTGCTTCTCCGCTTCCTTCATTTTCCTCATTTGTTGCTTCTACCTCAGCGGTTTCCACGCTATTTTCCATCACTTCTCCCTCCGTAGCTTCTTCATTGTTTGTTTCTTCATTGGTTGCTTCTTCATTGGTTGCTTCTCCCTCTTCCGCTTCCGCGTTATTTTCCGCTGGGCCCTCCAACAGGTCCAGCAACTCCTCGAAGTAAAACGCGTGGGGAAAGAGCCCAGCGCCTTTGAGCTGTCTGAACTGAGAGAGGGACATCCTCTGCACCTGGTCGAAGACGACCCTCTCATCAAACAGGTTAATAACCTCCCCCCCTTTCTTCTCCCTATTATGGTTGGAATTCATGCAAAATATAAAGTGGCAAAAGGTACTCTCCTTCACCTTCATCAGTTCAACCAAGCTATTCCTCACCATAGTAACAGCCATTTGGTTTTTGGACTCATACTTCCTTCTGAATAATTTCAGAGCAGACTGAATGCTGTAGCGTCTCTTCTCCTCCACTATATTCCCAGAGGGGTCATAATTGTAACTGCAGCAGAGTTGTTCTAAGTAGGGGTTCCCCGACTTCTTCATCAAGTCAATAAAGTTATTCGTAAGTATATCAATATTCTGACTGATGAGATGCTCAGACGAGTAGCACACTTCACCATAAGAATGGACGATGACGAAGGAGGAAGAGGGGGGGGACTTCCTGCTCTCCTCCCCCGATATAGTGGAAAGGGCCCCCTTTATGTACCCTCCCTGCGTGGCAAACTTTTTCACTATTAAAGAGTGCAGGTTGCTCTTCTCAGTGACCTTCCTCATGGATAGAGATTCCAAGTAGGAAAAGAGAGACTCCTCCCCATTCTGAACCAACACATTGTATAACCCTTCGTTGTCTATCTGGTGGAAGTTACAGCCAGAGGATGCTTCTATTATACCTTCTTCCATACACAGCTCTATCCTCCTCTTGAATAAAGAATCTACCACCATCTTACGAATCGCTTCATTGCAAGTATTAACTAATAATTCACCGAGGGAATTCTTTTCCCCGTTCTCAAAGTAGGCCAAATCGAGAACGTTTATGTAATTCCCCTCGATATTTCCCCTCTGATGACCCCCCACCTCTTCACCAGTTAACGTCCCCAACTTGCAGTTCACCTTGTGCAAAATCCAATTAAATAACTCCTCGTAAGTGGTCCTAATGAAGGATTCTATTTTCCTATGGATCTTCATCTCGTTATGTACCTTCATAAGAAGAATATCATTGAACACGTAATTTGTGGTGAAGTATTTCACCAGTTCTTGTGGATTCATACCCAGCAGCTTACTAGCTAGGAGAAAGTTTTTCACGTTCTCATCGATTATTAAATCTTCATTTGAGTCTTCCAAAAAATTCTGTAACTCCTCATAGTTGAGTGAACTTTCACACAGGAAGCTCTTTCTTAGGAACGATTTCTGTCGAAGCATTTTCATCGTTTCTACATTCCCCAGAAGTAACAATGCCGAGAGGACGGAAAAGACAAAGTCGATTTCCTTGTCGTCATCAAAAAAGTAATTCATCGATTTTAGCAGTTCAAGAAATTTTGCCGACTCGTCTGTTGGGGATACTTTCTCATTCGTCGTTTCGTCATTCACCTGATCCTCGTTCATATCGTCATCCTGCATCGTGTTGTTGCCCACAGATGCAGTATTACCATTCCGCACTGAACCCCTCGAACACAACATCCTGTAATACTTCACATCCTTCAGGTAGTACATTTCCTTGAACTTCTCACTTGACCCGTTCAGGATGTAGTAAAAAATGTTGAAAGAATTTTCGCGTTCGCGTTCCTGTTCACTGCCCATTTCGTCGTCTCCCGTCCCGCTCCCCCCGATCAGCCTGTCCTTCTCGAAAAGGAACTTCTTCACGTGCATGGATTTTACACGCCCCTTCTCATCCATGTGTAAAGTGAAGAACTTGGACAACCTACTGGAGTTGTTGTTCTTCCCCGTTTTGGCACTCCCGAAGGCGTCCAAAAGGACGTTCATGTGGGCTATCATTTCGCCGAAGTTCACTTGGTTCGGTTGGTTAGACTCAACCGGTTCATTTGGTTCATTTGGTTCGTTTGGTTCGTTAGGTTGGTTCGCTTCGCTTTCATCACCCTGAATGCTGGCTGTACCCTCCACTTGGTACGCCAGAAAGTTTAAAATATTCTTCGTGATTTCGCTCTTCCCTGAGCCAGACTCACCAGTCACGATAATGGACTGATTCCTTTTTAATATGCTCAAATTTCGCAGCGCAGAAAGAGCAACGCTATACTCATTCAAGTTTCCTTCTCTAGGGGTGTTCGAAAACTTGTGCATGTGAATGGTTTCTTGATTGCTTAGGTTCAAGTTCATATTAGGGTTTACAAATAACAGTAACGGACCCATCTTTGTGTAATATTTTCTGTTCTTAAATCTTTCGTGCAGATGATGCAGCAGCGTGGGATCATTAATATGCTTCAGTTTTATCATGTCATTTTGGTCCAAGGTAAAGAGGTGGTTGGCCTTGTGTAGGCTGTTCACTTTGCTCATAAATAGGTTCCCATTGTAGTCACTGTGCCTGGATAGCATGACCTCATCGTCATCCTTCTTGTGGATTATGCGGCACAGAGTGAACAGAGTGTTGTTGTCTGCATTGTGCTCTGGGCTGGAGGGTTGGTTTTCATACCACACGATGTCTCCCTCCTTGAAATTTGTGTCTTCTGCGCTCCTCATTGTTGCCGTGTGTGCAGTACTACAGAATTAAGTTTTGAGTTTGTTTGTGCACACTGGGGTTATAGCACCAGCGTGGGGAAAATTTTTGGAAAAAAAAAAAAAAAACGCACACAAGGGACAACTACACCTGACGCAAGACGCGAAACAGTTGTGAAGCAATTTACGAAATTTTTACAATGTAGAAAAGGGGGAGAAAAAAATTCAACAAATCCACGATTGGTGGTGGAAGTCACGCTTCGTTTAGTTTTGCTTTATTTTGCTTTATTTTTTAATTTTTTTTATTTTTAATTTTTTAATTTTTTTATTTTTTTTATTTTTTTGTTCATTATTTTGTTTTTTCTCTTTTTCGCTTTTTTTGTTTTTTCTTTTTCATTTTTTTCATTTTTTGGTTAATCTATAGACTATAGAGTCGCGACATCAGGTTGTTTCATGTAAGGCGTAAGGAAATTTTTTCTGGAGAAAAAATCGTACGCACTGGTATGAATATGTGCGGAAATGCACGTAGCTGTATGTAGATATGTGTACACACTTGCGTGAACACTTGTGTAATCACTTGTGTACCCACTTATGGCAGATGTGCACGTGCACACTGCAGTGTAACACACGCGGCCGACCGCGCAGCAACTGGGTGTGTGTATGGGGGGGAGTAAACAGTTTAATGTGCTGATGCTGTTGTTTGCGAATGCGTAAACATACACACAGGTACAACAACGGTCATATATAGCAACTGCTTTGTAAATACTTTGGCAGGGCGTTTTTCTATATAACCGACGTTGAGCGTTTTCCCCTAATAACGAATTCTCCGGGGGAAGCGTTGTAGGTTAACAGGTTACCATGTTAATGTGTTGGTTGTTCTTCAGTTGTTATTCAATTGTTCTTTTTTTTTTTTTTTTTTTTTTTTTTTTTTTCCAGCTAGCTAAAACCGCAAAACGGCTAGTTGCACGAAAAAAAAAAAAAAAAAAAACATTGCTATAAAGAGGTGATAAAAAAAGGAACGGTTACTTTCTGAATAATTTTTTTTTCCCCGGGCGGAGAGCGTATAATGCGGTTTCCGATTTTTCGCAGAATAAATCTGACCCCACTGAGGAGGGAGAAGCACACAAATTATCCCTTCACGCCACGTCGCGGTTCACGGTGCATAGAACTGGAAGGGAAAATTACACACAAACGGACCGGCGGATGGTGCACAAAATAAACACCGCCAGGTAATTCCCACAACCCGAGGGAAGTTAAAAAAAAAAAAAAAATCCAAAACGCAGATCGCAAACAAGTACAAACACGTTAGAGCACACACGTAAAAAAGAAAAAAAAAAAATTCCCTACGTAGAGAAGGCCAACCCCGTGTGCTCATTTGAAAGCACCTCGAACGACATGTTCACTGCAGCGGCTAATTTGAGAAGCTTTCTTTCTTCCCCTGCGTCAGCCTTTGCTTCTCCCCCCCCCACAATTTGGGTTAAAAACTGGGACCGCCATACCTCTTTCATCTTCTCCTGTACCATTAAAAAATATGCAAACAAAATGGCAAAGCGGTCAACTGCTTCACTGTCCACGTGGATATCCTTCAACGCGACATTCATTAAATTGTTACTGAACTGTATGGAAGCGTTGCGCACTTCACACCGCAGCGTCTCCCAGCCGCTTTGTTCCCTCTTCGTGATAACAACAAAATTGTTCCTGTGGAAAAATTCAGGCGGCAAAAATTTTTGGAACAGGGTTAAGAATTCCTCGCCTATAAGAATGAAGACCCCGTTTGTAATTTTTTTATTTTGATGAATCCACTTGCTTACACATGGGTCGTGCGGAATGGGCATTCCTTCGCCTTCACCGTGGAGGTAACAACCCTCCCCCGCTGGTGGCGCTACACCCGTGCGCCTCGAACAAAACAGGAAAAAATTAACCCCCCCAGCGGAACTGCACACAACGGGCTGATTTAATTGCACGATTTTCAAATTAAGATTATTTTCAAAAAAGTGGAGAACGTTTTTTTTGACGTCCATATTTGTAGCTAATTGAAAGTTGCTTCCTTTTGTCTCCCTCTGTGGTGTCTCCACGGGTGGTTCCCCCACCACCCAACTCGTGTGTACCCCCTTCATGTCCCCCTCTAAGTTGGTCCAAAAAAAATGGCGCAAACAGCTCACGCACAGATTCATATACGCGTCGCTGTAACCTTTTTTATGTTTGTCCATTACAAACCTTAACCTTAGTGAGTTGAAAAAGGAGTTGCACTTCTCACCAATCAGATTCGACACAACTGCAACCCCTTCACAGGAGTCACAAAAGTGGGTCATAGTTTCCTCAATGTTGTTCGTGTTAATGCCTCCAATGAGTATAATAGGTGGAACATCCGAGTCTACAGTTGGCTTTTGAATTTTCCCCCTCTCTTGTAGATGCTTTATCCTACACAGTAGCATGCGTATTTGTTGCTTTATCCCCTCGTGGTGCGAAGCTGCAATTTGTTTCGTCGTGGATTCATATAATGTGTGTTCATGCGCTATGTAATCCACATGGCTGTTCAGGGCCATCTGAATATCCTCGTCATTGCTAAAATTTATGGTTGCCCCGATGATTTTTTCTTCTCCTAGGATGTCCCTGGCGACCTTAATAGGGAGATCTGTTCTGCCCACATGCACTCCATCAGCGTCTACACTTAAGCAGATATCTACTCTGTTGTTTATTACTAGTGGGACTTTGTATCTACCTAGCAGGTGCTTCATCCTTACGGCTGCGTTGTAAAAATATCTGTCATCTGCCTTCTTCAGCCGCAGCTGCACTAAGCCCACTCCGCCAAGAACGCCTTCCCTCACTTTTCCAATCAGCGTGCTGCACACATTCTCCTTATCGGTGAAAAATTTGTCATCCGTTACTAGGTACAGGGAGTAGTCCACAGGTCTCCCCGTGGAAAAGCAGCGAATTGGGAGGCGGCTCAGGCTGGGCCAATCGGGCAAGCCCAGCAACCCAGGCAAACTAAATTTCCTCTTCATCTTTTGCATCCCTTTGTGTAGTCCCTCCTTCGGTTGCTCGCTCAAGGAGGGGCGTGCACATGTCCGTCACTTCAAGAAGGGAGTATCCCCTCCGCTGCACCAACTCAAACAAGCGGGGCTGTTGTGGTGACTGCCTCGCGGTTAAGTTGCATCGATTGTTGCTTATTACCCCCGCGTGGAAGCCTGATCAGCCAGTTTAGCCTTACCTTTATTTATTTTTTGGGGGAACCCTCATTAAAACGTCCCCCTGGTAGAGGAATATTGCGAACTCCTTCACTATAGTAGCCGCTTCAACCCTGCCGTGGCCGCATCAGGGCCCACCTTGCCGCCAAGCATACGGCGCTCCGCGGAGCAGTTCCGCTTTATATTGCTGATTGTGATTTTCTTCAAGGCGCTATTTGTGTGAATAAGAGCCTTATTCGAATGCTCATATATGGCCTGATGCAGTTCATACTTCTGGGTCAGTTGGTTTGTGATTTCTTGCCTGTCCTCGTAAAATTTCTTCTCCTTGGATTTTATAGTGTTGTATCTGCTTATCAGCTTAGTCTGTTTTTCCAACAGCTCCTTCTTCTTAAGAACCAACTTCCCCTCATACTCTTTCATATCCTTAATGGAAAAATCGAAAGGCAACGAGTGGATTTTCTTCTCCTTCAGAGATTCATACATGGCATTAGCTTCTCGGATGCTCACATCTTGTATGCGTCTGTCGTGTAGAAGGCTGACCTTGTCCCTTTCCATGTCATCAAAGTAGCTATTTGCGCAGTTCACCATACTACCCAGGGTTATGAAAAGTTCTTTAAAGAGGACCTGTTTCAACTTTACCATTTTGCTGTCGTTATTCATATGCATCACATGGTTAAGTAGTTGCTGTCGTAACGGTATCGACATGAGGGACACGAGATTGGGGTCCACTTTGCGAAGCAATCTGTTCAATTCTTCCTGCTTGTAGTACGGACTCAATTGTATGAAATGCCTTTTTTCCTTCTCATCCAGGTAGTTCTCCTTCACGTATCGGTAAGATTGCATTATTCTGTTCAGACTGCTCAGAGGGTCCACCGGGTTGATTTCCTCTATGGGTAGTAAATTTTTTATTCTTTGTAAGTAGCCCATTTGCTTGTCCTTCTTGTGGACAATTCTGAAGGGAGAGCCTTTCACGTGACATCCGTTTAGCGTTACGTTTATTTGTCTGTATGGGATGGGACCTTCCTCTTCCTCTGCCGCATTTGTTGACCTTACGTAGGAGTATATAACTTCGTATGAGCCATTCTGCAGATCGTTCACCCTAACAATTTTAACCCCTCCAAGCGCGTGCGCCTCAAACGAGTCCCCTCCTTCGCAGATGGCGTTCCTGTAAGCGTCGTAACTCTGGATGAAGAAATTACCAAACTGCTTCTGCGTCTCATCGTCCAGGCCAGGGTGGGCAACGTCGTATTTCAGAATGTGCATAGGGGGGTCGTCATCATCATCACCATAGTCATCATCGTTCTCATCGTCTTGCACATGGCCCTGCCCCTCGCTGTCACTACTGCTACCAGCGTCCGATTCGCTAATATTGGAGTGGGCTAATTCGAACGAGTTTGCACACAGCGAATCGTTATAGATTCGGTTGAACCGTTCGCGTGTGCGTAATTTCCGCTCTTTTCTTCTTGCCCCTGTGTTCACCGTCGGGAAGACCATCTCCCCGTTCACCCTCTTGTACACCACACAATTGGGGGCATACGCCACGTTCGGCTTTATGCAAATGAGGTAGGGGGAATTCCCAACAATTTTTTTTTTGCAAAAAATAGACAAGTAATAGTAGCCACACCTTCCCAAGTTATATGTCACCACGTAGGTCCCATTTTTCAAATCCCTAATGTTGCACTTTAGACTATTTTCTACCAGTTTAATGTTTTCCCTATCGTACATCTCCGACTCGAACATGTATCCTTCTCTCATTGTTTCATTCTCAGTGTTGTTGTTTGCATGGGGGGATGATCCTTCTATGAAAGTGTTTGCCCCCCGTTGATTTCTACCGCTATGCCTATTAGGGGAACGACAGGGAAAGCCACGTTGCACCATCCCTTGACTAACACCAACGATAAGGGGTCCTCCATCTCTTTTAGTTATTCCCCAATGACACGCCTCCCCCTCTTCACAACCCACATGTTTGTAATTTGCAAAGTTAGCATTAATATTATACCTATTATGATCCGACTTGATTAGCGTCTGATGTTTTTCTCTGTGGAATTGGTTGTATAAACTGCTTCGTATGTACAAGTCGTATCGGCTATCCTCTTGTTTGTACTCCCTCTGATAATTCAGTTGGTCCACCTTTTCCCTTTCCTTCACATACGCTTCAAATGTGTAGTTTTCCACGTAAATGCATTCCCCTGTTTTGCTAACCGTCTCGATTACCACTTCGTTCAGTACGCCCGCTGTGCCTTCATACAAATTTTTTCCCTTCACCTTGCACTCCACAGGGTCTATTTCTACGTTACACACAGGGGTGAATTCGATATCTTTTTTTTCCTTCCGCATAATGGGGGAAGATTTCATTCCATTTGACATTCCTCCTTTGGGGTAGTTTTCCCATTCATTTGTAATGTCGTCTGTGACACACTCGCTCATCACCTGCTCGATGTACTTCCGGCCAATCTGCTTTGTTCTGTTCAGGTACTTCTTGTTCACTTCCCTCTCTCCGTGCCGCTCGCGTGATTTCTTTTTGTTCCTGTGTTTCTTCGCAGGGTCGCACTTGAGCATGTCGTTCAGCATACCCAGGGGGGTAGCAACCTTCACCCGGTTAGCAGCCTTCATCAGTGTGGTGACAATCTCCTGTTGCCCACCTGGACAAACCGCTTCAGAACAACTCGAGTAAGACAAAAAAAAAGCGACACCTTTTAAAGCGTCGTAGAGAGGGCTAAAATGGGGCTTGTCACACAAAGGAGCACTCCTTCAAAACGAAGTCGCTATCATTGCGTTTGCTATTTTCGTGTGCACAGCGAACCCGGCCCCTTCCGCGCTAGGCCTTGCTTCAACGTGGGGAAAACTTGCACACAGGCGGGACAGATCACCCAGGGAAGAATACACTTAACGGGCGCACACTTTGCCGCAGTTTTTAAACCTCATTCGAGGGCTACGTTAACAACATGATTGTCACATTAGTTTTAAAAAATTGCAAAGTTGTAACGGCTAAAAGGCGAAACAGAACTGGACGCATGCACAAAAAAAAAAAAAAAAAAAGAAAAAAAAAAATTGCGCCATTTCTGCGCCTATTTGAACAAATCCGTATGAACGGGTCAGGCAAAATGTTACAAAAAAAAAAAAAAAATATACTGCAAAAAAAAAGGAAAAAAATATATTGCAAAAAAAAAAGGAAAAAAAAAAGGAAAAAAAAAAAAAAAAGAAATATCCCTATAAAGACGCCCCCCTTTAAACAAGGTTAAGTCTCTTGCCTTTTGGATGAACCTCTCCTTTGCGACTTAACAATTTTGGGATGTTAACAGACCTTTGTGGGCGTCCGCGGCATACGTAAATGTGTGTACATGGGAATACACGCGAAATGGGCGTATGTACACCTACGCATGAACAAGCGGCGTCGCTCTTGGGATGTAAAGTATCCCCTCTATTTGCAAACAAACGAAAAATTTCTATGGGACGGAGAAACGCATCCCCGCTTCGCAGTCGGGCAGGAATGCAAGAGGAGAAAAGTGTCTGGAAGTGGGACATGTATACTTGTTTTTCTTTTTTTTTTATTCGGGGGTTCCTGTGTGCGCTGCACTCACCAATTGATAATGTCTGCCTTCTTCTTGGAAGAAAAGGAAGTCTTAAGAATGTGGAAAGTTTCCGTGTTGAAAAATTTGCGGATGTTTTTTAAAAACGAGTTCACGCTTATATCCCTATCGCACTTGCTTGAATTGACATACACCGTGAGTTTGTCACTATGCATGGTGTCATACATTTTTTGAAAAAGCTTTTCTGTGTCCACTTTTTGCTGATTAGACAGTACATAACCATTTTGTTTTTCCCCTTGGTTAATCGATGAGGCTTCTACATCCTCCATGTGATCATCACACCGTGTGTGCTTTTCGCTGGCACAGGTAATGCCTCTCATTTCATCATCCGCTTGTTCTGCACCCCCCTGCGCATCGCTCCTTCCATCTGAACGGAGGAAATCAAAATTTTCAATAACCTCCTGCTGAGCGATTTTTTTAAAAATGCGAGAGTTGTAGCATACGCAGGAGGTGCGCCTATGGACACGTTCAGAAAAAATATTCTGGGCGCATCCGAAGAGGCAGCCCTTTTCGCATGCCATCAATTCGATGTAGTCGATTCTTCCTGTGAAGTGCAAATTGTAGGTAATTTTCACGTCATATTTTTTTGCCTCGCCGGTAGGGTTGGGTGGTGTACCACTCGATGGTGAATTTCCCCGTGGTGCGTTACCCCCCTTTCCCTCCTTCACCTTCCGGATAACACTATACATGCTCTTAAAGCCGTAGGACAGGATGACCCGGAAAACGCAGTGGTCGCCCTGAAACAGGGATAACACCACTATGTCGTGGTACTTGAAAGCGAAGTCCTTCTCGTCCACCTCAAAATTGAACACTTCTCTGCACACATATTTGAAAATTTCTTCTCCGTAGCCCATCGAAATGTTATTTCGGTTGCCGCACCGGAGTGTGTACTGAGCGAGCTGGTCGTAAAGTTCGCGCAGTTCGCTCAGTTCGTGCAGGTTGCTGGTGGCAGGTTGTTCGGTTTGTGTCGTGGATAGTGTCTCCTCTGCGCCAATTTCGTCGGGGCCCCTTTTCGTTTTATCTGCGTGCAACCCCTTCATGGCGCCCCGCAAAAGGTCGTAGACACTGTCAACGGGCATCTCTGGCAGGGAAAGAAAATCAATGTCCGTGTCGTTTATGAGCTCGACCAGCTCCACCGTGGTTATCACAGCATCGACGCAGTGGAAGTTCCTCTTCTCCTGTTGGTCTGTGTTGGCCGTGTCCCCCATCCGGTCGAATGTCCGTGGCGAGACGTAAGACAGGTAGGAAAGCATGTTCTCATTTAGGGAATTCTGTTGGGGAAGGTTACTTCTGTGCGCCTCCAACTTCTTGTCGAAGCAGTACAGCAGGTAAACATGGTTGATATCGTAGATCGTCGGTGGGTTGGCAGTAACATTGCTGCTTCCGCTTCCAACTTGGCCCGATTGCAAAAGACCGTGGTTCCTGCGATAGTGCTTCCTGCAAATGGACCAAAAGTTCGACTCGTATTTGCAGTACCAATTGAAAAAGTTCCTCACCGGGGGGAGGCTTTCCAACAGGGGCAATGTCACATTTATGCTCCTCTGGAGGTGCAGGATTTTTAAGATAATTCCCTGTATGTCCTGACTGGACTTTACCTTACTAAATGCGTTTAGCTGTTCTTCATCGAAATTCTTCTCTCCATATATAACGGTGCCACTGCAATGGCTGCAGATCAGAGGAAGGGAGACATTTCCCTCACGTGTGTAGGCAGAGGAAAGGTTGCTATTCCCTCTGGTGAGCTTACTCTCATTTGTAAGTACCTTCTCCAGGTTACCCCCCCTCAGCTCAGTTTTACTTCCCCGTTTGGACTTCACTCGTTTGTCCCTTTTACTGCTCACGGTATCATCGGCATCGTTTTGGTAGTGCTGACTCTGTTGCACTATCCCTGTGGCCTCCCCAAAGTGGTGCATAAACTCGCGCTTGCTCTCATTCAGAGTTATGAACTCGCTGAGGGAGGACTCATACACATAATCGAAGCCGAGCGATTTAAACAAATAGCATAACTTCTTCTGTGTCCTCTGAATGGGCAAATCATAATGTATAGACAAGGCTGTGATGCTTTGCAAAGACAAGGAAATTATGTTAATTTTTTTTTTCCTAGTTTCGTTTAAAATTTCTACTGCATTTTGGTTTTTGAGAAAATTGGTCTCCTCATTTGTAACGCAGCCACTACAGGCTAAGCAGTCGGTCAGGGATATTTCTCCTCTCTCTTTTTTTTTTTTTTTCTTTATTCTTCTTGTTTATGTGGATTAAGTTTGGCTTGCTCAGGTCGTCCTCATTCACAAGTTGTGACTCGTACAGAAAGGGCTTTATGCATTCCTCCGCCTCGTTGTAGTAGTCGTTCAGATTTTCTAGCTTGATCGCGTTGGAAAACATTTTTCTTATCTCTCTCTCAGCGGGTATATTTTGTGGAGGTTCCTACTGGGGTTACATTTGGTATGGGGTGGTGTCTTCCCCATCAGCATTAGGACACTACGTCACCACTTCGTTTTTCCCGCTTTACCGTGGTTGTTCCTCTTCTACGCGTTCCTTCCACTGCAGGCGCATCGATGCGTGCCCTTTTACTCTTCATCGCAGCATACGCGTAAACAGGTGGTACATATATAATTCACATAATTCATATAATTCACAAACGTGCGACAACTGTGGTGGGCTTTCTCCTCCCTCTTTGGCCAAGTCACACTCGAGGGAATACTCCACAGCGTTTGCCTCTCCCCTGTGCCCTATATAAAATTAAAAGCAACGTCGACATTGGGGGGACTGCTCCTGCGGAAGCCACGTGGAGTTTGCGCCTGGCGGGGGGGTTACGCCAAAAAGGGAACAAGTAACCAAATGGAAGAAGTAGCAAAATGGAAGAGTTATCAAAAAGGAACGGCCCCGAAAATAAGCCCAAAGGGAACTAAAAAAAAAAGCGACGACGTGAGAGCAATACACGATGGGAATTTTGAACTTGCCAACTTCCCCTGCGCAATTCGCCTGAAGGGGCAGGTTCCTATTTCCGCGCAACAACAATTGGGGTGACGCACGTTGGAGAAAAAAGATGCCCTGAATTGGGGGAGAAGCTAACTTAACATTGGCCGAATATGCCGTTAAAAAATTTAAAATTGGTTTTAAAGTGGGCTTAAATTAATTTTTAAAAAACTAAACAAAATTTTAAATCACGCAGAACGGGGGGAGGGAGAAAAAAAAAAAAAAAAACGAGGCAAAAAAAAAGATGGTCGTAAAAATATGCGTGCAGTTACATGCGAACATAAATCTCCAAGTCATCTATGCAACATGCCTACGTGTGCACATATGCATATGCAAGAGCAAACACACACACGGAGGGAGTAGAGCATGGCCAACGTGAGCATCCACACGCCGGGACACGCATATACATATAGGCACGCCACATAACATAACCACCCGACATGGACAGCGGGGAGGGAAAAAAAAAGGAACATGAGGATGGTGAATTCAACAGAGTGGAAATACGCACAATTTAAGGGGGCGTAAGCGGTGATGCAGTAACGGAAAAGATGTAACAGAAATGTAGCAACGGTGTAGTAGCTGTCATCATGTAGGTGTCGGTGGGGGAAGCACGTACGCACGTGCACACTAGCGCACTTGCGCATTTGCGCAGCAACCGCCATCTGCTTAAAATTTAAAAAAAAAAAAATAAAATAAAAAAGAGCCATCGGATGGAAATACAAAATATTTATTAAAATTAAAAAATTAAAGAGGGGACACGCGCAAAGGCGGAGGAAAAACGGGAACATCAATCCGTTCGTCTTGCCATCTGTCTGCCGATCCGTGCGTGATTTTTTGCGTTCAACCGTCCAATCGTCCGACCGACCCATAGTCTGTTCCAATTTTCCCATTTGCTATTTCCTTTGCACATACACACGTGCCATGCTTGTAAACGTCGCCCGTTGGGAATCCTCTCCCTCCTTCAGTCCGTGTTTTGTGCTCACCATGTGCTTTACGCCTTATTGCTTTGCTTGTTCTTGTATTTTATCATTTTCTTCTTTGCGTATATGTTCAGGAGAAAGCTGGCCAACGCCATGAGGAGCGACTTGGAGCAGATGATGAAAAGGGTCACCCTCAGACCCCTGCTTTGTTGGAAGCAGCGCTCGCTCAATTCTCCCTGTGGGGTAGGTACAACGGAAAAAAAAAAAAATAATAAAATAAGTTGCATGAGCGAACGTTCCATTCGGGTTAACCCATCATATACAAATGGGCATATTATGCACACACATGCCACCATATAACGAAACGTTACTTACATTTCTCGTCACGACGCAGTCCGGGGATAGGGTTCCCTTAATCTTGCCGATGATGATCGTCCAGGGGATGTCTCCAAGCAGATGCGAAATGAAGGAGGACATTCCTATGGAAAAGGCACGGATGTTCTGAGGCACGCACACCATAACTCCGATGTTGTGGCCAGGCTGTAGGGGGGGCAACGGTAAACATGACGTGGTGACAACGTGGTGATGTAAAATAAACACGCATAAACGCCCAGCATAACGCATGCATGCTCAGCGCCGCCCCCTACTGGGGCACCGCCTTCGTTTAATACCCACCATGGCGGAGAAGACGAAGGTCATCCCGAGGGTCATCACGAAGGTGAAGAGATACGTGTTGGTAATAAAAGGCATTAGCATAATGAAAGAACAGGCAATGACTAAAATGATGGCGGTCTGAAAGCCGATAATTCGAAGGTACTGATACATTAACGGGTCCTTGCTATACATTTTTATTTTGTTCTCATTGCTATTTATGTGCTCATAATTCTTGTCTACATTTTGTATGTTAAGGTTGTATGAATCCATAAGGAAGCCTCCCAAGCAGGTGCCAATAATAGAGGAGACACAAGCACAGAGACTACAGAAAACGGTGGCAGCTTTATACGATGGGAAGATCTTTAGCGCATACAGGATGGGTGCACCGTATACCAAAAACGACTGCACCATGTCCGTGTGTGCCGTTAGTGCAATAACTATTATTAGGAAGCCAATATTCGTTAGGGTGGTATTTACAAGGAGACCCAAGTTCAGGTGTTCATTGTTTTTCTCATCGTCCATAGATTCGATACAGTTGTCTAGCTCGATTTCTAAATACTTGTTGTCCTTCTTTGTTTTGTCGTAAGATTCCTGAGTGGTACTCATGTAAGCGCCATCGTTTCCAAAGGATTTTGTTAGATACATTTTGTCGAGATTGTTGTTTATGTAGCTGTTGTTGTTAATATATTCCTGTTCTTGGTCTTCGTTTGCTTCCAAATCTATTTCTCCCATATAGACATTGCTGTTTAGATCGCTGTAATTTTTCTTCGTAGAATTAAAGGACCTCGTTTTGTTAAAACTTGTTGCATCGCTTGCTTGGTGCATAATTTCTTCGTACAATCCTGAGCTGCTGTTTGTGCCTTTTTTTCTGATTTCCATATCTTCTTCGAAGGACTTTTGCTTGGCGGCAATATTTTGCGTCTTTCCAGTCTGCTTTCTACTATTTGCACGTTGAGACTGCCCAATGGGGGAATTCCTCCCTGAACTGGCGTTACTTGCGCTCATGGGGGACGGTCTATCTCCGGGCACCATTCCGGCAGGGGTACTCGAGGTCGACGTTGTTGCAGACGTAATCGCAGAGTTGGTCGAATTGATAGCCGAGTTTGCCGCCTCAGATGTGGTGACGCTTGTGCTTTTCTGAGTGATTCCCTCGTTTCCCGTACCGGAATTTGAGCCACCAGATTGAACACCTCCCTTGGGCAACTTCCCTTTGTTCTTCTCCTCCTCCGTTGCATCTTTGGAAGCATCTTCCAGCTGGTTCTCCTTTGACTGCTGCTCCTTCTTGCTCTTCTCGTCCTCATACTTTTTTAATAAATCTTCATCAAATAGGTAGAACAAAAGGAAGAAAATCATGAAGAGGACCCCCGAACCAGTGAAGTACTGTGCTATGCTAATTTTCAGTGCAGGTAACAAAACGGCAAGCAGGTAACCCGTACAACCCCCCAAAGGGAACATTGTTAAGAAAATACTAATCCAGGAGCCAGCCCGATCTTTAGAATATGAATAAATCAGAGGAGGGATAATGGTAATGAAGGCAGCTTCACTGAACCCGCAGAAGAATCTACTAAACATTAAGGAGTAGTACGAACCGATGATAAAGGAAAAACCAGTCATGAGTAAGGCTAACGAATTTTGAAAAAGAAATATGTCTGTTATCCTGAATGCACTATAAGTTGACGCAAGGGATCCACTAAGGATGGAGCTTATGCTTAATCCAAAGACAAAAACGGACGTTAAAAACCCTATGTGTACATCTACATTAGATGTAGCAAACTTCTCCCTTAGGTATGAAGATAAATAATCATAGGACCCAGGAATTATTCCTCTGTTTACGTAAATGGAAAAATTAACTAAAGTTAGAATCGAATAGATAAAATAGAATTTGTTCACTTTTAGCTTCAGTTTGGCTAGATAATATCCAAGGCCAGAAAAACAGCTCAACTTTGTTAGCACTTCGTTGTCAATACTGGACAGATATTCCTTCACGGCTTCCTTATATTCGTCCTGTTTATTTGTCTTCATGTTTTCTATTTTTTTTCCGGTGAACTCTGCGCCCTTGGCGCTCTTGGGATGGTTGGCAACGGCTTCATCTTTTTCCGGCGCTTTCATTTTTCATTTTACTGCTGGGGGAACGCCTCAAATGGGTGTGTATTAAAGCGTGTCTTCGTATGTATTATAGTGTGTGTATGTGGGGGAATCCACTATCCACGGTGAGTGCACAAAACGGGACGGAGACGAATTCACGTCTGCGCACAAATGTAATCAGGTTCACACAAACGTGGGGGAGGAACGAAGGTCCCTAATCAGAATAAAAATAGCACAAAAATGAACGAAAGAAAGGCCAAAACGGCAATGCCAAAATCACAATATATATGTATTCAAATAGGTGCTGCCGTAAGTATGATGTGCAGGCACAGCTTCTCTGAGTCTTCTCACGGTCACGCAAAGGAACGGGGTGAGGCGCACTGCAGCCAGGCGACTAATGCAACACACATCAAATCTGTTTTACAACGCACATGAATTCTGCTTTACAACACACATGCGTTTTGCTTAATTCAGGAATATGTTTTTCCCCACGGAAAAAGGTGAACCCAAAAAAATGGGAAAATTATGAGCTCCCTCCTTTTTCGATCTCTCTCCGTGTGCGCGTTCTACGCACGAACTAATATGCTAGCGGCAACTGCACAGGAGAGGCGGGTTCCCTTTCCCTGTTTACCGGGCCGTTCCTCACGCACAAGTGTGAATGCTAACGAGGGGGGTAACATACATATGCAAATATACGTTCGTATGTAAGAATGTGCGTATGTTCGCACGTAGGTATATACTTATACACTGTATATGTGGATTTATTTTTTGGCGATTAGGCAAAGGCTAAACCGAGGAGCCAAGAACTAGGTGCGCATCCACTAATGAGCAAACTCGGCTGATAAGAGAACAGAACTGCGTATATCACTTATACAAACACGCACAGGTACATAGATAACAGAGAAAATATAAGCATCGACTGTACAATTAAAAGAGAGCGACTAATATACCCGAGCGGAAAAACAAGCACAAGGAAGAGAAGAAAAACATAAGAAGAAGATATAATCAGTTTAGTGTTAGTACATATGTTAGTATCAGCGCTTATCTGCGCGCATGACGCTTTTTGAAAATTGTTAAAAAAACATGTTTCTGACTCTCCACATGAACGTAAAAAAAAGTAACATCGAAATGTTGCCCTTTAAAAGAAAAAAGAAATAGAAAAAGAAAAAGAAATATTATATACATACGATGGTATAATTATTACATGCGTTTTTTTTTTTTTTTTTTTTTTTTTCCTTCCACAAAATGCGTTCGTTCGGGGCTTATCTTCCTCTCGCCCTCTTCTTATGGTTAAAGGGAACGGTAAAAATGAGGCTGCTTTCCTTTCGGTTTGTAAATACCATTTTCTACCTGACGTAGTAATTAGCGCGATGTTACTATAAAAAAAGGGATGGTAAAAAAAAGCCTGCTTTTGTATACGCGTAAACCTTTTTAAAATGAGTCAACGGGGGAGAGTTTCACTGCGCAATTCAAAATTCGTTGTCGGCAACCCTCTTCTTCCCGTTTGAAAATTTCGCGAAGCGCCGTTAGAGCAGTTTCGCTACGCGGGTCACGACCTCACTACAATTATACTTCATCGCACCCCCCCCGTTGAACCTAAAAAATTATTTCACTTCGCTCAGCCGCACTTTCTATTTTTGAATTTATTTTTTTTATAAAAGTGGTAAATTTCGGAAAAGAAGATAAGATGAAGTGGTGAGATGGTGATGCGAAGTAAAGATAAATGTAAAATGAATTGGATGGTCCCTTTTTCAGGTGACGTATTTTTTGCGCATTTCTCTTAACTTTGTTTTCTTCCAGTGGAATAAAAAAAAGAAAGGGCTAGGGGGGGGATTCCTTTTTTCCCCCCTTTCGGATGTCCCATGTTGTTGGCAACAAATTATCGCTTTCCCACTCCGCTGTCATGTGCGAATGTTTCCATTTGCAGTCACATCAGCTGTTCGTCCCACTGAGAGGGTTATATCCTCCTCCGATCCACAGTATACTATCCATGGGGCATCTGTTCTCCTTTTTTTAACCCTCGGTATTATGCCTTTATTTTTTTTTGTACTTTGCACAGCACATGTGGGATGCACATCATCGGAAGTTAGCTCACCGTTTAAGAAATAAAACAAAACAACTTTTGTGCGTTGTCCCAATTTTACGCAAAGAATGACTCCCCTAGGGGGATCGCCCTAACGATGGAAAAACCCACCTTTCGTCGTGTGCATGCGCGCTGTAATGTGTGTCATGAGTAAAGTTCCTTCATGGACTTCCAGTTCGTCCAAACGTGTTCCACCATGAGGGGTGAAAAAATATATATATATATATATGTATATATAATAAAAGGTAAATGTATCCGTGCAGGTGTTTCTTTTCCCCTCCCTCAAAGTGCCTGCACCCGTGGTTGGGGGGGTAGGATTTTGCTAGACAGTATAAAGGAGGTGATCACCCCGGGGTGGAGTCGCCATGTCGGTGCTGCTACGTACACAGATTAGAAAAAGAAAAGAAATTACATGCATGCATAGGTAAAAATAATCATTACGCATTTTGTATGTGTTGCAAAAGTTGGGAGTTTTGCTATGCAGCCCGGGAAGGGGTGATCTCGGAAAGGGGTCCCCCACCTTCGTCCTCATCCGGGACTTTAATTTTTTGGCGTTGTTACTCATTCCACAAAAGATGCTTTGCTTACCTTTGGAAGGGAAGAAAATCGTGCTTGCCTGGATTTCGGCCAACATATAGTTCTTCCGCCGCCAGTCGGTGCTTCCTGCCTGTTCTGCCGCATGTACGTATATATGCACCTACGGGGGGGAGCTCGCAGAATAAGATAATGGCGCTTCATTTTTTTTTTTTTCCCACCCTACTACGACTTCTCTGCCGTTCTGCACGGAGAACCCTCACTTTCTTGTTGCCCCCCGGTGGATGATCCAATACGATTAGAGGCACCGCGCCAGAAATATTTTTTTAAAAAGTTTCACTCTATAGGGAAAACTTTTCCAACGATGAGCATAACAGATAGGGCAAAGGCAATGGAGCGGAAAGGAAAATAAATTTTTTTTTTTTTTTTTTTTTAATTCCGCTGGAAACAGGCGCAACTGTGTTTCATACGGCTCTATTGGGAGACCTACCCAAAGTTGCGCTCCCCGCGGTGGCACTCCTTGATCGGCAAAAAAAAAAGGTGGGCCTCCCCCCCTTCAGCTAAGTACCTCTACAAATGCGCGCCGCAAAAGCAGAAGAGAAGAACCTCCCCCTTCCCCCGTGTTATGCTTCACATTATGTGGCCCTCTTTTGCGAACTTCCTCGTTAAGCGGCAAGAGGAGCAGCAAGCGCCTTCTTCCCTTCCACCGCAGGGGAACGGTCCAGGCGAAATAGTGGAGACAGAAATCACGCAGGAGGAAACGGAAGAGCAGAACGTCCTGAGCGAATTGAACAATGAAGAAGACCAACTAGAGAAGGAAGAAGGAGGAGTAAAAAAAAAAAAAAAGCTGTATGAACTGAACGAGCTGCATCACTTGGTGAACGCCTTGCCATATATCGACTCCCACGACAGCGAACTGGAAAAAAATGCCAAACAATTGGTGGAAGAAGAAATGATGTTAATGCAAAAAAAAAATGAAGTGAAAAATTATCTGCAAGACTTTGACGTACCCCCATCAGTGTACGTAAAAATAAAAAATTCAGTCATGCCAAATGAGCTAAAACGCTGTGAACAGAATATCAACATGGAGAAGCTAAACTTAAATTGCTACAACATTGAAAAGGAGGAGTTGAAGGAGGAGAAAAATCTGAACGAGTGGATCAACACATTGAGGAGGCATCAAATCGTATTGGAAAATATGCACAACGCTCTTATCAACGTAGAGTTAATGAATAAATACAAAGAGGTCATGTGGAGCGAGCACATGAAAGTTTTCACACACATTGACGTCAACCTACAGAATAGCATAAAGTTGCTAAAGGATCAAATCGATAACATAAACAAGCAGAGGAAACTGCACCAACTTAGTTACGTGAATGACTTGTCTGCACTGCAGAATGAGAGGAACGAGTACAAGCGCAAAAACGACATCGTTCTGGAGGAAATTAAGAAGCTTCTCTCGGAGAACCTACGCCTGCGTTATCAGCGGAATGAGGCGTGACGGAGGGGCAGACCGTTTTGTCCATGCACGGCTTCGTAGTTATTATAAGAAATGGTCTTTCCCCACTGCTTAGACATATGGAGCTTTCCTCTTTTTTTTATTATCCTTTTTTTTGTGTGCCACGAAGTAGGACCGACGATATGCGGTTACCCACTTTGCACGTTTTCCCCCTTTTCAAACATACGACGAAACATGTTTGCTTGTTTTCAGCAAATTCGATTCGTTTGGAAACAGCCAACTTTGGAAAAAAAAAATTTTTTTTTTTAATTTAATTTGTTCAAGTTTTTAGAGAAGCACATGCAATGCACCGTTTTCACAACATTTGCAATTTTTACAATTTTTACGACTTGCGCCTTCCAATATATGCTGCGCACCTACATAGGTACGTATGGGAAGGAGCCGCGTCTCTTACAGCTACATCGACACAGACGAGAAAAGTACCACGTGCATGTGTTGTATACATACGAGATGGTCGCTTCGTACATATATGCGTACCTTCACACACATGCGTATAATGCAGCATCTGCGCGTTTGCAGCGTTTCCCATGTTCTTCTGTCCTTCTCCTCGACTACGTGACCATTCCGCAGTTCAAGCAACTATATCTCATTTCATCTCATCCATATGGTTCTTTCTTCCCTTTAACTAAAAGGATGCTTACATAACGTGTCGTTTTACGACGGGTGATCGATCAGATTAACCTGTACCATTTGGACATGCGCATTGCACGAAATGCTGCACACACCGTTTACGATAAAGCCTCCTTGTCCTTCTTTAACTTTCTCTTGTTTCGTAACAACTGTGCCTTCAATCGCTTGGCCTCGAGCTGATCGGCTATTGATTTCTTCTTCAAGGTCTCCGTCTTTTCTCTCTGTATGGCTTCAATTAATGTCCTCTTATTTTTAAATTGGTTACCTTTGCACTTTAAATAAAAGGAGTGGTACAAATGTCTATCTATTTTCTTTGCATCCCTCAATCTCTTTAGCAGTCTCCTCAACACACGTTGTCGTTTAATCCACAAGGTTTTCTGATTCGTTCTGGCGTTTTTGGTACCTCTTCTTTTACCTATGCCCATATGTCTTCCCTTCCTTTTGGCCAACTTGTACAGTCTGACCCTTGCTCTGCTGTGGACCTTCTGTGGCTTCTTTAAGATGAGGCCCTCCTTGTACAGCTTCCTTATGCTGAATCCTGCAAGGGGGGAAAAAAACAAAAGGAACGATACAACGGGTAAATATTCGCACGGCCATTCCACGTAACGCAAAGAAAAAAGAGCTTGCCGAAATTATGCACCATCTGGTTGAAAAAATATGACCCGTTCAGGTAAAATGTATTTATTTATGTATTTTTTTTTTTTTTTTTTTTTTTTTTTTTTTTCGTACTCGAATTGGCTAGCGAAATTTCGCTAATTTCATTTGGGTCCATCCATATTTTATTCTTTCCACACTTCAGCACGGACGCTGCTAATCTCTTCTGCAATTTGAGCGACTGCGGGGGGGGGGAGTAAAAAAAGGGGGTTATATATCACCTAAATGCATACCTTCACAATAAACGCGTTGTGACTAATTCGTCCTGTTCGCAGTGTGACGGGCACGCAGGGGATGCTTCACATTGACGATCGGGCGAAACAGCATAGAAAACAACACGTCTGTGGTTTACACGCCCTTGCAAGCAAGTTGCTGTCGGGAAGGCAGCACGAGCTGGTGTTGCAAAAGCGAGCATCTAACATTCCACGCGAATAAGCGAATATGCGGAAAGGAGAACAGGAAATGATACAATGAAGTTGACTCAGTTGCCCTCTTTTCGCCTTACCATTTTTGCGATAGGAAGTTTTTCACAAAGGTTTTTCTATATATTCCTTTATATTTACTTTAAAAAAGGGGGTCACATGGAACACTATACTACTTATGTACAGTTTCGCGGAAATATAATTCCCTCAGCTCACTTTTTTCAAATTTTCAATTTTTTTTTTTTTTTTTTCTTTTTGGTCATGTAAAAATTTAAAATATTATGAACAAACGTTCAGGTTAAAAAAAAAAAAAAAATGACGTAAAATAAAATAAAAAAGAGGGAAAAAAAAACAAAAGGAGAAAAAGAAAACTAACCACCTGTGGGAGGAATATACGTGCTTCCTTTCACATGTAACGTAAAACATAACGGCTCCTCTTGCGCATACGAAGCACTACAGCATTAAAAGGTATCCCATCATACCGATATATTATTATGACATCGCGATGTATGTACATATGCTTATAGAACAAAGGTGAATCAAAACGGGCGGGGGTTGGGTGCAAAATTTATATGCCGCTAAGCCAAGCAAAGTATAAAAAAGGAAAAAGCAGCTCTGAAATGCCTTCCCGCAAATGAATATACAATAGTAACAGCGCAAAAGGGGGCGCTGGAAAAATGGATCTCCTTTTTCCTGTTACCCTTCCTTAAAAGTGCTTCAGCTTCCCCTTTATTGCTAATATCGCATTTGTGGCAAAATACGTTTATGTGCGATTCTCGCCCCTTTTTTTGGTGCATACGTAGTAGTGCATCGGCTTACAGAGGGGAAATAAAAATGAAGAAGCGAAAAGTAACGCTGCCCTGCCTGAAAAATGTACGCTACGCATGTTGTGCTGCCCCATGGGGGTGCTTAATTGTACATATACTCAAAATATGAGTGAGCCACTCCCCATGCGCGTAGTTACGTTTTTCCCCCCCTTCATCGGTAAAGCGGGCAAAATAATTATTCATATAGAAGCAGTAGGTACAGCAGCTGTAGGCAAGTAAATAGAGATACCTCAGCACAACGGATCGTTTCAAAGTTGGTAAATCAGCCCCTTCGCATCAGCAGCATAATTTAAAATTTTCTCTCAACATGCGGAAATGACATTTCATTCCCTTTTTATGGGGGTCCGTTTATTTTCTGCTCCAAACGAATACCTCCTCCGTTTAGCCTACAGTCGCACGTGCAACTGTATACCCCCTCACCTCACTCCCCCGGAAATGGGAAAAAAAAAAAAAAAAAAAAAAAAAAAAAGGCTTATATGGAGCGAGCATCCTTCGGCGTATTATACGTATCTATTTTTATGTACCTATGTGGATCATTCCAATGTTGTTTCTGAATAGGTTTTTAAAAGAACTGCTGTATTCTACCCACCCCACACGTTAATGCAAATAAGGCCATTTTTCCTCTAATGTGCGCATTCATAGATTGGGGGCTGCTTATTCGTATGCGCGCGGTGGGGAAGGGAAATTCTCCACTGGTGAGTGTGGTGTGAAATTTACTGTTTTTTTTTTTTTTTTTTTTTTTTCTGCCCCACTTCCTATAACAAGTGAGCACACGCTACGCGAACAGCACAAAGATGGTAAGAACAACGGCGAGGTCAACACATGCTGATGATTCCCCATTGTGTGGTATAAATAGGCCCACTTCGTCCCCATTATGGGTTAAGCATGTTTTGGTGTGAATAGCCTTTGCGCACGGGTTGGTTCATTTGAGGGGTTAATAAGTGGCTCCCCACCCCTAACACACACGTGGTTCCCTCATCCCCGCTAAGTGAACAGATTTTTTAAAATTTGGTCGAGGAACAAATCTGTGTTGTGCGCATACGTGTAGTTGATATCATTAAAGTGAACAAACACGTAAACCTCCACCATGATGAGAAGGAAAAATAAATAATCACGCATGTACATATATCCATACAGTTGCAAATGCACACTATGAATAAGAAGTGAAAAATCGTAATTTTTCTTTTTGCAATTTTTAAAAACAATGGGATTTAATTGACTGGGTAAAAAAGTGAACGTCTCGTCTTTTTGGTCCAAATTGAGATTCCCCCCCAAATATTCGGTCAGCATTTTTTCAATAAATTTTTTATATTTATATATCCTATCTTTGAAGAGATAATTGAAATTTTCATTCGCTAGGGTTAAGTCATATTTGAAGGAAATTCGAACAGAGTTTATCGTTTTTTCGAACAAGCATTTGATGCATTTTTGTTCTTTCTTAAGGGTTAATAATTTTTTTTTTTTTTTTATATATTTTATGTGCTCTTCTTCCGTTTTTCGCTTCTCTATTTCGTCCATAATTTCGATGTACGGCGTTTCGACATAGTTCGCTGGGCCTTTGAAAAGCACGGCCTCTTTTATCGTCCCGAGGAACTGCTCTATGCATCCTTTAATTTTTGCCCAGAAGAGTAGCTCCCCTTTTGTTAAGTTCGAAATGAGGATCTGCAGTAGGCAAACGTTGCCACCATGGGCAGACGAGTCAGGTGCGTTAGACACATGAGAAGGGTCTCTCTCGTCGCCAGATGTCCCCCCTCGACATCGGCCACAGGCGTACTTTGCAAACTTGCGTTCCTTCGCCTCACGCTTACTCATATCCTCGTCGAGGGACAGCATTGAGTGGCGCTTTTGGAAGTGCAGATTGTTCAACTTTCTACTCAGATTCGGGATGAGGCACATGTCCCCGTTTGTCTTCTCCACCCCGTCAGCCTCATCTGCCTCCTGCACCACCATCTCATTTTCCGCTCCCCCCTCCTCCGACCCGTCCTCACCCTCATAATCATGTAGCTGGTTGGACTTCTCATAAAAGAAGTTGTAGTCACTATCTTCGGACGCCTCTGAGACGTCGCAGTACACGTCACTTAACAACTCCTCGGAGTTGTAAAAGTAAATTTTTTTTTTTTTATTTTTAAAATTACTGTAAAATTCGAAAAATGTTTCGTTCGGTTTTTCATCCCTGCAAATGTCCACGTTCCTCAAAATGTGATGAATGTAATTCTTTATGTAAAAAAAAAAATTTTTTTTCAGCAGAGTGTACATATGTTTTTCCATTAAATTTGCTTCCTTGTGCTTTTCTGGGGCCTCCCCAGTTGGATGACAACTGTCTGCA
Source organism: Plasmodium coatneyi (assembly GCF_001680005.1). Lineage (NCBI taxonomy): Eukaryota > Apicomplexa > Aconoidasida > Haemosporida > Plasmodiidae > Plasmodium > Plasmodium coatneyi. The sequence continues at coordinate 1,620,003 of NC_033566.1, read as the reverse complement.
CCCCGTATGCGCGTTGGCGCCTCCTCGTTGCTGTCATTTTGATCGTCCTGTGGAAGGAATATTTGCTCCCCCTGGGTGAGGTAATACGGCCGCAATTCTGCATCGCCATCCGATGTGGCACATTCCGAAGTGTGCTTTATTTTTTTTTTCTCTTCGTTACATTTCACGCTGAGGAGGAAATTAAAAAAGAAAAAGTTCTTTTCCAGGAGCAGTCCCCCCAAGTTGTTAAAGTTGTTCTTCCTGCAGCGTAGGTAGCTGTTTTTTTTGCATTCAAAGGGGGAGGAGTGAATTGCCCATTTGTTTTTTTTCCTTTTGGCGCACGTGGGGCTGTCTGCAGGAGTTGCACTGCCCCTCTTCATCATCAGGGTGAGGGATAACTGCGCGTGCGCAAGTGCATATATATATATATATATATGTGTGTTTGTGTGTTTTTGCGTGTAGGTTAACTCCGCTTCCGCGCCTGGAAGTTGCCTCTACAAGGTGTTTTCCCCCGCTTGGATCGTGCTATTGGAGCGGCGTTCCCCTCAGGGAAAAAATTTGTGTGCGTTTATCGACTGTGGCGTATTTTCCTTTTTTCCAATTTGGTTCCTCCTTCATGGTAGAATTGCTTACTTCTTCGATTGTTCAGGTGTGCGTTTCTGTGCATTTGCACGGTGTGCACATTTTGTATGCCGCGCATATTTCGCTTCTTTCCCTTTTGAATGTCCACCTGGTTTCCCCGTGGGCGATGTCTCTGTGCAGCATACCGACGTAGAAATATACCCTGTCCGGGGAATTTTTTTTTTTTTTTTTTTTTCCCCCACAGCTTGCACATCTCATGGAGATTTGCCCCCTCACCGTGCGGAAAGTTGCCGCCCAGGTCTGCATACGGCGGAGGGTCCCTTCTCTACATCCTTTTGATGACGCGTCATGTAGCACAGCGTTATGTTTTGTCCCGTTAAAATTGGCACGTGTCCACATGGTGCACGACGTGGAGGTGGACAAAAGGGCGATCCTGTGCGCACGCCCCCGTTGATGCATGCACCTGCATACACATACACATACACACCGGCATACGTGCGCACAGAATCGCAGGTGCGGCCGGCGTCCTGAAGGTTTCCGAAGGGGATGAACATGTGCGAGAAACGGTTTGCAGTTTTGGAAGAAAAATCAACAACAGTAAAAAAATAAATAAAATAAACAAGTAAAAGTAAAAAAAAAAAAAAAAAAAAAAAGAGCAAACAAAAAGAGGAACGAAGAAACCCACTGCGAATAACACAGCACTGCATCGGTCTGCTTCACGCATACCTTGGCTGACGTTTCCCCACGGGGTCTTCTCTTCCACACCCCGACTGTGCATCCGCAAGTTGCAGACAGGGGTGTCCCCTCTGAGATTAATGTTTTTAATTCGAACAGCGGTGTCTTTAATGCACCTCTAAAGTGAACGCTAAGAATGAGCGGTTAAACTGCACAGGTGAACTACCCCCCTTGACTTTTTAATTTCCCCCGATTTCTATATCCCACTTTTTGTAGCGGGGGGAGTCACCACCCACGCAACAGACTCCAGCTGTTACGAGGATTCCCACCCCGATGCACACCCGTAGGAACTTCGCACCATCCCTGTGGTGATACACAGTTGGCTGCTTCGCGGGGAACTGACTTCTTTTTTGTTCTCCCAATTTTGTGTTTTACATTTGCGTGTGCATTTGGCACATGGCTCCTTCGTCCATCGGCGTCCACCGATTGGCTGACTCCCTCGAGGTAGACACGGGCAGAAAGACGCACACTTAGAAATACACCGTGGTGTGCAGGGAGCATATAGGGACCCCACGCACAGGCACCACTAGGAGAACAAGTGGGGACAACTCCCCAAAATGGGCACCAGTGAGGATGCGCTTTTTCCAACTAAAGGGAGAAAAAGAAATTTGCAATGGGATGACGTGTGTGATAAGCACGCACGGGTAGGGGGGTTCCCCCACGGAGTCAGCGTAAGCATGGGGGGTGCACAGATTGGCAATCCCATAGGAGCAGAAATTAACAACCCTCCTGCAATTGGGAGTGGGTCAGATGCATCACCTGCGCAGCCGATGGTGACTCCCCCACAGAAGGCACGCACAGGAGGCCGACTCCAACATAGCGACACCGTGTGTAACATCCTGTCCTTCATGCCCTTCTCCCAAAGATGGAGCTGCAAATTATTAAGTAGGTCCTTCTACCAAGCCTTTCACACGAAATATGCATGGGATCACATAGATGTACGGTTCCTAGATGTAGACATTTTTAAGCTAAACTTTTTGAAAACCTTCAACAAGCATTTTGTGAATACCTTCTCTTTGTTCCTATCCATTAATGAGAACACACGTGCAGAGCCGACCATCAACTTGGCTGTCAGCAACTTCCCACGATTGACTGATCTGCGCCTGTACTGTCGGAAAAAAAACAACAACTATATATTTGAGGGGGTCCACCCGATGGTCTCCAGTCTACTAACCAGGAAAGCGGCAATTACGCAGGGAGAAGTGCATAGAGAAGGGAAGAACCCGAAGGAGGGAGATGCCCCAAACGACAAACACGAGCATGGGGATGGCAGTGCCCCTGGAATAACTTCTCCGAGGGAGCAGCGTGATAACCGGTGCAACCAATCCCCGGTGGATCTCCCCCATTGGGACTTCGAGCTTAGCGACCTTTTTTTGTACAATCGGTACTACGGACATGGGGGAGGAGAGCGTCAAAATGGAAGGCATAACGGAGAAGACGATGGTGAGGAGGTCGCCAAGGGGGCAGACGACCCCCGGATAACCTTCACACAATTGCGGCGCGAACTCATATTTGGAACGCGCAAAGGATCCAATTGGCGAACCAATTTGAGCACCTAGAACGGCTCGTGTTGGACGTGAAACTCAGAGGAGATGAACTTCTCCCCTTCGTTGGAAAAATGACTAACCTGAAGGACATAATCCTGAGCAAGCTCCTATACACGGACAAGCTAAACCGGGCTCAGTGCATAACCATATTTACATGCTTCATTGAGCAGATAAAAAAAAATAATATTCGGGTGTTGCAACTTGGGTTGTTCTTCACTCGTGAGTACAAACCGACTGACTATCTAGACAATGAACTATTTCGAAAAATTGTAAAGGATAGAACGGAACTCACCTCCCATGCGGATAAGGAGGAGGGGGACGAGCTTATATACGTCCTTCACAAGAACCACTTGCATTCGCTCTACTGCCTCTGGAGCAACGACCTCTTCATCTCGTTCGACATGTACGAGCGGATTCGGACCTTCAGGTGGGTCGCCCGGAAAACAGGCGCACAACGGCGTAGCGGGGTCATACTTCCTACAGATTAACCGCTTCCCCACCGCTTTTTCACCGCTCCCCAACTTTCCCCCCCGCCCCTTTAGCAACCTGAAAATATGGATCCTGCCCGGCTGGCGCGCGCTTTCCCTCGTGAAGCAGTAATCCCAAGGAGCGACGCCACGCAGCGCCACACGTAAGTGGTGATTCTCATTTTGTGTGCCTCTCCACATTTGTCTTTGTCGTTCCTTCCCTTTGTCCCATTGCACGTTTTGATGCCATCGCATTTATTAATAACCGTGCTGCATTTATATATATATATATATAATTTTTTTTGTGTCCCATTTGGTCCATTCTGATTAGTTCCCTTTTATTAATTAACACAACACGGGCGTAAGTTGACTTATGCAGAGGTGCGAGTTTGTCGTCGCACTTTTGCCGCCCGTGTGTTTTTTTTTTTAATTTTTAAGATTAAGCTTTCGTGAACTCTGCTGCACGTTGCCCCTTCACATTACGAACGCCACGGATGAGAAAAAGAAATACAAAAATAATAGACGGTTGGTCATCTACCTGATGCAATAAATGGACTTGTGCCAACAGGTGGGGGAGGGATGCCCGTGCTGCGGCATGAGCTAATCGGTTAAAAATGTGGGTGAATTTTTCAGAACAGTTTGTATAAAAAAAAAAAATAAAATAAAATATATGAACAAAAAAATAGCTAGCTGCCTGAACCGTTCAGGTGAAAAGCTATTCCAAATGGCACCAAAAAGAAAAAAAATATAAACAAAAAAAAGAATGAATGAAGCGCTCCATGAGACAAAACGAAATACAACTTAAAAATGATGACGATGCGGTGCGACGTTGGGCTGTGTTTCACTTCACACCGGGGGGCGGTTTCCCCCCTCGGGTGTCCTGGTAGTACTTACAACAGTCCGTCACTGCGCACATGGTGCAATGCGGACTTTTCGCCTTGCACACAACCTGTCCAAATCCAACGAGGGTTTTATTTAACTCAGACCACAGAGCTTTGGGGACATAACTTTCCAACTTGGATTGCGTAACTGACTCGTTTTTTGTACATACCCAATTCAAACGGTTAGAAATCCTATGCACGTGTATGTCCACAGCTATCCCTTCATGTGTATTCAGTGCAGTCTGTAAAATAAGGTGAGCCACCTTCTGTCCTATGCCAGGCAATTTTAGTAACTCCTCCAGTGTGTGTGGAATGTCGTAGTCATATTTGTCTCTCAATATTTGGCTAATCTGAATGATCTGTTTAGCTTTTATCTTGTAGAAACCTACGGTTTTTATTAATTTTTCTAATTTCTCTTCAGACGTCTTTAGCATGTTGTGTACGGTTAGTCCGTGTGCTTTTAGTCGTTCCATAGCCATGGCGGTGCACTCGTCTCTCGTCCTTGTGGACAGCATGCACGAGACCAGAGTTTGGAAGCGATAGACCTTTTCACTTTCCTTTTTGTCGCTCAGCATGTGGCAACCGTACTTGTCCACCGGCGCCACGATGTGCTCGCGCATTTTGCTAATCTTCTCATATGTCCGGAGGAAGTGTGCTAGCTTCTCCTCCCCCTGGGGGGCAGCAGGGTCTTCATCACGATCGTTAGAACCGAACCCATCACCAGCAGCCGACCCCCCCATCACCTTAACAAGCTTCCTCCTAAGCTCACTATCAACCTTCCTCAAATCATTCTTTTTTACAGGCACCCGTTTGGTGCCGCGCTTGCCATCCTGGCTGGTACGCCTACCCAGTCGTTCTTTTCTACCATTTCGAATGTTTCCCCCTACAGGGATGAGCTTCTCTTCCACGTTGGGATATTCTCCCTTTACAAAATGTGGACTTGTCTCCCCCTTAGTCACTTCCACCTTTGCTGTCAAGCGATACTCTACTCCCCCCACTCGTCTGATGGTACTTCCATTCGGCTCATCTTCGTACGTTATCGATATCTTCTTCCCCCTCTCCTTGGGGAAGTACTTAGACGTTCGCTCCATACTTAGGAAGCAGAGGTTTACCACGAGGGCCTTCTTTGTATTCCCAACAAGCTTCATTAATCAGTGATGGGGTTTTCTTCTGGAGCAGCGCGCATTTTTCTGTGTAATTTTTTTCCCCTTTTCAGCCTGACACCCGAGGGGTACTTAACAGGTGGTTGTTTCATAGCAACTACTTCTCCTTCAGTGCATGGAGAAGCCGCAATATGCGTGAAGATGAAAGGGTAGGGATGCAGATGGGTCAATCCACTAACCTGAATAAGTTTCCCCTTTTTTCTCCTCCTCCCCGTAGTTGGCCTGAACGTTTGCTCAGTTCTGTTCGTTCCGCTTGTGCGGCCCGTTGCTCGCAAGTCCCCCTTTTCATACAATCTGTTTGCAACTCCTCAGCCGCCTGCAGCATATTGCCTACCTCCCACCGGCTGTTACAATTTCTGCCGTAGCGAACTGTCACACCTTCTCATATTCACCAATTAGCGGTGGTCCAGAAAAAAAATGCAGGCGGGTCGTTACCTCCCCCCTAAAGGCGCCTGCACGAGTTATCGCCCATCATCCTGAGGTGTATATCTCCCTCGTGCACATTTTCCTTTTGCACCTTTTGTATAAAGGGAAAAAAAAGGACAAAACTGCTCAGGGGAAGGGAAAAAACTTAGCAGCGCTTTTTTGTTCTCCCAAAAAATAATTTTTTTTACGTTCAGGAATGCAGCACATTTGAGGATTTTTTTTTTTTTCTTTTAATGTTAACCAGCTTGGGGAGAAGCGCTCATTTTTTTTTTTTAAAGTAGCCCTTCCTTGATAGTGTTTCCTTTCCCACTTTATCTTCGCTTGCACACCGCTCGACAGAGTATGATGATATGATGAAGACTTGATGAACCGTGGTGGACACGCCGTCAATGCCTCCCATGTGTGCAAAGCGTCGTCGAACGTGGTTGCCTCGTGATCGTTCGTGTGTCCCCTGGATGCCTTTTTTTTTCTCGTCTTTTCATCGCTGTTTTCCGTGTTGCCCCAAGCGACTTCCCCTCCACACCACTGCTAACAGGATGAATCAGGAAAATGAATAAGGGAAATTTGTTCAAGGACGAGACGGAGAAAGCCATCGTCCACTTCATCGTGTACCTCATAGGTGAGCGTCGTCTACGTGTAGAGGTCCATGGCACCTCACCACCGTGTACTTCTTATCATCGCGCACAACTTCGCATCACCACCTCCTCTTCCCCCCCGCAGGCGTTCTGCTCGTACTGTGCGTGTACTACAACTATATAATACTGAAGTACTACTTTTATTCCCTCTTTTGGGCTTTTATTGTTTCTATCCCCTTGCACCATGTGAAGGTGAAGCTGTCCGAGGTGCTGCGGAAGCGATTTCTGCGGAAGAAAAGGAAGGAAAAGGGGGGCAGTTCCCATAAGAGGGAGAGTGACGAAGTGAGCGATACAGAAGTGACTGAAGGGGTGGGTGATTCCCCCGGGGAGGCACAGCAGCCACTACAACAACTTCACCCTCGGCAACCGCGGGGTGGACGCAATCAGGTTGAGGCGTGCACACAGGGAGGCACCGTGAAGAAGTATGCAAAGTGTAGGCAACCCGAAAATTTTGATAAGACAAAAAAGAGGACTGACTTGATCACCCAGGGAAACGCATCCAATAAGCATAAAAAAAAGTTACATAAACTTTTAAAAAACGTGAAAAAGGAATTAGACATTTATGTGTACCTGTTCTTTCTGATAATTAAGCCCATATACAAAGGAGGAGAAAAAGGAGAGAAGAAGGAAAACTTCACTAACCACTTGGAAAATTATGAACACAGGAATGCCAGTCAAATATACTTCCTCATCCTACACAGATTGATCCTGTTCTACATTTTACGAGAAATTTTTTTCAAATACAAGGAGTTTTTACTAACCATTGGGGCTTTTATTTATTTTATTTTTTTTTTCTATAAAATTGTTAAGGCTATATGTATTGCCTATTTTTATTCCATGAGTAGAAAGTACTACACGAAATGGAGTCGTCACTTTTCTTTCGATTACGTCTACTTCTACAGGCACTACATGAATGACCTCTTGACTGTCCTCATCATTATTTTTGCCATAATTATTTTTTCCGCCATTTCTATTTTATTCATTGTTAATATTTATGGGGAATCTCTCTACATTATTAACTCGATAAATGGATACCTCTCCGCCAACTTCCGTAATGTGAGTCGACCGATTGGGGAGAGCCGTTCATCTTGCCCGTATTTACAGGACGCCATATATCTTCGCACAATCCTTTATATCCGCTTCACCCCCCCTGCAGACCGCCATTTTTAAGAATTTTCGAAAATTCTACCACAAGCCGGGAAAGGGAGACATAGAAGATTTGTACGAGCTAATTAACCTGAACAAAGTGCCCTTCCTCAGCAACAAAACGTTGGCGTCCATTTCTGGGCACCTAAAAAGAGCATTCGATATATATCAGCATATGTATGCACACACCTTTTTAAAGAACGCCACGGGACATATAAACGCCTGCTGTTTGCCGCTACTTTTGGGAAGACTTGCCCTCCTCGTGGCAGGACCAGATTTGTCCAGCATTAAGAGGCACATTCTTCATTTGTTGGGAGAGAAAAAGGACAAAAAATTATATTTACCGAAAATTGGGGAAGAGTGCTCTGTGGAGGCCTGTCTAAATGAGGTTGACGATTCTCGCACTTCCTCCTTCAGCTTCAAAAAATTGCTGCGTTCCCTGTCACAGTACATTTTTTTATTTTCCAGTCGGACGCGGGGTGGTACGGATGAGGGGGGCTCCACGTCGGTTTACTACGCAGGGGATGGTAAAGGCCATGGTGCTGCAGGAAGTGACGTTTTTAAGACCATATTTGGGATATTCCAGGGGGGGAGTTCCGAAGCCAATCAGCGGAGCAGCGCCGAGGGGGGGGAATACTGCAAGGGGGGTGAAACCAATCAGGGTGACCCCAAAGCGGATGGAGGGAGTAACCCACAAGGTGAACAGAATAATACCCAATCCGGCGGGTGGAGTAATCCACAAGGCGAACAGAACAACACACAACCGGACGGATGGAGTAACCCAACCCAGAACGCCACCGAGCTGTACGACCACCAGAAGGAAAAAAACTTCAAATTCAAGGAATTCATTGGCTACCTGAACAACCTGTTCTCCTCCATAAAAAAAATCGAAGACGTGGGAAAACTCACAAAGCACTTAATATTTAACAACAGTTATGGGCTCATAAAAATAATGTTTTTTTTCCTCTTCATTTTTTTTAATTTTTTTATGTACACATTTGATGCGATTATCCAAGGGATTATTTTCTTCACAGCTTTGTACTATTTAATTTCTTCGAGAAAATCTGCCCTGAGTTATGTGAACGATATTTTACTAGTGGTGGATCCCTCGAGCATATTCTTCTATAACATTACGATGAATTTGAAGGCCATCATTAAATGCACCTTAAAGAGGGTGTACTTTTACACTCTATACATTTGGCTAGTCTTTTCCTTTTTTGAGTTTCCAATAATTTATGTGCCAACATTAGGGTGCATTATCCTATCGCTCATTCCGATCATATCCCCCGAAATCGTAATTCTTGTGATTGTTGTCCACCTTTGGATTATCCAGAAGAGGAAGATCGTGTCCTCACTACTTTTTGCAATTAATTTTTTTGTTTACCTTTACTTCACCACGAGTATATATACGGAGATTCCCCACACGCATGCATGGTTGGTCTCTCTGTCGCTTTTCCTGTCCATTAGCACCTTTGGATCGAAGGGTCTCATTTTGGGTCCCCTCATAGGATCCATTCCGCTCATTTTACACCAGATTGCCATAAACAAGAATAGGTCCACCAAGGGGAAGAAACGCAAGCGGAAGAGCAGGACGGAGATGACTGCATCGTGCACGCGGAGCGAACGTAGATCGAGCAAATCGAAAGGTGCACAGGATGCACAGGGGGAAATGTTCACCCCAACTGTGTCCCAAAAGTATACACCCAGAATGGAGTGCCGTCACGTGAAGAGGAATACCCAGGAAAAACCAACCTCAGCTACAAAGGCGCCTCACCTGTTCGGCCAGGAAGTTCCCCCAAATGGAATCTCCCAAATGGAACGAAAGAAAACCCTTTTATGGAAAAACAAACTCAACAATCTCTACAAGATAATCGAAATAAATAAAAGTGACATCGACTCGTATGAAAGGCATACGCGCAGAAACAGCTGCAACCAGTGCATGCAAAATATCCTTCCAAATGGATCCCTAAATGAGCAGCAGCATGGATCCTACTTAGATCTACACACAGAGGAGAACAAATTAGCTCTCTACATTTACAAGCGCGATAGATCTAATATATGGGAAAGAAAAACCAACCACAATCCTTTTTCCAAAGGGGGAAGCAAGGGTCGCTTTAAGCGTCACGTTCCTTCCAAAAGAGTTAGACGACAAGGCAGTCTGTGTGATAACATCCAGAACAACTTAAGTCATTTGTTCAAGTCCATAACAAGTGACTCCTGATTTTGTTGCATCTCCCGTGGGCGGGTGGGTGAATGCGTCGTTACATAGGTTGACCACGCGCTGGGGAAAGCACTTTGCATTAATCATGTTCATGGTGTGGGCCCCGTTAATTGGATCCTCCGTTCGGTAAAGCTCCCCCTAGGAGGGGGTATATCCTTATTTATGTGCTATTATATGCTCACCAATTGGGGCCAAGCAAAAGGTTGAGTTCCTTTGGGGATCCCAAGAAATTGTAACTTGGAAACGTAGAAATTATTTGCGCTGGTTGGGGTGACCACATGGCTACTGCTTGGTTTTGCCATGCCGTTGTAACTCCCCCAGAGTTTTGTCCCAATTTTGTTTCGTTTTGCGTGCTCCCCTCCGTCCGCCAAGTCTCCCAAGCAGGGCCCCCAACATCGCCGTGCTTAAAAAAAAAAAAAAAAAACTAGCCTCCACTTTTGCGAGCAACACAATGTTATGATGGCAGCACGCCACCCGTTTAAATGATCACCCTAAATGCATATCCTCTTATGTTGGATAAATTTTTTCACAAAAAATTGCAACTTTTTCCGTTCCTTCACTTGGGTAAAAATAAAGCGTTAGCCATCGCGCGCCGTATTTTTTTTTTTTTTTTTTTTTTTTTTTTTCCAGTGAGCTATCGCGTTTTGGCTGTTCCGAAGGGTCAGCAGGGAAGCGGCAAAATAGAAGATAGGATATATCAGACGGGATATGTCAGAATGGAAATATCATATAGGAGATATTAGAACAGCCAAACAGTGAGAAGCAAAACAGTAACGCAACAATCAACGAGGCGTTGTAAAAACGCGCGTTGGTGAGTCTGTGCCTGTTTTTTTTTTTTTTTTTTAAATGAGCGGCATGGAGAAAAAGAAGAAGAACGACAAGAACAAGCGCGAGGAAAACACCGCGACCATTTTTAAAGTCCCCCGTTACATCCCCCAGGATGATGCAGATGGAGGCGAATTCTACGCCAAGGGGAAGGATGATTCACTGACAAAAAAGGATGGCCTGGTCAGAGGTGACTACGCCCAGGGGGGAGAAGAAAAATCCAGTCACCACGCGGACGTGAGTGTCGACTCGGACGTTGATCTCCACTCCGACCTCGACTTAGAAGAAACTGAGAAGGTATGGTTCACCAATTTGTTGCGGAAAAAGGGGGAGGAACACACCGGAGCGGGACACATGCAGGGCAAATCTGCGCCATACTCCGGAGGAAAACCCGAATCAGAGGAGGAAGAAGAAGAAGACCACACGGAGGATGACGAGGAAGACGAAATTGTTATAAATGCCGATGCTATTTTTAAAAATATTTACCCCTTTTTTAAAACCGAGGAAGACCCGAATTATTTGAAATACAAAAAGGAGCTGCAAAAAATTGTAAAATATAAGTCTTAAATCCATGGGGCGTCGCTTCCCCTTTACCAACACATATGAACGAGGAGCTTCGGGTTATCCCTTCCACCTCGTGTAGCTGTGTCTGCGGAAGAGGGGACGCACCACCTGAGGGAATTCACCCCAGGGAGCAGTGAATATATAATCATTTTCCCCCCCCCCCCCCCTTTTAATTAAAGTTTTTTTTAAAAAAATTTTTTTCGTGTAAAAGTATTTTTTTTTTTTTTTTCCTTGAAAAACTAGTTTGCCCAGCGGACGCGACAAGTGGTGTGCGTGTCCTACGAGCCCAACTTGCCCGCTATTCCCCCCTGCCCTGAAACAAATCATCGGGGCCGAACATGATGTTGAGCCCGTTGTCCACGTAAATGGTCTGACCAGTGACCGCTCTACTCTCCTTGGACAGTAAAAAGGCGGCAACAGCCCCGACGTCCGTGGAATACAACTTTTGCTGAAGAGGCGCATACTTTTCTGAGTACTCAATAGCGTAATCTATAAATGCAAAGTTTTTTTTTTCCGTTTCGTTTTCTCCCGATTGAGGACTGGCCTTCTTGATGGCAGTTGCAGCCCTTGATTTAAGAGGCCCCGCACTAATGGTGTTAATTCTAATTTTGTGCTTTCTCCCTAAATGGTAGGCTAAAGTTCTCGTGTCGGATTCTAACGCTGCCTTTGCACTTGACATGCCCCCTCCATACCCAGGCACAACCTTCTGACTCGCATAGTATGTTAAGGAAATTACACTCGATTGGGGGTGCATGATTGGGCAGAAATACTTGCATAAAGCTATGAGAGAATATGAGCTTTTGCTCAGTGCATCCAGATAACCACCTCGACTTGTGTCTAGTAAACTCCTCTCCACTTCTCTCCCATTAGCCAATGAATGAACTAACATGTTAATCTTCCCATACTTTTTATAAACCAAGTTTGCAACCTCTTCGATGGAATAACTTTCTAAATTGGCATACCTTTTGTTTTTTCTCGTTTCCTCGTCTATGTCGTTAAACGAATCAAAGGCGGCGTCGAAGGGAAGGATGTCTAGAAGATCCATTTTTCTACCTTCTCCAATTATCATATCATTGTCAAATTTTCCATTCTGGAGATTTTTCATGAAAATGTTATACACTGGTGGCCATACACCTAGAATAATTTTTACGTTTTTTTTGCTCAGTTCTTTTGCGATTCCCCACCCGTATCCATTGGTGTCACCTACTCCTGCGATGAAACAGATGTCTCCCCCAGGTTCCCCTTTTTTGTTTTCCTCTTCTGCTTGTCCATTTTTCTCACTCAATATGTTTTCTGCATGTGATGAATGTTGCGAGATTTTCCTGTTATGAGCTACCCCCTTTATTACATTGCTTGGAATGAAGTGCATTTCCTTGGCATTCCCTCTTCTTTCGATTGCCCACTTGGGTGGTGCACGACCCTTTGCTTCATTCCTCAGTATGGCGCTGACTGCGGCGGTGCACAGCAGCAGGGCCGCCAGATGGACCAGTTTTCTCGTGTGCATTATTGTCCGGTTGTCTATCGAATATAGGGTTTTCCCCTACTAGCCGTTCTCAGTAACGCTTGAAATGTAGAATAGGTGTTTTCCCCCACCTGAAGAACGCACGCCGCTTAACCACTACAACAGATCAACTGCAGCTCTGTAGAAGGTGCACTGCCGGGTGTGATGTCCCGTTTTTCTGCTGCGATCCACTTGGCCCTTTCGCGTAAAGATGATGAGCCAGCTGAAGGAAATATATTCGGGGATGGAGGAAAGCAAGCTTAACAAAAAAAAACAATTGTAAAATTGAGTTCCACCTCAGGGCTGTTCTACACAGTGCATGCAGCGTTCAGTCATGGGCAACCTTTCCCTTAGTATGCTACTTTATTTTATAATTTTTTTTTTTATTTTTTATTTATTTTATTAATTAATTTATTTTTATTTTTTTATTCTCCATGGGGGTTCCTCTTGGTTGCCTCACGCCGCGTCGTATGCTCGCCCAAACGTGAGGTCCACCGCAGCGGCGTCGTTCAGCAGCTCCAGCCTGGTGCGAAAACTTGCGCGCCCATTTGCGGGAACATTTTCGGAACGTTTATTGCACATTAAGCTACACATAAATCTGCACACCAATTTTCCCACTTTTCTTTTCACTGCTTTTCTCGTTCATGGACACACCGTTCTGAAGTTCTCCCAGCCGTGCCTTACAACTGCAACGTGCACACGTGCGTGAGTGTATTTTCCACAGGGGAGGGTTGAGCAAAGAAAGGGACATTCAAATATCTGTCGCAGCGAGGAGATATGCTTACCGAGTTAACCTCTCAGGAATTTTTTTTTTTTTTCCCCCTTTTCCGCAAATTATTATGCCAGTTCAAACTTTAAAGGAGGAAAATAAAAAAAAAAAAAGTTCCCCCCTTTTGTTGTGTCTTTTTCCTTCATCTTAAATATAGAAAGGAAGAAGGGATCCCCACGCCAAAAAAACCTATGTGACAGTATGTCAACTGCTAACCACTCCCAGAACTACGTAAAACATGCCCTTCAGGAGGGTGCCACTGAGGAAAGCACCCCCACTGTGGGGGTTAATGCCAGCCCAATTCTTGAGCATGGCATGAAAGTAGACTCTCAGGTGAGTTTTCATCCTCGTGAAGTAACTTTACCTGAATAACGCCTCCAGGGAGGGGAAAAAGGAGTGAACACATTGATATGGTTAGCAGGGGCATGTCCCTTAGCCGTGCGAAGTGTTATCACATTTTCCGCTTCATCACCTACATGCGTGCTTACCCCCCCCTGCACAGTTAAAAACACTGATTGAGCACCTGTACGTCCTCAAGTTCAAGCTGGAAAAGGAGAAAAAAATGCACAAGCGGAAAAAGAAAGATCTACCAAAGGAGGAGGGGGTGCAAAAGGAAGATAAAACAAACGCCAAAAACGCACAAAACAAGGTCCAAATCGAAAGTAAAAATCCGCAAAAGAGGGAGGAACCAATCAATAGGACATTAATGAAGAGGTTATCCCAAAATTGTGAATGGCACAAAAGGGGAGATCATCAAATGTGTGCAAAAAGAAGAAATGTTACATGAGGGATCATTGATAATGGTTCTCCTTCTATCATGTGTGTTTCTTTTTTTCACCCCCTTGTAGGGATGATGACCTTGGGGCAGATGACCCAGGAGGGGAAAGTTCGTGCCCTATTCCGCAGGTAAGAAATTAATACATATGAGGGACGTGTCCACATGTATGTAACGGCCTGTATGAGCTTCTTTTCCCTTTCTAATTGACACCTGGTGAATGCATGTAAAATTCATCCAACCCCGTTGCAGCTAATCGAGACCATCGAAATTTACAAACAGAGAAATGCAGAAGAGCAACGCGAAAAAGTCCACCTGATTGAGAAATACGAACGTGTCCTCAGGAAAATCAGAAAAAGGCACATCCACCAAATTGGACAAATTAAAAATAACGTCCTCCTCGATGTCGATTTTTTAATTCAGTACGGCTGAGAGTAATACGACTAGCCATTTGTACAATTCGTTGAAAAAAAAAAAAAAAAAAAAAAAAATCCATGCACACACAACGGGGATGTTTTTTTCCCCCCTCCCAGAAAGTACAGGAATGTGTCTCTTGAACTACTGCAAATTGGTCGGAAGAAGGAGAAGGAGAAAAGGGACGAAAATAGGAAGATGTCCGAAATGTGCATAACTGCTTGCAGGAGGTTTGAAGAGAATATGAAGGAGAGTGCGAAGGTATGGGGCTGCTTTATATACTTGTTTGGCTGAATAGTTGTACCTACTCCATTCATGTGGGTATTCCGAGTGTCCTCGTGTATATATTATCATAGCCTCTTTAGAGCAGTCATCCTGTTGGTAAACCGCCTCTCCCCCCTACAGACCGCCATGCAGGAGCACCAGGCCGAAGTGGCCAAAACCGTCGGAGACGCCAAGAGGGAGAACGCAGCCTTGAAGAAAAAAATGTACTCCTTTAAGCGCAGTGGAGAATACCCATGAGGATGTTTTCCTCCCACGTGCTTATTCCTCTTCCACAGACACACAAACAAACAATCACACAATCACGTGGTCATTGTGCCAAATGGCTGTTCTCCCCCTTTAGATCAGAGTTGAAGAACAAAATGGAAAAGGACAAACGTGAGTCAGGGAAAATCGAAGTGAAGGAGCTGCAGAATCAAATAAGCGAACAGTGTGCGGTGAATGATGAGCTGAGAGCAGCCATTTCGCGAGAAAAAAAAGAACACGAGATGAATCTTATGGACCTCTATTCGAAGGTAACTCTGTTATGTTTACCTAATTGGAGCTTATTCTACAGGAGAGGAAGGAGAAAGCTACGGGATTATGTTCCCTCCAATTGTCACATACAATACGCGCATAACTTTTTTGCTTCTTTATGTAGGTTGATTTGCAAATAAAAACTTACAAGGAAAACATCGTGAAGGTATTCCACGATATCCTTCTGAAGAATAAAATCGACATGAGCATGGACGAGTTGTCTAGCTGCATTCAAGTGGCGATGGACACGCACTATGGACAGGACACCACCCCGCCGAATGATATGCCCTGATCAGAGATCGCCAGGAAATTGCGCTTCACCCTGTACATCCGAATAACGGTGCACATATGTATATGTAGTATTCCCTTTAGTGGTTCCCCCTTTTTTTTTTTCCATGTGGAATGTTACGGGGACGCCCGCGCTAAGAAAAGCTGAGCAATTTGAAAAAATGGGAAAATGTTGTAACGCGCGTCGTCCCAGTTCGGTCATCACCATCACAATGTACACACACAAAAAACATGATAAAAAATAGGCCCACTGGGTGGGGCCAACAGGAAAATGGGTCACGTGGTATGACTTCCCTCTCCTCCAGCGAAAGACCCCTCAACAAACTAGTAATGCTTCTCCTTCTGCTTCTCCGGTGGGCCAGGCAACATGTACGCAAAACACAACATACCATATGAGTACGCCGCCAAAATGATGCATGCAAAAAATAGAGGAAACAAAAGGGACTGAAACAGGAGGTTGAAAGTACCCATGGTTATGTTGCAAAAGAGGAACACTACAAGGGTGTGTCTATTCATTTTTTGCAAAACTGGGATGGTAGTGGTCTTCTCGCGTAGGAGTATTGCCTCTACTAGGTAACTCAGGGCAGCAGCGAAGAGACTCACAGAGGAGATAACGCATATATAGTTCGCGTTGCACAAAATACGCACACTATAATTTCGGTAGTAATTCAAAAGGAGGTGCAGCAGGTGGAACAGCAAAGACATGGCAAACAACTTCAGGGTGAGGAAAACTGGGGAGAGCTTGCCACATCCCCCCGATTGCCCCCGCTTCCCCTGCTGCACCTCATCCTGCATCACATAGCCATTCCAAAGGGAAAAGGAAAAGAGGTACAGATTAACAGACCCAATGACGTTCATAAGGCCCTCTCTGTTCAAGGAAAAAAAGTGGGTCCGTTCTGCATCGTCTGCCAGTAAATAACTCGTAACGTCTAGGCGCCAAATAAGAAGTTCATACAAACAGATAAGGACACAACTAAGGAGAAAGATATGCCTAACCCGTTTTATCAGAATGAGTATGGCGTTACAAACTAGGAGTGTAAAAAAAAGTGTGAGAAAAAAGTTCCAATGCATCCCATACTCAGTTAAGCTGTAATTATAATTGAATAATTTCACTGCAGCGTATCTAGCTATTCCCAGGAAAAATAAAACGAAATACTTCCACTCGATTATGCGTCCTCTCCGTTTGGCAGAGTGAAGGAGCTTGTTCCTGTTTAGAGAATATGCACTCGATGTGATGCACCCCCCGACCCCTAAATCCATCAAAGTGTTACCAAAAAAAAACGACTTGGAAAATTGCCTTGGGAAAAAATAAAAGTCCACGGCGAATATACATATGTAGGTAATGCATAGGTTAGCTAGTCTCATATGGACCAAACATTTGTTGCGTCTTGCCTCTTGCGTGTACAGTTCTCCTTCTGGGTTAGCAGGACTGCTTCTCCAATGATCGGTATGTTGATCCGCATGCTGATCCGTATGCTGGTCCAACCCCTTCCCCCTTCTACTAGAGAGGGTCCGAAAGAGCGCGTAAAAAAGCGCGTAGATGAGTAACACTCCAAATATGCTCACATAAGTATATAGTAAGAAAAGGTAACTAATTATTGGGAGGAACATCAAACATAGGGTTAGAAATATTTGGCACTTCTTCAACGCTGGAAATTCAAGCAGTAGACTCTTCTCCACGTAAGTGCAAAGAGAATACACCGTCAGCAGTGTATATATGTGGTATGTGCTGATCATTATTGGCTTGCTATGATCCGATGCACTTTTCATTAAATTGTAATCCTCTGTGTTGAGCTTATACAAACAGGAGTCGAACGATAGGAGGTCCAAATAAGTAGATATTTCACCCCTTTTTAACTTAATTTGGATCCCACTTCCCTTTTGCACGTTCTGGTAGGACAGGTGTATGGCATCATTTGTGACGCGGACTGTTTGGAGGGAGATCCCCATGTTGGCTTCCTTCCCAAAGGAGCCTACCACCAAATCGTAATTCTCTTCCTGTCCTTGTCTAACCTCCCTCTTATATTTTAACAAAATTTGATAGTACACTTTAGCTAGCTCCAACATATACAGTTGATCCTGTCGGGGAGAGTAATTCCCCAGGTTCCCTCCTTCATTTGCTCCATATATAAATGCTTCACCCTTTGCTGTTTTGCTTCCTAACCGGAATGGGAAGCTGGGTGCATCGAGCATGTGCCTTACATTGAAGGGGCACATCATGAGATAGACGAGGAGGTTCACGTGTGCCATGTTTGCGTGGTGGGTCGTGGTAATCACGTGGGACACACGCACGAAGTGGCTCTCCTCAGAGGGGAAAAAGGAAAACACACTCTCTCTAGAGGTGCCTCTTTCTCATGGTGCAGGCAGGGAAGGGGTAAGAATGGCAAAAGGGCAAGTTGCACCCTTCAAAAGGGAACGACCCATAAATGGGTTTTTTACAAACGAGTTGTTACAAATGAGTTATTTACAAATTCGGGATTAACAAATTGAGGGGCAAGGCGCTTAAACTGGTTAGCTGCCTATCCGGTTAGCTGCCCTTCGTGCGTGGCGGACGCACTTTGGGGAGACACCAAAAAAAAGAAAGGGCTCCTTGCGCAGGCTTAAATGATGCATGCTACTTGACCAAAGTTACAGAGTAGCGCGCAGAACGAAAAGCCCGCAAAATGGCAAAACGGAGCACAAATGCTACAAAAGGTGATAGTGCGAAATGGAACGCACAGGCGACGTTAGGAAGGGGCATAGTGGTGGCACTTCCCCCTTCTGTTGCTTTCATCCCTGTGCTTCCTTATCTTGGTGTCCCCGTGGGAAGCTCATCAATCGATGATCCACTCGCTTGGGGACATGCCCATCTGTCCTGGTGTAATATCACGGTGTTCACCTTTGGGCTGCTTTGTCATTCATTTGCAAGTGGCGCTTTCTCTTCACTTGTCAACGATCGGCGACGGCCAGGAAATACGATGGAGGCATCGTGTTCAAGGGGAAAAAATAGAGGGGAATATAATCGAACCGCTGGAAAGGGTAAAAGGGAAAAAAAGAGGAGGATAAATGTGAGTAGGTGTTAATTTTTTTTTTTTTTTTTAAACTCCGCATGTGCATAAGCGTCACGGTGGTGAGGATGATCAACGAACGGTGCTCGGTTCAATTGAACAAAGCAGCGGTGACATTATTTTTTTTTTTTTTCCTCTGGATTGCTCATAACTATGCGTCCCTCTTCATACCTTGTACACCTTTCGCATGATGACCTTTTTCTTGTTGGCACTGTAAACATGAACTGTGAGCTGCAACGCGAAAAAAAAGGGGAAACCCCAAAGGATGTGCAGCATATGCACGTGTCATACACACGTTTGCGGCGTTGGGCCAGCTTGCCAATTCCACAACATGCTTTGTGTTGCATTTCCTTTTTTCCACCTTACCTCCTGCTTGGCCAAATTGGGCTGTATAACATATTCCCTCAAATATGCCTAAAAGGGGGAAAAATGCATGCAAATGTGTTCGCGTGTTTGCACGTGTGGTCATATCTATATGGACAGGCCGAACGGAGATTCCTCTTGGGGAATGGGGAATGGGGAAAAGGCGCGCCCCGCAAATTCTACCTTATGGTTCCTATTCATTTTGGTGGTATGCTTTTCGTAACCGCTGTAGTAGAGGCTCTGCAAGGAGGGGATAAAATGAAACGGTGAGTAAGGAATTGCAAAGTGCGGGGAAAGCGTTTTCACATGTGATCGCGCCGCAGCGTGCCGATCTAGTGAATAATCCTCTGCCAGAAAAAATAATCTCCCTCAGTTTTTACATTTTCAAATGAGAAAGACTTGAAGAATATAGAGGACTTTTCCCTGTAAATATCCATGATGATGCCTGTGGGTGAAAAAAAAAAAAAAAAAACATATGAACAAATGCACAAATGAACAAATGCACAAATGCACAAATGAACAAATGCACAAATGCACAAATGAACAAATGCACAAATGAACAAACGAACAAACGAACGAGCAGACGAATAGCTTACCCCTGTTGTAACCCGGATGGTCCTGCTTTTGCAAGTACAAACAGAAAAAGGCCTAAAAAAAAAAAAAAAAAAAGGAGAAATTATTCACACGAATGGGACTATACAACGAACGAAGGTGTTCCTCAAATGGTCTACTCGTGAATGGAATTGTGAAGGAGACCATCCGCTTCTACACTACAAGTGACACACAACTGGTGGGAAGAATGGGTTCCCTCCCATATGCACTTCTCCGCGCAAATTATGCTCCTTACAATTTCGCAGTCTATCTGGGCCCACTTGGACTTTGTCTTGCAATTGTTGCAGTTTTCACAAATTTTCTCAATTATGCCCTAAGGGGAAAAAAGCGGCAAATACATGAGCACGGTAAATGTGCATAATGTGGTAGCACCATCTGCATGCAATTACGGTGACACATGTAACGCTTGTACTGTGGTGTGATGCTGCGCAGTGCTTACCACGTCTGAGGTATCCGGGGCGGCCAGGATTTCCTGCCTGGTGGACAACTGCCCATTCAGCTTATTCTCGTCACTGATGATTTTCTTAATAACCCGGTGAACCAAAATGTCTGGATATCTCCTAATAGGAGAAGTAAAATGGGTATACAAAAGGAAGGAGAGCGCATAGTGGTAGGTACTCATGTGGTTGTCCTTAATATTCTTAAAGGTGTGATATTCTGCCCTCATCATTTTCTTCTTGGCATAGGCAAAAACAATGTCTGAGATATTTTTGCTCTTCTGTTTAATGACACTTCTTGCTTCATCCAAAAATTTTAAAATATGCCTCAAGTCAGAAACTGGCAAATAAATCCCATGCTTTTCTAAAACTTCAATGATGTCACTTGTTTCTATTATGTTATCCATACTGTGGCATCTAAAAACGGACACGTCTCTATATTTACTAAAATATTGCCTTATTGCTACTAACTTATTAGCACTCAACATGAGTTCCTCGACTAAGTAATTCGCAAAGGTGTACTTTTTTTTCGCAATTGCTATGGGGGTACAGGTACTAGACAGAATAATATTCATCTTATCGTTATTGAAAAGGAGGGAGCCATTATTCTTTCGTATGACTCTTGCGCGCTTGGTAACCTTGTGTAAATAATACAAGTTTTTTACGATTTGGAAGATTTTCCTGTAGGATAGCTTGTAATTTTTATTATTCAGATTTTTGAAAATTTTTAGGAGATCCCTTATTCCTTTTTTTACATCTCCATGTTGCAGGATGTGTTTCTTCATCAGTGCATTTGTCTTCTTTGCATCTTCACTCTTTCCGCAATTGTTGCGATTGTTGAGCAGTGCCTTCATGCAACTGTTGTCATTACTTCCCTTGTCGTTACTTCCATTGTGGTTGCCGTTGTTGTTACTGCCATTGTTACTACCGTTGTTGTGGTGGGGGCCACCCGCTTCGCTTCGCCCATTGGTAGCGTTCCCACACGAGGCATTCTCACATTCCACACTTGCGCTCTTCTTCTTTTTCGAGTAAAAATTCAGGTTCAGGAATTTCCTGTATAGGCTGCTCTTCTGGCTGGCTGGCTCCTCAGCTGGGATGGGCGCAACGGACCCTTTTTGATCACTTTGTGCAGTGTCCACACCGTGTTTGGTTTGGTTGGCCTGGTTGGCCTGGTTACCCTGTTCGACGTGCTGTCCACCATCGAGCGCTTCTGCAACAGTTCCTCCCCCCACTGCATCATCTCCCTCCTGCCGCTTCGCCCACACAGCAGTATCCCCCCCTGGGGGTATTCCCAAAAGGTGGGAAGCGCCCCTGCTGCGTTCCTCCTTCATCAAACGGTTAATTACCTTTCTCAATTTACTATAACTTTTCACAAGCAAGTGAACCTCCTCATAGGTAAACCTCACTTTACTATTTATTATGCTTTCCTTAATGAAAAAAGAATTGTGATCAATTCTGCCTGCACTGTCCATGTAGAAAAATATCGACAAGCATAAACGGCTGTTAATGGGGTCCAAACTACACAAGGATTCACTTAAAATTCTGGAAATCATGGGGAAGCACGTATGCGTTAGGTATATAGTCATAGCTCTATTACGCGCATCAATATCGAGGGAAGAGTTTTCTTTTATAAAATAGGCGACGTCTGTTATATGCACTCCCACTTCGAACAAGTTGTACTTTTTCCATTTTTTTTCCGTCATGTCCTTTATTATTTCCTTCAGGGTTATGTGTCTCTTGCACTTTTCGCAGAACAGGTCGTGGTTGCTCAGGACGTCCCTTCCTATGTCTTCGTTCAGGTACTTTTTAAATATATGTTGGTATTTGGTTAGCTTGCTGGGGCTGGCGTCGCCATCACCGTTACCGCTTTCGCCCTTTTCTAATGGCTTCTTCCGACTGGCGCCCCTCCGCGTATACTCTTCATTTTCCCCACCGTAGCCGGAATTACACATAGAGGAATCCTCAAACGGGTTTCCGCACTTGTCCAGGTGATTATCCCCTTCACTCCTTTCTCCCTTCCTTACACCTCTGTGTGCTCCCCTGGTTATGCTGCTAATCCCCGTGCCCGATTCGGAATCGCCATAATTCTTGTTCCCCATGAGGGGATCATATTTTGATCTTCCCTTCTGGTTGCCCACCAGGTGGTGGTACTTTCCCATCGCCTGTCCACTGCTGTTGCTTTTCTGTAGGGAGCTATCCTCCGTGGTGCTGCTGCTTTCCATATGTTGGTTCCCCTGGTGTGTGTAACGGGTGCACATCTCACCGGGTCGATTCTTCCTTTTCTTAGAGGAGTCATCACCCGGCTTGTCTACCTCATCGTGGGGGTATTTCTTCACAGTTATTCCTTCCCCCATGTGCAATTTTTTTTTTTTTTTTTTTTTTTTTTTCCTCCGTTTTATTTTTGACAAAATTTTCATATTTAATATCTTCCATCTCCTTGATGTATTTATTCTTCTTCAACTTTTGGAAAAAATCATCATCCTCTTTAACAAAAAAGGAGAGATTTTTTTGCAAAATGGATTCCTCAATTTCTCCATTGTGAACCATTAAATTGTGAATAACACTGATGTAGAAATTGCATTTGGCTATTTTTTTTTTGCTTATTCTGCTGATGTTAATGGCGTCATCCAAATCTCTCGCTGTTTCCGGATCGATGGTGAAGATACATTTTTCACTCAAGTCCATTCTCTTTTTTACTTCCTCACTGACTATATCGCTGTATAAAATTTCCTTATTTTTTAATTGTTTTAAAAAATCATCTTCCAAAGGTTCTCTCAAATTGAAGTTTAAATTGTAGTTAAGCAGAATGGCATTTTGCATGTTGTGGAACAAGTCGTTTTGTCCAAGGAGTTCGACAATTCTCCCTTCTGGAAATGAGTCATTTGTGTTCCACTGAAATATTTTAATATAGAGGATTTGGTTCGTTATGTTGATGACGTTACTCTTCTTCATGAACTGAATTATGTGCCTATTTTTCACCTTAATAAATGGGATACTTTTTTTAAATGGGACAGCCAAGCTGTACTTTTGCTTTTTCATTTTTTCTCTAAAAATGCACACATAGTGGATATTCGACCCGTGGTGTTCTTCTATGTAGACTATTTTTCCAGTAAGTTTTTCTTCCTTTTTATTTCGCCGGGCACTTGACTTTGCCCTCCTCCTCTTTGTTTTTCTTACCCCGCTTGCCTCTCCCCTTTTGTCCCCCGTCAGCTGGATCACCACTGCGTCCCCGTCGATCGCTCTGTTCATGTCCTTCTTCGACTTTATATGCACCTTCTTGTCGTTGCACATGACAAACCCGTTGTCGTGCCTCCGGGCGGTGAGGATTCCCTGCGAAAAGGGGAGGAGTGTTGTAAAACCATGTTAAGCGATCAACAAGGTAAAAACGCAGTGGGGATGCAATGACCAGGTAACCCGATAATCCGGTAACCCGATAACCAGGTAACCCGATAATCCGGTAACCCGATAACGAGGTAACCCAATAACCCGATAACCCGATAACCAGGTAACCCAATAACCCGATAACCCAATAACCCGATAACCAGGTAACCCCTCGGGGGAGAAGCAACGCACACACATACTTTTCACTCAGCGGACGGGCGGATGGCCGCCCGGAAAGCGCGCCCAAAAGATTCGCCTCCCTCGCGTAATGAAGACGCAAAGGATCCCATCCAAGCCAACACCAACCCGATCAACTCATACATTCCGTAGCCACTTACCCGCATGTACTTCTTCTTGAGGATGCCCTTAATTGCCTTCTCCTGAGTTATGTATTCTTCGTATATGATCTTCCCCCTTTGCGTCTCCATCATCTTACGCTTGTCACTAGACGTTGCATCGATAAAGTTGTAGTCGTTGTTTGGGGGGGGTTCGGCCGCCTGGGTGTCATCACTGGGGTTCTTCTCCCTCATGGAGGAGTATTCGGTCAGATTTCCCTCCACCCGCTGGGCAGATGCAGTTGCCGCTGTAGTTGCCGCTGCGGTTGCAGCTGCAGCCGCTTTGGCCGCAGCCCTTTTTGCCTTTCTTGCCGCCTTGGCCTTCTTCTCCTCCTTCGCTTTCATTTCCTCTTGTTCCCTCGCTTTCATTTCCTCTTGTTCCCTCGCTTCCCGTGCCTCCTTCAACTTCTTCTTCTTCTCCTTCTCTGCCTCCTTCATTTTCCTCATTTCTTCCTTTTTCATTTCTTTCATTTTTTTCTTCTTTTCCTTTTTTATTTCCTGCATTTTCCTCTTTTCTTCCTCCAGCAGTTCCTTCCTTCGCCGTTTCTCCTCCTTCTTTTTGGCCTTCTTCTTGAGTTTCTCCTCTTTTCTCCTTTTGTCTGCATTCTCCGCAATGTCGCTCAATTGGGTCGAATCCTCCACTTCCTGCTCGACCTTGCTTCCTTTTTTTCCCTTTTCCTTCTTCCCCTTCGACTTCACCTTTTCATTTTCCGGCGTCCCTGCGATTGTCCCCCCAGCGTCTTTCTCCATATACATGTTTTTCACCACACTGGAAAACTG
The DNA here is from genome assembly GCF_001680005.1 of Plasmodium coatneyi. Classification (NCBI taxonomy): domain Eukaryota; phylum Apicomplexa; class Aconoidasida; order Haemosporida; family Plasmodiidae; genus Plasmodium; species Plasmodium coatneyi. Next base: position 1,595,332 of record NC_033566.1, on the reverse strand, counting down.
TTCGTTCAGGTCGTAGATGGCGTTATACAGGTTGTAGTTGTAAACCACACTGTCCCCACTCTCCGTGGCTTGGTCGCTCAGTTTGTCCAGCTCGTCCAACTCATGCGGATGTTGCTTCTTCTCCTCATCAGGGTCACTTTCCCCTTTGTCGTCTTTGCGTCCACTTAGGTTGTTATCCCGCTCGTCCCCTTCTTTATTCTTCCTTTCCTTCGTTGCGTCTTGTCTTTCTTCCCGTCTTCCGGTCATCACTATGCCTTGCTCTACCTCATGAGCATTTCCCTTCTGCTCCTTCAACAGCTTCTTTTTCCCCTTCTCTTTTTCCTTATTCCCATCGCAGTTGTCAACAATTCTCGCTTCTCCCTTCTCGACCATGTGATTTGTCGTCACCGTCGTGTTGTTGCTTTTATCCTTGCCGATGCTGAGCATGTGGTTGATCTGCTCCCCATTCAGGTTCATCAGGTCCTCGCTCTTCGCCCTGTTCTCGCCCACCTTTTCTTTATTTTCCTCGGCCTCCTTTTCTCTTTTCTCTTTATTCTCTCTTTTCCACTGGTTGGTGGTTCTTCCCCCCCTGGAGTACACATGGGGTGCGTTATTTACCGACACGAGGTCACTCTGCTCTCCATCCCCATCCTCCTCCTCAGTCTCCTTGCAGTAATTCATGTATTCCTGGAAGTAGTTTCTCCTCTTATATGTGTTCTCCACGGTTATGGATGCATCTGAACTGGTGTTCTGAGAAGTAACCATGTCTTCCATTTTGCTACTCTCCACAGATGATATTCCTCTGTTCATGTTTTCGCTCGCTGCATTGCTCATAAAATTATTAACGTATTTAAGGATGCTATTTTTTTTCTTTTCTCTTTTGGGTTCAAGTATGCCATGGTTGTTGTTCCACCGAGTGGTACTTACGTCGTACTCGTAGACGGAAGATTTCTTTTGCCTTTCTTTCACCCTATCTGTGTAACTGCTTGGTGGGGAAACCTTCCTCTCCATTTTGATCGCATCGTTTTTCCTTAACTCGGATGTTGATCCCACTTGCGGGGTGCTCATTTTAAAGGAATCCATTTTAGCAGAGGCAGTTTTCCCCGCCATGTATACAATTCTGTCTGCTTCCCTGGCTCCTGCTTTTTTCCCCACATTTGATACCTCCCAATTTATCTGCTCTGGGAACTGCTCAACTTTGGTTGTCTTTCCCTTTTTGTTCATTCCCTTCATTGGGGGGGATACCAATTTGTTTCGTTCTTCCTCCAAGTTGGAGGCGCCCTCCGAGGGGCTCCACACCTCACTGCTGCTTTGTCCCACGTGGCCAGGTGGTTTTTCTGCAGATGGTTTTTCTGCAGATGGTTTGTCTGCAGGTGGTTTGATTGCAGATGGTTTGTTTGCAGATGGTTTGTTTGCAGATGGTTTTTCTGCCGGTGGTTTTTCTGTAGATGGTTTTTTTCCCCCCGTCATGATGCCTATCAGTCTGTCAATTTCCTCGTTCAGATAATTCAGGGTTAGAGGTTTCCCTTCCGTTTGCTTCTTCGCAGTTGCGCTTGTTTTGGTTTCCTCCCCGGTGAGGTGCTCATTCAGCAAGTTAATCAGGACGAATGCCTTGTGCCTGAACGAGGTTACGTCTTCCTCGCTTATGGGGACGGCCACAGGTGGTTCCGCGGATGCCTTCACAGACGGCTTCACAGATGACTTCACAGATGACTTCACAGATGACTTCACGCATGACTCCCCCCGTGGAGGTGCCTTCTCCGCGCTGCGGTAGGAAGAATGGCTCCTTCTGAAATCCTCCAACGAGTGGTCCAACGAGTCTTCCACCGAATCTGTCCTCACGTCATTCTTTCTCAATAGCAGCTTTACATCCTTCTCTATCTGCTCCAATGACCTTTTCAGTGTGTTAATTTCGCGGTCCCTTTTTTTCATTTCTTCGCTCACCATTTTGAGTAATTCCGCAGAACTTTCGTGGGTTCCACCCGGTTTATATGGAACTTTGGTGGTATTGTCCTTTTTTGGACCCCCCACTTCACCACCGTCGCTTCCCCCCTGGTCAATATGCAGACGGGCAATATCCTCTGCGTCGATAACATTTTTGCTTTTCTTCTGTTCGATCCTCTGACTGTTGTCATCTCCCTGGGTGTCCAAACCCCTGACCCCCTGCACGGATCTAACACTACTGCCGCTCTCATACGCACTGGAGTTTCCATGCAAAAGCTGCCTAACGTGCTTATGCACAGCCAAGTATTTTTTATAATTCGCCGTGCCCTCCTGAGATTTTCGTGTCAGATAAACACACACGGCTTCCACACAGAGAAGGTACTCATCCGATGATATGTCTAACTCTTTATAGGATTCACGAAAATTGAACCCATATTCATCCATCCACGCAATTTCAAGGAGCGCACATTCTATAGCCCTCATTCTTTGCTTAGAGAAAATATATTTTTTGAATAACTTTCTTTTCCCTTTAGTGTTGAGGGTGTTCTCTATATTCTTCTGGTCTACATTCTGAACCAGAAGAATTTTTACCATCTGAAAGTCCACGTTTTTTCGTGCCTTTTTTAAAATGTATTTCATCATTTGGGGGCTTATAACATCTATTATTCTCTCCTGAAAATGCCTCGCTAAAATATCGAATATTTTTTGTTCTGTTATAATTATTTTTAGCACTTGCTTTATGACTTCCTTTTCCTCTTGCTTGATCATCCGCGTGTGATCGCTCATGGTGTTGTGTGCATTCTTCTTTACTTGCTCTACCTTGGCTTTCCCCATTTGGAGATTCTTCCCCCCCACATTATTCACTGAATTCTTCGAGCTAGTCTCCTCGTCGTGCTCCTGCATAGAACACGAGTGGAAACTTTCCGTGTCTTTGTCCCCCATGGATTGGGATTTCAGAACATCTTTTCGGCCAGTTACACCTCCTTTGGGATCCGCCCCCTTGGTGGCCTCTTGTCTTTTGGCGATCTTTCCTAGCGAACGGGAAGTCGTAGGTCCTTTTCGCACATTGACCACCAATCCGGCACCATCCACGTGGTGCTCCCCCTTCCGCCGCACATATGGATCGTTTGTCCCGTCACATCTTAAAACATCTTCCGACGATAGAGTCCCATTATGCATCTGCTTAAAGAAGTCCTTCTCCTTTTCATACAGCTTCGCAATTTCCTTCTTAAAAGAAACGTATGAAAATTCCTTGAGTACTCTTCTATTCAGTTTTTTGTGAAACGGTTTTTTTTTGTTCGTATTCATGCTACTCCTCTGTGCTCATTTTATTTCCTCGATCGCGGGTTCTGCGTGGTTGCGTCGTTCTGTACGTGGTTGCGTCGTTCTCCACGTGGGATCTTCCTCTCTTCGCGTTCTTCTCCCCCGCCGGAGATCCACAGAACGCGCACAAGAAAGAACAACTGCGTTTTTCTGCCTTCTCCACACGTTCACGTTATGCAGAAAAATTGGTGGCTTTGCCAATGAAGAAACAATGACTACAAAAATGGGGTGCCTCTATGATGTCATGCGGCAAATCCGTTAATCTTTCTCTTTCCTTGTTCAACTTTAAAAATGGTTTCCTATCTCGTAGGCCGTTTCTTTTACCCCCTTTACGTTACTTCGCTTTGCTTAACTTTTCTACGTTTTTTCTGCTTTTTTTTTTTTTTTTTTTTTTTTTTTTCTCCATTTCATAAATTGCGCATTTGCCCAATTCGCAGCTGCGAAGGAGCTAATCATGCAGGTAGCCAAACCACAGTCGACCAAATGGTGAGTCGTGCGTACAGCTGATTTTCCCCCTCCGGTGCTCGGGGGGTGGTTCAGGAATTTCTCCCAGGAAAGGCAGCAGGCGGGGTCGTGCATACGTGGAGGTGCACGTGTTGGATGGTGATTTTGAGGCGACTTTTTTAAGCATATTTTTTCGGTGTATTCTTCTGGCATACATTCTGTGGGTGTATTCCCAAGCATACGGGAATAACCTGCGTGCAAACACATCCCAAAGGGGTGGAAAAAAAAATTACATTAATGATGGGGCATGCAGCACACAACTTAACACCCACCCTAAATGGACTCCTCCAATTTGGTGCGCGCTCGATTTGTCCTTGTTACGGTGTAACATCGAAGGAACTCCATAATTTTATGAAAAAAAAAAAAAAAAAAAACCTAAATTATTTTTTATTTGCCATTCCCAGTTAGCAGTTCCACTTGAAAAAAAAACGTCCACACGTTGTACATAAGTGGTTGTGAAATGTTCGCCAGATTAGGGAACAACGCATGGCAGGATGCTCGTCCCTCACCCACGGTTCAGGCGGAATACCACGCGCTGGAAGTACATCCACCGCTGCAACCCACCTCCATATGTTACATTCCAAGTTTAACACAAACTCAATCGGTTACCAATGTTGTTCTGATTTCAACTCTCTCCGTTGTTCCTCTAAAAAAATTCACCAGCAAATTATGCAACGTACACCTGATATTTTTGCACACATGTTTTCGTAACCTTTTGTGGTGCAAACCGGTGACTGAGGTGGAACCATAAAATTATAATACAAGCCTGGTTTCCTCTCGCCTAGTGTGGGCAGTAAAACCGTGTAATAGATGATTTCTCCTAAGAAAAAAAAAAAAAAAAAAAAAAAAAAGCGAAAGCGAAAGCGAAAGCGAAAGCGGAATGGGAACAGAACGCAAGGACCCCCCCCGTAGGGAAGGAAAACCTGCGCATGACACACAGAGAAGTTTCCCTCATAGAAAATTTTAAAATAAACCCATGTAGAAGTGACATAATATCGCGCGGAATGTATCTGTTCCACCCCCCGCAGCAATGCGATTAGCGCTTCCTCCTTGTACCGGTATTCATCTACACAGACCCATGGGAAAATGCGCATCCCCAGATTAACATCGTTGAACGAGCAAATACGTTCATAGGTCACCGCGCAAATGGGGCGAGCCATCAGCGGCACTTTGAAAAAAAAAAAAAAAAAAGAAGACACTGTTTACATATATTCATAAATTATGAAGGAGATAAAGTTGATTAAGCTTTCCTCCTTTTTGTTTCTCATCAGAGAAATGGAAAATGGGAAGTGTGAACTTTAGCACGTCCAGCGGATGCTCTTTTGAGGTCCTTTTTTTTTTTTTCCTCGTTTTGCCGATAACGCCTTTGTGAAGGTGCGCGCTGGAGAATTTTCTTCAAAGTACACTTTCTTTTGTTTCCTTTTGGTACACCTCGCGCTTAGCGCACCGCGCTTATATCATGGATCTTTGCCTTTCTCTCTCCCTTTTTTTTCTCCTGGATGAGGGACCATAATAGTTTCCCCCTCTCCCCAAGAAACTCATTTTAATACATTGAAAAATGCTACCAATTTGAAGCTTCCTTTTTGTGCTTTTTGTTTTTTCGTTCGACAAATAAAACCTCTATTTAGTTACACTTTGTCTATTTCAGTGCTGCTCTTTTTTTTTTTTTTTTTTTTTTTTCTCCTTTGTCCTTATTTAAGCCCATGTGAAATGAGCATCGAAGTTTGAAAAATCCTCTTCCTTTATCTTGGCAATTCGTTTAAAGTGCTCCTTGAGGGGATCCAAGAGACGTCCTCGAGTGTGCGTACCTTTTCGAGCTTACACACGGGTAGGTACACGCAAGGGGGGAGGTGCATGCGGGGGAGAAAAGCACACTCAAGATTGGCCCCGCACGTGTGCTGATCCTTTACACACGTTGACCCATTTCGCGAATTCTCCCCTTACACACGGGAAAAGCACGCACACATTCGGCGCCTCTTACACACGCCCAAGTGCATGCAACGCGAACTCTCTTCGTTCCAGGGGTTCCAAGGGTAATACTTACACATCGCAGGGAAGCGAGCCATACTGCGAGTGACACTGGGAAAACTGCACTAAGGATGCGCCACGTGGAAGGTTCCACTTGGGAAGCACCACTAAGAATGCACCACTGAGCAATGAGCAGTGACCCCTCACAACCATTAACCGTAAAGCATACCTGCCCCACGAGCTAGGAACTCTCCCCTGTACGTTCACCACCCTAGGGATAATACGTCCTTGAAAGGTTCCACCAAGGAAGGGGGGGAGGAAGCACACACTTGGGAAGAGCATTACGCTCACACACCTCTTACTTCCCCTTGTGCGTGCAGCATTTGGGTAAGTTCCCTCCTCTGCAGGGGGCCCAAAAAAGGAACGCCGCTGTACTTATGGGTTAATGTTTATGCCCCACATTCCCCTGGCTTTGCACTGACGCGGTGGGGAAAGGGTTAGGGATACTGTTGGAGAACGGGCCAAACGAAGCGACCTGCTAGGTAAACGACCACTCTGTTGATCACTCTCCTGGGTATCATATATATATATATACCGACTGTATGCACCTCCATTAGTTCCCACTTTGCCCACCATGTATGGCATAACGCTGACAAAGTGCAAAATATATTTCAACAATATCTACTCGACGGTGTCTCTGGAGGAGAAGCTGGGGGGAGGAACCTACGGAGATGTATACAAAGGGAAGGTAATCAAATACAATAACAACAATAACAACGACCTCTACCAGAATACGAATTACCTCCCATACGACTACTACACGGATGAGTTTGTCTTCTTTCGGAAAAATATTTATGCGATCAAATTTTTCCGTGATGATTTGAAAACGATAAATGAAGAAGGGATTAGCTGCACGACATTGAGAGAACTTAGCTGTTTAAAAAACATCGGAAGGCATCCAAACATTTTACGACTCATAGACGTCACAATAGACAGACAAAAATGCATTAGCGAATACATCAACCGTCAGATATTACAACACCATGCGTCCAACTTTCAGCACTCAAAAAAACTGGATATGACCCCCCTGTCAGCAGACCAGAAATTTATTTTCGCTGCGTATGAGTACTGTGACGCTGGAGATTTAAAGAGGCTCATTCAGAAGACGAAGATCACGGATGACCAGGCGGGCCTCAGCTTGAAAGAAGCCAAGTGGTTATCCTTCCAACTGTTAAATGGACTTGCTTACCTACACAACAATAAAATGTGCCACAGGGATTTGAAACCTGAAAATGTGATGCTACAACAGACACCCAATCGTAAGTTTTTACTTAAAATTGGTGACTTAGGTTTGTGCAGGGAGCTGAAAAATGACGGAGACATGACTCCCACTGTGTGTACTATTTATTACCGTCCTTTGGAGGTGCTCCTCTCCAAATTTGAAATGGCCAAGGGAAAAAAGGGGCGCACCAAGGGTAAAGGAAAGGTCAAACCGCCAGCGAATGAATTATCCACATCTGCCAATCCGCCCCATGCGAATCACGCCAATGTAAGTGCGCCCCCGACCAAGGGTATCGACAGCATCGGCAACAGCAGAACCCACACAGCAAGCGCTGGGTGCACGACCGACAGGGGTAGCGGAAATGGAAACAAAAATATCCAATGCAATGCCAACCAGAACAATAGAAACAAGAACAAGCAGCAAGTAAAAGCGATGCAACGCGAAAAAGCAGCTGAGCGAAAACGGGAAAGGGCACGCCTCCGAGGAATAGAAGAAGACGACTACTACAACAATAAGGACTTCCAATACGGACTGAACGTGGATATCTGGTCAGCAGCCTGCATCATCTGCGAACTAATTATAGGAAGGCCCCTCTTCAGAGGCGTAACAGAATTTGATCTCATCATAAGAATTGTGAACTCCCTAGGCAAACCAAACAATGATGAGTTGGAATTTTTTAGTGATTCCAGGTTTTATCCCCTCAAGGAAGACTTTTTCAATGTGAATATAAAGAACAAAAAGGACGCCCTCAACGTAATAACAAACGGAAGGATAGACGAACTGGGGATAGATCTCCTCGTGAAAATGTTAAAGTACAACCCAAATGATAGAATCACAGCAGCAGATGCTTTGTCACACCCATGGTTTTCAGACATACGTTTTGATAACCTAGACGGAATCGGAGTATATAACTGGTATGTGCACTGCTTAAAGTACTATATAGGAATAAAAACTTTCAGAGAAATTGAACAGAAGAAAAAGAATCTTCTAACCACCACGATGATCTCTCACTTTTTATGCAAATCCAATGATAGACATGGAAAGATCATTTTTAAGCTTATAAATGATACCTTTAAAAATTTGGGGGGGTATAAAAAAAGTGGCAGAAGATCCTTTGCCATTTTTTCTGACCAGTATGCAAAAGATGATAAGAACGCCAATGGGTTTATTAAACGAGCTAGTATTAAGGTGTTGAATGACATGAAGGAAAAGAATGTTATCGAGACAAAGGAAGAAATGTCCTTCTACGATGACAGCACAAACTATGTGACTCCGACTTCTACATCTTCTAAGAGAAGGAAATTCAACCGATCCAGTTACCACGCTGTGAACCCGGAGACATCTTACGAGTTGGCTACATCCATGCGTGTGAAGAGGAATCTTTCCATACCGGACTTCTCCTCCCCTGATAGGAAGAAACAGCGACGCAAGGACCACTTCAAGTCCGCCACCACCACCAACCGGGCCGCCCCGCATCAGCTACCCACCTTTCATGGATTCACTTGAGAGGGGTGTTAATCTTGTCATCCCTGCCATGCGAACCGCCCAGAAACATCTACCTTGTTCATGCGGGTACGTAGTTCGCGAAAGAGAAGCGATCCGCTCGATGCGGCGGTATCTGACTACCTACACACGAATCGTTTCATTTTTTATTTTTAAAATTGGCGCTCTCCAAAGGGGGGCCTCGCCCCCCTGCCCCCTTCGGCCCTTTTCGTTTTCTGCACAACTGCAATTACGCTGTCATCAATTGGTATGCTAAGTGGGCCACCCTGTCTACGTCACGTCACGCAGCATTTCCCCCCGTTTCGTTTCACTGCATTTTTTTTGTAAATTAAACGTGCCAACTCTGCGCGTACTGCAATCCTCTATGCTGTCCTTCACGTGGCAAACTTTTTTAAACACAAATACACGCGTTAAGTTCGATAACGTTGGGAAAGTTACCAAATGTAGGAAAAACACATCCAGTTTAAAAAATTCAAATGAAGGGATATACAAAAAGTCAAAATCACAGAGTCGAATGGGTGTCTTGAAAATTACCTCCGGATGACTGCCACGCGGCGCTTTTTCATTACGTGAACTGCATTTGGCAGGACGGGCACTTGGTATTGTGGGACGTCAGGAACCACCTACAGGGGGGTAAAAAAAAAAACGGAAACGTGAAAAAATGCAAAGACGCATCATGGGTAAGCAAAACAGACGATGCGCTATCATTGTGCGGTACGTACTTGTGTAGGCAGTAGCTGTGGTAGGAGGTGCCGCACTGGGAGCAGGCCTTATCACAAGTCTTCGTCTCGTATAAAATCATGAAACAGATATTGCACTGGGATTTATTCTCAAAGTAGCCATTCATGAGGCTGTCAAATTTTACAAACATCTCGTTAATGTTGCCTGTACGGGCATATTTATACATGCTCTTTATGGAGTTATGCACGTGTGCCTTCTTGTCTGCAGGGGGGGTGGTGTGAAGAAAAAGCGGTTCACATGGTATGACAAGTGGGCAATATAGAATAGGTACTCATAATCAATGAGTTCTTTTCACGCGTTAAAATATCATATATATATATGTCATACTGTTCAACGGGTCGAAATGAATATTTTTTTTTTTTAAATGCAGGGATCCCCAAAAGGAGGGAAAGCATTTTATTTTCCTCACCTAGCGATTCAATCCTGTCACTTATGACCAAGTGCGAAAACGGATAGTTGGGGAGGAAGAGCAAAGTCAACTTTGCAGTCACGTCCTCGAACTGCTCACTGTCGTCTTCCTTTATCTTATACTTAAATGTGAGCGTCTTCGTAAGGGGGTCATACTGGAACGTGGTGTTAATATACTCTCTGGAAATTTGCCTCAATTCCTTCAGCTGGTTTGTTATGATTATATTTGAAAAAAGGATTTTGTTGAAGTTTACAATGTCGTGTAGCTTAGTTTCGTTTGTTATGGTGATGCATTCGTTTGGGTATATCGTTATGAGACGCAGGATAAGGTGCAGGGCGAGCAGGAAAATGTAGAACTTTTTTCTCTCTTTGATTGGGAAGGGCAGATTATCCACCTCATTACGTCTGCATGGGTTTCCTTCCCACTTGTTCTTCGTTGCGCTTCCCTCGAGGATATGTCCGACGTGCCTAATATCGCTTAAAAAGTCACCCACACAAAAATTGTTACTTTCTACGAAAGCCATGAACTGCTGGTGTAACTCCGGCTCGTAGATAAAGTACTCACCGGACAGACATATGTTTAACATAGAGAGAAGGACTTTCAAATAATTTAAGTCTACGACGAAGGAATACAAATCTATGATATTTTTGTTCAGGTCGATTAGGAGAGATGGGTTCTTCAGTTGGTTCTTCAAAGAATGCAACGGGTTCATTTTTTTCTTGTAATTATCTTCCCTCTTTGTGCGGTCCGCTGGGGGAGGCAGACCTACAGATTGGGGAATATCGTTTCGACTACCATAATTGTGTGATGTTTCCTCTTCGCAGTTCTGCATCACCCTGGTGGGGCTCAACGTGGGGCTATCCTCTCTGCTGCTGTTTGGAGTTTCTTTGCTCTTCCCTTTGGATGGACCGACGGTAGGGAAGCCTCCGTTTGGTTCGCTCAAAAAGGCCTCATCGCTATCGTCAGAGGGGTTACACAGGTTGTCACGCTGCACAGGGGCTGCCCCCACTCCTGCCGTGTCCACTTCAGGTTGCCTGTCCGGTTCTACCCCCAACACGCGACCGTCATGCCCATCGACACCCCCCCCCGCAGCGGAAAGCAAAAATAAGTTCCTCCCCCCTTCATTAATATGCAAATAGGAACTTATCACAGAAAACGCAAACATATGTGAGCTCCTCAACTTATGCAGTTCAGCAAAGAAGAGGCAATTCATGAGAAGAATACTTAGCGTTTTTTCAACGAAAAAGTTGCTCTCTTTGCATTTGTCTACATTTGAAAAGAGGATAAAAAGATAATAGGTGTTTACATAAAGGTCCAGCATTCTTCTCATCAATTTGGCCAACCCATGTCTGCTTAGTTCCAATTCATCCAGACGGAAAATGTCTGTTGTGATGTCGTCGCAAAAGTGGGTAATACTATCTGGAAGAGAGAACAAATAAATCTTATAAAGCGACTTGATATTTTCCCCATCCATCTGTATAAGTAGTTTAACCATTTGTGTAGCTAGCGTCACCATTTCTTCATCCACCAATCCGTCATCATAGCAACTAATGGAGACGATGAAGTAAAGAAGCTTCACTAGATCGGATGTAATTTTCTTTGTTCCCTTAAAGGTCGATAGATATGTTTTGCCCTCCATTTGACACTTCCTATATGTGTACTTCAAAAAATGTATTCCCATCTTCGAATGCAATAACTGGTGGGACTCCCTTTTGCTTTCGATTCTTTTCTCCTTCCCTTTTTGTTTCTTTAGTTTGTTGTCAACTGGGGGGGGGAGTATCTTCCTACTGTTGCTATATCCTGTGAGGGTCTCATTTAGGGTCTTCCATTTCTGCCTATGCAGTGCGATCTGCTCGTCGTGCATCTTTCGGTAGAAGTTTTTCACAGTGATCAGGTACTTGCGGAAGGCCTCCTCCACGGGGTTGGCATCACACGGGGGGACATCACTTGGGGGGACACCGTTCGTTATGGTTATGCTTTCCCCCCCGTTGGGATGGTCGCCCCCCCCGGGAAAGGCGCCCCTCACAAACCCGAGGCAACAAAAGAACACGTCAAAGTTGTTCCAAGTGATATACTGGAGGGCCATCCCTAGCAGTACCTTCCTCCTCACGATGACGCACTCGAACAGATTAACGTCTCGGTATCTGCTGCTTATGCATATCAAGTGGTACAGAAGGTTTAAGCAGGGCAGCTCTCCCTTAACGGTCAGGGAAAGGTTCCTCTCCACGTAGGAGTGCAGACCAACCGGCAATCTCTCCTTCAGTTTGGCGATTTCATCTTCGTAATTCTTCGTGTCGAGGTGGAGGTCATCCTCCCTGGCAACATGGCTGCCACCCCCAGCGCAGAGAAGGCACTCCTCAAACAGGAACACCTTCACCTGCAAGTCGAACAAGCTCTTCACCTTAAAACTGTCCAGTTCTCGAATGACGTCCCTCATCGCATCTGGAGAGAACCCCCCACTGCCTCTTCGATCCGTTAGGATGTGTCTACAAATGTTAAAGACGTCCCATTTATTCACCTGCCTCATGACGCACACCACGTCTGATATGCTCACATGGTTGGCAGGTAATTTCTTCCTACTCTTCTTCCTCTCCAGCTGTCTATACACATAAATGAGCAGATCCAGCATCCCCACTTCCTCTCCCTCATCTGTTTCTACCTTATCCCTCAAGCTGACTATGTGATAGAACAACGATCTACTCCTAATGTTGGAATACGCGAAATGGTAGAAAGTGCAGAATGGATATACTTCCTTTTTGTGTGACTCCTTCTGGGCCTTCTCCTCACCTGCCCCTGGAGTTGTCCCGTCAAAGCATAGCATGGTGAATCCCTTCAAGTGGCCAACGGAAAAACGTTCCACTTGGTAGTACAGTTTGTACAAACCTAGCAGTCTCTCTATGAATCTCGTGTTTAGGATATCCTTCCTGCGTAACAACAAGAATGCTTCTTCAGTGTTCTTCTGTTGGACACTTCCTTTTGTGGGACGCTCCTCGTCTTCCCTCTTCAAATGGTTCATAGCCAATGCGTAGTTTGCGTAGTTTCCGTAGTTTGTGTTTTCTTCTTCCTCCTCCTCACCAATGTAGGTTAACCTTACCAAAGAGTTACTCACCAGTAGGCCAACTTTAAAATGGTCCCCCTCGGCCACTTCACTCGTGTCATCACTTTCGCTTTCATCAAAGTCGTCTTCAAATTGGTTCATGGTAGATGTGAAGGAGGACCACACCTTCCCCCTTCCCTCCTCCTCATCGTTCTCCCTACACCATTTATACACATCCCGCATTACCTGCAGGCAGGAGAATGTACTGTCCTTACTGAGTCTTGACGAGACGAACAACTCCTTCATATGTCCCTCCACTTGTTCGTCTTTCACATTCAGGAGAGTTGCAAACAACAAATGTAGGTGAATATCTTCCAGTGGGACAGCCTCCTTCCTTCTTCCCATTGCATAAGAGGAGAAGAAACAGGAAAAATCTTCATCCGGGAGGGCTCGACTTAAGTTCATTTTTTCCCTATACGCATGAAATAAACCTTGGTAGAACTTCTCTCCAAAGAGGTCAGGATGGTCTTCTGCGTCCCCCTGCAAAGCGGCGTAAAACGCCTTCAGTGATGCGCCTCCACCCATTACATCCTGCTGGAGGTAGTATCTGTATAATTCGAGGGCCGTCTCCGAGAGGTCGAAAAACTTGGTGCGCTCCTTCTTCATAAAATTGATCAGCTTCACGCAGATAGCTAGCTGCTTCTCGACCGTTTCCTCAGTTGGGGGTGCTTCAAAAAGTGCCTGAAAGGGGGGTAAACATAAAGAAGCAAGTGCACATTAGCATGTAGAGACAGGTCCTATGTATATAAACAGGGGGTCACACACGCAACAATCGGAAACGCAATTTGTGTAGCATCGAAAATGCTAAAAAGGGACGTATCGCGTTTATGCTTACCTCCTGCAGGGACTTGGCCAGTGCATCACACGACTTCCCCCCCTTGGAACAAATAAACGCCAAGAGGTTCAAACTCACGTCCAGGGAGCTGAACAGGGCATCTCCCCCATGCGTTGCCTCTTCTGCAAGGTTCACCTTCTCCCTGTGCCCACGTTTACCCCACGTTAGGAAGTCCATAAAGACGTAAAATACCCTCTCCAGAGAAACCTCATCATCCTCCACTTCCCCCTGCGCCAAGAAAAACTCCAAAAGCCCCCAATGCTTCTTCACCATTCCAGCGGCTTCGTAATTTCTTCCCTCTACCAGCAGGCAGGCGATTTTGAAGGTGCCCTTCAACGTTCGAATGAAGGCTACCCTCACAGGGGCATTGCTTCTGTTGGTTACATCTTCTGGGTTGTCCACTTCTACCCCTGGTGGGAACACCACTCCTTTCAGTTCTGTTAGGAGGTTCAAAATGAAGTCTACCGCATCGTGATATTTGTGCCTCCCGCTGGGGTTGTCACCACATTGGGGGGATCCCTCCGATCGGTCAACAAATGTTTCACATTCCATCGTATGACCTGCCCCCAACTGCTTCGCCAAATCGTTTGTGTACCGACTTAACATGTCCAAACAAGTGAGCAAAACTGTGTGTGCACACTTGGATGACTTGAGAAAGTTTATATACGTACGGATGAAGTTAGTCTCGTCCAGCTTCTCTGCAATTATTTTCCTCTTCAATTCTTCAAACTGGTCCTTGTCCTTACCGTCCTTACTTGGCTTCTTCTTGTGGCAGTAGTACATGTTGGAGAGGGCTTCACATAAATGGTTTACCCTCCTGAATGAGCATTTGTATGTCACACCAACTTTCTGCGCAAAGATCGTCTCTAACGGCAGGTGCAAGATGCTTTCACTGAGCAAGGTATAGCAATCCGATTCGGAAAGGGAGTACTGAACACCTGCATCTTCCCCCTGGATGAGACCCATCCCATGGGTTGCTTCCCCCCCGTCGAAGTAACCAAACAAATGCTGCAACAAATCGTAGTACACAACTAGCGAAGATGACATCCCGTGCAACAGCAAAAAGAGAAATAAAAAAAAAAAAAAAAAAAAAAAATCTCGAATATCCTCCTTCTCAAAAATAAAAATGAACAAAGAAATGTTATAATTGAAAATGTCATTCTTCACATTTTTGTTGTGCTTAATTAGGGACAAATAACTTTTCAAAAAATTCTCATTGATCATTTTTTTATTTTCCGAAAAAAAATACAACAACAGCAGGTGGTTTATGTGTTTGAGGATGTACTCATCTTTATTGCTGACGACGGAAGAAATGTAATTGCAGATGGATACGTTGGCTTTTTCTTCTTCAAAATCGGAGTAGTTCAATTTATACTTCTTCAGCAAGTATATAATGTTGTAGACTGCCAGGAAGAGCATTTTCTTTACCCGCTCGTTGTCTTTACTTTCTTTGTAAATTGAGTTGATCGCATTGAAGAAGAGGTTGAACGTGCTAGCGAAGGTTGGAAATTCCTTCCTGATGAACTGCTTCACTGAGTTGACGTCTCTGCGGTTCGGTGAGGCCGTCTCATTGTTGTCCTCCACAGGGGGGGTTGCCTTCCCCCCTTCGTCGTCACACCCCTTTGCAATTCTCACCAACATGTACAAAAGGGATGGATAAAAACAAACAACGTTGAAGAGGTAAACACCATAATCGTAGTCCTCGTCGTTCTTCTTATTTTTCAAATTCTTCGTGACTTCCTCACAGAGGGGACCACCAACATACTTCAGACAGTTATACAGGTTTGTCAAATTGACCTTCAAATTTTTGATCACTCCGTATAGCTTGAGTTCCTCCTGTAGGCGTATCTTTCCCGGCTGTGTTTTTTTTGCCTTCACTGGAGGGTGCTTAACTGGGTCTTCCACCAGACTGGACTCTTGGGTCTTCCCCTTGGGGGGGAAAATGGAGAGCAAAATATCCGCCGCGATGTTTTTTACCTGTAGGGGGGGAGAAGCAACAGTGTGACAGCTGGACCGATGCGCTGTCGATGCGTTGTCGATGCGTTGTCGATGCGTTGTCGATGCGTTGTCGATGCGGCGTGCACTAATAGACGCCTCGTCCGGAACCTGTTGGCCTTACATTTTTACTGTAGTCGAAGAGAGACAAAAAGAGTGGCGGCAAAAACACACTCAGGTGGGCCTTGATCTTCGTCTTAACTTTCACTATGAACAGCTTCAGACACAGGTTTAAATCTGTGAAATGGGGCAAAGAAAACAGCTTGGTGAAGAAAGGGGAAAAAGCAATGCGGCTGCAATAAAACTGTGATGCCGCATAACGGCAAGTCAAACGAGCTCCTTACTTTCCCTCAGGCCATAGTTCGGGTGATATATCAACTTTTTGTAAACGCTTATGTAGGATGCGAAGAGGTGGCTCACTTCGTCTTCATCGTACTTGCTCAGGTGTTGAATTAGTTCCTACGGGTAGGAATCACATACGGTGTGGATTACACAAATTAGCGGAAAAAAAGAATCCACGAGGAAAGTACCACAAATGACCATGCAAAAATTGAGACGTTTCGGTAGGTCAGTCCATCCACTTATCTCCACAAGCAACGATACAGAGGGGGAAAAAAAAAAAAAAATGTCAAAATAGCTACTTACACTTATGGCCTTCAACTTCGTTTGTAGATTTTTTTTGTGCAACTTATTTATACAGTTAACAATCAGCTGGGAATTCTTCGACTCGACTTCCGACAGGACGTTCTCTGCACTCTGCATGAAAATGTTGGTCAACAGGGCATCTTTGCTAACTGTAGATGGGGAGGGGGGAAAAGGAAACCCACATGCGTGAGCAGTTATGTGTGTACAACTACGTTCGGGTGCAGGTAGATCTGCACTCTCGGTGAACAGAAGGTAGAAGCGTCACCCTGTGGCGGTTCAACATATTTGCTCAGTTCTGGACACAACGGTGACGCTTTGGACTGCGCCAGTGGGGATTTTCCCCGTCTCTCTCGGCGCCCCCCAAAAATACCATCACATCACTTTTCCATGTTTCATGTATGTTCATGTAATTTTACAGTAGTTCCCTTTCGGCACGTATTCCTCCTTCAACTTGACGACTTTTTTTTTCTTCATGGTTGGTTCGTTGGTCGGTTGGTTGGTCGGTTAGTTGGTTCGTTCATTCGTTCGTTGGGACGGGGGCAGTTGTTCCTTCTTGTCAACTGCTACGCGACAAAGGCTGTGCCACTTGATGGGCTTTTCCCGCTTCCCCTTTGCGCTAACCGATCGACCGTTGCACCAGGGTGTCAAATAACAGCGGGGTCTAAATAGGCCCAAATGGGATAATCCCCGATTCGCTAGCTATGCTAAAATGGAGTAGGGCAATTCATAGCGCTTCACCTGCGTAGGTTACCACATCGATGACATCCCTTTTCGCAATAACGCGTGACAGCAGTTTCTACCTCCGTTTGTCGATTCGTTCAAATAATTATGCAACAGGGAAAAGTTCACATGTCATGTGGTACTCCAGTGTAGCGTTTTTTTTTTTTTTTTTTTTTTTTTTTTTCTTCATTGCTCCGTTGGTGGGATGTACTAATAGATGAATCGTGGTCCTGTGTTCCCTAGGCACGTTGCGCACTTCAGCATACCGCACCTTCGCAATGTTCGCCTTCAATTACAAGCATTCATAAAACCTAGTACAATCACTTAGGCGCATGTATTGGTGTTGCCCGTATTGGAGTCTCCCACATAGCTTAAAATTTAAACGCCCAAGCAGCGCGAACTGCGTCGCCTTCTCCTCCACCCCATCAACATCGTAATGAATTCAACACAAATTATCGCCAACGCTATTAGAAGCAAATGCATACAATGATGCCATACGTCAGAGAAAAGTTTACCATGCTCGTCAGTTTTGTTACCCATACGAATGCGCATAATTTTATGGAGACATAATTTTCCTGTTTTCTTTTTCTTTTTTTTTTTTTTTTTTGTGTAACGGAGAGTAACATTGTGAATTGCCACAATGAGGGAATTCAGGAAATACAATAATAGTACGTCAGGAGGGAAAGAGAAATGTCGTGGAGAAAGCATCCATGGAGAGGATGAAACGAACGATGCAGACGCGGCCCCTCCGGTCAATAAGCACCCCCACGAAGTGATAGCTCCTGCCACCTGCACAGCTAATAGCATTCCTCTTTTTTTTTTTTTGTCCCCCTTTAGACGATCATCATCACCGGAAACACTACCATAGACAACACGGCGGTTATAACAACTCCCACGTAATGACCCATTAGAGGAGAGTTAGAGACGGGGCCCCTGTACCCATCGGGGGATGCATCTGCCTGTCTACACCCCACGCGGCCAACGAGATAAACATTGCTTCTATGTATTTCCCCCCTCCCGTAGAACGAAGGTTACAAGACTAACCCCCACCACAACAGAATAAACAAGTACAACAACAGGAATTCCTACCAGGTAGAGACACGCCAACCTGCATGCGTGCACCTCTAATAGGCGCTGTAAAGGAAAATTGCCAAGGTGGACCTCTTCACCAACCACATTCGACACGTTCACCGTTATCCCCTTATTTGTGTCTTTTTTCTTTCCCCCTTGAAGTACCACGACGAACGGGACAGCCAAGTGCGTGTGAAAATTTCAAACCTGGACTACACCATCTCGAAGAACGACTTAGTGGTACCGTCAGCATTTGTGTTGGCCATAGCGATGGCCCTAGTGGCCGCACCTGCATACGTATCTATGATCGCATTGTTGATGTACACCCCTATGTTCTTGCACCACGTGGTCATTTGCTTCCCCCCCCTTCTGCAGGAACTCTTCAGTAACGTGTGCAAAGTCGTGAATGCCTGGATAAACTACGACCACACGGACAGATCGGATGTAATTTGCACTGATGAAATGGAGGAGGGGCTAACGTCCGGGCTGCTTCCCTCCCCTCCGCATGTGCGCTTTTCCCCTTTTGAACATGTGTTGACTACCACACCACTGACGTGTACACCTTTTTTCCTCCACTCAGGGCACAGGCGTGTGCGTTTTCGAAAACATCAACGACGCGCAGAAGGCCATAGACAAATACGACGGTTAGCTGGGAATGGAGGAGAGACAGTTTCCTTAAAGTGCAAAACTGCACATACGGATGGGCAGGACATTCCAACTGTGCACACATCTTTGCACAATCAGCATAACTGTTGTAATTTTTTTTTTTTTTTTTTTTTTGTCCCCCCCCGCGCAGGGTCCGAAATAGAAGGAATGGCAATCAAAATGGAAATAATACATGGGAGAAATTATGGCTACAGAAAGAAGTACAAAAGTAGATGCCCTTGGTAGGAGGGCCACGCTGTGCTTCCCCCTCAGGGGCTTTGATCATTTGTTGCCAAGCTGCTAACCGTTTTGATTTTTTTTTTTTTTTTTTTTTTTTCCTTCCCCTTTTTTGATATTTTGCCTGACCTGTTCATAACTTTTTAGAAAGAAAAAAAAAAAAAAACAGCGCGATGTCAATTTGGCTATTTTTTTTTTTGTATCTTTTGAGTGTAATTTCTCCAGGATGGGTGAGGCGAACGGTGAGGAGTCCGTCCGTCCTCCGTTTCTGCCATCCCGGTTGGGCTATATCTTACGGTGCGCCCCAATTCATGTACAGCTTGATCTGACGAAGGAGCTCCTCCGAAATGTCATTGCGCATCGAAATGATGTCCTCCACCTCGCTGGCACTTAGGTTGTTCTTATTTTCCTCGTAAAAATCCTTAAAGTCCTGCAAGTCGTTTATGTTAAGTAATTCGCAAATTTCCAGCAGCTTGGTGAACTCCTTCTTCACGTTGATGCTGGTGAGAGAGGTGAAGAACAGCATGAGGTTTCGGATGTCGTTGTCTAATTGGACGCAACCGTAGAGGCTAAATTTCTTCGTGCGCACGATCCGCTCGATGTATTTGCAGATCTATAAGGGGAAAAAAATATATGACGCATGAAAATGTGTATGTGGGGCAGTGGCCACCTTTGCAACGTCACGAGGGTTACACAAACACACACCAATGAATGCACCAATGTATGCATGCACGTATGTATGCGTGCAGCAGTGTGCTCACCTTCTCAGCCAGCAAGCCAACGCATATTTGAAAGATGTTCTGGTTAAAGTATTGCGAAATGTGATAAACGATCAGCTTCATCCGGCTCACCAAGCCGTTAATGTAAGGGTCGTTGAGCTGGTAGTAGGCGTACTGCTCACTGGTTATATCAAAGTTCACGTTTTCGATGATGACCAGCTGTCCAATAAAGTGCACCTTCAAAATGTTCAACAGATTTTTACAATTTTCGACACTGAGCTTTTCGAAGTCGCTAAGTAGGTTGTCGTAATTGGCAAACGAGTTGGTAAACATGAGGAGATAATTCTGCGTTTCCTTTTGCTTCTCCTTTTCTTTCTTCTTTTTTTTATCTTTTAAAAATTTGTCCACAAAATAGTCGTGGATGAACTGCTTGAAGTTCTGTATGTACTGGTGGCAGGAGTCTATGTTGTTTACACAATGGGGGTAGCTGAACTTGGAGTTGATTGTTTGGCTGTCCATGTTTTTCCTGTCAGACAGAGGATTGAAGAGGCTCTCATAGTGCTCCGCTGTTAGGTAGTCGTAGATGCCCTTCGCTTCGCTACCCACCTGAGGGTGGTCTCCACGTGAGGAGTTATCACCCCCCCCACGTATTGCACCATTACGACCAGCATTTCCACTTGGAACGTCGTTACGGCCTGCCCCCCCCTCCGACGTTTCACTCCTCACGTAACTAAGCGAACTGACAAGGTTCTGCGCCAGGGCCACGGTACGGTTGTTCCCCTGGCCCTCATCCACGTAGTTCGTCTCATCGATGCTGCCCAACAGAGCCCTAAAAGAGAAGGGCTTCAAATTGGAAACATCGTGAATGAACGCAGCGTATATACTTTTACTCGTTTTCAAATTCTCACTCAGGTAATTTCTCAAAGTGCTCCCAATAAACAAAATGATGTGGTTCACCAAAACGCACATAGTATTAATATCGTTCATGTTAATACTCCTACAGACAGACTTCTGAAAAATGAAAAACGCATCGTCCAACAGGGTGGATGTGTACTCATTGCTGCTACTACTGTTCATCATTATATTTTCGAAGTTTGCCAAATTTTCGTAAAAATCTTTTGCGTCCTTTCTTTTACTCTTCTCCTCATCCATTAGAGACAACATAATGTCGTCTGTCAAAACGAATGCCTTATCGATACAATGCTTGGTGAAAATTATCTCATAATCGATGTACGAACATAGGCAGTCTTGTATACATTTTACGTAAGGCAAATTTTTAAATAAACCTGACTGTTCAGAAAAAATTTCTTTATTTATGTAGCTAGCCAAAATGAACATGGTATCCAATTTTCTAAATTTTTCTTCCCCAAATTGGTGTAAAAATTTTTTTATGTTTTGAAAATGATAACACAGTAAGGATAACATCTCCACATTTTTGTCCAACTTGGTTAACTCATTGTAGTTGTCGATACGTAAGTGTTCTGCCTGACTGCAGAAACTTGAGCATATGGCTTTTACGACTTTATTAAAAAGTAACTCAGCCTTCCTGTTGTAAATAATGTAAACTATATGATCTCCCAGGAGCTTTTCCAAAAAGGCGTTGTGTCTGTAGAGGCAGGCGTACGTCCCTTTTATGCATTCTACGTATACGCTGTCTTCTGTGCTCACTACTTTCCGGGTTAGAAGGTCCAGCTGCTTATCCACTTCCATCTCAACCAACTTCATGGCCACGCGGCACACGAACAGGTATTCCCCGAAGTGGAGCAGCTGATCCTCCAAGGGGACGGGAGTGGGGGCTCCTCCGTCAGGATGCTTTTCACCGTGGTCGCTACTGTGACTGCCCATCGCGCTTGCCTCATCGTTACTTTCTTCTTCCGATCCTACATCGGATCCCTCACCGCCCCCCTCAGAAGAGTCCCTTTTCTTCTCCCTCTGTTCATTCTTCTCATTATGCTCCTCCTTACCCCCCCGACTGCGAAAAATACTCAAGTACAGGCCTAACTTCGCCCTAACCCCATCCACATCCTTCAACTTTATGCACTCACAAATTTCTTCCTCGATGAGACCCTTCACATGGTCATAATACGCGTTCAACAACTTTATGCTCTCTTCATCTGTCTTGCATATCTGTGCATACGCCTGTCCTTGCGCATGTGTGTGGGAATGTGCATCGTTATTATGTTCGGGGGGGTCCTCTGAGAGTTGCCTTTCCCTATGCTGGACATAGTTGATTATGTCACTTTCAATGACTGCGTCGTCTCCTGTGAGGAGGACGACTGCCCCCTTGGTGTGGTAGGCATGGGCTAGGGAACTTCCCTCATGGGGGATGCTTCCCCCGTTTGGAATGTTCCCCACACGCAGCAACCCGGACCTACCATATGTATAGAGACACCTCCTTACCTGCAAAAACTGATTCAGCGGTTCGATGGCGTCCAGGTAATTCCTCCTCACACAACCCTCCACCTGCTTTATATAATCCTGCAGCTGAATTTTTAACGTAGTATATTCATACGATGCGTTAACATTTGATATGGTCTTATAGATCCTTTCCATCTGCGAAAAAGCATCATAGTTGCACTTCTCCCTAAGGGAGTTGTTAATTCTATTGATCTTCTGCTTAAACAGCAAGTGCTTCTTCACCTGTATGTTTATGTTGTCGATGTTGTTTACGAGGTTCTCCTTCTCCTTCTGCTGATTCAGCCTTATTTTTAGGTCGCACTTGTTCCTTAGGATGTCCAGCTTTTCGATGTACTGGTTTATTCTTTTTATGTTTGATTCTTCATCCCTCTCGGGATGATGTGTTTGCGAGTTTTGGGATCCACACGAGCTGCATGAGTCAAAGGTGTCCTCGTCCGGGTAACTCAGCTTGCCGATATCATGATGACCTCTCCATTCGTCACTCTCGCTGGACGATCCGCTGGAAAACCACTTCCCCGTCATCGTCACTGCAACGGTGCGATTTCGTTATGTATGGGGTCAGGTTTTTCCTTCGCTAAACAGGAGGCTTTTCCTGAACCTGTTTCATCGCCGTGACTCTTCTAAAAGGAATTCCCCCTTCGTCATAAGGGGGACTCTCCCCGCACGGGAAGTCTTGTTCTTCGTAACAAAAAAAAAAAAAGAAAAACGGCGAAAAGCTCGTAAGTCAACAAAATAGTTACCAAAGGTTCACCTAAAAATGGCTGCCACAATGTTGTAAGGTCTGCTAAACATTTCTCTTCAGTGTATTACACGTGAGAAGAGGGGGGAAGGCGACCCCGCAAAATGACCATCCTAACTGCATCGCACAAACATCCCGCAGTGCATAAAAGGTTTTGTGGACGAAATGTGTCCCGCGTTCATCACGAGATCGTTCTAATGGCACCCGTGCGTACGTGGTCGGGCAGGGGAAATAAAATATGAGTGCATTGCAAAAGTGACAGTAGTTGCGACAATGGTGTGATAAGATTAATGGTGCATGAGACCTCCTTCCAGGACCCCAATTTTAGTCGAAAAAAAAAATAAAACTGCCTCTTCACCCACAGGGGATACATTTGGGGGACCACCTTTTTAAATTCAAGTCCAATGTCCCCCCTCTACACACGCCGCAGTGCCCTGAACAAATGTGTTAGCTTAAAAATGGCTGTTTTTTTTTTTTTTTTTTTTTCTCTGTTCATACGGTTTTCGCAATTATGGAAAAGGAGCACAAAATGGCTAACCGTGCGGAGGGAAAAACTAACGAAGGTTTGCAGAAGCATGGAGGATCTCTACCCGCATGCCCATTCGTTCCCATTTAATTGACACCTATGTTGGGGTTAACGCACTTTGTAAAAACCCTTCCCCCCTTTCCTGTGTGGGAAGGTTTCCCATTAAGGTGGGTGACAAAAAAATGCCTGAACAGGTCAGGTGATAATTTCTCCAAAAATAAAAAATCACAAATCTGGGTGTGCATACAATACACCCATTTGATTTTATCCACACACAAAAAAAGTGGGAAATATAAAAATACAAAAACATGTGCTGTCGTCCATATTGCCATGCATGATCGAACTTTTGACAATGTCCCTGGCGAGTTTAGTACAATCTTCTTTTGTGAGCATATGCCTGTGCATCATTTTGTTTATGTCCCTTTGGGGGGTACTTCCTGCTGTGGTTGTCCACAACTCGCGCGTGTTGTACGTTCGGTATAGCTTCCTCACCTTGGTATACACGGATTTGTTTTTTTTTAAAATGTTCAACAGGAACTGCGGGTTGACGTGCTCGAAAACGCCGTCTGAGGCAATGATCAGCAAGTGGAAAAAGTTCCTTCTTTCCTTACAACATAAATAATTTTCATTCATGGAAACACTTTTGATGTTAATGTAGGGTGCAAACCGCTCGTTTATCTGTGCAGGAATATTTTCTTTTTTCTTCTCCTCCTGGCTGCCAAGCACGTTACTGTTGGGCGCGCCGTCCCTGTAAATTTTTAAACACAATCCAGCGGGGGGAGGTCTTCCCCCGGAAGGTTGACGCGCTTTAGGGGGTATCTCTGCTCTCCTCACAATGGTGCTACGCTGTTGATTAGTAGGGCGCATCGTGTGAGTTTTCCCCCCATGGCGTCCCTCCGGAACGTCCAAAAGGACAATCTGCCTGATGGGCCCAATCTTGCCATAGCTACTGAGGAGGTAGCTCCTCCTGCACGTCCCGCAGAACTTCCTTAAGTATAGATAACGAATCGTATTCGCCAAATTAATGTTATTCATGTCGTACTTGTATACATTCGAATCGCTGGACAAGATGAAGTGCCCATTGCAGTACTTCCTCTTCAAGTCGTAGTCTCCAATAACTCTACACGGATGTAGGCACCCGTCCACTCTATTATATTTTATTAAATCGTAGGATAGGTTTCCTATGTTTATTTGTCTACCGCGTTCGCTTAGTAGGTACCCATTAAGCATTGCAATTTGTTTGTTCAAGTGGATATCCATCTTGGTCTTTTTCATATCGACCTTCTTCTTTGTCTTCTTCACGTTGAGAAGTTCCTCCATCTGTTCTTCGTCCTGCACACCCCTTCGAAATTTGTCCCCAGGGGGATTACTAACGCTAACGGAAGAATCCCCATTCTCGTTGCGCCTTTCCCCTGTGCTCACTTGCTGACCCACTAACTCCTCACAGAGGTGCATCTTATACATCCGCAAGTACTCCATGTAACTATTGCAGTTGTGTTCGCAGTTCAGCTCGTTGTAAGAGAAGGAGTTCTCGTTGATGACGTATGCCTCGTATTCGCGATCGACGTCGCCATCGCTGCTAACCGTACCCGCTACGCGCTGCGTTTTCCTCTTGGGCTTTCCCCCTCTTCGCTTCTTTCTTCTCGTACAGTTCTCCTCCTCCGCTGGTTTATCCTGACTGTATTCAAACCTGTCCAGGTGAAAGGTCATGAGGGCGCACCTGCTGTCCCCCGTGTTGTTCACATAAAGGTAGTTCTCCCTCAGAAGGATGTTAATAATGCAAGACCCTGCACAGCTGCTACTCTTCTCCCTTGCACATTCCCGATGGTATAAAAAATCCAACAGGGGGTGTAGTATCTTTAGGGAGATATGTACATTGAAGAATGTGTGAACAAGCAGGTAGTAAAAAATCTTGTGCACATTTTGAATTAAAAAGTGGGAAGCATGCGAATCTCCATGACCGTCACATATGGTGAACAAGTGCATGTCGAAGTTGTTGTCCACCCCTCTGTTTTTGGAAGATCCATCCGAGTGTCCTTCACCTGACTTTGATTCCTTCGTGGCAATAAATCCCGCGTAGTATTGTTCAAAGAGATACCTTCTCATTTCGTCCATCCACCTTTTCCACTCTCTTGATCGCATCATCTTCTGTCTCCACCTCTTGAGGAAACTTCGAGAGAGCTCTCCCTTTCTGTCCAATTCATCTTTCCACATTTGCAGCTCCTTCCAGTTTTGATAAGACTCCACATCGGAATGAGAGAGAAAGTGGCACCTCCCCTCTTCAGCTAAACCACCCCTTTGTTCATCATCATTCCTGAATTTTTTTCCAAACATTGTCTTTTCCCTCTTTTGGCTAGCTGCAAGTAGATTGAGCATTTTTTTTTCTGACCTGTTCAGGCAAAATTGATGTTCCAAAAAATAATTCGTCTTCCAAGAATTCAACAGAAAATCGTTCGCCATGTTATCATATTTGAGCAGACGTCTGCAGGTTTTGCAGTTGGTGAGGTAGTCGGTCAGTGCGCCATAATTGTTTGTCGCGATTCCCCTTGGGGAGGAGTCACTCTGGTAGTTTTCGCCCTCCCTGTGGACGTATTCCTGTGTGTGTCCGTTCAAACCGTTAATGTTGTTCATTTGCCTAATAGTGGAAAAGGCAGGAAAATCCCCATCCGCAGATGCGCCTGTTGGCGTGCTGCCTTTTCCCCCATAACGCTTATTTCCATTATGGGGGAAAAACTTCACGTAGTTAAATTCGTCTGAGCAGCTGGAGGAGGTATAATCGCTCATCTTGCGGTACGATTCATTCTTTTTTTTCTTCCCCCCCTGTTTGGATACACCGTGGAGGTAGCGCAGGTAGGCACGATGCCACATCCTGCCCTGCTGGACATTCACATGTTGGCACTTTTTACAAACCTTACAGACGAACTTATAGTAATGGGAGAAGCGCAAGTTGGGGTTATATGTTTGGTAGAATTCTTCCCCCTGGTCATCTAACATTTGGGCTTTCTCTCCCCATTCGGTTAAACATTTTAACTGTAGTTTTTTTGTCTCCTCTTCCACAGCATGTGTGTCCTTGCGCACGTTTTTTTTCTCACTTCTCTGTTTGTGTCTGCTCACCTCTTTGTGGTTGCCAATCCTCTCTTCGTAAAAATACCTGCAGATTATGTCGTGGTTGGGGGGGTCAGTCGGTGGGTTTCCCCCCTCCAAGTGATACACTGGCAAGACGGGTTTTAAGTAGACCTTACATGTGTCTCCATTTGAACGTTTTGGGGGAGGATTCAATTCGTTTCCATATCCACCGAGGTTAGTCTCCCGAGCAGAGTCATCCCTATGGCGAACAATCGACGATCGTGTGGAAAACCTTTTTAACAGCTCATCGAAGAGATTGAATTTCCTTTTGCTGCTTCCCATGAGATCGATGACTTGCTCCACCTCCTTCCGTATTTTATAAGAACTGAATGAGGCATGCGAACATGTGTCCTCATTGTCATGGTACTTTCCCTTCTTGCTGTAAAAACCGTAACTGAAGGTGAATGATTTGTTTGTACGTTTATCACAACTTTTTTTTTTTTTCCACTCATTTATGGAGACACCCTTGGAGGGAATATCCTCCTTTGTGTGTACTCCCTGCGTAGCCATAAAACAGTTGTAACATTTTTTCCTCCCCAACAGGTAGGTACAATTGGCATAATTTCGCACCTGAGTTGTTAGACAATCAGCGATCGTGAAGCGTTTTCCCCCTTTGGGGGAGTCATGTCTCCACTTTTCTTTTTTTCCCTTATGGGGATGCACGGATTTCTTTTTTAAATGCTCATCATGGAGAGTCCTAAGCGCAGCAGATTTTTTCTTCCCCCTGTGTTGGGAAAAGTCAAACTGGGATAGCTTTCCACCCGTTGATGGGAGGTCACCCTGGGGGGTTATCTTCTTATGATTTTTCATAAAATGGTAATTCCTGGAAAAGGAGTGGTTCATTTTATTGTCCACCTCTGTGGAGGTACCATTTTGGTCATTCAACTTTTCGAGCGTATCACCGGAAAGGTATTTTCCCAACTTGGTTGGTGTCCTTCCTTCTGAGAAGCAGCAAACAGATACACCCTTCTTCCCATGTCTCCTTATCCTAACAACCCGTTTATTTTTCCGTTCACATTTCTTCCTATCTTCTGCAAAGTCTATGTCGACACTTGTCCCGCTTTCTTTTCTCGGGATGAGCACATTTTTCATGTCCGTTTTCCTCAGTAAGATATTACACTGTTGGTCAAATTCGTCACCGAGGAGGGGATCCATTTCGCTGCTCTATGTGGAACGCTGGAGTGCATGTGCTCACCTGATGGGTCACCTCCATGGGGAAGGGGGACTGCGAACCTCACGGCGTGCACAGCTGGTAGGTTACCTTGAGGGGAAAATTTTTGTTCTCACAGAGGATGGTTCCCCAAATGGGAGTGGCACCCTCAAGCTGACACGAAAACTACGAGGGGGGTTTGGAAAAAGGTGCAGCTAATTTTCTTCCCCCTTTTGTGCCAAATGGAAGAAGGCCACCCGTTTAGGGATTTCTGCACCGTTGGGGGCTTCCTCCAAAAAGGGCCCCACACTGGGGAAGCTCCCCGGTAGTAGTACTAGCAGCCGTGTGGCATCGACGCCACAGGGCTTTACACACGCAGGTGGTAAATCTGTTACGTGCGCCAAAAGACGCAGGAGAGGGCTGCTCTCCCTGGAAGCCAAAAAAAAAAAAAAAAAATTCCGCACAAGGAACCTTCTTCAAATCATAGGAGAGCAGATCGAAGTTGGGGGCCCTGCCTTTTTTTTTTTTTTTTTTTTTTTTTTTTCTCCTCATTTGTGTGCACCTGGGTATGTAATTTTACCTTCCATTAGTGCGATGTGCTCGGTTAGGCGGCTAAAGGTTCCGCTTCGGGGAACACATACCGCTAATTATTTTAATTTATTTTCCAAAGAGAGGAACAACGTACGTGCCACGCTTTTACGTACTTGTGTAATGCCGTAAAGGAATCCTTTTAAGACGACCCCCCCTTTTTTTTTTTTTTTTTCTACAGGTAGAAATGCGCGCGACTTTTGCGTGTACCTACCATGGAAGGATTATCATTTTCATTTTTAGTTCCTCTTTCCCGTTGCACTGTTGGAAGATGCGGCTACCTCTGCGCGTAGTTTTAGCAGCCAAAATGGAGAAGCATCATTTACGTTTGTGAGCACGTATGTGCGAGTTTCCTCCCTTCAGGATGTTCCACGTTTATGCGAATTAGCAACCTCTACACATTTTTTTTTTTTTTTTTTTTTTTTTTTTTTTTTTTTGCACCCGCGGCGTTCTTGACGCAAAAGCAGATCAAACGTGTGATGTGACTGTGTTTGCATGCATAGGAAGGAAAACAAATTATGCCGCCATTTCTTAGAGGGCGCGTGAAGGTTCTACCTGTTCCTGGGGTTCATCTTGCACCGCTCCAAATGAGAAAAAATAGCATTTGAGAGAATTGCGGCAAAATGCAACTAAATGCAACTCGCACCACAGCGTGCTTCCCATCGCGATAGCGCTTATTTTGTTCTACCATTTTGACATCATTTTTGCGGCATTTTTTCACATCATATTTTGCATCTTTTATCCTTCTGTGTGCCATGTTTGTGCCACCTTTGTGGAAATTCGTTACACCTTCACTTCATTTGCAGGTCCACCCAATGGGTAGGCACTTCGCTCGTAGGAGTACCTTATAGAACACTCCGCAGAACACCACACAAGAGGGGAATTTGCCCACCACTCTCCTTTCGACCCCTTGCACACCATGAACCCCAGCGCGAATAGGGAACACATCATCTCCATTCAGTCCCATGTTCTTGATGGGTTCTGCGGAAACAACATCGCTTCCTTCGTGTTGCGGAGGAGGGGGCACGCCCCAAAAATTTTCAACACGGTTCAATACTACTCCAAGTATAAGCACGTGGGGGTTGAAATGAAGCAAGAAGAAATGCAAACCATTTTGGACGCACTGAAGGGGGATCTAGTCGCCACAAGAAGTGGTAACAACGGAAGTGGCGTGTACTTCCTCACCGGCTATATAAAAACGAAGGAGTGCGTGGAAGCGGTGATGAGCCACATCTGGGACCTGAAAAATCAGCACAATGAAAAGAGGAACACGCAGTTGAATGGTCATTTGGATGCAACCCTGGAAATAGAAGAAAAAATGAACGGCGATGCTGCTAAATGGCATAACGGTAACTCCTGTGCAGATGATTCCTCCTTGGAAAAACTACTCAGCGTAGACTTCCTCTGGATTTGCGATCCAGTAATGGGAGACAACGGCAAGCTGTACGTCGATAAGGATGTCATCCTTGCCTACAAAAAGTGCATTCCCTTTGTAGATATCATGACCCCGAACCAGTTCGAGTTAGAGTTACTATGTGACTGGAAAATAAAAAATGAGAACGACGTAACCACATGTATTCGTTTTCTACTAAACAGAGGAGTCAAATTAATCATCGTAACTTCTGTTCAGTACCTGTCCGATAAGGACCACCTGTATTCATATGTTGGCTACCTAAACAGTCAGGGAGAGCTAGTCGCCTTTAAATATAAAATAATTAGGTTCGATTTTAACGCGTGTGGCTCTGGCGATTTGTTTGCAGCCCTGCTGCTCTCCTTCGTCATTAGGCACCGTGGAAATGTCCTGCTGATTGTTTCGAAGGTTTTGAACATTGTACATGTAAGGAAAACACATCGTGCGAGGAAAAATCAACCCGGGAAGGAAATCAACCGGGGAATGGGAACCCTGTCCCGTTTTCCTCCCCCCTTGCATAAACAGACAAGCGCTGTTGCGCGCCCTAAGTTACCTTCGCGCATTTATATACATATTATTTTGTTCATCACTCCTTCATGGGTACATATTTCCCCCCATTTTTTTCTTTCTCCCTTTCAGAATGTGATAAAGAACAGCCTAACCTCGGGGGAACTGAACATAATAGGTACATGTTCTGCACCGCAAGAGATTGCGCGATCGTGCCTACCGTTATATGCGCTCCCACCATTGTAACACACGCCCCCTCCTTTCCGCCACCCTTTTAGAGAACCAAGATATAATCGCCAGCGACGGATTCTGTGGCAACTTCATTAAAGCGGAGCCCGTTTGTGCAGCCCATCCCACACCCTAAATATGGATCCAACATGCCTTTGATTCCCTCCTATTTTTTTTTTCCTTTTTTTTTTTGTGTAACAGCATGTTGAAAAAAATAACATGTTCATTTTATAGTAGGAAAACGTATTCATTCGTTCGAATTTGTGTGACAAAGTTATCTTCCATTACCCAACGTGGTCAATTCGTTATATGTACATTGGAACAAATTGGCAAACGTGTCCTTCGATTTAAATTTGTATTCATATATATATATTTTTTTTTTCCCCATTTTAGCTATTTTTTTTTTTTTTTATGACTTGTTAAGGTAAATCATTTCGACAATGTGGGAAAAAAAAAAAAAAATATTTGCCGTAAAAAAGTGAGTCATCTTCCCATGAAGATAAATCATGCTTTTTTTCTTCCCACTTAAAACACGCATTTGTATATACATATATAGATATTTAAGGAACTACGCGCATGCGCAATTTTCTTTTCATCTCATGGTACATCAAAAGTACAGTTTGTTCCACTACCCGTGAAACATTTACACGATTTTGCCAAAGCACATTTATGGGAGTTGTGCCCCCCTAGGCCCCCTCCTCTTTTTGGCTATTCGTGTGGAAAATTGCCTGACCAGAAAAAAAAAAAAAAAAAATGTCCTATGGCTGGCTAACTGAAAGTACGTTATTCGGGAAAAAAGAAAAAGTCATTGAACTAGGCAAGGACAAGTTATTCAACGAAAGTAAAAATAATAAGAAAAGCGAAAACAGCATCGATCAGCTAAACGGAATTGTTAACTCGTACCTCCAAAATGTAAAGGAAAGCAAAAAGAATGAATTAGGGAGGAAAAAGGTAACGTGCAAAAGGGGGGCGAAGATGGAAACGTGGTCATCCGCCCAGCATGCGTACTTCACCCCAACGCGAACATGGGCAATCTCCCCTAAAAAAATTTTCTACATAAGTTGAAAAAAAACAACACACATGGGTAGTCCCTCGTTGTGCATCCCCATTGCGTACACATTTCTCTTGTTCATTCTCCCCGCAAGTTACCACACCTAACATCGTTTCTCTTTCTCTTTTTTCCTTCCACTCTACAGCTGAGTTATGAAGACAAACTGTACAATGCCAAAAATGACGGCGTGGAAAAGCGCAACAGACAAGACAGGAAAGACACCTCGGTGAAGAAGCAAATAAATAAGGTGAAAAAATATGAAGAGCTGAAGAAAGGGGGACGCAACGATCCCAAGTGCTTAGTCAATTTCGAATCCAAGAAGAAAATGGAAAGTGAACTGGAAGAAATTCGAAAACTCAAGGCACAGAGGAATGGCCAAATGTATGAACAAACCTGAGGGGGCAATTATACAATTGTTGTAGATTAAAACGGGACGTGCTTACGCAAGATGGATTATTTGTTGAGAGTACCCACCGTTCGAGGTAGGCATCATTTTTTTGGGACCCCTCTTAATGATGGTGATTCCCCTTCGGTATGTAACGTATGGCCATGCTTTAACCCCCCAAAAGGTCGAACTTGCGACTAAAACGAACAAAATACACGTAAAAGTGTAACCCCTTTTTTTAAAAAAATCCGCGAATTGTGCGGGCTATTTGTTGAAAAGGTTTCCACGTCCGAACCTTAATAACGTTCTCGCTTAGTTTTACGGGCACATGTTTATGCATTAAGCTCGGTTTCAATTTTTTTTTTTTTGTTTGTCCATTATTCATTCCTGATTTTGTTATCCCCCCCACGGGGGCACCATTTTAACTTTTTTAGTTACAAATTAATTCAAAAATTGTTAGAAGTTTGACCGGTGTATGTTTTTTATTTCTCTGTCCCCCCTTTGCATTCCCGTTGAGGCAATTTCCTGGATGTATAGCGAAAAATGCTTTCCCCTTCCATGCGCGAAAAAGACAAATGTACCAAATGGGCAGTTCACTTTCCGCGCGTCAGGCGTTCGCTCTATGCACCCCGATCGCCACATTCGCGTCTGCGTAAAAAATGTGACATACATATGTTCTACGGTTTAGCTTAAATGGGACACATATCGGGAAATAATCTTCCTCTTCAAAAAGCGCTCGTCAAGAAATGTTTACCATTCCAGATGCTCACCAATGTTATGCCTATTATAGTTTTACCTTTTTTTTTTTTTTTTATGCATTTTCCCTGAGCATGGAACAATTTCAAAAAAAATATTTTCCACATATTCGGAGTTTTAGCGGAGGAAAAATCGCCATTTTATATTCTTCCCGCTCGGCGTTTTTTTTTGCCAATTCGCCTGACCGTTCAGGCATTTTTTCACCTATTCACCTGTCCGTGCAGGCAATTTTTAACACATTTATTCATTCTTATTTCATTCTCATTTCACTTTTATTCATTTTTATTTAATTTTTATTAATTTTTATTTCTTTTCTTTTTAACTGGCCACATGCCATTTTGCACATCGAACCAAAAGGCATATTTTCCACTGCCCAATGTGCACATGCAAGTATCCACGGGGATACTCCATTTGCGCGTGTTGACTTCAGTGTGGATCCCCGCGACTGCCCAGTTAGCCCGAACGAATTCCAAAAAGGAGAAAACCGCTTTTCCACCCACTTGACAAAATGAATAACCACTCAGTGTATAACAAATTTAACTCCACGCTGTCCGTGTTCAACAACAACAGCAACCTGAACAACAGCGTATACATTTCGGGGGACAAGAAATCAAAGTCGAGGACGTCCCTGAATGCGCTGTCATTTTACAAGTCCAGCGCGTCCGTGTATGTAAAGAAGGTAGACAAAACTGATAAGAAGGAAAATGTGAAAACGCTGATACGATACTTGGGGTGGAAAAATTACAGCGGGAGTATATCCCCCAATTTGTTTAAAAATCCAAGCATGACCGATTTGATAAATATATGGAATTTTATCTTTAAGCATGTCGACCCGCAAATTGAAGTGAATAAGGACAACTATGGAGAAGTGGTTTTAAGCTTTTACAAAGATATTGGGTATCCATATACCATTTCGAAATCCACCTTAGTCGCACCGACTACTGGTTTGCAGTATAATACGCACTTGTCTGCCCTGGCATGGCTTTGTCAGCTTCTGATCTTCGAAGCTGAATGTTTCAATGACATAAATGAGGAGAAAGATATGAACTGTTCATACGATTTTAACGAAGATGGAGAAATAAAAATGGAGGACTTCATCCTGCAAAGTTACAAGTCCTACATTAACAAGGAAGAAAAAAACGCCAACGATGTGCTGAATGCGAAATTGGATAAGGAGATTGCCAGGTTACAAAATGATGTAAGTGCCAAAAGTGAAGACATTGTTGAGAAGAAAAAAAAAATTGAAGAAATAAAAAATCACATGAAGGAAAATGAGGAACTGATTAAACGAAATAAAGTCCTGTGTGAAGAAAATAAAAAAATAAAACTCCTCTACACAAACAGCTTGGAGGAAACAAAGAAGCTGGAGAAGGAAATCGAAATGTGTAAGAAAGCTAACCAGGAGGAGAAGGTAAAGACGGAAAAAATTGTCGAGCAAATTAACAAAGTCAAGGAAGTTTTACAAAAACAAACACTCAACAAGGCACAATTCCTACAGATGAATGAGGACATTGAAAAAAACAAGGAAAAAATTGAACAAATAAAAAACGAAATAAAAAGCTTGAACAATGAACACCCCACTTTGAGCGAAAAATTAAATAACAGAAACAGTGACTTAAAAAAGCTAGCCAAAAGTGTAAATGACAAACTGTCCGAAATTTTGCAAAGTTTAAATTTGTATAGAAACATTTCCTCATCCGAATGGAACAAAATAAACCACGTGAGCATTAACATCGACTCGTTTACCCTGGACAGTATGTTGAACCTAAATTGGAAGGACACCAAGAGCGACGTCAAGTCCTTCATTGAGGCGGACCAGGAGGAGATGAAGAATTCTTTGCGCCTCATTGAAGATTACGAGAAAAGAATTAAACTGCTCGAGGAGGAGATCAACCACTTGAAGCAGGACATCCAAAATAGTGAGACCCGCGTGAAGAAGCTGAACGATGACACGGATAAGTTCGTCACGGCTTCGTCGGACAAGTTCAGCCGGATCGTAGCGCAGAACGAGGTGCGTCACATGGCACCTGGCGGGGTGAACAGACCCATAACCGCTCATTCGCACTTTAATTGCCTAGGGGCGTCTTCCACTTTGTCCAACCGATGGGCAAAGTGTGTTCGTCTCCACCCCTATTCATCGATTCTCCCCTTTCCTTCCCCCTCTGTAGAAAATGCTGAACGAAGCCAAGGAGAAGAGTGTAAGGCACCTTTTCTGCACAGCTCGCGTGGAAGCGCTTGAAAATGTTCATTGGCGCAGTTAGCAGCTCATCCCTGGGTTGATTACATAGGACGTTTCGTGCATATACATCATGCTGGAGTGTGTATGTATGTATATGTGTACGTGCGTGGGGGAGATCCTTCCAGGTGAACAGGTCACCCCAACTATAATTTCCCACGACCCTCCATCCCCCAGGACAAGGCGAACGAAATGCTCAAAGAAGTCATTGCGGAGAAGGAGGAGAAGGAAAACGAGTTTAGCAAAATCAAGACGGATAACGAAAAGGTGTTCAGGGAGAAACTAGCAACCCTGCAGCAGGTGAAGAGCGAATTTTTTTTTTTTTTTCTTTTGCCATTTTCGTGTCATGCGTTGCGCTTCCTTGGGTAGAGACAACGCAGGGAGGGTCATCCTGACTAGCTATAGTGGCTAGTGAATGTCCTACCTGTGCAGCAGGCAAAGCATGCAATTCAACCACACTATATTTTTCCCCTCCTCGTGCAGGCATGCGCCCTCCTGGTGGAGCTAAAAATGTACAGCAAGAATTACGCATCCATGTAAGTGGCGTAACCGTCCTCAAGGCGTGTCTATGCGGGGGGAATCTTTTATAATTCATAGACTTAAAAAAAAAATTTTCTGTTGTTTTGATTTTTTTCATATATATATATATGTATATTTTATTTTATTTTTTTTCTCCCCTGGTTATACACCCCCTTTGCAGCGTGCTGGACGAAAAAAAACGAGAACTGGAGTTGTACAAGGAGCTCCACAAGAGTGTAGTCGAGTAGGTGGAAAAGCACGCAGGGGCAAACACACATGTGCATAATTGGGGGGGTTAAAAAAGGTGGGCAGAGGAGGCCCCCAAGAGATGAGGGGGTGCGTTTTCATCACCCAAAAGGAGTGAAGCAGGGGATGGCACAAATGGCACAAATGGCACAAATGGCAGGGATGACACAGACGACATGGCACGGATGACGCACTGCCGACTGTTACGAATCGCATGGTGGTTCTTCTCCCCTTAGGGCTCCAAATTCGCCGAGACGATGTCACTAATCTGCCGAATGGTCCGTTGAATATTCTCATCATTCACCCGAATGGTGTTTTCAATGTCCTTCATTTTTTGCTGCAAGTCTTCAATGTCTCTCTTCTCCATCTCTTGTTTTTTGTTCAGGTAATTTACTTCTTCTAATTTTTGAATTTCTGTGCATAAGAGTTCATAAGTCTCTTTCCTCCTTCGATCCTTTTTTATTTCTTGCAGTAGTCTCTGGTATATTTTATTTTCCTTCCGCACGATTTTGAGCTTTTTTATATTTTTTTTTGTTTGTTTGTTTTGAAAAAGGAAGTCCCTCCTAATTCCATGCAGTTCTGTGTGTAGTAAATTTATGTTGCTTCCTATTCGGTTGAAGTAGGCGTATCCGTTTAGGAGAGACAGATTTTCGCTCAGCAGGCTTTCTCTTTGCTCTTTCATTGCGTTAGTTGTGTTTTCCCCGTCTGCCGAATCGGCCGGCGCTATGGGGGCTTCCTTCACGAACAGCTTGATTGACTTGTTCACACAGAGGGAGAGGTCCGCCTTGGGCTCGAACAGGCTCTGCACGCATGACCCTGCAAAGGCGTCCTCCATTGTGAGTAGCAGGAGGGGTGGTAGTAGTAGTAGTAGTAGCGCGTTGCTATGGTTTCCCCTTTTTTAAATTGGGAGAGAAAAAAAATGCGAATGAAACTCCACGGAGGGAACACGCATTTTCCTAAATGTTAGCAATGCTATGAACGTTTTTCGCCAAATGGATAACCCGTAGATGGGGGAAGTACGTCACCAGGTTGACTTCACAGCAGAGGTTGCTTCTCCTGATGGGTGACTGTGTCGCGTTCCAGTGGTTCCATGTTGTGTTCCCCTTTGCCTCTCTTCCCACAAATGGCACAAAACTTTGGAAAAGCAATCTGGAAAAAAAAAAAAAAAAAAAAAAAAATAGATGCTGAAAAAATGCAAAAGAGGGACTCACAAAAATTTGTTTATTTTCCCCCTGCCAAAATAGCGGTGACGATAATATATGGTTACCTTAGGCACTTCACGCTTCCTTTTTTTTTTTTTTTTTTTTTTTTTGCATGCCTCAACGGATTGACAAAGGGGAAGATACGAAGATGTACACATACCCTGGCACGAAAAAGGAAAACTGAAAGGAAAGGTGAAAAAGAACTAATTGGCCAAACAAATATATGCATTCCTCGATGAGGCAGTTTTTTCCTTAACACTCTACATGACACGAACGTGTTGTGCGTCCACCGAGTGGGCTTCCTCACGAACGGGGGAAGAGTGAAGGGCAAATAGCAACGGGGAAATAACAACGGAACACTGAGGTGCTGCACTTTGGAGGGGAACTTCCCCCCAAAAGAGGCGCCCCCGCTGGAACGCCAACCCCCAGCTCGGATATGCGTGTTTGTCTCCTCTTCGCAACACTTGGCGTATGCGGAGCGGCCACGAGTGCAGCCCTGTCCACGGAACATCTACAGTACTGCTTGCACAAGGGAAGTCTGTTCATTAGGCGTTCGCCCCGCAAGTACGAAAAGAAAGTTTCTAAGAATTGGAAAAGCAACGTCACCAGTTCCTGCGGTGCAGCTGTTGTAAGCAGATTGGAGTCTCCCATAGTGGGTGTTCCTGTTGGAGTGACTACCTACTTTGCTGAGCATGGAGAACACCGTACGGAGGACAACGGGGGAATGGCCTTCCTCTCCCCGATCAGCAGCAACCGGAAAAAAGTGATCCTTTCCCTGAGGAAAGAAATGACACAACGCCATTTCAACTGCACCAAATTGAACAACATCCTATGCATGCAGTTCTTGCCAGATGTGTCTAACGCCTACTTAAGGTACGTCCTCGAAAAGTTCAGCGCAAATGATCTGCCAGTTAAGGAAAACGTTTTATT
This sequence comes from Plasmodium coatneyi, assembly GCF_001680005.1. Taxonomy (NCBI): domain Eukaryota; phylum Apicomplexa; class Aconoidasida; order Haemosporida; family Plasmodiidae; genus Plasmodium; species Plasmodium coatneyi. The sequence goes on along the minus strand of NC_033566.1, from coordinate 1,557,697 downwards.
TCACCTGACCTTGAGGTACCTACGTGAGCGTACCACCAACCGTGTTGAAGGAAAGACAAGTGAAACAAACCTCCAACTGATTAACACCATTGAAGATAACGCATACAAATTTATTGCCGACCATGCGAGGGTCATAAAAAAATGTGCAAAGAGGAAGAAGCAAAACGAGGTAAACATTGAACCATGTAGGACGGAGGAGGAAAGACCAAAACGAACAAACACCTCCCCCTGGCCATCTCACAACAAAATTGTCGATGCTTACTTAAAAATGAAAAAAAAATTTAACATCATTTTTGTCAGCATAAAAAGCGAAAAAAATGTTTACAGAGTTTTTAGAAAAATAAAAAGAAACATTTCTTTTTACGATTTTATGGATCGACTAGCCATTTTGTGTTTTTTCCATCGACACGCGCAGCATAGATTTGTGCTTCACTTTTTCAAAAAATACATTTTTAGTCTGAAAAATGAAAACAATTTATTTGTCATTAATTTTGTCAACACGTTGGAGGAGAGGAGTCTCCTGAAGAGGTACCTTTTGATCCCCCATTTGACCTACCACGCGGTTCTACGCACACCAGCGGGGGGGAGCAATTGCGGGGACACATTCAAGTGGAGCTTCCTCCCCGTTAACGCGTGCAACTATGTGGAAACTTACATGAAGGAGAGGTTCTTCCTGGGGGGATCCAGCAGGAGGGGTGCACCCCACGCCGAGGTGACCTTCCTAATTTACGCAAATTTGCTAGACTCCCTTACGGAAAAGAGGAATTACTACTTCCCCGAGCTGTTCCTAAAGCAATTTTGTCTGTACTACTCAGAAAAGGAAAACATCCCCCACGATAAGAAATGGCACTACTTCCTCATCACCGTGTCTACACTCATGAAGGCATACTACTCGAAGAGGAAGCTCTACGTGAGGGGAATCCACAGGATGGGAGATGAACACGAGGGAGAAAACCATCCCCTAGTAAACCGCGTTACCATACACGACGATGATATTTTTAGGGACAAAACGCATTCCCTGGCAACCTGTGGGGGAAATCGCCTGAACAGTCAGCTGGTGACTTACCTCCAGGGGGACATCCACGGGGGGGACACCCTCAAGCAGTACTCCCTTCTTCTCCTTCTTCAGTACACCTTTCTACTTGAGCTAAACCTCGATCATGTTAACCTGGTAAATAGAAACTCCCCCAATCATTTTTCCAACTCGTGGGATAATAAGGAGTCGTTAGGGAAGAGAATGACGGAAGAAGGGAGGGCAATAAAATCCACATTTTTGAAAAAAGAAGCAGCCCTACCTGCACAAAGGGAACGCCTCCTTCTAAAAATAATTCTCCTGTATAAGTCGATTCTATCAATCCAGTGTGAACACACAGGTGAGACAATTCTGTTGTATAACTACACGTTCGAGGAGTTGACCCGATTTTTGGAGAATTATTTTACTGACTTAGTGGAAAAGTCCTACCATGGGGGGAGAGAAGTTACAGAGGAGATGGAAATGTGCGCCAAGCACATCCTACCGTTGTGTAGAGTTAACCCGCGTCTTTTCTTCATGCTTCTGGAAGTACTGAAGGAAAGTAGCAATGACCAGATGGGGAAACACCTCTTGTTGGGAAGTCAATACACGCTAAAGAATTTGCAGCCATGGGTAAGGGAAGCCATCGGGGGGGAGATCCTCCAAGGTGGTACGAATGGAGAGGGCAGTCAAAGGAAGACACAACGAGAGCCTTACGACAGGACGACGACCAACAGGGGAGATCCACCCTTGGCACGCACCATCGCAGCGTACGACGCAGTGCACAATATTTACAAACAAATAACCAGTTGCTACGATAAGGCACATATAAAGAAGCTGATGAAATGCCTACTCCCCCCGCGTAGCGAAACGGAAGGAGACTTCTCCCCCTTGGACATTTTTAAGAGACCCATTTTAGTCCTAAATTTGAAGCAGATTTTTTTCCTCTTTGTTACTTTGAATTATTTCAATTTGCACGAAGAGATTATTCAGCTCTTTCGACACATTATGGGCAGCGCAGCATTTCGGAAAAATTTCTGCAGGGATAAATTGAAAAGGGGAAATCATTCCAACGTGAAGAACCAATGCACTGATCAGGAGGAACAGGAGATGTGCCAAAAAATTCTCTACATTTACTGCAACGCATGTTTCTGTGTAGACAGTTCTTTGCGCCTGCCAACCGGGGTGACATGCTCCAGACAGCTCATGAAGCACGTCCTCTTCTATCGTGACCCGCTGCACATATTTAACCACCTGATTAGGAAATACGAAGGAGGAGCGATTTCCAGGGGGAACACGGGTGGTACCTCCAACGGGAGCGAAGGAGTAATGGAGGAGATTTTACAAAAAATGGAAAGCAGCAAATTCTTTCACGAGGAGAGTCTGAGCAAATTTTTAAGTAGTACCATTTTTAAGCAATTTTTAGCAGAAAAAATATACACACGCATAAGTCAAAAGGAGTACACACTAATTTTTTACTCGTTGATGATGCATCTATACAAGCACGGATCGACGTGGAACACCAATTTGGTTGAGAATAACCCCGCTGAGCCATTCCTACAGGACGAATTCATATATCTGCATTTTTACCTCGCATGGCAATCCTACTTGAAGGTACACAAAATGAGCAAGGTAAATTTCCTAATCGGTGCGAAGACATTTCTCCTCATGAATGACGTCGAAACGTTCCAAAGATTACTTTGCACAAACGAAAGAATGGTAACAAAGTATGGCATTTTTGTGAACTCCCTTCTGAACAACTACATCCATCGTTGTGATGCCCCAATGGATGTGTTAGAGAATAATTTAATCGCTCCTGCTGATATGTTCATTACCTACCAAGGTGAGATGATCATTTTTAACTTAAATGAGGAGCAATTTGTGCAGAGGATACGTCCATTTGGGGAATTTAGCAGCCAGTGTAAAGTCACGCTCTTCATCGATTATAGGAAATTGTTTCCAGACTTAATCAACTTAAAGTTCCTTCTTACCCTCCCCTTTTTACGAAGTCAAAAGGTGATATCATTTTTTAAGCAAAATAAAATAACCGTATGTGAAAATTCCTTTTGGGATATTACCGACGTGGTCATATTTTACGGGAAATGCCTGAACAAACGGGACAAAATTTTGGACTTTTTTTCCCAACAGATGAGTAATTTTTCCATCCAAGGGAATAAACTCGTTAAAGACGCGTTCGTCGTTTCGAGGAGGAGGTGAACTCTGCCCTGGACGGAGTCCTTTTGTCTGCTTCCCTACTATACATTCATATGAATTAACGCAACATTTGTTTCGTACCTGCATACACGCATTGTTATCCCCCATCAGTTTTTTTTTTCTTTTTTTGTAAAATAATACCCCGTGGGGAGGTTTGCACGCCAAATTGGGCATCCCCTTTAAAAGTGGAAAACCGCAGCGTTTGTAGAGCCTACTCTCCCCCCCATTGGCGATACGCCATTTTTTTAAGCTACGTGCAGATGCCCCTTGTCTGGAAAAATTGCGCGTAAAAATTTTGTTATGCTTTTTTTTTTTTTGTGTGAAAATGTTTCCACGCGGGAGGCCCCACGCAGGTGGAATTGGCTGAACGAACAAATCTGGTCATTTTGGACATCCCATTTGAGGGAAATAGCTGGAGAACGAAACGGAGGGGTCATTTTTTCTTAAAGGGTTACCTTTTTGTATGTTTTACCTACTATAAAACGGGACAATGGCCAGCTGTGGAGTTACGCTTTTTCATTTTTTCATTTTTTGCTACATTTCACCGCTTAGCTGGTAAACCGGCTGAATAAGAGCCCACCATAAAAGTGGCTCCACCCGTCGCTTTCCTGCAATTCCGCGCATTGGTTTAATTTTTCCGCAAAGGTATCGTTTTGTCCCTCACGATTCATGTACCCTATGGCAACACTGCCTCCCACCAATGGCTCTTAAGTGTCTTATATTTGGCGGCTCGCAAAAGTCTGCTTCTGTGACAGACGTCTTCCTGCATGTGCATGTGTAAAAATATGCACATGTGTATATAACGGTGTGTTCACGGATGGTACTTCTCCCGCGTCCTAATTTGTCCACTCGCGCATGCACATTTGATGATGCGCATTGGAGGCCACACATTTGCGACCACATATAGGCTTCCCCCCCCTCCCTGTTGGAGAGTGAGGACTGCCGTGGTGCAGGCTTGTGCCAGCATGTATGCAGCAACCTGCGAACAGTTATGTCCTCTCCCGTCGATTGAATGCCTTTTCTTTTAAGCTCCTTCACCACAACCCTTTTTGGCAATTCCCTAAGTGCATGTGCAAAGGGGAGGGAGAAGCCTCAGACAGTCGTAGGATTTCAAAGGAGAAAAAAAAAAAAAAACTTCATCAAAATGTGTCATGTGAGATATATCATGTGCAATTCGCTTTCCCCTTCGCAGAGAAATTTTTTTTTTTTTTTTTTTCTCTCCTTTTATTCTCATCACTGTAAACACACAACATACATATTGACAACTGTTTTTTTGACAACACCGCCTTTCAAATAGAAAAGACAATCAAACAAACGTTTCTTGAAGTGTCTTAAAACAGAGCTGTGTGAATAGCATAGCTGTGTGTACGACACTTGATTTTTTTTTTTTTATCCCCATCTACAACTTCTTGAAAATTCGCCAACTACTAGCCAAAAAATTTTTTTTTTTTTTTTTCCCTTCCTCATTACATTTGTATCATACAAGAGGAGGAAGACTTCCATTTTTTTTTTTTTATTTTTTTGTTCTTCCTTTTTATATACGCTACGCTGAGAAGTGTTTTTTAATTTTTTCCTATTTTTGTCACTTGTCTCTTTGCTTGGAGGATTGCTAAACACTGCAACAATTTTTTTGTGCCTATATACACGTACGCGCAAATTCCTGGGCAGTTAACTGCAGAACTGCAAGTATACCTTTTAATTCACTGCTGGGTGATATGCCCATTTTATATTTTTGCTTGCTCATTTGTTCTCTCTCCAAAGACACAATTATAATACATGGCTTGGACAAGTGAAGAGCGGCCTTTTCACTTTGGACCTGCATGTGCTGTGTGTGAGTTCACTCAATCCCTTCTTCAGGACGTGTTATTTTTAACACACAACGGTTGAGTATAATGGGGGCTGCTAAAATTTAGTGTCTTCTTTGAATTTTTCGTACATATGCCTTCGCCTGGCCAACTCGTGGACCCCACGCGAGAATGTTCCTATACACACGTGATTATTCATTTACATGCGCGTTTTTGATTCCCTGGGGGATTCTCCATCGAACTGTCCACCTCTGCTTCCACGTCATTGGACAAATTAGAAGTTTGTTTTTTTTCTCTCACCACAGCTCAGTGGAAAATTGGAGAATATTTCCAATCTGGCTTCCAAAAAAGGGGAGAAAGTATTTCCTTTTTTTTTTGTTTTATTTGTTCTTTTTTTTTTGTTCGCCCCTTGGCAACCTTGTCAAAGCGTTGGGTTGTTAACCTTTTCGTCCTGTTCTGCCCGCGTTGATTTGTGTGGTGTGCAGCTTCCCGTTGTTCGAAGGCGAAAGCCATTCTGTCTGCCTACACTCCGTTTCGCTAACCCGTTGCAATCACAAAGCTGGGTTCGATTTCTTCGATCTGCGGAACTAAGTTTTCCTCTTTAAGCAGCAGTTTAGCCCATTTTGATATGTGGTTAATGTGTTAATGTGTTAATTTGTTAATTTGTTAATTTTTTTTTTTTTTTCTTTTCCTGCGAAGACGACGCAGACGGTGGATTAATCAGGAAGACCCACGATGAGACGCATCTTTCGGGTCCTCCTCAACTGGATCCTCCCGTTTTTTCTGTTTCATCTCACCCAAGTTGAAGGCAATGGTTTGATTGAGAAGGTAACCTCTAAGGGGGACCTGGATTTAGTCATACTATTCGATGCGGGCTTTAAGGAGAACAAAGAGAAGAATCGCTCCAAGGCTTTGGAGAATATAGCGGAGCTGGCAAGGAACCTGCTGGTGGAAGGGGGACGCAAGGTGAACCTAACATATGTGACGTATGACAGTGTGAGTGTGCAGACAGTGGCACGCGCAGATAATAAAAGTGCGAAGGGTAACGCATCAACAACGGGCCGTACAAGTGGTTCGCTGGACAGGTTCAGCAAAGCGGTAATGCAAACCCAATCTCAACAATCGCAACAGAGCTCCAACCATCTGAAGGCCCTGAGCTACGTAGGGATGAAACACTTCTACGACGCTGAAGACACCTCCACAAAAATGATCATCATGTTTATTAATACGGAAGGAATTCCAGCAAGAGACGACACAGAACTAAACTTAGTGCACTACCTATTGGATAGAAAAAATATTACCCTAAACGTCATAACGAAGGTGAATCTAAAGTCGTATTGTCACTACTTGCATAAGGTTGGACCTAACACAAACGAGTTGTTAAGGTGTGTTCTAAAAAATTCATTTTACCATAAACTGATTCTGACTTATACATTGGAAAAATTCTACGATGATATTGCGACGAATGCAAAGTGCAGTGATTGGTCTGAGTGGTCTGAATGCTCCGTGACGTGCAACATGGGTTACCACTACAGTAAGAGGAATACCCTCGAAAATGTAGAAAATACTTTAGGTGGAAAATATAAAAGGACAGGAAAGAATTGCACAGATCAGAGGAGTCTCATCATCCAAGAATGTTTCGACACAAGCTGTGATCACTCTCTGGACGTTTGCGATATAGAGGTCGACCTGTCTCTTCTAATAGATGACTCCTCTAACATGTCCCAAGACTTTTGGCTCAAGTATATTTTGAAGCCAGTCAGGAATCTCATTAGTCATTTGAATTTAAGTTCAAAGCTGGTAAACATATCTATTACTACTTTCTCTAAGGAGACGTACAACTGGGTTAGCTTCTCTTCCAACTTAGCTCGAAACAGAGACGAACTTCTCCTCTTCCTAGAATATTGGAGGTTCAATTTTGGTGGCCCATCCAGTAATTTAACTAGCGCGTTAAATTACATGCACGATCATGTGCTCAATAGCAATGAGGCAAGACCTAATGCACACAAGATTCTCGTCATTTTTAACACGGGTGATGTGAGCAACAAGACCGCCAGGGGGGCAGAGAAAATCGTCCAAAATATTAAGATGAACTATGAGGCTGACGTGTATTCCATTTGTTTGAAGAACACCAGGGAGGGCAACTGCGAAGCGATCAGTGGGGCGAACCCGATCCCGGAAGAAGTGGACAGTCCAGCAGATGTAACCAATCAGGATGAAATCACTAACTCCTCCATTGTGGACGCCCCCTTCTTCTACTCCTACAGCAACGTGTCCGAATTTAGAGAGCAGCTCACCGACATACAGAAGAACATCTGCAAAAATGCTCACCAGGCTATCGTTGCAAGGAGGCGCCGAAGGAGAAAGAACCTAAGGCGGGGGGACGATACCGGGGAGGCCAGCACATCGCACGGGCGTAGGGGAGCCTCGAAGGCAGAAGGGCAGGACGACGAAAGTGACGATGACGTGGACGAGTTGGATGAAGAAGAGGCAGCAAAGAAGGCTGGGAAGAAGGTAGAAAAAGGGACAACCGATGAGGAAGCGGAAGTGCACCCCCGGGCAGACGCAGATGCAGATGGAGGAGCAGAGTTGGAAACAGAATCGGCAGTAGAGGCAGATGCAGACGCGACGTCCGAAAGCGGGCAGGAAGCAGACCTGCGAGTTGTGCCCGACGTAGTAGTAGAGTCAGTACCCCCAGAAGGACTCCATACAGTGCCAGGCGAACCCACGAACGAGACCGAAAAAATGGCGCAGAATCTGCACGTACCTAAGCCGATCAACATAGTATCCCCCTACTATCCCACTAACGGAGGGAATCTAAAACATTTGAACAAAAACAGAGTCATTCTAAAATCATTTACCAACTTGGATCGAATAGATGATGTAGAAGAGGAGGAGGTAGATGTAGAACCCGCTCATAACTCATTAAAGAAATACTCCTCACAGTACAACATAGATGTACTCCCATCATACAAAAGTAGAGGAACAAAAAAGTTAATCTGTCGACTGTTGAAATTTTTATTTAGAAAAAAAAAACAATACAGATTAAAAAAAATTGATCCAAAGGATAAGGAAAAGATAAAACAGTTCATAGAAGATGTAAAAGGCTTGAACGAATCGGAAGGAACATACCACCAAAGGGAGAAAGAGATAGAGGAGGATTTTAACGTCCTGCTAGAAAACATATTTAAAAATATTGGCACTTCACCTTTCAGTGACTTGGACTTTGATTCTGTGAGTGTGTCTAGCTACGGCTCATATTTGGAGGACGTAGATGAGCTGGGGGTGGAGAATACGCTGCCCTGCAGTTGGTTCTACATAGATGCAGCACAGATGAACGTGGACAACGTCGCGAAGGGGGCAAATGGTACCGACGTGGATGATCCGGTCGATGCGGATACCGCCGCTGGGTCCAGCGTTGACATGGACAACAATTCAGATGGGGGGGACACCACTACCCAAACGGGAGAGAACATTCTAGATGACGTCTCCATAGCTGACATACTGGTGAAGGAAGGAGGCTTTCCTACCAGTGAAAAGAGAAAGTTGAATAGGAGGAAGAGGTCCCTCGATCAGGCACAGGGACAAACAACGCCAGATGAAGAAAATCACGGTGCGAAAGATAACGGTCCAGGTGGAAGCGCAGAGAACAGGGGGGGAGAAGAACCCCTACTTGCCAATCCTGATGAGGAGAAAAAGGGTCAATATGATAAGACGGGAGAAGGTCACGATGGAAGGGTAGTATCTTCACCTGCCCCGCCAGACGGAAGCAAACCACCCACCCAGAGAAAATTCAAATCCAAGTTCGACATCATTCAGCGCTTCAAAAAAACGGCAGCCGTGGTGGACGACAAGACAGGAGTTAGCTTCGATGCTCAGAAGTATCCACCCGTAGTAAGTAACGAAGGGAAAAGTACAATTACCCCTCTGGAAGAACATACAGAAGAGAAGAAGGATAACCACTCATCTGAACCTATCCCCAACAGTCCTAAACGAACGAAGCGTTCTGAAGAGTCTAATAAGCTATCCGATCAAAGCGGAGTAGTCCCTCCACCCTCCAACATGAATTATAAAAAAACAAAACAAAGCGAAGCAACCATTGTGGGAAGAAGCAAACCAAATGGAGGAGACGTCAAAGTGGATAACAACCCTGGCATAATAAAAGAGAAAAATGACAAAACATCAAGTGGTGCAAAAAACGAAACACATGCACATGACCCGAATGAGCAAGTGCAGTATGACCTCCTTCAACAAAAGGATTCGAGCAATGAGTGGGGAACAGGACACTACGATGTCATTCAGGAGGAAGAGGAACATGCGGATTCTAGTATATACAAATATTCAGCTTCCTTTGCTCTAATCGGCGTCGTCCTTCTAGGTGCCGCTTTTCTGTATATACGAAGTCAGAAGAATCTTATGGATCCTGGCCCTGAGACCTTTAACGACTTTGTAACCCACAATAAGGGGAAGAAGGCGGAGTGTAGGGAGCAACATGTTGTAGTAAAGCCAGATGAGACGTCTTGGCAGTAGGGGCTCTGCTCTCGCGAAGCGGCACTTGCCAAGCGAGGCTCCACACTCATACTTTCGACAAAACGGAACCTTTCGTTTAGGATCGTTCGAGCCTTTCCCACGAAGATTAATTTATATATATATATATGTGTATATTTTTTTTTTTTCCTCTTTTCTGTACCATCTATATGGTTGTGTGTGCCCCCAAGGAGGGAGGACCTCTGCACGTGCATGCTAACCTGACCGTTCGCTTATGAAATAGCAGGGGAGTGTATTGCGCCCTCGCAATTGCTTCTACCTAGCCTACATTGGTAACACCGTCAATTAACTTTTAAAAGAAAAAAAAGATGCGGGTTCTCCCACAGCTGCTATTGTCGGGTCCGCTTGTACGATCTTGCGCTCCCTAACTGCACACGTAACCCGTTTGGTTGAGAGAAAAAAAAAATTGGTCAATCGTGTAATCAGTCGGGTGACCTACCTGAGCGACAAACGAATGAGTTTCTAATTGGCACGCCCTTCTGTCAGTCAATCAGGACGATCAGAAGGGGAGTAGACGTGACATCGATACGGTTAGACGTAACCTGTAAGCTGCGCATACGCTACCCACTAACGGCAACGTGGCGCCATTCACGCCTTCAACCGCGTGCCCCCATAAATCCTCTTGAAGATATCTTCCCTCTCAGCGTAACTTGTTTCCTCTGCCCTGATGACCCGCACGAGGCTTCGAAGCGTTATTATCAAATAGGGGAAGTTATCTAACGTTTCGAACACTGTGACGTCTTTTAGAATTAGCGTGGAACCAATGTTTATGTGTTTTTTATATTCCTTCTCGACCTCCTTATGTATAGAAGCTGGCATCTGACCAGAAGGGTCCATGGCTACTATGAAGTACCCGTGACTTCTACACCTGATGCTTTTGACGATTACCATCATTTTCTCGATTCTGTAATTTGCGAACCGTTTGTTTTTCAAAATGTTGTGGATGTTGTGGGTGTACAGGAAGGACGGTGCACCGCTTGCCGTTTCACTTGCCGCTACGCACGCCATTTGTCCCTGGTTGTGATCCTGAACCGGTTGGTCTTCCCCCCCGTCTGTTACATACCTATGAGCATTTATACTCAGGTGGAAAGGATCCAACGGCAGTTCCAAAATTTTCAGCGCCTTCACCCAAGAATTGTACTTTATAAAAGAAAAGCAAAAAATTAGCTCTTTCCTTTTTTCGATTTTGTTTTTTTGAGCAAGCAGGTCTGCCACTATGTTTTTGTCCGATGGTTGGGAGGTGTATCTTATCGAGTTCATCTTAGAAGCGCCACTTAAAGAAATCGATGCGGTAGAATTTGTTCCCATCGCTGGCGCCGTAGGGAAGTTTCTACTACTTAACCATTTCTCCTTGTTCACAATTTGGGTTCCTTTCGTTGCGTCTTTACTGCTCATTCGAGGTGGTAACTCTTTTCCATCCTTATTGGTGACAAACCGTACCACACGATTGGAGCTTCTTTCATTGGACCAGTTGACATTCTTTTCTCCATGCATGGGTGCATTCACATGGTCTGTTCCTTCTACCAATACGTTACGCTTCCTTAATATTCCCTCTTCCTTTTCCATTGCATCACCCTTGGTTACTGCCACTTCTGTCTCAGCCGCATCTCCGTTTCGCGCTTTGCCCGGTTTGAACAGTTCAGTGTAGACGTTGGTTGAGGAAGCGATCGGTTTGGCTGCCTCCCTTTCGCGAACGCTTGCATTTTCCCCCAAATGGGCAGCATTTCTCCCGATCGTATATTCCCCCGCACCAAGATTCCCCTCTGTTACCTTGCCCCCCCTGATGTCATGCTTCGCTTGTGCCCCGTGTGTGTGCACAATCCTAGTAGTGTTGTGAGAAGAAGCCTCCAGATTTTTCCTTTTCGAAAATTCTTGCTTCTCAATTTCTAAGGGTGGGAAGTAATTTAAAGAGTGGCTACCGAATCTTCCATTTCGCTCACTGCGTGTATCGTTGTCCACCACCTTTGCGGCGTTCGCTCCTGCGATTGTTCCATTCTTCCTGTTGAGCGCGTTTCCGTTTTGGTTGACTTCCCCACTTGGCGGCAGCGAAGTCGACGTGCGCGAAGTGATGCCCTGGGTCGCGGCCTTATGGTGTGCAACAGTGCCGAACTCGCCATTGTTGTTTTTAAAAAAATTATTCAAATTCCCTATGTTGCGAATGTTAAAGTTTAGAATAGACGTGGGGAAAAACTCTGCATCACTCTTATTGGCCACGTTTCTGCTCTTCTCACGCAGTTCTTGCTTCCTCCTTTTGACTTCATTTTTTTCGGCGCTGTCGTCATCGCTCTCGTCTAACAAACATGACAAGTTTTCATCGAGCATAATTCTCAGCTAGCTAAACCCATAGAATAAAATAATCATGAAGGGAAATTAGGGGAAAATAAAGGGGAAATATAATGGAAATAAAATGGAAATAAAAAGGAGTTAAAAGCTTAATAAGAATATGATAAAAAATATGGGCAACATGTGGGCAAAGCAACAGAACAACATGAACGGGTCAGGTGAAAAAGTGCCAAATGGGGGCAAACAGCTGTCAAAAATGGCTAGTTTTTTTTTTTTTTTTTTTTTTTTTTCCCGGTAAGCTCATTTTGTAAATGAGGCAATTAAGCTAGTTGACCGGGTGCAAAAGATAAAAATTGATAAAAGGGGCGAGACGGTTCGCGGAACATGCAGGACGCAGGGGGAGATACACGAATAAGTGGCGGCAACAAATCATACGCAAAAGCGCCCCCACAAAACGGAAAAAAGGGGATTAGAAAAAAAAAAAAAAAAAGACTAACGCTGTTTGTGCAAGATGGGAGATACATTGGGGAATACGCATATCATCATATGTGTATATTCACTCATTTATTACCTTTTTTGCTTGCTTAAAAGGTTCCACTTTTGGCTGGGATTCTCCCTTATAATGTTGTACACACAAACACACATACATACTATGCGAGTTTTTAGCTTGTGTGCCCTTGTATGTACAGAAAAATGTGCGTTTTTGTGAAAAAAAAAAAAAAAAAAAATCACTGTTGCATAGCATGTTATTCTAGGATGTGCTACCTAGTAGGGATCACACAACCGATGGGCCATGGCTGTTACTTCAAGAACGTGTAGCAATTCATCCTCATCTAATTATATCGCAACGAATGCTACCCATTCAGCCTAGCCGAGTTGTACTTTTTCTCGTAAACGCTCCTGAGGAAGTGCACAAATTTCTCAATGTCAACAACGCAATCGGTGGAACTTGCCTTAATTTCTGTTGCCTGGGTTATATGATTTTCCAGCTTTTTCAAAATTTCTTTCTTTCGCTTTACATTATCCTTGTTCGCGATAACAGCTTCATTCGTCGCGTTGACAGAAAATTCTGGGAAAAAAAATTTGTAAAAAATGGAAGTTTCGGGTGTCTTCACGGAGGCTGGTTTTTCTTTGGCGTTCTTTTTATCGATCTTGGTGGCTATGCAGGCTATAGGTATTTCTCCATTCAGAAATTGGTCCCCCTTTTTGGCGTGTCCCTTTTCGATGTCCGAGTCGTCATCGGATGCGAAGGGGTCTTCATCCAGGTGTCTCTCGCGGTGGGAAGGGTACCCACGGGAGTGGTGATCAGCATAGCGATTGGCATAACTATCCGCCTTGTACTCCGCGTAGTGCTTGGTATATGTACCGTTTTTTCTCTGCTTGTGCAAGTCTATGTACCCCCCATGGTCAGGGCAGCCCTTTGGTGTCTCCATCCCGGAGTGGCCGTCCTTCGCCCCCTTGTTGTCCTCCTTCCTTTCGGCACCCTTGAAAAGGTTCCAAAATTTATTTCGACCTCTTTTCGCGGAGCAGAACATATCCGATGGGAGTTTCGTGTGTTCATACACTTCGTAAACCCATTTTGCCAAATTGTGATAAGACTTATTATTTGAGGAATCGTAAACAAGTAAAATACCATCATGTTTTGTGTAAAAAATATTTCGGATACAGGAGTAGGTTTGGATGCCTCCTATTTCGAGGAACTCCACGAGAAGTGCCTTCTCATCTTTGCAACGATCGACCAGCATGTCGGTTAAGTGTCCCCCGCTTTGCCTAATATTCAGGGGAATATTCTTCTCAAACTTGTTGTTGTTATATGCCTTATCCATATGCCACAGAAAAGTAAAAATTTCAAACCCGTAGGTGTATTTGTGTCTTTGCTCGCAAAAGAAGTTATAACCCCTCATTTTACTCTCAATAAATTCGAGGAAATTCTTTTTCGCCTGAAAGAACATAGACTCCACCAAGGCCTGAACCCTCTTCGATTTACAATTATTTTCTGCTAAATCTTTGGCGCTTACAAATTTTTTCCTCGCCTCTTCCTCCTCTAAGTGCATGTAGTAGTCGAAGAAGTTGATTGGGTATATTTCGGAAAACCTTTCGGTTATCAGCTTGAGGAAGGAGCTCTTCCCCACGCCCACGTCTCCCAGCACGAGTATCCTTAGGCTCTCCATCGGGGGGGCACAACCACAACACGGTGAACGCAGACAAGCATGGATTATGTGACCCAATGTAGGTTACTCCGTTGGTGCCTCCCTGGGGTCACGTCCCCAAGTGGTGTTGCACCCCAACGAGCGCAAGGATAAAAAAAAAAAATGGACACAACAATGGAGAGACTCCTCATTCGATGCGTACGTGGAGCCTCTGCGGGGGAAGGACTCCCCGTGCAACTTTCATTTTAAGCTCCTAAGGGTAGAAGTGTATTATGTGTGTATATGTTTGAGGAACCCTTCTTGTTACCACTTATCACTCAACGATTGGGAACCTATCCCCTCGGTGCCGTGTCCTCCTTGTGCACACTGCCCCCGTTTGCCCCCCCTGCGTGTAAAATTTCTCCTTCCTGTTTCGTTTCCACTTCTGGGACGCCCTTTTTTTTTTTTTTTTTTTTTTTACCCCTTCTACGTCCTCGCCATATACTGTATTCCCCTTCGAGTGGTTCTTTCCATTTCTTTTCATGTGCCTGATTGACTATTGCCGCGGTGTGGTTTCCTCCCCTGGGTCCCCCGCCGCTCGTGTAGAATGTCGAACTGCAGTTTTGGGAAGTATTCTACACGATCGAACGGACACTTATGTGCGTGTCACTATTTCCCTTTCCGCTTTGCACTTTCCTGGCTTTTATGCGCACCTGCTCTCTCATCATCTTTTGGCTGCTTGTTTCACTTCCGTCTGCAGCTCGTCGCCCATTCCTTCCCGCGCCCGGGCACTGGGCATATGTGGGGTTCCCTACTCAGTGCCGAAAATCAGATGGGAGAATTGAAAACGACATTTTACGGAAGAATAACCAAGTGTAGAAAGCGTAATCGATGTTTTTCACACCGGTCCTTTTTATTTTATTCTCCAATGAAATACATCCCGACCCAGGAGAGTAATTTCTTAGCAAGAGGGGAAATAAAAGCACAGCATCGGTGTGCATGCGTAGACGTACACATTGGCACTTTACAAAAAAAAAAAAAAAAAAAAAAAAAAAAAGAGGAGCTTCTAGGAGGTCTTTGTGCTTAATTTTATGTGAACCTCCGCGCAGGGTTAATGGAAATGAGGAAATAGAAGAAAAAAAAAAATTTCGCACACCTTTGTGGTTGGAGAGAGCCTTTCTCTTCTTGTGTTATCTCCTCCAAGTGTATGCACGTGCACAATAGAAACTGTTTTTTTGGTACAACGCAGGTGCACCCTCCTTATTTTTGAGGCGGCTCAACGAAAGGCGTGTGCCATTTTTCTCTCGCAGAGGTGTTCCAACGGGATTACGAGTGTATGCCCTGTTTATAACCTTTTTTCGGGGGGGGGCTCAAATGGAACAAGCTGCAAAAAGGAATACACCCCACGGGTGGATGTATACTTTCCTGTACTGTGTAGGGTTATGTTACGCTCAGTACGGCTGACAAAAGTACTCCCTCCATACTACCACTACAGCAGCAGCAGCCGCAGCAGTAGTGCCGTCCCTTACAACGCGGCCGAGAGACACACGGCACAGTGCTACGTGCATACGCTCTGTTGAGTCTGTATGTACTTATGAGCACGCAGAAGAGATCACCTTTCTGTATCTATGCGGTTACATGGATTATCCATTTGGAGGTATAATAATACGGGAGTAATTCCAAACGGGGCGGGGATCCCCAACGGGCCATCGCTACGGTTCAGCAGTTCACCATCGAGTGCGTACAATTTCGTGCGTTCAGAATACCGCCAGCAGGGTAAAAAAAAAAAAAAAAAAAAAAAAAAAATATAATATAATATAGTAATCTGTGTTTGCAGGTAAATTCGACGCTAAAGGGCAAAAAAAGGAGGGAAAAAAGAAAAAAAACGCCATCGAAATACGTCGTAATTAAATTATCCTGACCATCGCATGGTCATCACCATCACCATTGTAAGTTATCATCATCCTTGGCGTCATCTCCATCATAGCAGTGCTGACGAATAAAAGTTGTTCCTACGGAGGGTGCTTCGACGAATCGTTCACCTATTTTCACTCCTGACAGGGACATAATTTTTGTAAAGAAAGAAAAGGAGATATGCATTTGTGCGTTTTCCTTCTCTCCACAAGCGTGTATGCATAAAACAGGAGTTGCTTCTTCACTGAGCATCTTTGTGATATATGCTCCACGCGGGTAAAAGGGAAGCGGCAATGATTTGCCTAGCCAGCTGAATCCCTTTTACCTGTGCGAAGAAGAATTCGTGGATTATCCACGAACATTGGAAGCCTGCATCACCGTTCGGGGGAAAGTAACCCTCTTCCGGCAAACCCATTTTAATTTGTACTTCCCCTGTTGGGACTGCGTCAACACAACGTGCAAGTTCGTTCACATACAGAATCGCCTTAGGGAGCATCTCTCAGTCTGCATTTCTTTGCACATCGAGAATTTTGTATGTACTTGTGCAGCAAGAATGTTACATACCTCCTGGGGTGAATGTAGATGATCTGACGCACAGCTTGGCCACTCCGTGCAACGTCGATCCGAGCTGTGCAAAGGGAAGAAATAAAAAAAAAAAAAAAAAAAAAAAAAAAATCACGCGAAAGCAAAATGCTGCGAGTGAAGAACGTACTCTGCAGGTACAGGAGTGGGAGGCGGTTTTCCGATGCTCCCTGCAGTGCAGTTGGCCAAGTTGACAGGGTTAGATGCGTGAGCACACTTAACCCAGTCGGTTCAGTTGGCCCAATTAACCCAGTCAATTACGTTGGTGGGCTTAATGGGGCCGGGCGGGTACGCCGCATGAGCAGCAGTGAAGAGTTAGCGGCAGACGTGTACGACACGGTGGTCATAGGGGGGGGCGTGACTGGAACGGCGCTGCTCTTTCTCCTGTCAAAATTTACCAGTCTGAAGAAGCTAGCCATTATAGAGAGGAGAAGCGACTTTGCTTTAGTTGCTTCACACGGAAAGAACAACAGTCAGACCATCCACTGCGGGGATATAGAAACAAATTACTCCTTCGAAAAGGCAAAGTTTATAAAGCGCTATGCGGATCTGCTACGTAATTATTTGTGTCATCTTCCAGCGGAAAAGAGAGAAGACATTTCAAATGTCACCCAAAAAATGGTCCTCGGGGTGGGTGAAAAAGAATGCAACTTCCTGGAAGAAAGGTATCCCATATTTAGGAAACTTTTCAAATCGATGAAGCTTTACAACAAAAATGACATACATAGTGTGGAGCCCAGAGTGGCTTTAAAAAATGAAAAAACGCTTCGAGAGGAAACTTTGGCAGCATTGTATATGCCACCAGAGTTAACCACCTGTGATTATCAGAAGCTCTCTCGAAGTTTCGTTGAATCCGCCAGAACCATGAACAACGTGGATTCTAAAAAAATTTCCATCAACCTTAATACGGAAGTTACAAACATAGAAGAAGCAAACGACTCCTTATACATAATACATACGAATAGGGGAATCATCAAGTCAAGGTTTGTCGTTGTTTGTGCCTGTGGTCATTCCCTCATGATTGCCCAGAAAATGAACTACGGGTTGGAATACAGTTGTCTTCCCGTTGCAGGAAGCTTCTACTTTTCTGGTAATATACTTAATGGGAAAGTGTATACAATACAAAATCCAGCTCTTCCATTTGCAGCCGTTCATGGGGACCCCGATATTATAGAAAAGGGGAAGACGCGCTTTGGACCTACTGCACTTCCGCTACCATTACTAGAGAGAGATAATATGAACACATTACTAGACTTTCTAAAAGTATGGAACCCGGACTTTAGTCTCTTCCATGTCTACTTTAACCTTTTCAAAGATCCTACCATGCTAAAATATGTCTGTAGGAACTTCCTCTTTGAAATCCCCATCCTAAATAAGTACCTATTTCTAAAGGACGTCCGAAAAATCATTCCTTCCTTGACGACTAGAGATCTGTCCTACTGTGTTGGTTATGGGGGTGTCAGACCACAACTCATAAATAAGGTCAGCAAGAAACTTATCCTTGGAGAGGGGAAAATTGACTCGGGCAAGAATATCATTTTTAACATTACGCCCTCTCCAGGGGCCACCACCTGCTTGGGAAACGGGGAGTTCGATATGAACACCATCTGTGAGCGTCTGAATGCCACTGTGAATAAGAGTGCCGTCAAGAAGTTCCTCTACCAGGGGGAATACCCCGTCGATTATTTGTAGGGCGCATAAGCGAGGTGCATACATTTTATTGCCCAAGGTGCTGCTCATTTTTAACCTCCCTTCTATGCTCGTTAATACTTAGCGAAGTGTAACTGCAGCACATGACGCGTCCCTTTGTTTCCATCCAAATGTGACCCCTTTTTTTTTAATGCGAGTTCATCCCCGGAGTACTTCCCCCATTGTGATGGTGCATAGAAGAAGTGTTTTTTTTTTTTTTTTTTTTTTTTAAAATGTGTTAACAATGTGGATATTCCTTCCCTTTTTGGAGGATGTACTTTAAGGTCTCCCCTTTTTTTGTTCCTAAGCGTGCATTGGATTGGATGCGTGGATTACCCCTTTTGTTACCCCCACTGTGAACTCATAAATGGGAAGAAGAAAAAAGAAAAGGCCAGAAAATGTGGGACCGACTCCATATAACTGCTTCTCTTTGTAGTTCCCTGCCCGTTGTCCGATAAAATCGCACAGAGCAGCTTCCACTTTCAGTAATAACAGGGTGGTTCGGAAATTAATTGGTGTTATAGGCTCCACATAAAGGAGGATGCAAAGTTACCTATATGTGCAATTTGTACTGTCCCTGTGCTGAGGGTTGCCCCGTTGTAAAGGCGTCCCCCCACGGTGGTGTTATGCACTCTCCTAGCTGGTCAACCCACCAATACTGCAACGCGAATTGGAGAACAAATTCAACCTCGTGGAGGAGCCACTTAGTGGTAGACTCCCCATTTTACTAGGTAAAAAAAAAGGGTTGGCCATTTTTTGTTCGCATTTAAAATGGTCCCTTTTTTTAACTCACCACAAAATGGAAAGTAGAGGAGGTCAGTTGCCTTCCATTTGTGAGGGTTTCCAAGGTCCCTCCTTGCCTGGTGGACGGGCGAGATTATCCCGTCAGCGGAAAATAAAAATGTAGAAATGGAAAAAAAAAAAAAAAAAATTACAGCCACGGTGGAGGCTACAATTAATAGAACCTGAAGGAGGATACCGCGCGAAGTCCTACCACCACGTTGCTTACACAAAAAAAAAAAAAAAAAAAAAAAAAAAGATGCCCCGACCTGGGGAAGATCTCGCTGAACCAATCTGCACCTCTCCGCAGCTGCTCCCACTCCAATTGTTATGCCATTAGAAGTAGGCAAATTGTGCAGATGTGGGAACGCCGCCTTGAATCTGACGAATCAAATGAGGGGAAGCTTTTTTTTTTTTTTTTTTTTCAAATTCATTTTGAACCAGTGTACTGAGAAGGGATCCACTGCTGAGTAGGTGATCGAGCTAGTGATGTGAAAGGGACACCCCTCCCACAGAACGGATGCCAAAAAAAAAAGGGGTCATTTAGGCTAACAGATCAGCCAAGGGGGAGACTCCACCCCCCAACACAAACACCAAGTCAGAACATCCTCTTTCCTTTACCATGTTCTCGAAGAGAAAAGTAATAAAGCGGAACATTCGCAAAGTCACGGGGGACGACAACTCCAATTTGAATGGGCTCCCCAAAGATGAGGGAAAGGAAGATTCTACTCAGGAAGAACCCACAGTGGGGATAACAAGAAGCGAAATACGCGTCGAAGGGAGTGAGGTTGTAGTTCCACCCCCCATCGAAGGGGGATCTGCAACCCAAGACGACGACATCAGTATAAGGGAGCAACCGGATGAGGAAAAACGTGAGGAAGCATTTGGGAGGGACACTGAGAAGGAAGAAAGTAATGACCAAGTGGAGAAGGGATCACATGCGCCCACCAAGAAGGGAAAAGTCAGCAGAAAGGAGAAGAAGAAAAATGAAGAGACGAGAAAGGTTAATAGGATGAACACAAGCTTCCACATCTACAGTGACGATGAAGACGACTGTTATGTAGCCATTCGGAAGAGGAAGCCTGCACAGAAGAGCATCCAAAGTGGATCTATCCAGGTGGATGATTCACTCGACACGGTGCAAGCAGTCAAAGAGGTGGAGGTTAACCCCATCGGAAGTAACGCTGAACAGAGGGAACAACTCCCAGCGGGGTTATCCTCACGGGAGTTTCTCATTCGAAGGTATGGGGTAGATCTACACGAAGGTCCTATCCATCGAACAGGACAAGAAGAGTTACCTACCGATGAGGAGGGAAATAATACTGCATGTGCAATTGGGGGGCAAACAAACATACGAACGTACTCCACACAGGGGAACGAAACTGCACCCATGGGAACAAACTCTTTTGTGTGCGATCCTGAAGCGGAGCGCTATGGAGATAGCCCTATCGATATGAACAGCCTCGATGGGAGTACAAACCAAGTTAAATACTGGCACAACCAGAGGGGGAGTTGTCGAAGGGAGGATGACCAAACGGGGGGGAGATACCCACATGTAGCTTTCCACCAAGAGGAAGCAGCTACAGAGGAAGATGAGGAGGAAAAAAAACTCATCGAAAGGATAAAGCTGAAGAAACAAATATTAAGGAAAAAAAAAAAACTCACTGATAGGTACAGCTACCTACTGGAGGAGGAGGACCACGAAGGAGAGGAGCCTGTCGGTGTTGATTTTTCCCTGGGGATGACTACACAGCAGTTTGGTGGAAAGAAGAAAATTACAACATGGGAAGAGGATGAAGACCAGCACGCACTAACCGAAGACGACCTCGACGTGGACGATATTTACAACTACGAATCGCTAAGCGAAATGAAAAACAGACTGATCATAAAAAAAAATAAAAGTGACGAGGTGGACAGATTTTATGAAGTAGTAGGTGAAGTGCCAACTGAGGGGGATCCCCACCAAACTGGTACCTTCACTAGGGAGTATATAAAACAAATGCACGAAGACGAAATGATTAGCAAAATTGTAGACACAAAAATCATGTCACAGTTGAAGATGGAGAAGAGGGACTTCCCCCATAGGATCACCCACCCGGAAGAGGGTAACACAAGTGATCCATTTTTTGGTGAAGTATCCAAACAGAGTGACGACCCAGTTTGGGTAAATGTGAAGAAGGATTCTTTGCATGGCAATGGTCTGCCTGGCCCCCATTCAGACTTCCCCACCGAGGAAGAAGCAGACGGTTGGCAGGTAAATGGATCCGACAATGCGCAAAATGATAAGGAGGAGAAAAAAGAAGCAAGTGGAAAGTTACCAAACAGTGTCAACCACCTGGATGAAGAGGACTGGCGAAATAGCGCACAAAGCAACGACCATGCGTACCAACAGGAAAATGAAGTCCTCTTCAGTGAGATCAAAAAGACGTTTAAAAAATACGCCGTGTGTAACACACAGATTGTTGAAATGTACGAACATATTCTGGACCTTTTCGAGGAATACAAGTTACTAAAGGATCAATCAGGACAGGCGAAAAGTTTAGAAAAAAATTACAAAAACAAGTATATCGAATTGAAGCAGATCAAAAGGAAGAGGACGAAAGAACTTGTCACCTGTGCAAGCTTCTTTAGATTTTTCTACCACATGATGAAGCTCATCAAGGTGAAAGGCAATCTGTTGGACAACGCATTAGCAGAGTCCTCCGAAATTGACGTCACTTTTTTTATTGTCTACCAGAATTTGAAGTTATACCTTTACAGGAAGTACTACGAAAATTACAAACTCATTTTTATTAAGGATTATATTTACAACGTGAAATATTACAAACGGAAAAAAGAGGGGGATAAAAATGAGTTGGTTAAACAGTTGGTGACCGATGGTGTTGTCCCGAATGGACAATTCGTGCATGACTCCTCCCCCTTTAACGAACACCTTATCAATGAGATAAATGACCCCAATGGGTTCAACGACACGCGTGTGCATTACATGTTCGACGGGTTTTCTAGCAATTACTCGACCGATTCTTCGGCGTCCTCCAATTGGGGGGAGGCCAATACAGATGCAGTGAGGAATGACCAAGAACCTGCATCAAAAAAGAAGAAGCGGAAGGAAGACAAGCAAAAGTACTTCCAAACATCCAAGATGAAAGAATTGAAGAAGAGGTACCTCACAGCGGTTGGAAACATCCTCAAAGACGTCCATTCCCATTTTGCCAATTTTAAAAATGCTATAAAATATTTTTATCTGCTCAAATTACACAACGAAGATTTTTACGTAACACACAGTTGCATGTCCTTATTTGATCCTATTTTTTTTTTTTTTGCAAAATGGGAGTTGCTCTTTTGGGATCCTCTCTACCAATTTTATCAGACCAGAAGGAAAAAAAGGAAGCTACTCTCCTTGGTCGAAGATTTAATTGGGGAGAGCCACTCGGGGGAAATGCATGCCAAGTTTGTGCAACTCTACAGAAATGACGATTTTATCAATGCGAATAACGTTCCTCGGGGGAAGAAACAGTTCGTGTCCCCTGCGTTGAATTGGACATATGGAGATGACACCGCCAATTCGTCACACGAGGTGGACGAAGCAGCTACCCCTGTGGACCCCTTCCCACGGGACCCATCCACCGAAAACGAGATCGATCGTAGTACGCACTCGTCCGAATCGAAGGACGCGCTTTCTTCCACGAGTTCGAGCGCCGCCGTGGGGGGAGGACCTGCAGCGGTGGGTGAATCACCATTCGGGGAAAAACAGCCTATCCGGGAAAAATCACCAATCGGGGAAAAAAAACCCTTGGGGAAAAAGAAAAAATACAAACCCGCGAAGAAACACTTCCACAACAACCCCAGCGTAAAAAGCTTCGAGTGGTACAAATTCATGGACGAGCTCATGTATATCTACCAAGTGGACGACGAAAAGGAAGTCCTGAAAAAGTTGTACGACAAAATTTTTAACAATAAGGTGCACGAATTAGTGGAGGCATGGAATCCCCTATCCTTGAAGCAAAGCTACAATTTGTGCGTAATCCTGGCGGAGTACCTCCTCTACAATGAGGACCGGAAGGAGGTTACCGATATGGTGAAAGAAAAGATAAACAGCTGCGTGTTTACATTTTTCGAGGGCTATAAAAATATAAGTAGCCAAAAAAAAAAAAACATCTTCCTAATGAGGTGTTTAAAAATATTAAAAAGTGTAAGAGGCATCCTCCATATGCTGAGTGACGATGCCCTGCACGATTTTGTTAAAAAAATATTTTACAACTTTGTCCTCACAAATTACGATTATTCCAGCAAATTACACAATTTGATTGTGTCAGCCGTGGTGCACATAATCCTCTCTCTGGGTGTTCCAAAGGAGAGTAAATTTTTCGAAGACATTTCCAGTGTGTTGTGTGGCATCACGGATAGGCTGCGCTCGGGCGACTTCGACTACGGGAAGTTCAAGGTGGAAAATTAGGACCACCGGAAGATTTGTACAATTTGTTGGGAGCAAGCAAAGGGGAGAGTTGTCCAACCGTTTGGGTGGTGCCCACGGGGTGCACTTGTTACCCCACCGCCGACGCGTGTGTGTCATCCTTTACCCATTTGTATAACTCCTATGTGTGTGTTTTTTTTTTTTTTTTTTTTTTTTTTTGGTACCCCCTTGGATGGGTGAAAAGAAGCGAAACTTTACAAAAAGGAACACACAGCATGGGCTAACTGTTCCATCCGTTGGGGCTTCTTTCCCCGCTCGCTCCTCCCTACTAGTGTCTAAATGGACACGTTAGGGCATTTTTGCGTCGTTTGTTTAGTTTGCTATACTTTGTTTTCTTTTTTTTTCATTTTTTATTTCATGCTGACTTGGTCATAATATTTTTCAAACAACGGTTAAAAAAAAAAAAAAAAATATGACTTGTTCATAAATTTAGGTGTATTTTTTTTTTTTTTCGCCAAAATGGCTATTTATGGGGAATAAACAATTGGCATAGATTGGCACAAAATGGCGTAATTTCACACAAATTCATTTGTGCGCACGCCGGGACCAAAATTAAAAGCGCAAAAGGGAACTAAACTTTAAAAAGGAAACTCGCGCTGCGTGTGCGCACGAAGAATCACACAATGTTGTGCATTATGCATATTTAAAAAATTGTAAATACATGCGCCCGCATGTTCAAATGGGGTGTTGACAACCGACGAGGGTGTAAGGGGGGCCACTTTGGCTTAACCCGTCCATATGTAAAATTTCGCTGCGATATCACTCCCCCGCTATGGTGTGGGCTGAACAGGCTGCTCCTGCGAGGGGGCTATGTGCATCATGAAGCCAAACTTGTATTCATTGTTCGGGTAGTCTATGTACCCACTGACCCCAAAGCCTGAGTAGTCCTGCGTAAACACGGCAATCTTCCCACTCGTGTCGATGCTTCCCTGGACTTTCGCATGACGAAAGGAGTAGTCCCACCCCAGACGCATGGCGGATTCCTTCGTCTGCGGAGTGACCTCAAGTTCTGTCCCCAAGGATAACCGATCGGACACTTTCTTAGCATACTGAATTTTATATAAGTGTGTCTGGTTAAGCATAAATTCAGGCGATTTAAAATTTGGCTGCCTGACCACTTGCATGGACAGGACATTATTTTTGTGATTATATCGAAGTCCAAAGGATCCAATGGATGCACAATTGGATGCAATATATGTTAGGTCCACCCCGGTTTGAAATTTCTTACTCAACATTTGTGTGTATGACGCATTAAAGATCCAAGTACCCTGCCATATGGTCTTCACGCTGTAGGTGTATATAGGCTTGTTAACCTCTACAGCCATTTCGTACATATTCCTAGTATCGCTTTTCGCATAAGTGTTAAAATTGAGCTTACAGTCAATGCTGTTGTCTATTCTTTTGCAAAATCTTCCATTCACACTACCATCAATGTTTATTCTGCTAATCATTAGCAAGCTGTTATCGCTGTTGGTGAAGTTTGCCCCGAACTGGTACAAGTACCCGACGTCCCTTAAGGTTGTCCCAAGGAAAAGTGTGTGTGTCGACTGTAAGTATTTGTTCACGCTTTTATCCACTTCGAATCTGAACCCATCGAAGTTGTCTTGTGTAGTTATAAACTTATATTCTTTGTTTAAGTTTTCAAAGAGCAAAGCATTTGGAGCGTCGAATGAATTCACCAAAGAAGAGTTGGCTAGATCCTTCAACGCATTGGAATCGTCTTCATTCATTTTATTTTTCTGCCCATCTATATCGTTATCTGCTAAGGTGCTCTTTTCCCCTTCTTTGGGCATTTCGTTTGATTTTTCCTCACACTGGGTGATGCAGCTAAGCCTCCCCCTCATCCATCCATTCCTGATCCACCCATCCCTCCTCCACAGAGATGCATTCCCTTTTTTCAAGACGTCCAGGAAAGGGTACCTACATTTTTCCAAGTGCTCTCCTCTTTCTCTACGCCATCTTTGCAAAAATCCAAGTCCCGCAATTTCCATAATTACAGCTGTGTGTAAGCGTCTATGCAAGGGTACCTGTCTGTGCAGTTACGCGTATGCTCCTTCTTTGCACATGTTTTTGCCTGGTGGGATCCCTGGCGTGTCACGTTTTATGGTTGAGTCTACTTCTGCTAGTCACCTTTTCCTCACTTCGCCTGTGCGCGTACTACCGCCTGTCCGCTCACGCGTCGTGATTTTTGCTTTCCGCTTTGGCCTCCTCGTCACATTGGGGGGCAGCTCGCATTTGCCGTCGTTCGTCGTGGAGTCTGCCCTGTGTCGGGGTCCCTTCCGTTTGTTCTTCAAACCGCGGGGTGGATTCCACTCCTTCTGCTTCCTCTACTACTAATTTTTTTTTTTTTTTTTTTTTTTTTTTTTTCGTCCGTTCTGTGCGCTCACATAGCAGCGTATCAATTTGGTAATAAAAATGGTTGACTCCCTCGGGGGGACATAACGTAGTTTACACAAAAAGGAGGGCTACTCTCACATGTTATTTTACGACGTGGCGATGAGCAACACCAAATGGGGAGTGAGGAAGTCCTCTACCTACTCGTTTGCGTTTGTTTAAAATTTTCTCGTTCTCACTGGGCTGTTTTTTTTATTATTATTTATTTTTTTTTTACTATTATTTTTATTATTTGTACTTTTTTTTTTGGCTCCTTTTTTGCCTCTTTTCCGTACCCATTTTTTTCCACCTTTCGGACCTCATCCTTTTTTTCCCTGCTCACCGTGCAGCATATTTTTGTGAGGGCTCAACTTCACGGCCGGCAATATTTTAGAGATTCACAGGTGAGTATATTTCCTGCCACTTCACATTCACTTAACCCTTTTTGGTCGGTGCGACTTTTGCGAAGGTTCCTTTTTTTTTTTTTAATTTTCTCCACCAACGTCATTTGTATGTGCCTGCACGAAATGTGGTATCTTCCCCTTTTCTGCATTTTTTTTTTTTTTCTTTTCTGAACTCAGATGTATATTTTTGGCCGCGGTAGGAGGGACTTTGCCCAGGTGGGAATTTTGCATTGGTCCATGTAACGATTGATCCATCTGTTCGTTTTCCCACCTGCGGGCGTAGAAGATCAGGTCATTTTTACCAGGGTGTTGCCCTATACATTTTGCATCACCACGGCGGATCATAGTGTGCCCTACGCCTGTACATGCATTTACACACTCATCGGTTTCTGCGGGTTAACCCATATTGTATGCCAACATAATTCTGTAGCAACCTCGTCAGGGGATGCATGCGAAATGGGGGAGGGTTAACTCCGCACCAGAAGAAGCAGATTTTTTCCCCCTCCATATATGTGTTCCCCCTTTTGGTCATTTCACTCGTGGGCCAGACCGCTTCCTTGCCACCACGACATCACCACAGTTGGCTGGTTACCCGAATAAGTGGAACCGTTTTAGGTGTAACGACATGCACGTGAAATATGACTGCAAGGGGGGTCTCATCTTCTCGGAAGGAAACCTTTCCATTGGTTGGTTCATCCATGCTTTATCCTCTCCCGCTCCGTGTGCACGCTCGATAGAGTTTTACGCTAAGTATGGATATGTGCATGTGTCCTCCACAAAAACATACTTTACAAAGCACCCACGGGAGTTACGTGGGACTTTCCTCCCCCCGTCCCCTTCCCCGCTGTGCTCATTGCAGCAGAGTGCACCTCCTGGAAAACACAACCAAGTGAGAACCAACGCAAATGGTGACTCACCTGGTCATTCTTATAAGCACCCATTCGATCTATCCATTTGGGAGAACGATCTCGCTCCGCGTGTGTCCCCTTTAGACTATCGGACCAGCCTTGCGGAGGGAGAAAAACAAATGAACGTTTCTTTTATACGGAACTGTTCGCCTGTTGGTTGGATCACCCCATAGTCGTTTGGGGGGACGCAGATGGTTCAGTGAATAATTATTTGTGGGATCCGACTATAGAGCGGAGCCTACCAGGTGGGTTGGTAGCAAGTCTGCCAAACTGGTGAAGGAGAGATATAAGAACACCGACTACCTTTCACCCCAAAGGGGGAAGGTGAAAAATTCATCCGAATATAGGACAAGCAGGAAAAGCTTCCAAATGTTGCCACAAGCGCTGCGTAAATTAGGAACACCTTTTTGAGGTCCCCATAAGGGAACCCCCCATCCGTTTTATTTTTTATCTTTCTTTCCCCCCTTCCCTATGTTACACCATTTGGGGGCAACCGTATAGAGAAAACCAGTTCGTATGTTTTCCTGAATTTGTTCCCTGGAGAGAGGAAAGCACGCGTTTGTTTGCTTGCGCCATATGTATAGTTGCTCGCACGCCCATTTGTGCCTATTAACCCGCGGGTGGAGTTC
This sequence comes from Plasmodium coatneyi, assembly GCF_001680005.1. Taxonomy (NCBI): domain Eukaryota; phylum Apicomplexa; class Aconoidasida; order Haemosporida; family Plasmodiidae; genus Plasmodium; species Plasmodium coatneyi. Next base: position 1,529,953 of record NC_033566.1, on the reverse strand, counting down.
CACCCGGTCGCTGCGTTTTTTTAAAAAAAAAAAAATGTTAACAGGGAGTGGCTCCAACGGGAGGGAAGTTTCCCCAATTCATTCGTTGCAGTTTACTGCTTCGCCATTTTTTACCGTCTCGTGAATATTTCTACCGTGAGGCACGCGAAGGTAAAACATGCGCATAACGGTTGAGTGAGAATTCCGTCACTGCACGGGGCAATAAAATATATGCCCCCCCGAACGACACGATTTTTTCTTCATTTCCCGGCTTTTTTCCACCCCGTGAGAAGTGCCGTGCGTAGTGTTTCACCAACTTTGCGCAAGTTTTCTCCTTTGGCGGAGTGACGCGATTCGTCATATGGGAGTCCCTAAACGGAAAAGGGAAGACCATTCGGCATTTTTTAATTTTCAAATGATGAAGAAGCAACAGGGGGATTATCCAAAGTATAATTATCATATAAAGTTAGTCACCCGGTAGGGTATCTCTTTTTTTTTTTTTTTTTTTTTTTTTTTTGTTCTTTTTTGTTCTTTTTTGTGCGTTTTATTTTTTTTTTCCATTTTGCTTTTCCCCTCACTGTGCGCGAGAACGAGGAGAGCGGGTAAATGAAGGTTTCCCGTGCGTGTTCCTGTCTCTCTGGCTGGGCGTTCGCAAGGAAATTGGCCAAGGGAGTCCACCCACCACGTGACAACGCCATCACCACTTGATCGGTTCCCCGCTTTTCCGTTCACCGATTGTTTGGCAAAATGATGAAGCACAGCATCAAGGGGCTGTACTGCTTCATCGACGAGATCCGGAACTGCAAGTGCCTGGAGGACGAGGAGAAAACGGTGTTGCAGGAAATAATAAAAATAAAGAAAAAGTTCAACGAGAAGAATATTAGCAACTATAAGAGGAAGAAGTACATATGGAAGCTGATCTACTGTCACATATTAGGGTACGGCATTTCGCTGTCCTACCTAGACATAATAAAATTAATGAGCAGCACCAACTTCAGTGACAAATATTGCGGCTACACAGCCCTCTCCCTGCTGGTTAGCGAAAACAACGAAATGCTTCACATGATGATTAGCACAATTAAGCTGGACCTCAAAAGCAATGACGAGAAGGTGAATTTTCTGGCGCTGCATTTTGCTAGCCAAAAAATCAATGACCTGCTTATTGAAAATATGTATGAAGATATACTTCACATAGTCACGTCGAATTATATCTACAAGCCGAATATTAGGAAGAAGGCCTTCCTCTGTTTAGCCAACATTTACAAAAAGAGACACGACCTCTTACTGAAGAATAAAACCGAGTTGGAGATTTTCAAATTTCTAGACCAGAATCTTAACGAAGTAAATATGTTTAACGTTTTTGCTTATCTCAATTTGATTTATGTGATCATTTTGGTTTTCCAAAAATATGAGGCCATGCAAAACTACCAGGAGAGGCAAAAGAGGAGGAAGAAAAAGCACCCCAAAAAAAGTGGTGACGATGATAACGTGGATGGTAACGACGATGATGACGACAATGACAATAGTTATGACAATAGTGATGAAAATAGTGATGAAAATAGTGATGACTATAGTGATGATGTGGCGGGTGGCAACCGACGAGAGGAACACCCAATCAAACGGGAAGACCTCAAAGTGGACCCCACCAACTCCACCAGTTTCAGCAACAAACGAATCATCTCCCTAAATATAAAGGACGAGGTGAAGCGGATGGGCTACCACAAACACAGCAACTCCTCCCTCTCGAACGAACAGAGCTTTCTCTACAATGACTTGAAGAAGGTAGACAAGATCATGGAAATCGACTCACAGTGCAGTTTAAACTTGGACGAAATAAATTTCATTGAAATAAGGAAGTACGTAAATAAATATATCCACTTCATCCTGAACGTGCTATACCTCATTTTGGACGAAAATTTAAAAATCGACGAAGGGTTCTACTACAGCCAGTTTAGGTACCCCTTCCTGCTCATCAAGTGTCTGCAAATGGTGCAGCTGTACGATCTGCACGGCTTGTCCCAAAACACCATAAACAATATTAACGATATTCTACACAAGATAGTTAGTAAGCCGTTTAAGAAGCTGCAGGGGAAGGTAAGCTTCGAAACGGGGAAAACTAAAAATGGGCGCTCTGTCCTACAAAACCTGTCCAGCTCACACAACATGAGTGCGAACGATCGTGGCGTTTCCCATGTGGATAGGAGGAACATCTTCCGGAAGAGCTTCTCCAAAAACAGCTTCTACATGGGGATGAAAAAATCCAAGGAGGAGTTAAGAAATGAGAAAAGTACCACCTACATAGAATACGCCATCATCTACGAATGTTGCAATGTGTACAATTTTTTGGGTAATAAAATTGAAGACCGAAATAGGGATATCATTCTGTGCCTTATTACAAACTCCTTCGACTCAAAAAAGTCCAACATAAATTATGTCATACTGAACAGCTTGGCAAAGCTAAAAATGAACAACAAAATATACAGCCTGTTGGAAAACCACATCATGCACCTGATCAATCTGCTAAACAATGACGACATAACAATAAAACTGCAAACCTTTAACATCCTTTTCAACCTGTGCAACAACACTAATTGGAAGCTTCTCATAAATGTGTTTCTTCACCATTTACCATACATCGATCCGTACATACAAAATGAGGTCATCATAAAAATATCAATCCTTGCAGAAAATTTCTCACCAGACTTGTCCTGGTATATTGACGTTATATTCAAACTGATTGAAATTACTTATAGATCCATCTTCCCTGAGGTGTGGTTTCGCCTTGTCCAAATTGTTACTGGCTTTGTCGAAGGGGCAGACAAATCGGACAAAGCGGCAGACAAAACAGACAAAGCAACCAACACGGCCAAAAAGGAAAGTATCCCATCTGATAACAGCAAAGTTAAGGAGGAACAGAAGGTACAGACCTACGCTGCCATGAAATGTTACAAATATTTAGCCGATAAGTATACAAAAATTGAGCTTCTCATCGATTTGTGTTCCTACATTATTGGCTCCTTTGGCCACCTCATAAAGGAAAAAGTACCCATGAGTAACCAGCTCAAAGTTCTAGAAACGTACTTCACCCTCGGGTCATCCAACACGAAATGTGTCATCCTCATGGCCATCATGAAAATGGTCTTCTACGATAGTAAACTCATGTCTCCGGTGAAGAAAATTCTCACCAACTGTATCACACACACAGACCTGGAACTGCAAACCAGGGCCTGCGAGTTCCTGAACCTCTGCAACTTGAACAACCCCAGCGTCCTCAGCTACCTGCTGAAGGGCATGCCACTTTATCACACGAAGAAGGTGCACGAGAATTTCCTCATCAAGCGCCTCCTGGAGAAGAACAAGTGAGTTTACATAAATTACCCCCGTGTGGACAAATCACCCCGTGGGGTGCAGCGATTTATAATAATATTACAACACCAACCTGGTACACCCCCCTGCAGGCACGCTGTGATCGACTTCAACGAAAAGGACAACTCCCTCAAATACGAAAAACACCAGGAGAAAGCCAAGTCGGGCAGCAGACACGAACAGAACTACAAGGACGACAACAGCCCCAGCGACGACAGCCGCAACAAGGGTTCGTCTTCCACCTCCTCCGATGGAAGTTACAACGTCAAAGTTAGAAGAAAAATGAGCAACGTGTCAGCAGCCTCATCCGGAAATTCAAAAAAATCCACATCCACCTTGTCTACACACAAAACGAAAAACTCAAGTGAGGACCACACGGATGATAACGCCAAGCTCTTTAAGTCGCTCTGCTTACAGAAGGCAAACAACATTAACGACCTTTGGTTCAATGCTTGCCTTTTGGACAAGTCCCTTTTTTTTAAGAACACCGTTTTATCCATCCTTATAAAACAAAAGTACCAGGAGAATAAGGCCATCCTCACCTTTTACGTGAAAAATATATCCAAGACGATGGTGAATTTGGCGAGGTAGGTCTCTTCGGGGGGAACCACCCTGTCCTCGTTGGCAAAACTCTGCTTACGTGAAGCGCATGTTTTCGCTACTCCACATTGCTGCATCACATTGCAAGTTTACATTGCTACTTCATTTTGATTTCCCCCCCTTAGCATCCGCATTGAGGACTGCGAACATATGAACATAAAGGAAGCCAAAATTGTGATGAACGAAAAAATAGACCCGGACGATGTATACGTCCATAAAATTATAATTACCATTTCGGACATTTTTTACAATATCCCCAGTATTTACTTCAACGTCCTGACCCCCAACTCGGCGGTAAGTGGGCTCCTTCACCGACGTGCTGCTAACCCATGTGGTGCATATCCTAAGCGGCGCCCTCACAAACGGAACACACACATTATTACTTGCATTCCCCACCCCGTTGTAGAACGCGAGTCTGTCTTCCAAGCTGCCCATCCTGATAACGCGCTTCATCAAGGAGAACAAAATGAACGAGGCGACTTTCAAGATTTACTGGAAGGCCCTTACGCAGGTCCACAACGAGGACATCATAATGGGCGTCCCAAAATTTTCCAAAAAGTACTTTTTCAACTATCTGATCAACGCGTTTAACTTTTACATTTTGAAGGTAACTTGGAAAAGGTGCACTGTCAGGAGGCCACTGCTATGTGCACACCGATGCCTCATCTAATGGTTCATGCTGATCAGCTGCATCACCATCATCATCTGTGCCACTTCTCTCCCCCCACTCCTGCAGATCGGCTCGCTCATCTGTGCCTCCGGCTACATACACTTCCCCGTCTCGGACAGCGAAAACAAAATTTTAATTCTCGTGAAGATTCGGCACGAGATGAAAGGGTACGCCAAACGGATCCACGACCACGCTGCGTCGTGCGTACACATCGATACGAACATGTTAAGGCGAACAGGCAGCGCATTATTTATTATTTATTTTATTTATTATTTTTTTTTCCCCCCCGTAGGTGCCAGATCTCAGTCGTGTCCAGCATCAAGCACTTGAACAACTACCTGAACAAAATATTTGAAATTTATCTTATAAAGAATAAATAGGACGGAGAAAACTCGCGTGGAAATGCCGCAGCTTTATGGAGCTATGCGCACACACGCATACTTGATGTTTAATGTTTAATGTTTAATGTTTAATTTTTTTTTTTTTTTTTTTTTCGCTAGCTGAAGGGGATTCCCAATTTGGCTTGAACATATGGCAGCTATTTTGGTATTTAATTTTCATATAATTTTTTTTTCATGCAAATATCTTTGCAACACCTTTTTTTGAGACGTTTTTTTTATCTATTTTTTTGGGATATGCGCGATGGAGGAGAGTCCCCCTTTTTTGTCCCTCCCCGGCGTCGTTTCATTGTATGATTTCTCGTTGATTTGTTTGTTTTCCGTTTGAACAACATGGACGACGCGTTTGCCGCTACTCCACATGGTGATTACTACCTATGCATCATTTCATCTCCCTTGTTTGCGCACATGTTGCCCCCTTTTTTTTTTGTCTTTTTTTTCAAAACGTTAATTCTGAATAGTACCTCCAAAGCTTCAATTTTTTTTAATAAAACGAGACCACCTATGTGGACCATTTTGTACGTCCGCATATGGAAACCAAGAGGTGTTCCGCTTGTCCCCCTTTTATGCAGCGTGTGAAGAGACGATCGAATGTCTATATGGGCAATCATTGCAGACATAATGTAGTCACCCAATCAACTTGCAGCGTCTTTCTTGGGGCCAGTACAGAAATGCTCTATGAGATGCATGACTGGTTAGGTTGATTTTCCTCTCAGTAAAGCTTAATCATGGAGACAAAATAAATAAAAAAAAAAACACAACACATCAGCTGACGTTTTGGGGAGAATAAAGGAACCTTGGACAACTATTTCCTTTTTTTCTTTTTTGCGCTTATTTGTGTGTACGCAAGTTAGCCCTTACTGGGGGCATATGTTGGTGTGTTTTTTCATCCCCCCACCGGTTGTCCCAACCGAAAGGTCTACTTGCCATTGCTCTGGTCGTCAAAACGTGGACGCATCAATAGTGACGTCAGAGTGAACCACGTAAGAGAGAACGTATTAGTTGCAGCTAAGCGTAGCATGTCGTAACGCGAAACGCAGGAAAGGTTACATTTTTCGGTCCCCCCCTTACGTGGAAAAATTATGAACACCTTCTTCCTATATCGTATCGCCAAGAGGAAAAAATTAACCGTGCAGCAAAGGGGAAATAACGCGGCAGGTAAAGAAAAAGACTCTTCTTCATCCTTTATAATTGCCACTTCAACACTTCACCGCCCCCCCGGACAGTGTGGAGGGGAATTTTCCTTAATCCACCTATGACCGAAGCGGACATGCACCAAAGGTATATGTACATGTAGGCGCTATGTCATTAGTGAGGATGGACTTTCCTTCCTAATTTGTCGCATTTGTGGTGATGGTGGTGGGGGGTTTATTCCCGGCGTCATTTGCCACTTAGCTGCCAAGCTGTGTACATACATCCAGGCGTGCACGAACTGTACGTACCCCCCCCTTCCTACATGCCTGTACATATATTTTTTTTTTTGGTATACCAAGAGGCGCACATTTGCGTGGTGAATACCTTTATTCACAACTCGTCTGCTTGCATTCACCCCGGGCAAAAAAACCTCTTCACCACAAGTACCTTCTCTGCATCCTCCGTACGCCGGTGCGCAGTGCCTAGGGTGAGTACATATGCATAGTACATATGCACAGCACCTGTGTAAATGCGTAGGCCACTCATATGCGCGCCTTTATACCTGTACGCTCACGTTAAGGGCGCTACCCAAAGGAACCTTCCTGCATATGTTCTTGCCAGGCGTAAATTTTCACCTGCACGTGTACAGGTAAAAACGACGCAATATCATGTACATAAAATTGTTATGTACATATGAGCTCCTTTTTTTTTTTTTTTTTTTTTCTTCCTTTTGTGCAAATTTAGCTTTTCCTGCGTTTTAAATTTCCGCGTGGGTAAATACATGGATATGGATAGGCTACTGCAGCGTAGCGCAGTACAGCATTATAACGATCGCCCGTTTGGCCACCCCCGACTGCTCTCAATTTTATTTTTATTTATTTTTTTTTATTTTTTTTTTGCTTCCCGTTTCTTCTTCTTTTCCTTTCATTTCCTTCACGTTGCTATATTTATTTATTTTTTTTTTTCGAACATTTCCACGCCTTCACCTGTGCTAATCGCCTGAATGGTTCCCCCCTTCCCCACGAACAATATGCGAAAGGAAAACTACAGATGCTGTGCAGAATGTAAATACAAGCGTAAATAACTTTGTACAGGCGCAAAAGCGTATATTTCTGCGCATGGGCGTACGTTATTTTGCTTTATCGCGAATGGGCTGCTGACGCGGATTCCCCCTATAACCCGCAGGAATATATCCCCCTCATAAACCACATGCTCGCCTTCGCGTAAACATTCAAGTACCTGCAAATGCCTAGCGTATCTTTCTGCTCTTTTTTTTTTTTTGAACATAGAGTTGCATAGGAACTAAGAAAAAGAAAAAAAATTGGAGCATATGCTTGTGCTTGTACTGCTTCATGAGATTGTAGTGTTTCATATGACTGACCTGGAGAACGCGCGAGCTCACGCATTCGCCCCAGTTTGTTTTATGACCATCCCACAACCAGTCGGTTGTTGGAAACGAACTACCTAGTACGTTGCATTCACATCAACCAGCCAAGCACTACGCTCGACCCCGCATGTACAGGAGTACATTAGCCTACGTGAGCATACATGTCAGAATACATGTGAGCACATGCCGTAGCAACTTACGTTCCCGCATGTAACTGATCAGCCATCCCGGAGAAGGTCCCACCCCGCCAGCGTTGATCGCTTCGAACTCACTTGTTCTTCTCCCCCCACGTTCATATTGAAGGAAGGTTTTTCACTCTACTGTGTTGTACTGTCTGTATCGCTCGTTCTTATTTTATTTATTTTTTTTATTCCCATTTGTGAGAATAACCCCCCCCTGTTGGCTGTCTGCCCCTTTCACGTTCTACATTTAAAACGCCAAAATGACGGAGGCCGAGAAGATAAATGTGGAGAAGCCCGACTTCGACGCGTACAATGAGAAGCTGGGAAGCATTTCCGAATCGATTGACCAAGTGAAGAAGAAAATTGTAAGTCTCCCTCGGCGTGGTTACCGTGACGGTCGCATAACCTCCAACACGTTCATCACATACTTGCTGACGCAGCGATCACATACTTGCTAATGTGATATACTTCTTTCCCCCCTATAGGAAAACCTGCAGAAGGAAATAAAAGTGGCCAACAAGGGCAAGGAGGAGTTCAACAAGAAGAAGAAGGACATCGTGACGAGGATCGATGGAGTGCAGCAGGAAATAGACAAGCTGGAAAATGAAAGGAGAAAAATATTAGACGAAATGGATAAGAAGCAAAAGCATAAGAAGGAACTGAAGGTGAATGCACAGAACATGAAAAAGCAAATAGGTTTCCACAACGAAGAAGACATAGAGAAAAAAATAAAAGAAATAGAAAATAAGCTAATGACCTCAACTATCTCCATTAAGGAGGAAAAGCTGCTCATTAATCAGATCCAAGCACTGAACAAGAATAAGCCACTACTTTCCTCTTACAGTAAAATGGAAAATGAAGCTAGCAAGTATGACGACGAATCCATTGTCCCACTGAAAAGTCGCATGGATTCTATCCGAGAACAAATTAACAAACTGAGGAATGAAAAAAAGAATGAAAGGAATAAACTGAAGGAGTTGCAAAATAGCTACCAAGAGAAAAATAGCAAACTGAACGAACTAAATAACCTAAGAGACAGCTACTCCAAAAAAATGAACAGCTATTTTATCGAGAGAAGGAACCTAACCGTTGAGATGGAGGAGAAAAGGCAGCAGTATAGAAGTTACAAAATGAACATACTGCAAGCCAAGCAACAGAAGTTGAAGGAGGACAGGGAAAGGAAAAACCTCGAGATCGAAAAGCAATCTCTGGAAAAGGAACTCGAAGATATAGACCTGTTACCTTACAGGGAGGAGCTAGCTTTAATAGAAAATATGCTCGTTTATTTAAAAAAAATACAAGAAGAAACAAAATTGGAGGAGGCAAAGAAGCAGCAAAGCAACGCCTCCACAAAGAAAGTCAATGGGGATGTAAACGACACAGAAACAAACAAACAACAAACAGATGATGCACCCGAGAAAGGCAAAAATGAAGGAAAGAAAACCAAAGGCGGCAAAAAGGACAAGCATAAAATGTTCAAACTGGACATGAACATTCTCTGTTACTTCGTCACTGCGGGGATAAATCCTCCCGTCAGTTTTGATGAGGTGGATTCTTGCATTTCCAAGTTGGTAGAGAAGAAGGAGTTTTATGAGAGCAAGCGGGAGGAGAGCGTCAAGAATGTGGAAAACAGGAGGGCAGACTTGACGGGCAAGATTAAGGGTAAGCCACCTCATCCGCGTCGGTTATGTGTGCCTATCGGAGCGAAGCGCATATAAATAAACACACACACACATATACGCAAAGAGAGAGAAAGGCGTCACGAACGGTGGAACAGGTGCATCACCCCCTTCTGTTTTTAACAATGTTACATTACTATATTTTTTCACCCCAATGTGACTTTACCCCTTTTTTAGAAATCGAGGACAAATTGACGGCCTTCAAACCCAGCGAACAGGAGAAAGCCCCGAAACCCAACAAGGCCAAGGCCTGAGCTATCAGTGCGGAAGAGGACCAATAAACCACTGCTAATATAACCTGCAACCGTGCGTGCTTCTTAGCCCCCCCGTGTGCATCAGTGCGATCTGTACCTGTTTGTCTCTCTCACGGTATTTCTGTGTATGTCCATGTGTGTGCCTGCATGTTTGTGTGTCTGCATATTTGTGTGCGTCTTTGCCGTGTACCCACTTTAGTTTTCCATTTTGCTCCTTCGTTCATGTTCGTATCTGTGTCTGTGTCTGTATGTGTCTATGCGTGTCATTTGCTGCGCCACCCCTGCGTGCCTTTTTTTTGTTTTTTAAAATTTTTTTTTTTTAAAATCTGTTTTGTCGCCAGTTTTATAGTCCCAGGAGTTGTTGAGAGGGGCCGATCGCGAGGTTGCAGGTTAGCGGAAAAGTGGCAAGGAAGTGGTAACGAAGTAACAACGAAGTGGCAACCAAATGGCAGTCGGATGCCAGCGCAAAAATTCAACGTTCCCCCGGCATACACCACCCACGTGCTTTTTTTTTTTAAATCTCCTTTTTGCCAAGGGGGTTTCCATATGAAACACTCCCCCTACATCCAGCGCTTTTTTTTTTTTTATCCGTGTATATGTGCCCTGCGTACGAACGTATGGTTGAAAAAAAAAAAAAAAAAATCATATGATTCACTCTTAATTAACAAAACAGCATTTACTCAATTCGGATGCATATTAAAAATATTTATAGCAAAAAAAAGACTCCTCTTGTATGACGGCCCAAATGACCTCCCCCAAAAAGGATTCAACATGGGAGGGGTGCCCAAAGGAGAAGAAAGACGTTCAGTAGGATTACGCGGCGAGCACCATCACAACGATCAGCACAGCTGCCAGTAATAACCGTCTCCATGGACGCAATTTTCCCCCTTCCCTTCTTAAATAGCGAACCTTTTGCCAAAAATTCATTAAGACAATTTTTAAAGCTGCCATTTGTATACTCTTACGTAATTATGTAACCTCCCCCCAGACACGCCCTAAGTTAAGTTTTTTTTTTTCTTTTTTTTTTCCATTTGTTCAACTGCACGCGCAACAGTAGCGCCTATTTTATGCGCGAAAACGTACAAAATCGGAGGAACGGAGATCAGCGCGAATGCGTGAATTTTTGGAAAAAGGACGAAGAGAAAAAAATTGCAAATCGGGACGGCAAAAAAAATAAAATATAGTAAAGCGTTAAGGGGCTGTTTACACGGAAAAGTTTTCCTCCAGTTTGGCTCCCCTTTTTACATTTCTTCTTTTGCTCACCCCACACACATACCCCTCGAACCATGGACCCCTCTTACCGCAAGCTGCGGACCGTTGAGCTGCAGAAGCGGAAGGTCACTCAGTCGAAGAACGCGTCCAACTTGTCGGAGAGGAAGCTAGCCAATGTATACGCGGTAAGAGAGAGGGGCGAACATACGTAAAAAGTACACAACTCAAGCCAATCATGCGTATCACACCGTCACCCACCCAATCCCCCCCGCAGCCGAAGAACTTCGACGAAGACTCCACCATCGTTGTGTGCAACTTCCCGCAAAACACCACCATGAACGACTGCAAAAACTTCATGCAGTGGATTGGGCCAGTCATAAAGGTCGAGAAGATTCCGTCCTTCATGCAGGAGAACAATTACCTTGTCGTGTTTTCCAATCCATACTTTGCCAAGGTAAGGCCTGCGTCTTCTTTCGACTGTCCCCCTGTGTGCACGGCGTGTGTACGAGAGTGGTAAAATGGCATGACCACACGGAGTTACCCCCACCATCGAAAGCCACAAAAAAGAATATACACACCTCACCCACTGTGCAGGCCGCCCTCGAAACGCAACTCATATATGAGAACAAAACGAAGCTCTTCATCAGGCTAGTAGAGAAGAGGGACACCCTTTGGAAAAACATAAACGACATGATTTCCACGAACATTGGATTCTTTTCTTAATGGACCGAGGGAATCACACACACGTGTTCAGGTGTCTACCTGGACGATGAACACATAACCGTTGCCCAACCGTGTACCTTCCCCTCAGAATGTAGCACCTTTTTTTGTTTTCTCTTTTTTTTGTTTTTTTTTTTTTTTATCCCTTCCGAGTAAATGTTTAAAAAATAGGGTAACCATAAAATGCGATGTACGTCTTAACATGAATGGACGAATGCGGATGTCCACATAGCTATTCCGTTTGTGAAAAAAAAGACCTCCATGTGGGTATCATACTGTGGATGCAAATCCAACTAACCGTTTAACGTTCTAACAGTGTCGTACACATTTCTCCAGTTACAACAAAACGGTGGCGTTACATTCAATGGTGTGCACTTCTTTCAGTCTATGTTCCCCTCACCCAATGTCATTTTTGCTCATTCGTAAAAGGATGAAATGCTGTATTTGCAAAATTCACCCAACGGGGATTGAAAAAAAAAAAATGTACGGGCATACCCATCGCACACACGACCACGTTTCTCGCTTCGCCATTTTAGCTATACGAACGTTCCAATTAAGACACAAGTGGAACACACGGGTGAGGGAGTTCATGAGACGACAGGTACAGCCACTGTAACATTACAAATCAGAAAAAGGCATCGTAAAAAATTTTATAAAAATGAACACTTCCTAAATGTGCGCAGTGCTTAATGGGCAAACCTACCAAAGGAGTAATCATATTTTGCGTCGTCCCCTCTCGCGGATCGCTCCTTCACTGTTATAAAAAATCGCTGCGGGAGGGAGGGGTCCCATGCTGCCTCCCGTCCATGTGGAAAGCGTAAAAAAGGCGAAACGAAAAAAATGTGCATATATCTTGTTCAAAGCTAATCTCTCTGCTGCAGAAAAAAAAAAAAAAAAAAAAGCGCAGAGAATGGTATGTATGAAGGAATGCGTATACGCGTCAACTGAGGGTGATTGTACTAGCAATGCAATCGTTGGAAAGGAAAAAAGTAGGTATAGGGGAGGGAAAAATTTCTCATTCCTGCGCAAGTCCCATGGGGAGAATTCTCCACCAGGGTGGGTAGTTCCTCATATAGCTCTTGATTAACCTGTTGAGGTAGCCCAACTGCGGCATGGTTGTCCTGTGGGGGACGGTCCCAGTTGTAATCTTCAAACACCCATCTCACAGGGGGAGCCACCTTCCCAACGAACCGAATAAGCCTTGCTCATCACGTGGTCATAGAAACGACAACCATGTTTCACAAAAATATGCCCGCACACCTATTAAGGGCGGCATGGAAACATCGTATGTGACCTGTCCATCCTGACTCCCACCCATGATATGTGAAGTGGAGCCACGTAGCCAGGTTCACCAATTCTGACAGTCAATCTCAACAACCCTAGACAACGATAAAACCCATGCAACAATTGCAATTCTGCTAGGTTCTTCCATTCGCCACAACGAACACACCAATAATGGGTGAACCCCACAACGAGCCACATTGCCAAGCGGAATCGCTTTCGTGTTTAATGGCTTCTAGTGAAACCTTGTAAATGTATAGTTTACAGTTTGGGAAAAAAAAAAAAAATAAAAATAAAAAAATAATGTAAAGTGATGTAATGTAATAGTACGAAGTAGCCGTGGTGACAAGTGCAGCTTTCTCTCCTGCCCCATGGTTCACTTCGCTTCTTCCAACGTAGCACACACTCCTCTTGATTTCCAAAAGGGGCCGGCCACACAAGACGACGAAAAAACCACGGTGAGAGGCGCAGATAGAGCACGAATTGCCACACACAACGTGAGTTAATAAAGCGAATGGCTAAGGGAAAAAAAAAAAAACTAAAAAAAAAAAAAAAGTGAGCACTCTTTTTTTTTTTTTATTTTTCACATATATGTATACATGTGCATATAGGCACTACACAAACAGGTTGAGGAGTCTGCTGTGCAGTACATATAACGATGTACTCATTTATATATATATTTTTTTTTAATATTTTTTTATGTGTCCACCGGCACCATGCGCACATTAGCCACAGAAGCAGTATAGAGGCAGGGGCAAATGGCTTCTCATAAAAGACGTCTCGTGTGCGGTGAGCGGCGCCCGGGGCGCGGCCCGCAACTGCCACGTGTGAGCATAATGAAGGAGAGGCAAAACAACCATTCACGCATATGCAAGTGCATATACTCATGAGAATATACCTACTTGAACATGCGGACGGATGCAAGCCTCACCATTCCTCAGCAAAACACATAACAGAGAGTGTGCAACCACACTACCACACACGGAAAACGACAAACCCTAAAATATATGAGCAAGGAAATATAAGCTGGTCTGGTAATTCTTCTTTACACCACACAGTTCTGTACACACATCGCACGTGCGCTCATAAGCATTTACACACTTATATGCACATCGTACGCGCTACGAAAAAAAAAAGAAAAGTAAAACGCAGAAAAGGCAGTCGCTCTAATAGTCCTGATTGCCAGTGTTGCCAGCTTTAAGTTGTGACTTCTTTGGTAGTAACACATTGTGGATGTTTGGCAAAACTCCTCCGGATGCAAAAGTAACACCAGCCAAAAATTTGTTCAATTCTTCGTCATTCCTTACAGCTAGTTGTATGTGTCTTGGGGTAATTCTGGACTTCTTATTGTCTCTTGCTGCATTTCCAGCCAACTCTAAAATTTCTGCACACAAGTATTCCAGCACGGCGGCCAGATAGACAGGTGCTCCAGCTCCTACTCTCTTCGCATATTTTCCTTTTTTTAAGTATCTTCCAATTCTTCCTACTGGGAATTGAAGTCCTGCCTTAGCAGAGTTAGAGGTTCCCTTAACAGCCTTCTTGCGACCAGTTTTTCCTTTTGCTGACATTTTTTACGAGTGTAAAAAAAAAAAAAAAATAAAATATAAATGAGTAGCGGTTATACGCTTACGCCTTGTGTTTTCGTGAATTTCACGTGTGAAACTTTGCTTTTTCACATAAAATGTGATTTTTTCTTTTTTTTGTGTTTAAAATGGATAAATGCGTTTATGAATTGGAAAATATAAAAATGTGGAATAAAAACGTATAAATGTATACATATATGCGTTTTTTTTTTTTTTAATGCAAAAATATATTTTCTTTTTTTTATATTTTAAATGTTTAAAATTATATTTAAAAAAAAAAAAGTTAAATAAATAAAGAAATCGAAAAATTAAAAAAAAAACTGATACGCTTTTTTGTTTTTTTGTATGTACTGTGCAGGCAATTTGGGCAAAAAAAAAAAAAAAAAAAAAAAAAAAAATCACCAAATCGGTATTCCATATGGGCATACCGCCAAATCGCAAAAGCATCAAACACATGGGCTATTTTACCATTCTTAAAAACGCAATGGGACAAAATTGGCAGTTCGCCATTTTGCCATGTCGCCGCACATCCTTATTGCGCCAAACCCAGTTAATCAAATTTTTCCGAAAATGTGCTCCGTCCCAAGGGGTACTTTTTTTTTTTTGTCTCACGCGCGAAACGCGCCGCGCTTGCCGCCTATGTACTCGCGGTGAGCAAAAAAATGCAAAATATATAAATATATAAATTTGTATATACATATATATGCACGCACATGGGGCGATGGCACGCCCGCGCGTGCATACTCGTACACACGCATACAAACGCGCACATACACGTGTATATATTATATATAAATTATATGATTTGTGAGTGCTCCCGAGCGTGTGCGCACTGCATAATCAACTGTTCACGTTCACCTTCGCGCTCCAGGCGATGCGCTCTTATTAAATGAATAACTCCCCCCCCCATTTGTGCGCCGAACTCATGCAGTTTAGTGTACCTTTTTCGGGGCCATGCCCCATGATCCCCGCTTGCCTTTTTCTTACAATATGTCACATTCCCGCGATTTTGATGCAGTACGAGTTGGAGGGGAAAAATGCACGTTCGCGGGCATACGCACAGGAGAAGGTGGAGAAACGGGTGCGCAGGCCGCAGCGTATTTCCCCTCGATGGAAAGAAAAACCCTACCTTCACCCTGTATAAGTGCAAACGCGTTTTTATATATATTCGTTTATCGTTATATATGCATGCTTACGTGTAAAACTTTTTATATAGCGGTGGAGCGGACATATTAATAACCCAGTTTTGAGTAGTTTTTTCTTCACAAAAAGCGTAAATCGCCGTGCGGGGTGTGTGTGCCGGGGCGCATGCACATATAAATGTAAGTATATATAAATGTACATTATATATACACACGTACTTGTAACATAGTGTGTACGAACGCATGAACGTCGCTTTGCACACACACAATCGTGCATGCCAGCATAGCACCATTTGTGTACCCCTTCGTGTACAAAAGGAATCACACCATTCGCTCTCCGATTTGGAATAAGAAATTGACACTACACACAACTGAGATGATACGTGTGCACATTTATATGTACCTGCTGAGCCCTTCTTCCCAAAAAAAACACACTGCCCTTTTTTTTTTTTTTGGTGTATGCCCCCATGGACACGTTTGTTCCTTCCCCTTCCCGTTTCCGTTCCTCGTAGTTTCGCCCCCTTTCCTCAGGTAGTTTTATTCCCCCTTCTGTTGTACTTCACCAAATGCGCCTCACGGTTTAACCTGTTCATTAAGGCTTTTTTAAAAGAGTACCATAGCGCCATTTTTGCCCCTCACGTGTGTACTACAGAGGAGGGGAAAACGAGGTACTATCCCAGTTTTGTTCTCCCCAAATGGATTAAAGTAACTTTTCTTTTGCCTTTGTTAAGAATAGCCAGTTTGACAGCAGCCGGGGGGGTTGTGAAGGGTCAGAGTAATGCTCCCCAAAACTGCATACCCATGCGTGGGACACACCTATGCATATAGACGATGTCACTGTGCGTAAGGAAACCAATGTTTTAATAGTGTACGTATTCCAAAGCTAATGCACCCTTTTGTGTGAAGCTCGTACACCATTTATATTTCCATTAGGTTCATACAAACATGTGAAACCTGGCAGATTAGAGAAAGGCATCATGTGTGATGGCGAAAATAAATACGTTAACAAATGGCAAATGGGGCGACCTTTTCAAGCGGTGTTCCAACATCGTTACGTTGGAGTATGTGCACAAAGTTCATTCATAAAAGGGCAGCAACCCAACCTGACAGACTTTCGACATGCATTTCCCATGCGTATCAACGTGTGTATATACATGTTCAAGTGGTCAATCGGAAAAACGGCTAAAACGCGGGAAAACTACTTCCTGCAATATGTTACATGTTGACCAGTATAGGGGAATTCTCAACGAATTGCTAAAATTTGATGTTCCTTTTATTAACGTATTTTTTTCTTTTATTCCGGTGGAAAACTGCCTGAACGAGCTAGCCATTTTGTATTTTTTTTTTTTTTTTTTGTAAACCACATAGCCAAAATGTTTTAAAAAAAAAAAAAAAAAAACATCCCAAAAGCTTTTTAACTCCATCCGTCCATCACCCCCGAGAGGACACAAATCAGCGGTGTGCGTTTTTTCTTCACAAGGGGAGAAAAATATAACGCTACACGTAGCTGCCAAGTTAGGTTAGTCAATTTTTTGAGGTAACGTACCATCTGGATTAATCCCCAGTTTGTTATTCCCTTCTTCATGCATTTGGAAGTGAAGGGGGTCCCAATGGGAACGCCAGAAGGCAGTTAACCAACAGTATGTGACGACCTCTTTACGGCGATGCGCCGCTCCCCAATTAAGTCAACCCCAAGTGGGCCACATATGCACACATGTTAGCAACGCACAGAACAGGGACGTGTTCAACTTCGAAAAGGAGGAACAAACTCATCGTTAGTATGATTGTCCACATAGGAATAGCTGTGAACTGAGCAGAGAAAAACATTTTTATTTTTTAGCAGCAAGGTATGTGTAACATTCCCCAGTGGTTAACTCTTTTAAAATACTTCATTTGGGGGGGGTTACATTAGGCATATTGTTGCGCTTTTTAATGTGACTTCCGATCCGCGCGACTGGCTGCTTTCCTCGATGTTTGCCTCCCTGGAGAGGGGTATAAAATGAAAAGAATGGGAGTTTCCCCTACTTTTACAATTCTGAGCAACACACGTCATGGATACGTTCATATGCCCACACCTCCCCTTTAAGTGCTTGCAAATATGGGTAGATAAACTTATACGCATGTGCTATAACTTTGCATTGCGCTACCGACACATCCCCCTGTGGGGAAGCAGAAAGCAGAACAGGGTTGCGTGGCCTAACATCTCACCGCCCGAAAAATCAGTTGGTTTTGCTTACACTCCTCCGTGTGAGCCGCCCACCAGTGTGACAGTTACGCACTTGCTTGTAGCAGATCGACCGCTTCACGACTGCACTGCACACAAGAGCATTCATGTGTATATTTAACATATATGCGGTATCATATATAAGGGGTGGCCCCTGCCACTGACATGAAAAGCTCCATCAGAAGGGGGGGGGAGGGAGCGCAACAGGATAGGTGGGTTTGTTATCGTACAGTCACCCATAAAAAGGCACATCCGCATGTACACATATAAGTACATCTCACGTGGACCGCGTTTGGAAGGACAAGAAGGGGGCAAGAACAAATGGGTACACGCTTGTTATTACTCCGTAACCTTTTTATCTTTTCTTTTTCTTCTTTAACCCCCCCGCGTTGGCGCAAAAACTCGTACAATCACTTCGGATGTGAAAGCGCGAAGGGGTGGGCCTTCGTACCTCTTTTCGGAAAATGGTGATCCAAATATAAATTTCACATTGGACCTGTTTCACAAATGTGACGCGCGAAATGATGCACACAAGGCGGTATTTTTTTTTTTTTTTTTTTTTTTCAATATGCAAGATATTAGTAGGTGTTTCGGGCGTATAAGGGGATTGGGGGGGAGGAGTAAATAATATACATTATTATGGTGTACCTGTGCAAGGGTGGAATGGGCACTGAATTGGCCTGTCGTATCCATGTTAAACGACAGAGAAGCTAAACGACGAATGGGCGAAGCAATTGCGAAGGGTGTTCCACACCGCGAGCGGAAAAGTCGAACCAAACACCCGAGGCAGTTTCCCCCGGCTGAGCAAGAAATGTTCACATGTACTTGCATGCGTGGTGGCAATATTAACCTGCTATTAAATTTTGCGAGCTCGGCCAGAATGTTAGGGGGGTAAAAAAAAATACATGCACTTGGGAAAAAGGAGGCTTCGCTTCCTGACGGCGGGCGCGGGACACGTGTACCATATAAAGAGGAAGGGGTAAAACGCGTTGCAAAGGCAATTGCGTTGTAAAAGGCGAACCTCTAAGTAGTAAATGAAAGTACCGCGTGTGACCGCCTGGCAGCGTATGGACATGTATTATATTATATTTACGTATGAACGCATATAATTCAAACAACAATTTGGTTTGCCGCGCGGTGGTGAAAAATGTCCAAGCGAACCCGAGAGGCGTACATAAAAAAAATGGATCACATAAAAAGTGATGTATGCATAATACGATATATTCCTACGGGTGGACTTGCCTCTGCCTTGTGTTCATCACTCCGTGTGGCAGTTGGTGACACGTCCATTTATGTGACGTGAAAGTATATGGTGCGTAAGTACGGATGTGCTGTGCCGTGCTGACTGAAGGATGGACTGCGCCGATCCGCGTGCGCAGAGTACACGTAAAAATATTTTTGTCAATTGCAAAAAAAGAGTGAAATGCGCAGAAAGGATTAAATTGTCAAAACAAAAAAAAAAAAAAAAAAAACAAACAAACAAATAAACGCGAATAATAACACGCAATGGGAATTTTGCAAAAATAATCGAAAAAAAAAATAAATCAACAAAAATAACAAAATTAACCACCCGTTTTTAATCACAAATTAGTTTTTTTTCTTTTTTTTTTTCACCTTACAACAATTTTATGTTTTTTTTAAACAAATTGAAGGAGAAATATTTTTTGCAAATTTTTATCCTTTTCGTTTTTCCATACTTTTGCGAGAGAAATAAATAAAATTCCCTTTCGTTATTTTACCATTTCGTCGTTTCGTCATTTCGTTATTTCGCTATTTCACGTTTTTTTTTTTTTTTCGCATTCAAGGTTTTCCCCCGCACGTATATACGTACATATAACAACCCCCCTTTTTACGTGGAATACCTTTTCTTCCCTTTTTTTTACCTAAACGTTCAAAATGGCCAGGACCAAGCAAACCGCGAGGAAATCCACCGGAGGAAAGGCCCCCCGAAAGCAGTTGGCCTCCAAGGCAGCGAGAAAATCCGCGCCAGTTTCCACGGGAATTAAAAAACCCCACAGATATCGCCCCGGAACTGTTGCCCTGAGAGAAATTAGAAAGTTCCAAAAGTCGACTGATCTGCTTATAAGAAAATTGCCATTCCAGAGATTGGTGAGAGAAATTGCCCAGGAATATAAAACCGACTTGCGCTTTCAGTCCCAAGCTGTACTGGCCTTGCAGGAAGCCGCCGAGGCTTACTTGGTTGGACTTTTTGAAGACACCAACTTGTGTGCCATTCACGCAAAGAGAGTCACCATCATGCCAAAGGACATACAACTCGCCAGACGTATTCGTGGAGAGAGATCATAAACGCGTGTATTCCGCGTAGCGGAAGGGGAACCCCCCAACGTTGTGTAAAAAAAAAAAAAAAAAATTGAAAACACCCCCCCAAAAAAAAAAATAAATAACAACCAAAAGGGAAGGAAAAAAATGGAAGAAACGAAAGGCAAAGTGAAGAAATGATTGACTACTGGAATGAAAGGATTTTCGCCGAGGATGCGGCAGCGAAGTGGCACCTTCTGACCGTTCGTGGTACACATGGGAAGGCGTGGCTTCGCTAAGCGTTGCACAGCGCCGAACGTATGCAAATATATTTGCGTGCGTTACCCACGTGTATGACAGCGGGGGGAGGTTTCCCTTGTTGCTTCCTCACGCGAAGAAAGATCAACTCGTCTGTTCACAGTACTGCGTTGCATATGTGTAAGTTCACATAGCAAGATGCACGTTCGGTTGTGGGTCTCGCACACTTGTGCATGTGTGTATGTATGAACTCGCGTGTCCGTGGAAAATTGCCAAACGGTGATATTAAGAGAAGCATTTGGAGAGGTATGTTTGCCTCGGCAGCACATTGACCGTAAGAGGGAAGACAGAAATTTTTCAAACCGTGGGAAGAAAAAAAAAAACGCGCATCGCAAGCTTTTTTCCGAGACACCTGTCAGTTGCCACATAGCAAAGTGGTTATTGCCCCATGAGTGTTGAGGAGAGAACCAAGTGCAATGTGTTAAATCCGCACAAGATGGACCACCACACACATGACAGACACACGGGTATTGTACGTATGCGCATATATTTACTTATATGTAAGCACCTGCACAAATGTGCCGGCACACACGTTGGACGGGCATCCATATGAATAAGACTTCCTTTGCACCTTGCGCGGCGGAAACGTTCGACGATTTCCCGTGTTCAAGCATTCGCAGCAGAGTGAGTTTTACACCCACTTCTCTCCATTCCCATCGTTATGGACGGAGTGGGAATAAATCTTCTTCGCTACGAACAGAGGAAGGACATTTCATGCCAAACGTGACAACACATATCCAACCAACACATATGAAGTTTGGAGTTGACTTGTGAGCCTTTTTTTTTTTTTTTTTTTTTTTTTTTTTTTTTATTTGCATCCTCCCTCATCCCACATCTCACCTCAGTTTATTTTTATTTTTCTCCCTATATACAACATTATGCAGCATTACGCGAAATTTTTTTTTTGCCTTTACGTGTGTATGGGCATGTATATATACATCCGTACACACACATGTAAAATAGGTGTGGGGGGGTGGAGTAGGAAGTAGGGGTGTAGTGTTCTGGGTCTTTTTCCCTTTCGCACACACCACCTTCCTCTCCTCCTCATACGTGATGAATACAAAAAGTAAAAAGGCTTTTTTTTTTTTTTTTTGAGTTATTTTCCATATTCATTTTTGGTCATATATATTTATATATACATATATATATGTGTGTATGTATTTATTTATTTAAAAAAAAAAAAAAAATGCAAACGCTCAAGTAAATTTTAATAACCATGTACACACATATCTTTTTACTTTTGTCCTTGTGGCCATGTGGCACATCCATGTCTGTTGTGCTTGCATGAGTATAGTTTATGTGTATCATGTTATTTAGTTTCCTTTCCTTTTTTCTGCGTCATTATCACCATTACCATCCTACCATTACCATCCTACCATCACCATTTTACCACCACCACGTGTTGTTCTTTCGCTTTTTTTTTTTTTTTTAAAATTACAAACCATGCATTGTGACGGCAATCTAAGAGTTGAAATTCCTGAGTTATCATGCTGCCTGTGGGGAGAAGGCGAACTCAAAGTGGGGGTCACCCACTGAATGAGAAAGCTCCTTTAAGATTCCTTTTTATTAGCTTCTCTCTGTGTGCATTGCACAATTTGGAGGTAGTAGTGTGTAACTGTACCCCGAAAGCAGAAGAGGAATATGCGTGGGAACACTTTTTTTTTTTTTCAATTTTGAAGGGCTAACGTTATACCGGTTCAGCAGCATGGGCGTGGCATTTTCTTCCAACACATTTTGTACGCCCCCGTGCAGGTGTGCAGGAATGCCACTGGACACAGCGTCTGCAAAAGAGGGATATGCTGAGTTAACAACACCCCATGTGTGCATTTTAACGATGCCACCAATTTGGTGAGAAAGGAAACTCATCCAGTGATGGTTTTTCTTTTCCTTCTTCCTACCGTTTTTTCCGCACTGTGCAGGCGTGCTGCTTTGGGCAACTCCCATACATAGCGGCACGCATGCAGAAAACGCCCAAGTGTAAATTTCCTTACCGGTTGGAACGAGGCAGTAGCCGTACCTGCCAGCGCGGAACA
Source organism: Plasmodium coatneyi (assembly GCF_001680005.1). Classification (NCBI taxonomy): domain Eukaryota; phylum Apicomplexa; class Aconoidasida; order Haemosporida; family Plasmodiidae; genus Plasmodium; species Plasmodium coatneyi. Next base: position 1,507,532 of record NC_033566.1, on the reverse strand, counting down.
TTTTCTACGACTGAGTAGGTTGGAAAAGGGTATCTTCTTCGTCTCCTCCCTCTTTTCTTTTTCTTTTTTTTTACGCCCTTTTTGTCGCGAACATGGTGGGGGTAAAACGCCATTCAAATGTAGAGGGACGTATACTTATGCGAAGGTCAAATTGGAAGGAACCCCCCTTCCTCTCACACACGTTCCCCCGTAGCAATGGAAGAAGAACAAAGGGGCATACACGATGGGCGTGCCAAATGGGGGAATTCCACCCATAGAACTGCGCACCTGTTGTGCACCACACGTAAACATGCAACTCTGCGGTAGGGGCAAAACCTCCCCCCCTAGCAGCACCAACAACAACTTCCCCTTATGTGGGAAGTGAAAGACGGCCCTGACATTGCAAAGGAGTACGTAGCACACTTAAAAAAATATGCACACAATGGGGAATTCCTCCCAAACGGGAAACGCAAAAATGTTGCCAAAATGGTAGAGTATTCCTACAATGTGAATGCGTCTTCTTCATTACACGTACTAAATAGTGACACATTCGTCCTGTTTTGGAAAAAAAAAAAATTCACACACACATGTGCACAGTGCGAAGGAATGCATGCAAGACGTGCAAATTGCGCCGCCATCATCCCCTCCACCTGGGCGACGTTATCACTAACTCGTGCAACAGTTGGCGTTGTAAAAGGGGAAAAAAAATAAAATAAAAAAAAAAGAATAATTGGTTTATTTCTTTTTTTCGTAATTAGAAAAGAGGATACCCTTCTGCAAACGTATGCACATATAAATACACGCGTGTGGTTGTTCCCATTTTATGCAACTTTTCGTATTTTTTGTATTTCCCTTTCGGCTGCAACCAGACCGGTGCACACGTCGACTGGGCAGACTCGGCTGGTCGGTCTTCACTTCACAACAATTTTTTTTTTCCTCGCAATGGTGCCAAATTAGGTATTTTTGCCGTACTGCCAATTTGGCCAATTTTTTTTAGCGCCGTCCATTTCGCTGCGTATTTCTCGCCGTCCCGGTTGGCACCACCATCACCATCTTTGCGCCCTCCCCCTGGGAGACACCCCTACACACCTGAGTGTTATAGGTAGGCACTCTTTTCACACTTCACAAAAAAGGTAGGACGCCACCATGGAGACCGAAACCAACGGAAAAAACCCTATAGAAGAAATGAACTCCTCTACGGAGCATCTGACGGATGAGAAGTCCATCTCAAATTTGACATCCATAGAAAATACAAAAAATCAAAAAATCAACATGGACGAAAACAACTACAACTATTTTAATTACACAGAGAGTGAGACTCCTTTGAAAAATGAAGTTCAGTCGGTCAATAATGTATCTACAGAGGGACACGAAAAGAGCATTTTCAGTGAACGTCATTTGAAAAATGAGGGCATAAATCCTTTCCAGACGAATTTACCAAACCATGAGAAGGACGATGGGGACAACTACTACACAGACGCAGAGGTACAAATGAAGAACCAACAGGATATTTTAAAAATATTGGAAGAGGAGGATGCACACCTGGGGTTGGGAGGTGGTCCAGGGATGGGTATCCCTATCGAAGGGCAACATATTTCAGCACAGGTGGATGCCCACTCAGGAGGGGACGCAGAAAATGGGAAGAATGATTCGACCGTAACTGTAACCGGAGGAGAAGACGCAAAGGGGGAGATACTCAAAGGAGAGGACGTAAATGAAGACCCCATGTCGGCTAAAAGCAATCATCACCAAGTTTCCTGCAATCAGGAGGACCAAGGGGAAGCAGCAACAGGTGCAATAGTTGCAACAGAAGAAGGAGGGGGAAATCCCTTCGGAAACCCCAACGAGAGGGACGACCAAACAATGAGCCATTTCCATGGTTGTAAAGAAAAAGCAGAAATAAATATAATACCGAACAAAGATTTGATCAAGGCGAAAAAGAGCAAAGATAAAAGTACGGAAAAGTACAAGAGCAAATACAAGAACAAAATTTTGCATCTCTTCCGGAAGAAGGCTTCCTCCAATAAGGTGAACGACCAACACATGTGCACGAATGAGGTGGTTTGCGTGGTGGAAGGCGTGGGTGAGGGGCACCCTGTCAGCAGCACCGACGGAAGCAGTGGAGGGGGATATAACCAACAAAACCTTAATGGAAGCTTCAATGAGTACAATAGCAACGCAGGACAGGCTGCCACCAGTGAGGCACACATCCCCATCCAAATTGCAACTGGCGAAGTGCAGTTACAGGGGGAGAACCAAAACGTCATGGCAACCGTTCGGGAGAGTCACACGTGTTCCACCAAAACGGAAGAAACCCCCCTGACGGATCTGCAGAATGAAAATATGGCAGGCGTTGATTTGGAAGCACACACGGGAAATATGGAAACAACAGATGGAATGGCTACAAACACATCAGGGGAGAGACATACCCAGGGACGGGAACAGAAACATTCGTTCGAATGGATCGACAGGAAGATTTACAGTTTAGAGAAAATCAAATCCTTCATGTCTAACAATACCTTTTTAAAAGATAAAAAATATTTTTTGCAAAAAAAGAAAACACAACTATCGAAGGAAGTGAATTTCTTTTGCCACCACTACAACGTTCTGTTGTGTTTTTTCCTATATATAATCTGCTTCGCCTTTGTCACGGCATCTATCTGTTACGACTCATGGAAGGTGCACCAAATGGAACTAAAATCCGAGAACAACGAGAAGGTGGTGCACATTGACATAGGCGCAACGACCATTAGGAGGGTGGAAAAAGTTTCCAGACAAAATGGGGACGTCACCCTCTCCATCGACAAGGAACAAACGATGGAGTCACTAATAGGCAACGAAATTTGCAACACAGTTACGAAAGAAGAATTGGAAAACTTTCTATCCTTTTTGGCATCTAACAATAAGCTAAAATATGAACAGAACCTAATTGATCCCACAAAAGGGAAAGTCTCTGATGAATTTCTCATAGATGCACTAAAAAATCCAGCACATGTAGGACTATTAAAAGACGACAAGCTAGTCCTAACACGGAAACACATTTTCGGACCCACCATCTACAACCTTGAGTGTAAATTTTTGGCAAAAATAAAAAAGGCAGGTACGTATCATAAGATTCTGCTCTACGCAATATTATTTTTTTTACTCATTCCAATCTGCCTCCTGTTGCATATTCTTCTGAACTACAAAAAGAAGGGGAAGAATATCCAGCTGGTGAAGTATGTCTCCTTCGTGTTTGTTAACTTGGCACTCATCACGATGATCTCCTCCCTCTTTTCCGTCAACCGGGCGTACAACATTCCTTTATGTGTCATGCATGATGGGAGTTCAGACATTTGTGAGGACGGCACATCTATTCACTTAATTCGCTCCTCCATCATCTTGCTAATTTTTTCTAATTTGTTTTTTTGCAAGTTTGTTAATGTGGTTCGTAAGAGCAGCACGCTCACGGGTTCACTCGTTTAACCTACCCGGCGGGGTGCCCCCATTGTGTACCCTCAAAAAAGGGGAATATATCTACCCCACCTTTTTTTTTTTTTTTTTGCCAACCCACACATGGGAGGAGATCCCGAGGTGGGGAATGTTTTCCCCCCTTTCTGTGTAACTGTGATGATCACCCCTCATAACTCATTAACTTTTTCCCCATCCTTGCACTGGCCTTGTTGTTCACTTTTGAACGCTATCCAAAACACTACATTAACCTGTATGCATGTCCCCCCTGTTGGGGAAGCAAAAAGGGGTGACCCTCTGGGAAGAAGTACCCCACCAGCATACTAGAGGGGTTTCACAAAGGTCGGGATGTCACAAGTGGTACTTAAAGCATAAATAGATGGCATCCTCCCTCATCGGGGGGGGAAGCACTTTTCATACATTTTCCCCTTGTTGGGTTACTTCTTCCCTTTGGAAATGTGGGCCATTGTGCAGACCCCACCTCATTATCGGGTTAACCCCATAAGGGGGGTGAACCATTTTAGAAGAGGGGGTATTCTCCAGATCGCTAGCTGCGGAAGCTGGCGCTGCTCAGTCACAGGTGCGCTAACCCGTTGTCGACTTCTGCAGTGCGTTCAAGGGAGTACTTCCCCCCCTTACTGTCGCACTATTTTTACTCCCCTTTTTTTTTTTGTGATTTTTTTTTTTTTTTTTGGGATCCTCGACCAACAGAGCAGATAACGCGTAGGAATTAACGGTTTAGTTGAACCTCCCATTTGGCAGCTCTCTTCATCCTTCACGACGTGGAAGATGACCTCTTGTAGGCTATACCCCCTCGTGTGAAATGCTGCCTATTTGGGGAGGCCCCTCAGTGCACTCCCTGGCCCTCATTATTGGTCGATGTGTTTACAGCGGGAAGGACAACAATGAGGGTTCCTCTTTCCGTGGGGCCACCCCACCTGTTGCTGCTGCGGCGGCGGTGGGCTAACAGAATAACCGTGGTGAGGACTCTGGCCCCATTGAATTTCCACCCCTACAGGAATATCACCAGTGCACAGAACCAGCAGAGGACAAACCGATCGGAAAAGGAGCTGGAGAAAACCATAAAACTGGTGGATAAAATTTTAAAGGAAAATAATTTCGACGTATTTATGAAAGGAATGGGCAATGGGGGGGTCCCCAGAGTAGCAGCAAAAGAGGTAGACGCGTATAAATTTCTGCATCTACTAAACAGGATTCTGGTTCTGAGCAAAGAGGCCGACTGCTCCTCCGATGGGAGGACAAACATATGGAAATGCCCCACCTTTTTAAACCTCCTCGGTTACATCAAGTTAAAGATCCCATCGTTTAACATTCAGGAGATGTTTCTCTTCGCCTTGTGCTTCTCAAAAATACAGTTCATGCCTCAGATGCTAATCCATGATTTTCTACTCACTATACAGGAGAAACCCTACTTGCAAGGTTTCCTTGAAGCAGATGTGAATAAATTTTTCCAGTTTTTTTTTATCGTCACTAGTATGAAGAACATGCGGGTGGGGGAGCAGACGGATTTAATGTTCGCTACCTTTTCGACTAATTTTGTAGAGGTCGTTTTGGACTTCCTTGCTGGGGCGGATGTCACACCGTCGGATGAATCCACCGAATTGAACAGTGACCTACCTGGTGACCTACCCCGCCATTTACCCCTCGACTGCTACCACCTCCTGTGCGTCGGCCTCCACAACGCAAACGTAAGGAACGCCCCCCTCATGCACCGAGTGGCCACAGAAATTGTGCACCTCCTAAACGATCATCACACCCTCGACAAGCAAGACCAAATCGATGCAGCCAAGAAGCTCATTAACATTTACCTGGCGTATGTTTCCCTAAGATGTGAAAATTATTACCTCTATGAAAAGCTCAATACATATATGTACAACCTTATTGGGGAACTACCCTTAGCTAGCTGCCTAACTTTGCTGCTCTCCATAGCGACTTTAAAGGAACAAAAATGTTTTAACTTCCCCCTATGTATGCTCTCATCGTTGGAAAAGAATTTCTGTTGCAAGTTTTACTCACTAGATGCAAAGGATCTGCTTCTACTGATTTACTTATTCACTTACTTGAACCTGCACGTAGCTAATACGGATGCATATGTGTGTATGTTGGACCACCTCTTTAACGTCCACAAGTTTGAAGCGTCTCATGAAGAGGAACGAGTTAAGTTGTTTCAGATTTATGTGAGTCTGATGCAGTCCTTCCCGAGTGCAGTGTCACGTGGATTGGACTCCTTGAGGGAAAACCACACAAACAGCTACTGCGATAATGAAGTAGATGTAGAAGTAGAAGTGGACGAGTCAGACCAGCGCACACGACGAACTAAGCTGCAAAACGCCTTAGAAAAGATCCAAGCCAGCATGCAGATGCAACATGAACAGAACCCACCAGAATACGCACAGGAGTTAAATGAAGAAGTGGATAATCTGCACGAAATGTTACGCCAAATAAGTGGAAGCACGTTCTGCATAAAAAATCTGAGCAAGAACAAAGTGCTACTTAACTACTACCTTAGTCATATCTCCTTCGATCTTAAAAAAGAGGGAAGTCCAGAAACGGAATCTCAAAAAGTGGTTATCCTTTTTGACACGGATAAGACCCACTTGTGCGATAACTCCTTTGATATTTACTGTAACATGAAGCGGAATCATCTAACCACGTTAAATATGAAGTGCTTTTCGATTAATCTCCACCAGTGGAGGGAGCTTTCTCCGGAAGAGCGAAGGCAGTTCATAGCGTTTGGGTTAACACACAGGTACTTCCCCAGCGGGACTGCTTCTACGTAGCAGCTACTCACATATCTGCTCACCAATGCACAGACTTTTTTTTTTTTTTTTTTTTTTGTTACCCTGTGCTTTTCACCGTGAAGGTTGCCAAGACGAGTCGATTTTAACATACCCGTTGGTTAGTCCGATTAGTCACTTTGCACTCATCCTTGAATCAACCAAATTGCACATTAATTTTTTAGCTTTTAATTAGTTTTCTTTTTTTAAAAAAAAAAGGTTAGGGGGGGAGGGCGAAAAAAGGGCATATATAAAAAAGGGGGTAGCAGTAAGACCGGCAGGGAGGAAAAGCGGAACCAAATCTGCTAGTACTCCTCGGCGAATTCTTCCGCTTCCTCATTCTCGTAATCTTCCTCATCGTAGGACAAGTCTCCATAAATCATATCGACCTCGTCCTTATAATTCTTAAGAGCGTTTTTTACCTCATTGGGTTTTTTTTTATTTATGAGAGCATACCTTTTTTTCTTCTCCCTCTTTTCGATAAGTTCCTGCATCTTCCTGTTGATGCTTTGCATTTCCTTATCCTCTAATTTCGCTTCACACGCAGGAAGAATAATGGAGAGCAGCCTTTCTATGGCTACACTTTTGGCTTTACTTTCCTGTATTCTCGTTGCCAAAATTTCTCCCAAGGTTTCACAATCCTTTATAGAATTTAGGGGGGTGCTTTCCAACGTTATGATTTTTTCCTGCTGTTTACTCTTAGCTGGGGCATCACTTTGTTCATTTTTTTTTTTTTTTTTTTTTTTTCTCCTCATCGTCATCGTCTATTCCTAGGAAGTCTGCTATGTCGTCTACATTGTTTTGTAAAATTTTTTTCTTCAGCGCTTCATCCTTGGCTGTTGAATCAAGATTGAAATCTTCTCTTTTTTCCTCCTCGTCGTTGAGCCACTCTGTCCAGTCGTCCACTTCGCTGTTGGCTTTATCTGCGCGTGGGAAATAGAAGCGGGGGTGTATACATGCATGTGCAGAGGTATTATATGCATACCTTATGTGAGTAAGGACGGGTGAGTTGTGTCCACATAATTCCTCTATCAAGGGGGAGAACCCATATCCGATCGCCTTTTCTACGGTCATTTGCTTTTACGGCGCATTACTTACCCATTGCGAACGCCACACGGGGGGAGCTTCAAAGGAAAATGGAACCTACAGCGAGGCAGCGAGCGCCGTTATGGCGAAAGAAGAATGGAACGGCGGAACGAGGGGGCCGTGGAGTATGGATTACTAGATCCGTAGAGCGGTCAGGCAGAAGAAGAGAGGGAGAAAAAAATCGCCAGATCAGCCAAAACTGGCAAGTGCAAAATCTGTACAATGAAGCTTTGGCGTAGCTTCCCTTTTTGCAAAAAAAAAAAAAAAAAAAAAAAAAATTATATATTATTATTATTATACTGTCACTATTACTAGCGGGTGGCAATCGTTCGCGCAACTTGAAACCCGTGGCGGTTACATAAAGTTATTAAATGATGGTGCCGAGAAAATGATGAGGAGAAAAAAAAAGATCGACAATTTCCGATGGCCCGTTTGCTCATAATACAGGCACCCATGCATGAGCGCTTGCGCTAAAAAATGACGAAAACGGATTAATGGGGAATTTTTTTTTTTTTTTTTTTTCTCCTTATTCATATAGTAGAGCCAGAAATTGTTATAGGATGGAAGGTGATGTATGCCGCCGAAACAGCACGCAATGGATTCGCTGAATGGGAGCGCTATGCTTGACACAACAGAGTGGTGGATGGGGGTGTACAAGCAGGCGTGCGCTCAGAGGGGCATACCGCCGTTCTACCCATGCATGAAAGCAAAAGGGACAGGAAAACAAAAAACAAAAAAAACACCCCATGGAATGTTACAAAAATGCGCATACCAATTGGTGGATGGACAAAGGTGTGAGAAGGGGTAAAGAACATTATCCGTTGGCACGGAAGAAGCTTTTCCATTTTTCATACTTCTTCGTAGTACAAATATAGACGGAGCATTCTGTTTGTGTGAGGAATGGTTCTTTTTTTTTTTCCCTTTTGGCGCTGTGAAGGGTCGTTATTTGTCCATTCCGACAGCTACTCACCGTTACGAAAAAACATTTTGCTTATCGTGGGAAGAGTAGACACTACGTCACCTTTTGCCAAAATGTAGCGCTTGAAAAAGGAAATGGACAGCGTGTTGTCAGAAAGGAACAACCTTCTGCAATGCGAAATAAAATAAAAAAAAAAATTAACAACATGGTAAAGCAACCCCAAGCAATATACCATTCGAATATATATCAAAATGGAGCGACAATTTCGCGATTTTTTTTTTTTTTTTGCCTCCCCCGAAAAGGTAGACATAAACCTCCTCTTTATAAATCCCAATTGACGTTGCCATCTTCACGCTCTCATCAAAAAATGAACGCTACGAGGAATTCTTTTTACCATTCCGATTATACGTTTCATTATCACAGGGTTAAATATTTCCGCTGAAATGGGCACTTGGATTCACGAAATGTGTGAAGTTCGTTCAACTTTCCCAAGCATTTTATATGCGTGAATATGCAAGGGATGGAAACATCCGGAGCAGCAACAGGCACACAATTTTGTTGCCCAAAATGTTCACCTCTCTGGGGCATCCACAATGTGTTTGGGGGGGGTGACGGTGGTTTATCAGCACCCATTCAACAAAATGTGGCAATTGTGAATGCTGCTTGCAATCGCTGGTTTCCCATTCTCCTTCGGCCACATACATGGGATTGCGCCACGAATGTTGTTAAGGGCTTCTCACCCTCCGTCATGTTTTAAGACGGTTAATAAGTGTGTGTATGCATATTGGACTATTTCGTATGGGAAAAAAACTCACCAAATGGAATTTTTTTTTTTTTTTTTTTTTTTTTTTTTACCTGACCTGTTCAGGCGATTATCAACCTTTAGCTGCAACATTCGGAGGGGACAAATATTTGCGCGCTGTTGTGTTTGCTGACAACGGAGGGTTGTTCCATTTGGATTTTTTCCAAACTCGCATTGTCATGTAATTTATTTGTACATAGGGGGCGGTACGATACGAGGACTATTTTCTTTTTTTTTGCTTAAACATCTTTCTAAAGAAATCCATTTGGGGGGGAAAAAAAATGGAAGCATACGAAACAATTGTTGGGGGGGAATAACGGAATAATTTAGCTTAACAAGTGATACCTGTTCATTTTTTTTTTTTTTTAAGTGGAATCCTTTTTTTTATTATGAAAGGGTCGAATAGCGCGCGTTCGGGGTGGGCGTCGAGTTTGTTTCTCCCCACGGAGGAATGCTTCCCTTATTTTTTTACCTTTCACTTCCTCAGTGAAGAAGTGCGAAAGTGATATTTTCGGATTTACCCCTTACGGCACCATTTTACGGGGATACCCGCAGGGGGCGAGAAAAATAGAGGGGGCCCACCACGCATAAGCACAAGAGCATACGGCACAAGCATACACCATGTTCCGGAGTCGTGCCCGCGGGGAGCAGCGAAGAAACGACAAATAAGAGAAGTGGCTTTTCCCCCCAAAAAAGCGGCGAATTTGTAGCGACGTATAAAAAAAAAAAAAAAAACAGATAATAGATAACATCCAACAGCTAGCGGAAAAAAATAAACTCAACAATTGCAAGGAATCCCATCACATTTCGCAGCAGCTAAAAAGAATAGGAAACATTTGGGGAAAAAGAATTTTTTGTATTGAAAAAATATTTACGTAGCATATAATTTTCCTTGCAGAGAACGCAGAAAAACACAAAAGCGTGAAATTTCAACCAACCCCACAGAAGTGAAACAAAACCAACGGAACGTAAAAGGTATGTTGTTGTACCCCTCGTCAAGGGAACAAATAAAAGTGACATTTCCCAGTCGGCTGGAGGGAAAGCAGCCCATTTTGAAAGTATGCCCAACGGGAAAAGAAGTGGGCCTCAAATGGGGAGCAAGCATATCCCGCATAGCAAAAAAATAAAAAGAAAAAAAAGAAAAAAAAACTCCAAAGAAAAATACATATAAAAGAGGGAGGCCGCCACAAAGCAAATAGCGGTAGGAGGGAACATTCCCCCTTGGCCAGAAGTGTTTAACGAATATGGTGGATGTCATGGCATGAGGATGTCCCTCCCCTTATGCAAAGAAAATAGAAACACGCCTATTTGCATTCCTTCCCCCCTTTTTTTTTTCATCCCCCGAGCAGTTAGCACAAAATGGCAACACGATTTAAGAAGAACAGGAAAAAGAGAGGACACGTGTCCGCCGGTCATGGTCGTATTGGCAAGCACAGAAAGCACCCCGGTGGAAGAGGAAAGGCTGGTGGTATGCACCACATGAGAATCAACTTTGACAAGTACCACCCTGGTTACTTTGGAAAGGTGAGCCCTGCGGGAAAGTAATAGTGCGACTGTGCCAACTTGCTTGTTTATTCGTGTGTTAGTACCGCTTGTGCAGCTCCCCTGTTACAATGCGTGCGTTACCCGCCTTTTTTTTTCCCCAGGTCGGAATGAGACACTTCAACCTCCTGAAAAACCGCAAGTTCTGTCCCACCATAAACGTGGACAAACTGTGGGGACTCCTACCCGAGGAAAAGAAAAAAGAATTTTTCGAAAACAAAAATATTGCCCCAGTGATAGATGTGACCAGAAAGGGCTTCTTCAAGGTCCTCGGAAATGGAAAGCTCAAACACAATCAGCCCATTGTCGTGAAGGCCAGGTACTTCTCATCAGTGGCCGAGAAAAAAATTAAGGCAGTTGGCGGTCAATGCGTACTGGTGGCCTAAGCGGCACAAAAGGGAACAAGAAGAAAAAGAAGAAAAAAAAGGAATAGAAGACAAACATAAGATGGAAAGAAGATGGGAAATAACCCATAACACTGCTAACGCTACCGTTATCATCAGTGTTAATATTTTTCATTTTTTACCTTTTTCAACGCAAAGTACATATCTGTGTGCATGCCTTCTCCTTACGTTTCATATGACCTGCCCAGCGCAGGAGCAACTCCGAACAGACCAACAAATACGTAGAAACGAAACGCTCTTAAAAATGACATAAAATTATAAAAAAAAAAAATACGCTTTAAATTTGAAGCGAAAATAGGAATCGAATCCCGTAGGAGCGGGCGATTGGGCAAAATGAGAAAACCCACAAATTGATAAACAAAAAATAAAGGTTGAATGGAAACAGGCGAAAACCAACGTGTCTTCTTTTTACATGCAAAAATGCAATGTAACTGACGTGTGGGATGGCCTGAACAGGTCCAATTTGCAAAAATATTCTTCGTATGTAGGGGGGACTTTGCTGCTCATCCGAGTAAACACGAAAATACGTGGATATGAGAGATGGCGTGTCTTCCTTCTTTGGTAACTCTTCCCTCCTCGGGTGCACAAAACACACCATCGTTCTATCGCCCATACCATCCAACAGATTGTGCAACAAATGTGCGAATAAAGTGAAAACGCTGATTCGCGAAATGTTGTAAAGACGTCACATTTGACGTAGCAGTCTGGTTGGGGAGACACCATCTTCCGGTTACACTGTTCGTGTGTAGCAGATAGGGTGAGTTGTTTTTCTTCTAATTCGCATGGTGAGCAACTCATTTAAATGGATTTTCAATTCCTTGTGGGGACCTTGCCTGCACTTTTCGACGTAGTGTTCCTTTTTATATTGACCTCTAACTGTCCTTCCAACTCGATGTCTGAGACTACACCCGGGTTGGCTTCCCCCCGTTGGTTTAGAATCTTCCGAAAGGTGGCTGGCATAAACACCGAAAAGAAGGCGCTCTTCTCGGGCACAAAAAACAGGAGGAGTGTTAGCACATTGGCCACTAGAATTAGGTAAAGAAGGCCATTCCTTGCGTATAGATTCCTGCGGGGTGAGCAAAAGTACAAATGGATTGGTGTGAAGGTGTGTGGGGGGGACTCTCCTGCTCGTTGTCAAGAGCCCCCCGTTGGAGAAATCTCAGTCGTATTGGCAAGTTTAAAACGCGGCCTATTCTTATCACCCGATGAAGCTCAGATTCTTCAGGGCCAAATCGAAAAAGGCGAATGCGTATGGCTGCTTTGCATACGCGGGGAAGAGTCTCTGCGGGCAAGGGTGGGGGAACACAAAAGAGGAACATTAATGGAGAGTAATCCGTTTGGCGCAAATCCATTAGGCGTGAAACGTCCACTTCGAACTCGCTCGGGAAACGGCTTTCCTTCCCCGTCCTACCAATAAGATTAGGGCCGCCCCGGACGACACAAATAGGAGGAGACACGTGTTCATCAGGATGGTATCCAGGTAGGTGCTCTTCCTCTCCAGGGCAAAAAGAAGTCCCAGCTTTAGCTAATAAAAAATGGGGGGATGAATCATGGCATGGGGGAAAAGGTGGCACGATGAACAGGACATGGAGCGTCATCGAACCAATAACCTAACTCGCCATCCCAATGTGCAGCACATACACATCTACGCAAAATGAAAAAAACTTTCCTCCTTTACACGCATGAACCAACAGCGCAACTTGCTCACCTTGTGACAGATGTAGGAAAAGCCAAAGAAGGCGCAAACGAGAAGGTAGGACGTCACGAGGGGGTAAACCAGCAGCGAAAGGGAAAGTGAGTCCTTCCGGGCGAGGAGCTGCAGAGTGGTGGTAGTGAAAAAAAAAAATTAGTCACTGTTAGGGTTCATTACCAGTGGGGGGATTACCTAATGGTGACAACGGATCGTATATCGTGTAGTGATGGAAAACGTGTTGGAATGGTCCCCCCTCTTCCCACGAACGTACCTCCTGTGCAGCGTCCCAGTGGAGCAGCCATCCGCGCAGCAACTTGCCCTGTCCGGTAGGCCCCCTCAGGATGCGAAAGCAGATGTGGACAATTATAGTCGCATTAGCGAGTGAAAAAAAAAAAAACAGAAGGAAGAGACGATAAGAAGATGCCGCATGTATCGGGTTGTTGTAACGGTGCACCGCTTTCTCATAGTCGACTACTAGCCTGTGCACCATGTAGTTAAGAATTCTCTTCTCTCGTTTGTGCTGCATGTTTTGCAAAAGGGACTTGAAAAAATTCGTCTTCCGTGTTTCCTCTCTGTTGAGTTCCACCTCTTGGGTGATCTGTAGAAGCTCCTCTGCCTTTCTATTGATTCGGGTGAGCTGATCCTTGAATAGGTCTTCCCCCCGTTCATGCGCGTTGTTAACTCCGACGACAGGAGTGGCTTCCCCTCCACGATATCGACGCACAGCGGAAAAGAATAAACCAAGCGGAAGGGATACCAATCCGACGCCCCCGTAGAGTGAGAAGACGATAGAACCCATCAACGAGACACACATAACCACATAGTCACTGAAATTTAAGTTAAAGACAATTCGGATGTTTTCCTCCCCCACGTTTTGGCAGTTCTTAATATTCCGCAAATTCAAGGAGAGTAAATTTTTTTTGTTCGTTTCCTCTAAGTAGGGGTACCACTGTGTGCAGCCATCCGCATTTAAGGACAAGCTGATTTTGTGAAAATACAAGTAGGTTAAAAAGAAGAGGCAGCATGATATCGAAATGGAGAGTATACATTTGAGAAATGCCTTTTTACAGGTGGCACTTGTCACATGTGTATACGTCTTTCTGAAGTAACTCCCCCAGTGAGTGTTTGTTCGTTTTGTTAATGGGTTCGCACACTGTTCTTTGTTGGACATTTTCCCTTCCTGCGAGTATATCACTGCTAAACATGGCGTTATGATGAATACGTAGATCCCAAAAATGGCGAACATTATTTTGCATAGCTGCTTAGGGTTAAAATGCTCCTTCACTTTGGGAAAGGAGTCCACTTGGGCCACTGCTGGCACGAGGATTATCATCCCCATGCATTGTATATACCCCATTATGATGACAAGCTTCACAATTGTATTTACAATGTTGTTTCTCTCGTCTTTATGGCAGTATCTCCTTAGCATCCTCCACCCTACCACCCCCCCTGCGGCCGCATACCCGGCCAGCAGGGCGAACAGGACATACGCATGCATCTTCCGGGGTAGGAGGCAGAAGATGGCGACTTCCAATACGCCACTGCACGGATTCTCCTACGAATGTGTGCGTCGACACAGGTGTAGATTGAGAAATTGGGGTGACCCTGTCGCTTCCAACGTCTGTTGGTATGCCCAGCGGCGAATAGGCTCTGACTTTGTTTGCATCTGTTGGAAATTGATTGGCTATAAATGAGCAGCTATAAATGCATGGCAATAATTGGTTGGCTTCACTCCGCCCGATTGTTTTTTTCCCATTTTCCAAAGCAACAAATGGAGGGGTCGCCAAGTTGCAAATCGCAAAAGTGGCGAAAAATTGACGCATATTTCAACGTAAAAGCACAACTCCAGAGTGACTCTACGGTGCAAAAAAAAAAATAAAAGTTCGGCGAGAGAGTTTCTTATCCTACCTTCAGCCAATTTGCGCATGTTCGACCAGTAGAATTATTCGGTTGATTTTTTTTTTTTTTTTTTTTCAACTAGCCATTTTATTTATAAAAAAAAAAAAAAAAAAACTTGCCATGATATGCCATCCCATGCAACACCATCATGTCCAGCACAACGCGGCGTAGACGAAGACACAGACCGAACAGAAGTGGAACCCTTGCTCTACCCCTTTCGTCGCGAAGTTGCATCTTCTGACCATTTTAACGATGCATCATTGGAATAGGAAAAAGAAAAAAAATAATTAAAAAATACCGTTACGTTGAAGATACCTGCAAGACGTGTAGATGGAGGCCCCCCTCTCCACTTTGCAAAACGGGTGACCTTTTTTCCCTTTCCGGATTTCATTATTCCAATTGGAAGCTTAACCCGCTAAGATTCGACATGTTTACTGTGTCAACAAACTAAGGACGAACCATTTCATGTTCCCTGTGGTCATATGTAGAACTGTTGGGCGGAGTAACCCCTAGTGGGGGGCAGTCTCAAAAGGGAAATTTGTTTACACCCCCACACTATCCCTGCATGCTACATTTTGTTTTGATGGAAAAATTAAAAAAAAAAATGATCGCATGAATATGCTAAAAGGGGTATTTATGCAGGAAACGCGCAAGTTCCCTTTTTGGAGAAAATATTTTCACTCAATTTTTTTTTTTTTTAAGTGCACTAAAATGTGCTGCCATATTATCCACCCATGATGGCAATTTCATCACCTCTTCTTTGACTCCGTTTTGACAAATTAGCAAGTGGTCACAGGCAGGTACGTAAAATAAACGGCACCGTGGGGTGGAGAGTTGGCACACTTCCTCAACGAAGGGCCGCGATTGTGGCACTGGTCGACCTAGGGGTGTTAAGTGTGTTTTAAAAAATGATTGTGGAAACGAAAAATACCCGGCGATAAGGGAGAACCTTACTTGCAAAATAACCTTGTTAAACAAACAACCTTCTCACACAAACAATCTTGTCATGCGAAACAACCTTGTCATACAAAATAACACCATCGAGTGAAAAAACACATTTCATTTCAGCGCTTGTTACACCACTCTCGCTTTTCCGCGCCAAAGCTGGAAGTAGGTACATTCTCAAACAACACAGCGATACACAGGTAGGAAATGAACAAAAAAAAAAAAAAATATATATAAATAAATAAAATACCAAAAATGCCTTGCCTGTTCAGGCGAATTTTGCTCTGCACACGCGCATACATATGTCGCACACGAAAGTGCTGAGAAAGTTCGACGCGTCACGCGACGTTGTAAAGCTGGAACGGAGAGTGGGACCACGAAAAGGAGGGAGTTGCAAAGGAGGGAATTTATTAAGATATATATTTTTTAATCATCATCCCGATTTGTTCGCTCCAAATGGCATACATTTCTCCACTGCACACAACACACATACCGCATTACCTTCTCACCTGTAGGACTTCACACACAGCGTGTGCAAATTGCACTGTTCATTTAACACCCCAGTTGGACAAGATGCCAAAAATTTCCATGATAGGGAGCGGACAGATTGGCGCTATCGTGGGCCAACTGATCTTGTTGGAAAATATTGGGGACATTGTTCTGTATGACGTAATGCAAGGTGTGCCCCAGGGGAAGAGTCTGGATTTAAAACACTTTAGCACCATCGTAGGAGTGAACAAAAAAATAGTGGGTACCAATAACGTAGAGGATATTAAGGGCTCCGATGTAATCGTCATAACGGCAGGTGTGCAAAGGAAAGAAGGAATGACCAGAGAAGATTTAATTGGAATAAATGGAAAAATTATGAAAAGTGTAGCTGAGTCAGTGAAGTTATACTGCCCAAATGCCTTCGTCATATGTGTCAGTAATCCCCTTGATATTATGGTAAATGTTTTTCATAAATATAGTGGACTTCCCCATGAGAAGATCTGCGGAATGGCTGGCATTTTGGATACCTCTCGTTTTAGATCTCTCTTAGGAGATAAGCTAAACGTCGCTCCGGAGAATGTTAATCTAGTCCTTTTGGGAGGACATGGAGATTTGATGGTCCCTTTGAAGAGGTACTGTTCCGTTTCAGGTATCCCCTTATCAGACTTTGTAAAAAAAAATCTCATTTCGGACGAAGAAATTAATGCTATTATTAAACAGACCAGAGATATGGGTGCAGAAATTATAAAGCTCTCTAAATCGTCTGCCACCTTTTCTCCTGCTGCTGCTATTGTAAAGATGATAAAATCGTACCTCTACAATGAGAGTCAGTTGTACACTTGTGCCGTTTACCTGAATGGTCTTTACAACTGTTCTAACTTATATGTTGGGTCTACGGCAATTATCAATAGCAGTGGTGCCAAGCCAGTGGAGTTTGTGCTCACTAAGGAGGAACAGGAACTCTACGACAAGTCTATTGCCTTCGTGCAGGAGCACACGCAGAAGGCCTTTGCGCTCATCAACTGAGAGGGGGCACAAATCGGTGCTTCCCTTTCGGCGATCCTCTACGCTGAGTGTGCTTGTTTCTACATGTGTAGACAGATGCAGCTGAACGTCGGCCCCATGCCGAGCTTCCTCCACACACGGCGCGCATTAACGTGCCATCATACCGTCCCCGACGAAGGGGTGCGATGAGCACTGCGCTGTGTGTTTAAATCATTTTTTTCCCCGCTTAAGTTGGTAGTTTTTTTTTTTTTTTTTTTCGCATATCACGTTCACGATATGATAACAGAAAAAAAAAGAAACACCACAAAAAACGACACACATTGAATCACGCGGGGAAGAGAAAAAAAAAAAAAAAAAAAAAAAACATCTCGCGTAAACGCGACTTTCAAAATGAACGATACAAAAATAGAGACGGACGTGGAGTTGAAACAAATAGACGTATGACGTACACGTCTCCCATCCAACACTTAACACTTGGCCACGATCAAACTGATCAGGGTTGAACTGAGGAGTAGAGTCAGCAGAATGGCGAGGGTAAGTCTAACTTTCTTCTCCTGCCTGTAAAAGGTGTGGAACCAAAAATTGGGTAGTCATTATTCAAGCGGGTAATAATATTCCGTCGTTGCGCACAACTTATGGTGGAAGCTGCATATTTCGCAGTCATGTGTTCAGCTGGAACAGCCGACCTGGGCGCCCTGCGTTGGCCACTTCTTTGCTTACCCGTGGAAGGTGTCCTTTTTAGTGAGGTACGGATAACAGAAGCCACCGAAAATCCCTCCCAGGTTTCCCAAGATGTTTCCTGCAAGTGGGGGTGGCGGAGCGAGGTGAATTGGTGCAACCCAAGTGATGAAACGGCACCGCAAAATGGTGGGAAAAAAAAAAAAAAATTGTTAAGGCGCCAACTGACAACGCATGCACTCCTCTCCCTTGTCCTTACCATTAAAGGAAAACATCGATATGGTCAAATAAAGGGACAACAGTGCAAATCTGAGGAATTAAAAAAAAGATGGGATGGGTATACAACCTCACAGGTTGAGCTAGCCAAAATGTAAAGAACGCAAAGACTGCCGGACGAAACTGCATAACCACACTTACACGTAGTTTCCAATGATGCTCCATCTGTCCGTCAGCTTTTTGTAGTTCTCAACAATTTCCTGCAGGAACAGACCCATGAATCCGGACAAAATGGTGCTGATTCCCATGTAGACCTGAAAAAAAAAAAAAAGCAATGCAAGGGCGGGTATAACAAATTCAAGATGCACAAATGGGTACCCCCTCGAGGGGAACTCCTTCTGGACGCTTAAAACGGGGAAAAGGCATATTTTCTCCCATTCAAGTTAGTAAGTAAACTGAGTTTTTCTTACGCTGCCGCAGTTGGACGTAGCACAGAGGAGGAAGTTCCCGCAAAGAGCACTTAGAAGCATTATCGCCATGTAATGTGCCTTTCCGTAGCTGCAGGAGGAGAAGGGTGAGAGGTGCAGAATGGTAAGAAGGGACGTCACGCACAAACTAAACTTCCTGATAAGGCTCCGCAGTGTTACTGCTTTGGAACATTCTGCGTCCATCTTTTACCTCTTCTCGACGATGATCCCTATGTTCATTAAATAGTAAGCATTAATCTGTAACGGGGAAAGGGGGGGGCAAATAAAATTTCACTCACCAGTTTGGGTTCTTTCACGCGCAGTTGGGCAGATGCACAGTCAACGCAGCATGGTCTTCCCAACGGAGAGCGCCTTTCTACTCACTATTAAGTTCCAAACGTTGGAGTGGAAAAAGGTGGCCGTCAATAATTTGTAATACTGGTGGTTGTTTGTGACGGAGTTCCTGCTCATTCCATATTGTTTCAACACAGGTCTGCAGGGGGGGGGTATCACGGATCGGCCAAGTGAAGACAGCCACGTATGAAGAAGCTAGCAAAAAAAAAAAAAAAAAAAAAAAAAAAAAAAGAAAAGTCAGTGTCCACCATTTGGCTACTCATCAGCCGGTTCGCTGTTCTTACTCGCTCAGATACAGCGGGGCCGTCCTGTCAAAGTTGCACACATTTATAAGGAAGAAGGTAAAATATAGGAACAGGAAAAAGGAGGTCGTGATGCTCTTCACAGTAAAGGACGGAAACAAAATCTGAATGAAAGAGATGTCCTTCTTAAACGTCTTGTTAAAGCTCATGGTATATTTACACGTGAGCAGGTTGCCATCTCTGGACTTGCTCGACTTGGAATTGTTGGATGAGTTAGAGAAGAAGTTCATTTTGTTCTACTCACTGGATTGGGTGATTTACTACATATACTTTCTTGGAACGAGACTTCGGATTCTCCAACGTCAGGAAAACGGATGTTGGAGGAGCCGGTCCAGAGGAACACCTCACGACAGCACAGCTGCGATGGCACAGGTGGATTCGGTAACAATAAAAAAATTGCCCAACTTCCCAAGGGGTGATTTTATTTATCTATATTGGTATGATGACATGCATCTACATTCGTCCTTATATGCTTACGCATGGGATTACTATTTTCCCGTTTCGCGCTCATCAGCTTGCAAACAACTGCCTGCAGGGTAATGGTATGGAAGGGGTTGGCCTCACGGGGGGAGGGTTTATATAGCTTATCTATCCTTTGGGGGTGTGTTCTGCGTTTCTTCTCACTGGGATTTGCCTAAACTGCGCTGTTGCATTTTACACGAAGAGCCTTTCAAAGTGGGAATTTTTAGCATGTTCCCCTCCACGTCACTTCTGCATCGCTACGGGGCTAATTTTATATCGCTCCTGCCTGCGACTTTTCCACCTTCGCTTCACCTACTTCGTGCTAGTGCACCAATTTTTCCAACTCCACAAAAGAAGCACCCACGGAAGGGCATGCTCTTCTGCTCGTCATCATTTTGTAAAATATTGGCGCCAACGTGTAAGGGAAAAAGAATGCACAACTGAGGATTTTTTTTTTTTTTTTTTTTTTCCTCTTCTCAATTCGCTACCAAAGCGGTGTTCATTTTGCTTGTGATTCCTACCACTCTGCTGACGGCACAGTGCCCACGAAGCAGAGGCCTCCATCCCACACAATTGGAATGCGCGAAGGTGGTCGTCTTGATGGAGAAATAAAATTATCACATCACGGATTAACAAGCAGAAGGGAACTTCCTCCAATTGGTCCTGCGCCGTCGTTGTGTAATAGGGAGGACAAGGACACATCTGAACGAAATATGTGAAGAAAAGAAATAAAAGTTCTGAACACAGGTAAGGTCATTTTTAGAAAGGGAAAATATCGAATTAGCGTTAATAAGTGATGTGCGTGCTAGGTTGTCCTTCCCCTTGGGATACAACTTTACCCCCGCATGGACCAAGTCGTTACGCATGTTCCCCTAACATTAACGTGTTGGATGCGTAGTGTGCCCTCCATTCCACAAAAGGACGCTACACGAAAAGCATCCTACCAATTTGTACACCGGGCAAACCTTCCCCTTTTTTGCAAAACATGCCGTCCGGGCAACCCTAGCGAGGAGCACCTCCCTATGAACGAATCACCTTCTGAAGCCACCAGAGAGGAAAACTATGACTGAGGGAATGCTATCCAAGTCAACCCTCCTACTGTTGATATACGAAATTATAAAAGTGAACAATGAGATTTTGCAGAGGAGTGAATTCGCATTAAGCAGTGATGACTCCGACGATGACAACGTTGGGGGGGGATCAACAGAAAAGAGGTTACCCTACGGGGAGGAGGAGGCAGAAGCGGATGTGGGAACCCCCCCCCAGGAGGAGGGTAATATTAGTGCAGATGTTCACGACCGTCCGAATGGAAACCTGCTTGGAGATGACGCTCCCTCCCCCAACGCGCATAAGCCAAGCGGCACAGGAAAGGACAACCCCACGTACCCACCCCACAGTGGAAAGGAAAAAAAGGTAGCCAATATTTTATCTGGGAAATTAAAAAGCATGGGAAAAGACATCGGCAGGAAGCTCATCGAGAGAGTACTCATTTACAAAAACGATTTTTGTGACCTTAAGGACATTGCCAAACTGATCGGAAGAGACGTGTGGGTTATTTTGTTCAATAAAAATGTAGATAAAATACAGACCTACAAAAAAGGGGTGTATGTGCTTACCGACAACGATATGGGCTCTTACCTAAACCATTTGCTTCTCGACAACGAGACGAACCAAAAGTCCAACTTTACTCACCACGTGCTTGTGTTAATAGTTGGTATCATCAAAGGCGTTCTGAAGCGGTTCCGCATCAAGGGTTCCGTCACCTACACATTGGACTACCCCACTTGTACGAAAAAAAAAAAAAAAAAAAAAAAAAAAAAATCCCACTAATGTGTAAACGGTTGGGTCATCACTAAGAACATTTTAGACTAAGCCAACTTCACAAACACAGACACAGCAAATGCTACTTCACCCCATATGTTCAACTTCACACACTTATCCCTTCACCGTCCACCCCAACCCACCCCGTAGGCTCCTTCCAAATAAATATAATGGATGAATAACAAGGCGGATTTCATCCCATCCGTAGAAGCAATAAATCGCCTGCACAGATCTGTCCATGCCAAAGTTATTAATGAGCGCAGAAATGAGTACTTCTATGCTACTTACGTAACAGCGGGGTCATGGGTTACCCATTTGCCCCTAATCGGGTTGGCTTCTTAGTCAATTCCTGTGGGGAAGCCAACTAACTGTCTACCTTCCAACGCCGTACCCCCTCGTGATAACAATTTTCCCACTGCGCTCATCAACGTACTCGTATTTGTTTAACCCGTGACATTTTCTTCCAAAGAGAAAGGTCTCCTTTTTCGGGGAGGCGTATTCAAAATGCGTGAACCCGTCATGCGTGTGCCCTGGCATGTGGTCTCTCCAATTTTTGGACGAATCCACGTCACTACCACTGAACAACTTCCCTTCATCGATGTCGAGGAAAATTTGTTTCCTTTTTTTAAATGGCTCTTCATAGTTCACTCTCGCAGGGTGACTTTTGTAAAAACCTTTTTTTGCATTTTGGATTTTCGCGCAAGAAGGGAAGATGTGATAATCCCGGCTTCTGATAGGATGGCCGTCCCTCTGTGGGGGTGAAGGGCTTCCCACCTGGGTAGCCGCCTCGCTGAACCGAAGCAGGTTAATTATTTCTTGCCTCTTCCCCTTGTCCGTTTCGCCAAGTTGGTTCAAATTGTAGGAACACACCTCCTTCAGAAAGAGGCGAACAAAATTCACCTTGTCCTGCATGGATTGTAGACGCATGTAGGAGTCCACGTCCAGATGAAAGAGGTCCACGTTAAGCAATTCCATGTGGCGCTTCTTCATTTGCTGGAACCCATTGAGGCTGCACGAATTGCGCAGAAGTTTTCTGGGAAGGAGGAAGTCTATATATATTTCCCGTTCGCCTGCATTAGACGCCCCCCCAATGTAAATATCAAACACGTAGGGTTTTTTTCTCTTCAACATTTCAAAGCGGTCTACATGTAGGTGCTTCAGAATGACAGCCAACTCGTCGTGCATTTTTCCACCCTGTTTGTCCTGAACAAAATGGAGATTGTTTCTCAGAAAGGTGTTAACAGACAGGGGAAAGTTTTCCACAAAGCACGGTGTCTCCAGATATAGGCAGTAACAGATGGTCCCCAGCATCTGCCTTCTTCTACTATTACTGGTATTACTGGTATTACTAGTATTACTAGTATTACTAATTTTTATGTACTGCCTAAAGAACATTTCCATGAAGGGATAATTGAACGTCTGAGTTAATACCAACCCGTAGGTGAATACAACAAGCTGTTTTTCTGTAAAGGCAGGAAGCAACTCCTTCCCTTTGTTCATACACAAATGGTAGAATTCCTTATTCTCATACTTGAGCTTGGCTAGACTAAGCACAATGAGGCTCAAATTTATCGCGGAAATATTTTCCATCCTTTTTGTTACCACGTCGCATAGCCTGTGGAGCAGCTCCTCGTCTGCAATTTTTACTTTCCCCATGGTGTGGATCACGTTCGTGATGTTTACGTCGTTCAGGTTGTGGGCATACCGACGAAACAACTCCAGGCAGGTGCTAACAAATGATTCGTCGTAATGCCTATTCCTGGCTAATGAGTAGAAGGACAAACACACAGAGAGCAAATCGAACTGCTTCTCCCGGCCCTCAAAAAGGGAGGCCAAATGTTTATAAAAACACTTGTAATAGCGGAGGTCAAACTGAATGTCACTCAAAATGTGCAAATAAAGGGCAACAGACTTCACTTCCACATTTTTTATCTCCCTCTTTATGCGGTTGTGGAAGGAGTAGAATATTTCAATGGGAACCAAGTTCAGTTTGTAAAAGTTGTACAGAATGGATATTAAAATAGTTGGCTTTTCGCAGAAATGAGTTTTTCTCTTTTTTATAACGTGAATAATACTCCTGAGTAGTTTTAAGTAGGTGTTTCTGTGCTCATCGTAGGGGTTGTTTCCGTGTCGGTTCTTCAGCTGATTGGTTTGGTTGACGATGAATTTGGTTTCTCTTTCAGGTATGGTGGGGTGGTCCCCACGAATGGTCTTCCCATCTGTACTGCTTAACCGTGTTTCGCCGTTCGTAAGGTCTACTTTACCCAACTTGGTCTCCCCTTCACATCGCACCGGTGCCGTCCCATTCGAATATACCACGATATCACTCCTACGAATCTTTACACTGATCTTCCTCAGGAAGTGTAGAATGCATAGCATGTCCAAATGGTTCAGCATGGACGAATTTAGGAGGATGTATTTGCTCATGTAGAGGACGTACTCATTAGGGGAACAGAACATAGTGGAGTAGGCATATAGAATATAACTCAGGGTGCTATTATTCAGCAGATTGGTGTATACATTTAGCATGTTAATTCGTCTTTCATTTCTACGTTGCTTATTCGCTTTTCTTATCAACTCTACCGTGTGTTTGTAGTCATCACTCGATTCGATATTCCTTCGTTCGGGGGATACTAGTCTAGCCAACTTATTCGTCTTATACACCCTTATGTTGCTACACACTGCACGCAGGACGTTCTTAAAGTAGGTATATTTATTCAGACGTAGATTCTTATAACTCATGGCAACGGAAAGCAGCAACGAGGGGGATAACGACTCGGTTCCCATCCCTGTGTTTATCCTCTCAAATAAGTTGTGCACTAACTTAATCTGTTTCAATACATTATACATTACCTTCGACTTGGATAGATTTTGCAGTTCATAGATGTACTGAGACAACTTTGCAACCTTCCTGTTTCTTTCCAACTCGTTTAGTCTCTTTAGACATAGAATGAGGGTCTGTTCGCTCTCCTTGTGGATGTAACTTTTGGTGTAGGCCGAGAATATTTTGTCGCTGTTCGGTCGTTGTGCTGAGGTCATCGGGTCGATGAGCACCTTCGTTAGGGCACCCAACTCTGGGGGATCAATCCCCC
Organism: Plasmodium coatneyi; assembly: GCF_001680005.1. Lineage (NCBI taxonomy): Eukaryota > Apicomplexa > Aconoidasida > Haemosporida > Plasmodiidae > Plasmodium > Plasmodium coatneyi. Next base: position 1,483,129 of record NC_033566.1, on the reverse strand, counting down.
TTCCTGTGGTGAATTCCCCCACGTGGGCACACACCCTACCCTGCGATAGGCGCATAAGCCTTCCATGGTTCTTCCTCTTCCCAACAAAGTAAATTCCTAGTTTATTTCTATGCATCTTCACACTGCGATGTTATCTGTTAAGTGACAACATTCTCTTTCCACCACCCACCCAAATGAGCATCCCTTGCTCGCTGTATGGTGTAGTATTTTCTTCTTCGTTCTCTTCGGCAGCTTTTCTTTTCATTTTGTATATTGCCTAATCACATTTATAGAGGTGATCAACCAGGCAGGGAAAAAAAAAAAAAAAAAAAAAAAGAAAGCGTCGGAGTGGGGAAACAACTGCACCGAAAGGAAAGCGGGGCACCTATTGCCCTACCCTAGAGAAAAAAAAAAAAAAAAAATTGACTCACATGTGAAGGTACCATCCGCTGGAAACATATCTGCTTCCCTTTTTTCCCACTTCGCACAGTACACACCTGCAAAAAAGGGCGAAGAACCACTCTGCGCTGATCAGTTAATGATAACGTGTGGAACAAGAAATATAACCACGCCAAGCCCACGCGCGCTACTACATTTGGACTGGCAAAAAAAAAAAAAAAAATCTAAGCTACCACCTCATTTTCTCCCCAATCTATATGCACAACACATTTGTTCAGGTTAGAAGGCACCCTTTTGGGGGAAGCACAATTAAGGCTTTTTTTTTTCTTTTCAATCCAACACCCACTCAGGGAGAATTAAATCCCCTGCACATCGGTTAGTGCCCACGGTTTCACTTCCGTACCACACACCTCTTGCGACGTGAAAATGATTGGATGTAAAAGGACACCACCAGGTGGTTATTCACGACAAGTGTAATAAGACTATAAATGGGGAAGCGCCTGTCGAGTATGCCAAGAATTGGGCAGCAACCCACACATGGGCAGGTGCAGCACCCTACCCAAGCAAGGAGGTTAATGGAGAAATCCCAATAAAGTTTAGCGACAACGCTGAGCAGAAAAATGAGCCAGGAAAAGGAAGGCCCCCCCCCACGGAGGAACTGTCTTAACATATTCTTTCCACAACAAGTGGAGTCAACCAAGCCGAAGTTAAAGCACTACCTGTATGGAGTCCGCACCCACGACACATGCGTAGTGATCCACGTTACACACAAGCAGGTAGGGAAAGAAAAAAGAACACACCATGGTGCACGTACTGAAGGTGTATAGCGGTAAACATTTTGGAGTCCTCCTTTTTTCAACCATCGTGCAAATAATGCATTGTTGACTCCATGTGGGAAGTTTGCCAGGGTTACCCCCACATCGTTTTCCCTCCTAATGAATTAAGTTTTTCTTTCACCCTACCTGTTCTCCTGCAGAATGGCAACTTTGCGAAGGGCCACGACGAAGGGGTCCAAATAGTGGGCGAGTTAATCTTCGTGCAGGACGTGAAGGACGTACCCAAAACGAGTGCGTTAAAACGGCAGGATGAAGTTCGGTGTAACTACCTCTACGTGGTTCATTATGGAGGGAGACCCATACTTTTAAGTGGAAAAACAGAAGAGGTAAAAAACCAAGACGCCCTATTCATACTATACAATTTGAGCAAGTACATCTATACCATTTCGGACGACCATGTGAATAGGCTCGTTTGGGAGGCACTCAGGAGAGATGACATGTTGGAAAAGAAGAAAGTTAAAAAAAGTGGGACAGAAGAGTGCAACCCCGGGGAAGACAAACAAAACGGGGGGGACAAAATAGGCTCTGATGATATCTGCAAGGACAGCGACAGGGAAAGGGACACCCAGGAAGAGTCTCCTTCTGATGAAAGCCATGATAACCGGGGTGTCGACAAAGACGAACAGGCTGAACACACAGATCGGTTGGACCATTTGAACAGACCAAATTGTAGCAATGACAGTGTAGACGGTGCAACAAACGAGCAACCACTAAACATGCACGAAATAATCGTCCTATTGAATAAGAAAAACGAGTACGCAGAGAGGATAGAAAAGGGTGAAGAGGAGAATGGTCCCCGCAGTGACCAGGACAACACCACCATCTGTAACGAGCAAAACTTAAGTTCCATCCTTTCGGCCTTCCTATTTTTAACCTACCTCGTCTCATCAGTGAGCACATCATTTCACTACCTTCTGCGCATATTAAGCAAAATAAACGAGAGGGTTTTTTCGAGGAATATAAAAAACTCCCTCAGTTTTTTCAAAGAAAGATTGCACATGCACTCGGAATGGCACTCCTTGTTGACTAGCTTAATGAAAAATAGACACAACCCATCCGATTATGCGAAATACAAAGAGCTACTCCTCATTCGGTTGTGTAACTTCTTCATAGATGCTCTGTTAGGCTTCTTCCTTTTTATTATACTCTCTCACGAAATAATAAACCTGCGCTTCGCCTTCCACAAAGCGAGCATTTTATATGACTCCGGCACGTTGACGTAGGGATAAGAGTGGAGAATCCTTTTGCTGGATGGCCGTTTTATGGAATGCCAATCAGAGTTTTTCCATGCTTGGCAAACTGAGGATCCCCTTATCCACTTCTACTTCTTCTACGTTTCCTGTCCCGTTTTCCTGCAGGTCCATATTGGGAACCCTCCTGCAGAACCCCCTTGGGTTGAAGCTGAACAACAACTTCACCTCCTTCATTGGAAGTATAATCGTCTCCACCCTGGACAAGTGGTTCGTGCACCACGTCGCTACGTGCCACACCAGGGGTGGCCTCCACATACCAACATAAGCAGCCAAGTGGATCTACACGAATAAGCATCCCACCGTGCGTAACTCCCATCCTGATAGATCCAATGCCAATTCACCTCCGCAGGGATTATTTTAAAAATGTGTTTCCATTAAAGAGCTCCTCGGCTGTGCATCTCCTAAAGCTATCATCCCTCTTCGGGGCTTCCTTTTTTCTCTCTTTCTTTGTGGACTACCTGAAGCTGATCACTGTGCACGTAGGAAGATAGAATGGCCACAGCGTATTCAGGAGAGGAGGTCGTCTCACCTGTGTCGTCCTCCTCAATGGAATCACCACTTATCCAGTTTACTGCAACTCCTACACCGATTCTCCATGCACCTTTTCAGGTTACTCTAATTTTCGCCTTCCTGAGAAAAATTCTCTCCATTTTTCACAGCAACATGTATTCCTTGTACCTCCTGTTCAGGTAGGTCTCCTCCGGTTAATCAAATATAATGGTTGGCTAGCTAGTCCACTTGTGCACATTCACCCCTCAACCATTCCACGTGCTGCTAGGGAGGTGCACCAGTGGAACTCACAACCGAAGACTCATTTCTGCGTTTTTTATCCCATCTCCCTTCTCTTTTTTCCTTGCAGTGGGAAAAAATGGAACATTTTGAAGCTTCGGGTGGACACAAATTACTACACCAATGAGGAGGTCATTCTGGGTTGGTACACCGGGGGGGAAAAAGGGTCTCCGGGAAAGTGATCATGCATGTTGTTAAGGAGTGGGAGAGGACGCCTTGACAGCTTACTCCTATATGATTGCTCCCCTTCTACCGCAGGCACCGTCCTCTTTACCATCCTGATTTTCCTCTACCCAACCGTTTTTGTGCTCTTTCTAGTTTTCGGCATTATTTACCTCGTCATCAGGAGTGAGTTCAATCAGCCAGTTGAAGCGGCAAAGACAAGACTGTGGATAAGGGACTACACCACCACACGCATAGGTTCATACGTGTGCACATAACACATACACATCTGAACAAATCATCCTCCCCCCGTCTCAGGAATTATATACTGCCTCCACCTACTGAAGGAAATAATTTTGTACGCCCCCTTTTACGTCCTCCTTTTGAGGGACTCCCAGAATGGCTACATCAGCAAGGGGATAAGGCTCACCGTGGGTAGGTTCAAGGGGAAGAGGAAACCAAATGGTGCCCATACGGAGTTCCACCCGCTGATTACCCTTTTTCACCTCCATCGATTGGCCCGCCTCACCCATTTTGCTTTTCCTTCCCTTGACTCTTCAGATAAACCAGTGGTATAAGCTGCGAAGGCGACCAACGACGCTTCTCCCATTTGCGAAGTCTCAACCCCCCCGTGAGAATTATCACTTTGTTCCCCCGTTTGAATTTTTGCCCTCCTTTTTTTCCACCCTTATTAGCATAACGTCGAATGGACAGAGCTGCCCAAGTCGCACTACCTCCTGCTGGAAAACGCCAATTTTGCATTTTTCGACAAAATAAAATTGTTCCTAGACGTTTTCATCAACCGGGAGGGTGAAAAGTAAATACATTCTAGTAGCGTTAACTGACCAAATGACGCATTGATGAATTTAAAAAAAGTTAAGGGCAAAACATAGCGGGGTGGAACGGGGCACAAATAAGGTTCCACGCCCGGTCAAACTCGAGTGGTAAAATTTTAACACGCGGAGAAAGGAAGGATAAGAAAAAAAAAAAAAAAAAAAACGGTTTACAGAAAAATGGACAAAGGGTGTGTACATACACAAACGGGACGGAAACACATCCAACTTTTTTTTTTTTTCTTCCTTTTTTAAACCTCCAGCTGTTCACATTGACTAGAACGTGTTGAGGTACTCCTCCAACTTTTTCTTATACTTATCGTTTATGTGTTGTATCCCTGATTTGAGTTCCTTCTGCAAAAAGGGGGGGAAAGGTGAAAGGGCAAAGTGAGGAAAAGGCATACACAGAAGGAATGGAAAATTTTCGGCGAGGCAAAACGCAGAACGCACAATGGGGACAAACTTACGTAGACAATGAGCGATCTGGTTGTGTCATAAAAGTTCAGCTTCAGGACGTTCTTCATGAAGTTCAGTTCCTTGTGACACCATTCCTTCTTCATACTAGTTATGCTGTGATGGAAAAAAGAAAAAAATGACATGGTGAGAGAGGTGCACATAAGGAAGTTGCTTAAATTGATGGTGACACGGTGAGGAGTCAGTTAAGGAGAGCATCAACCACGTGTATCTGTGCACACTCAGTTCGTTCTTTCCCCCCCTGCCTGCTCATCTGGGAGGTCATCCTTACGTCCTGTTCTTCTTGTAGGCAGAGCTGTACTTGTTCAGTATGTAGTCGTTTTTGTGCACTTTGGGACTGTCCTCCAGAAGGCCGTCCTCATTGTTGGAGCTGTAGCACCTGACCGTGTTCATGTAATTACTCTCCAAATTGTTGCTGTGAAATATTTTTTCTGAGTTGTTAAAATTCCCTCCAGAAAAATCTTCCACGTTGTTAGGGTCCTCATTGTTGTAGCCATAAATGTGGATTATTAATTTTTTGTTGTCGTTTTTATCAATGTATAGATCGATGAGCATTAGGGGATAGCTGAAAATGATTAGTGCCTGATTCACGTGACTGTTGGAGGGGATGCACAGAAGGAAGTTCGTGCTGTCTTCGATGTAGTAGCAGTTGAACTGAGCGGGAAAAACAACAAAAAAAAGGAGGGGGTTAGACGTTTCCGGTTAGCATTCCGGAGAAGTCATAAGTGGATGCAGTTACACGGATGATCAATGGTGAGCATGTGCTAACGCAACGGCGCGCTAATCGCAGGGGAAATGGCGAATTACAATTTTGTTGTTATTCTTGAGGTAGCACTTGATGGTGTTCTTGTTCTTTATGTCGATCAGGGCTGACATGTCGTTGTAGTTAAAGTCGAAGGGAATCGTATGATCCTGTTCGCTATAGAAGGGGGAAGGGATAGAAAAGTTCGTTCATTTGTTTTGTTCTTTAACACTTTGTTTTTTTCAGTTTTTTTTTTCTTTTCTTTTTATTACCTTTTCTCGAAGGAAAGGAGTCTTTGCAGTTTGGTGGACACTCCGTCTAGGACAAACAGGGCCTGACAAGTGGCAAAGGAGGGAACGGTGAAAAGGGGGGACGTGCATCAAATCGATCAACCGATCAACCGATCAACCGATCAACCGATCAATCGATCAACCGATCAACTGATCAACCCGATCAACCGATCAACCGATCAACCGATCAACGCTGGGACAAATACGCATCCGCCTGAAGGGACTCAAGGTACCCACACCATAAGTCACCCTCACGGCGACTTCACCGCCGTTAATTCCTACATGCACATTCCTTCGATATATTTCAATCTGCGAAACGGGGTAGCACAGGAAGTTGTTGTCGCCCGATTCTGCAAAGGAAGAAAAAAATATACATATATACATACATATATATATATATATATATATATATATAAAATAAAAATAAAATAAATAAATTAACACACACGTGGCATGCTGGATCGCTTGCACTGTCCCCCCGTTGACGGCATACCATCCACGTCATTCACGATGTTTATGAGGACAGAGTCCCGGCAAATGTTAATCTTCTCCTGAAAGCAGTTCTCGTATATTTTGCTTTCCTCCTGCGGGGCAAAAAAAAAGGAAACCGTGCAGTGGGTGGTCTATCATATAAACGGTCATCTGTGGCAGGGTCTGTCCCAACAGCAAGCCACACTGGAAGTGGGAGAGTTACCCAAAAGATCTGGCACACTTTATACTCCATCTTGCCAATGATGCTTTTGATTTTGTTGGCTAGCTTTTTCTTGATCTGCAGGGAGAGGAAATACACACACGTGAGTAATAACTGTGTAGTTTCGACTGACTAGTTGCAACCGATCAGTTGCGTGTGAACCCTTGCCACCGCTCCGTGTCGCACCTTCTGAATGAGCCCCAGCAGCGGGGCGGCAAAGTCCACGCACACACGCTTGTCCTCTATCATCCCAATGTAGAACAGCGTCAAATTGATGAGAAGCTTCAACGTTATAATTCGAAGGTACAAATTATTTATATGCACATTTATGATGCTCCAAAAAACGTATACAAAATTGTGGTGAGAAATTTGAAAAAACGGGATATCTATGTCACTCATTTTTCCATTATACGATTTGACAAAATTTGAAACGAACTGGATGCTTAGGAGCAGATACACATCTGATATTTTATTCTTCATGTTGTCCTTTTCGCATTTTTTTATATTTTTTTCCTTCTGCACGTTGGTCAGCAGGAGGAAGTTTAGCAATATCGGGTTGCTCAGTTCGTCGTACTTCATCATCTCGTTGGGTGGCCCGCTTATTGTGGTGGCGGTTGGACTGGGCGTTTTCACAGCGGTAGTGCAACCGACTGATCCCCCCCCCGTGTAGCAACCCTTCACGAAATCCAGGGTAACCATCTCCTCCTCCTTGTTATACTCAGGCAGTAAATGATCAATAGAGGAGCAATACACATTTTCAAATTCTTGGTCATCCGTGGGATTCTCACTTATGTTGATCTTCTTATGGGGATCAAAAAAGGAGTTGTAAAAGTAGGGATCCTTAAGTTCGTTGGATAGAATTCTGTGCAGAAATTGGACATTGATGTACTCGCCAAAAATGAGGGAGTAGACAATTTGATTCAACTTGTCGTTCTTTAAAATGCTCAATGATCGTATCAGCATGAAGAGAGACAAGGTGGTGTTAATTAGGTAATTGTAGAGGATCGAGAAATTTTTAAAAGAGTTCACGTAACATAGGGGGTGTAGGAGCAGACCCAGTTTGAAAATTTTGTAATATACATTTGTTACGCTCATCTTGTTCTGATAGTGATTCAGGACCTTCTTTGTGAAGGAGTTGAAATTGAAGAGGTAATTGTACAGGTCGCTGGTTGCGTTATCGTCGAAGGTGATTTTCTTCTGTAAAGTGGGAATTTCCACGTGGCATAGGTGGGTTAGGTTGTTCTTCTGCACTTCTTCCCAGAAAGCACCACCTTGCATTAACTGCTGTGCTTCTCCTAATTCGTCCTCTACGCCTGGGTAACCATTCGTATTACCATTGGAGAAGCCATTCCCATTTGATGTTTTGCCCCGCCTTTTCTTATGAAGAACCCCATTCGTCGAGGTCATCTGGATGAAAATTTTCTTCTTCTTTCGTTTTTTAAAGTAGCTATCTTTCAGCTCATTTTCCTTGATGAGCTGGTCGTCTCCTTTCTCGCCATCTTTTTCCACTTTTCCCTGTGCATTCCCCTCACTGTCTACATCCTTCCCTTCTTCCCCCCCCTCGGGGGGCTTATCTTCTGCCGCCTTTTCCTTATTGGAGCTTTTCCTCCCTCTGAAGTAGAGGAATTCATATGTGTTGTCTCCCTTCTTGCCGCTTTTCTTCGTGTTGGTAGGTGGTTCCTCCTGGGTTGGCACTTCCGTCTGGATTGACCCTTCCGCCTGGATTGACGCTTCTTCCTGCGGTTCCGCTGTGGCCGCCTTGTCCATTTCGACGTTACTCACGTTCGAGTTCACGGAGGAGGCATTCGAGGAAGACAGATTTTTGCAAAAGTGGAAATTCTTTACGTTATTTAAGTTGTTATCGAAGATCTTTATAAATGGCACACGGTTACTACGCTTAATGCTTTCTATGACCTCCTGTGAGGGGTCGCTTTGGTTCATCTGCTGTTGCTGCTCTACCTCCTCCTCATCACAGGGTTTGCTTCCCCCGGAGTGGTCACAGAGGGGGACCACCCCCTCCTCCTCTATTTTCGAATGATCATCTGTGGGGTCTTCCCCATTGGCTTCACTATCTGCGGGAACGTCCACCATGACGTCCTCCCCCTCAGCTGAAGCAGCATTCTCTTCCCCGTTCTTCTGACTGGAAAAGTACACATAGTCGATGCTGCTCTCATTCGCAGGGTTAGTAGTGTTGGCCACTTGGCCTTCCTTGCGGAAGAATGCATCCTCCCTTTTGTCTCCCCCTTCGAAGTCACCCCCTTTGCCATTTCCACTTGCGTTGCCACTGTCGTTACCGTTTGCCCCTCCAGTGTCTTCCTCGCAGATACCCCCCTCCCCATAGCCACTCACACAGTCGAAGTATATAGAACTATGAAACGAACCAATCATGGGGAAAAAAAAATAAATTAGCAGCTTAACCACCAGCATATCATTTATCCTTTTCTTCTCACAGTTCAGCATGTCCTCGAAAAAGTACAACACGTCGTCCACTTCGTCCAAATACGTGTTAAACATTTTTTTCAATTTTTCCGACTCCTTAATTTTTGTGTAAATTTTGTTCATCTTTATGATGTGATTGCGGAGGTAGCAAACGAGGATGGTGAAGAAAGCGGACCGCAGGAGGATAAGGTTTTCAATCCCTTCATCTTCAACTGCAGGGAGATGGGGTAAATCGAATGAACAAAAATGGATATATGTCATGTGTGCACACTCACATGGAGCATCCTGGCAACTCCCCCTCCTGGAAGACTTACTCTTCAGAATGTTTAGGATAATATTTTTAACGTAGGTTCGCGTGATGATGTCGTTAAACTTGTACAACCTCAGCGCTTCGGTGTACAGGGGGAATTTCATACTCTTCTTCGTGGAAGGGAAAAAAAGGAAAGCGGGGGTAGGATTTTAAGGTTGTGAAGAGGGAGCACATAAAAATGCCAAATTGTCGGCGTATGCACGTAGGTAATAGGAAGATGTCATTGGTTGCTCTGCATGCAACTGCGTTACCTCTGCTTACCTCGTTAAAGAAAAACTTGGACGTGTGGTAATTCAGGAAAAACGAAATGGACTTTATCATGGAAATGTAGTAGGGCATAATCTCATCGTCTTGGTAAATGAACGTCGTGTAAATTAGGTTGTTGATTTTGTTGTTGCTGAAGATGTAGTCTGTGAGGGGGGGTGGAGTAAACGTCACAGTTAAGAATTCGTTGTGAAGCTTTCTTTTTTTTCGCACCTTTTCGTGCTTCTCCCCATGGATAGCAATATCGGGGGTCAATCCTTACACAGAGAAATATCCTTTTGCAGGTTCTGTATGAGCAGGGTGAGGGACTGGTAGATTTGTATCCTTATGCTCTTGTTAATGTCTTGCCTCAGGAGGTATATGAAGTGGTTGAAGATGTTGTCTTCGCAGAAGTACCTTCGAGGGGGAAGGGGCACACACACATGGGTGAGGAGCTACAAAGACGGGAATCTACACATGGACAATTCGCAGAAGGAGGAGCTACTCTCCCCTTATGGGGGATTCCTCTCTATCCGTTTTTCCCGCTTTTACTTACTGAAAAATCTGATCATCATATTTGTCGCCCCAAATTGTTATCTGCGTGATTTTCCGCAGCAGCTCGATGAAGTTGTTTATGTTAACGTTGTTGAGGTTTATCTTGACTAGCTTTTCAAAGTAGTACCTACAGGGGGGGAAAAGGGAGGCGGTACGGACACGGTGACGACGTGGTGATGACACTCTGCCTCAACGGGACTACACCGTGTGAAACTCACTGGCCTACCTCAAGTCCTCGTGCGTATAAACCTCCTTCTCATTTTTGTTGTTCTTCAGCTTGTCGTCAAAATTATTGAAGTTAAATACATTCCACATTTTCGCAACGGAAAAAAAAAAAATTCCTTTTTTTCAACAAAACTTTACAAACTCTTTAAAACATTGACATACAGGCATACCCAAATTACAGGACATGAAAAAGTCAACTTGGTATGCATATTCTATGCTGTGTTGTTTAAGTGCTATTTTGGAGACATTCATGGTGAGTCAAATGCGTTTTTTTCTTTCTTCCCATTTTTCTATGTTTGCTTCCTCGTCTTCTCAACGTGGCACAATGTGCGTGGGAATTACATGCTACTATGCGCATTTGCATTCACGTTCGTAAATTATGTTTCAGCCCTGTTTCTTTTTTTTTTTTTATTCGCTTTTATTTTTGCTTGTTTCTATTTCTCTTTTGCCTTTTTCTTCCTTTCCTAACAACTACACGGGGGAAAGTCGTTACGAAAAAAAAAAAATTTTTTTTTGGCGTGCCTTGGGTGTCCGCTCGGTACATTTTGCCCCACCTTTACGTTTTTGCAACTTCGCGCGTTTCTGTTGCCCTTCTGCGGTCCTTTTCTGCCCCTTTTTGCCTATTTTTTTTTACAACTTCGCGTTACAATTATTTTCCGTTTTTACTTTTTTTTTTTTTTTCTTCTTTTTTCTGAAAGGATAAACGCACACTTCCATACGGGCGAGGAGCTTTCTGCTAAGTCGCATAGTCTTGGTGAATGTAAACGCAGAAAGGAGCCCCAAAAATAACAACAAAAAAAAAAAAGTAAAAATCTACTGCGTATGCCGTTGTACGAAATTGCAGCTATAACTGTGCAGGCACGGGGGCACCTGCGGGGGTGAGCTTGATCGTAGCCGTAGTCACGTCAGTAATCACGGCAGTAGTTGCAGAAGTAGTTGCAGCAGTTGTTGCAACCGCTACCACAGCGGCACCTCCAATCGCAGCTGCTATTCTGAGAGCCCCCACCAATGAACAGGGACGCACAGAAGAAGGAGGAAGTTGTTAAGGCAACCCCCCCCAACGAATCAGGTAAGCAAATGAACGGTAAACGCACACATGCTCACATATATAGAAGCGTGTGCGGGTGTGTATTTTCGCGTGAGAAGATTCCTCCGTATCGACTTCCTACCGTACGTATGCTCTAATGTACCCCCCTTTTTTGAACTTCGCATGACCATGTGCAGGTGAAAAAGTCAGCATTAACCCGAAAAAGAGGAATTACCAAGATTTGAAGGAAAATATGAGTAAGGAGTGGCCTTTAAAGTTGGGCCCCCGCAGGTGTGCCTTTTCAGCACATGTTACCACGTGTATCTCCACGCATAGCGCAACCGAAACATATTGTTTCTCCCCCCCTCCCCCCGCAGATATAAAAAGCGTTTTGGCATTCATTCCGAGGAGCGTCCAGTTAAATGAGAAAAAAAATGCCTAAGAGACGATGAAAAGGATCGTCTTCTACATCACGGTGTTGTGTATCATTTTCCGCAAAGGTGCAGTGGGAAGCAATGGAAGGGTCGTAAACAGATGCCCACGTGCCACTGTGATGTATGTAAAAGTTGTTCCCACTTATCGACTAAGGAAAAGTACGCAAAGAAATATGCAAAACAATACGCATAAGGAGGAAGTCTATGGAAGCACGCTTAACTATAATGTGCACGTCCCAAGCAGTTTAAATATTTCGCGTGTAAACTTGGACGACGGCGTTCTCGAAATTGGGAACCTCCCGCTTAGCAACTACAACATCGTGTCAGTTGACTACGGCTATAGTTTCATGGGTAAGACAAGCAGACAAATGACGCGTTCGCGTCAGCGTAGAAAGAGCGTCATGCATATGTAGTCGCGTATTCAGGTCACCACGTGAATGTGTGCTTTCCCAATTGCATACTTGGCTCCCTAGCACCTCCGCAAAACCCACTCCCCGAATATAGGCCTGTGTGTGCGATGTAAGAACAAATATATATACGAGAAAATCACCTCAAGATATAGGCACTTAATTTACAACAAGGAGTTTAACGTACCCCTGAAGGAAAATGTTATTCTGTTTTATGCTCAGTACTATAATGGCTACATTTATAATTTTTTTTCCTTTTTCCATTACCTGTTCGAATGCATATATAACAGCAATGTGATCGTTCTCATCGGATGCAACGGGTAAATCAGTGCACGGGGATAACGATACCGTTCCTAACGTGTCGCGTAGGGGCCACAGAGAATGCCCATTCGTTCAAGTCCTCCTGAAGCACACTTGCATATACCACGCTAATATATACACATGCACACATTCACGTATGTGCGGGCGAAATTTTTTACTTTTTACAGACCGCACATGAACATGCTGGCAAATGACATGGGCAGACACCTGTGCTATTTTATGAACGAGGTGAATGGCGAGAGAAAACCTCCTCTGGGGAACAGCACAAGAAGAATTCCCTTCGTGGTGAAAAACGAATTGATCACGTTCAAAAGTAGCAATATTTATAAAAAACAACAAAATTATTTTGTGGAAAAATATTATATTATGTCGAGCAAAGAAAACCCAAACATGGAAAACAAAACGGACACTTATTTAAACTTCTCATTAAAAAATATGGTGACCACAGTGAAGGATCAGAATAATACTTTATTTTCAAAATTTTACAACAAAAAATGTGCAGGCAGGAAGGATGCCCTATCTGCTTGCTATCTCCTGGACTACTTTTGTAACTACTATGAGAGTAGTGGCAATTTTTTTCTGTTGCCCTCCCAGAATGTCAATTATGTATACCATGTGAAGAAGTGACCCCCGAGTGGCGCATTTTTTCTCCTTGTCGAGTATCTACCCCCCGGGGGGGGAGAGGCATTTACACACGAATGCACAGCATGTGCGAATGTGTACATGTGTACGTGTGTACCCCTCTACGTATCATCCACACTTGTACATAGATTATGCTTATGCACTATTGCATAAATACGTTGTAGATGACCTTAGCGATATCCCAATTGGCGTAAATTTATTCCCCACGGAAATTTTATTTTTTCGCCCCTTCGTATAGGTGCCAGTGTCGCCTTTTTATTCGTTCGTTAGGCTTAGCTGCCTACACGCTCGCTAGCTAGCTTATTTTTATTTATCTTTTTTTTTTGAATATTTTTTTTTAGAAATGGCTGACCTGTTCATATTTTTTTTGCAACACCTTTGATTTCCCCTTTTTGGCTAGCAAAGAGAAGATTTGCTTTTAATTTTATTTTTTTTTGTAAAGTATAATCCCGGTTTTTATGCAAGCTGAGAATCTGCCGCGAACTCGGAGGTACATATATTTACATAAATATGCGCACTACTGTCGCTACTGGGCTACTACCGTGCGAGTGAGTTGATTAAACCTCCTTTTTGTGAAAGGAGAAACTGCGCTTTGGAAAAAAAAAATGAACACGGATGAGCGCAGCTGCCCGACCTGTTCATATAATTTTGAAAAAAAAAAAAAAAAATAGAAACAGCTAGGAGGGGTGGAAAATGCAAAGACTGCAAAAAGGAGGCTACATTGTTTTAACACCTTTGAAATGAGACGAAGAAATGTATTATCATTTATATTCCCGCGGATCGCAGCCTCCCCTCCGCGTAGTTCTCCCTCACCCACAGCTACAATGACAAAATGGTAGAAATCAACGAAATTGAGTTTATCGAAGAACCGGAGTACTTCAAACTCCAACATGGGTCCTGCTTCTGCATGGTGGAGGAGGAAAAGAAACGAAATGAAAAATTCTCCTGCGAAGAAAAAAAACTTCCGAACAGCAATTTCACAATAAGTAATGCCAAACAGAAGGGCCTCTACATTTTTAATAAAAATTTAAACGTTTTTTCCCTGTCTGACTTTCTGTACAAAATTGACAATGAAAACAGCAAGGACAGTAGTGACAAAATAAACATAAAATCCCAGCCCTTCGAGGAAAATGTCCTCTTAATTGAGAACAACAAAACGGACACGCAGGCCTTTTTCTACACGGACCAGCAGAATATTTACGTGTTTGACTATGGCAGCGAGAAGGTGAAGCTCCACTGCCGGGTGGACGTCCCCGTGCGGGGGCTCAAGTATATAGGTACTGCATAAGCGCATCTGCAGTGTTCGCATGTACCCCTCTACCCTTACATGTAACGTTTTAATATGCTCCGCTGCACACTTTTCTGCCCCCCCCTTTCCCCCTAAGATGACCACTTGTTCCTAGTTCTAAGCACCGATGAACGAGTGCACCTCATGAAGAACAAGCAGCTGTACGAGTGCCAAGAGTGGACGGACCGAGTGAACAACATTGATGAGAAAAACGGAGTGTTCCTCTTCACGTACTCAAATAAACAAGTGTTCATTTTGAAGGATTCCCAAAAAAGTAACACATACGATTTGAGTAACATAAGTGAAGAAATTGACATTTCCCATGATAAATGCAATATAATGTGCGCAAAAATTTTAGAAGCCGAAAAAAACATGAGGACAATCTTTCTCATGGTTTTGTACAAATACGAAGAGGAGCTAACCACCATTATGTATGACCTGCAGATAGAAGAGGACAAAATAAAGAAAGTCACATATTCCACGAATGATTTTGATTTCCAAAATTTTGAAAAAAATTTTGTCAAATGTATTTACATAAGCGAGTGGCAAACCGTTGTAGCCATTTCTTCTGAGTCGTGTGAGGCGGTCGTTTACACAAGAAATGGGAATATTACTTCTGAGGGAAGCGCTGCTCAGCCGGTGGGGGCAGACCCCAATATGGCAGAGTGGGACAAGTCCAGTGGATTAAAGTTCTTGAGCGTAATGGAAGGATACAAAATAAACACGCGAGAATCGGAAACTTTTTTTCTGTCCCTGTTTATGTATACCAAATATGAGGACAAAATTTATAGGAAGAGTAAAATAGGGAATGTGCCATTTTTGAAAAATCCCTGCGTTTTCTTTGCTCTTCAAGATAACCACAAAATAGTAGTAGAATATTTAGACAAGTACAAGTTGGTAGACAACACGGATTTTTCTACCAATGCAGTGGAGGATGGAGATGCGAACGATTGCGGAATGAAAGAAGTGACTGTCCTCCCAGATTTGAAACAGGACGTGGTAGAGGTGCACGAACCGGTCTCCTCCAATGTGTTTAATATATTCAAAGTCAAGGAGAGGGTGACCCTCAACAAGATGGATCCAACCAAGGGTAACGAACCGATTGGGGAGAATAAGAAGGAAGGCTTCTTTGACCTTTTTCGCAGTAAGGTTAATCCCAGTGAGGGGGAAGCTGTCGATGGCAATGTGAAAAGTACAGACAAGGAGGTGATACTACTTCCAGGGAAGGAAGCCACATGTGTTGTGGGCCAACAAAGTGGCGTAAATATCGAGATGGATAAAACGTGTGAACAATCCCCTGTGAAGGATGATCATGAGGCCCATGAGAGGGTTCGAAAGAACCAACTAGCCAAAGAACGGCACCATCTGTACAGATGCATTCGAAGAAGCGCGAAAGTATACGAGGATGAAAGCTTCATTGTGAATGAGGTACCGGAATCGTTCAACAAGTTAATAAAAAGTGGGATATACTTCTGTGAAGATTTTTTGAATCACCTGAATGTGCATTCTATAGAGAAAAGGGAAAGTCCCAAAGTGGGTTCAAGGAAGAAGGAGTGCTATTACGACAAGGGGGTGGACAAAGTTTTGTTCTTACGTGATAGTGCCATCGGGGAGGATGCAGACGCAGCGAGGGAAGAAGACGATGAAGAGGAAAAGAAAAAAAAAAAAAAAATACCAAAAAGGAACAAAAATGAATTTCACCACCATTTCCATTGCGAAGATTTTGACTTTTACAAACATAAGAAATTATCTGACCGTCAGTGTGAGCGCATTATAAAAAAAATTGAGCGTAAGCAGGGTTTCTTGCGCGATATAAAAGGGATATTCCTTAGTGAGGAAGAAGGCCCAAACGGTAAAGCGCAGTCAAATGACGAATCTAAGAAGAAGACGCTTCCCCCTCATAAGGACGAACCAACGAAAGATCCATTCAATAGGGACATTCAAGTTCATATTTCAAATGAAGAAAGGAGCAAATTCTATGAACAGTTAGATTCTTACTTTTCCAAAAGGAAACTCCTAAAAGTGAGGAAAGAAATTTTCAACGATTTAAAAAATGGCCAGCTTGGCAGAGGACACATATTCGAAACGGTCCTCTACAATATTTACAAGCAAGGTGGAATGAAGCACTGTGAAGCGTTCATTTATTTTCTGTTAAAAAATATGGAGGTCAAGATATTCTCCAGTTCCTTTTTTTTACTCGAGTTGTATTTTGCACATCTCCTCTCTCCGTACTTCAAGCAGAACAGAACAAATGCGCTTCCATCATATGGGCAGAAAAGTGCACCAAGCGTAAAGCTTTCTTCGTTAAAAAGCCTTTTAGGCAACCCTTCTAGTGGAGGCAACTGGTTGAGTGCTCACCCCACTTACGGCGACAAGGAGCCCCCCCTGGACAGCGAATACAGCACAGATGATATATCAGAAGATGACCTATTAAAGAAAATAAAAAATGAGAAAGATTTTTCCAAAAAGAATGAATACCTTGCGAAAGTGATTCCCTTGTTTAATGAACCCACCAGCAAGGAAAGCGAATCCACTTCGTTCCATTTGATGCACGCTGGCATCCACTTTGCGAACAAGAGGATGTGCAACGCCCTTTCGCAGAAGCTCTTCCCTATTCTTGTGGATAGCAGTCTGAACAAGATGGACGACGAATTGGGGTTAATCAAGAACTACCTCTTCGACGTGGTTCTGAGCAGCAGCTAAGTATATGTGTGTGTGTGTGTGGCTCATTCGGGGAGACCATCATAGACGCACCACCTTATGCGTGACACGGGTGCGTGTTATTTTCCCACTTTTTTTGTGCCCATTTTTTTGTCCTTGCTTTTCCTTCCTCTTCCTGGCGTAGTACGCATTTCTTCCAACCGACTCGTGCGACAGATGAATTTGCCCCATGTTACCGCTTCATTACTGTTTCTCCCGACCGCTCCCCCGTGGAGTCACCTCTTCAGAATCAGCATGGCCGAAAAGTTATTTTCGCCATTTTAAAAAAAAATTAATTCGAACGGCAGTTTAATTGCAAATGGGTACACGTATTGAAAAGTAAAGCTAGCACAAAAAAAAAAAAAAAAAAAAACGGTAAAGAAGGAGAGGCCAAAAAACGTCAGATGAGATGGGCGTCCGTCTGTAGATCACATATGGACGGCCATCCAGATAACATACCGACTTATCCCCCCCCTGATCAAACTGCACCGTTGTGGTTGTTTCCCTTGTCCACCCCATCGCATGGTAAAAAATGCCGACACAGTTGGAAGAGCTCTTCCTTCGAGTCGATGACGTCCCTTTTTCTCTTCATAAAAATTTCCTTGTACCTTTTACCTATGCTAAAGTAATTTTTGTATGTCTTCCGATTTGTCTTACTTCTGTGGTTTTTCAATGACTCTGCGGCGAAGTAAACCAGCTGCGGGCTCTCGGCGCATAGCTTCAGTATGCGGTCGATTCGTTTTATGTTCTGCGGGGAGGAGCATATACAGGCAGAGATGGGCAAATGGAACCAAGCGTAGAGACGCAGGGATACGCGGCCCGACGGCAGAAACGGGGTATGACGCTCCCCCCACGTATTCACATACCCACGGGCTATACCCCTCTCTTACCGTCAAAATGTTCTTTCCCATGAACATGTTAGCTTGTAGCGCCAGGACGATGCACAGCAGTTCCGGAAGGCACATCTTAAAAAGCTTCTGCGAAGGAGGAAAAATACAACAAATGGAAGTGCCGATAAAGGTAGGAATACACACGTCGGCGTACAAACGGGGGATGCTACTTACCTGACCGATCCACGCGAGCTGCGCAGCGGAGTTTTTACTTAACCACGTCGAAATTTGCACTAGAATGTGATAAGCGTTTCTTGCGTCTACAGGATCTGTCCCGTTCATCCGCACTGTGCAGTCATCCCCGTTCTGCTTTGACTTTCCATCACGGACGTTCAGGTTGTTTCCCCTTTTTTTCAAAATTGACCTCTTGAAATTTTCATGGCGACCAGGCAGGCACTCACTAAGGTAGCCATTCAGGTGGCCACTGGACCAGCCGCTCACTGGAGACGCCCCTTCCCCCTCCAGAGGGTTATGCGTTTTTTCCATTACGACGTCAGAGAGGCAGTCCCGGTCTGGCTGATTGGTCCACGGGTGGTCCTGCCAACAGTCGGTGGGTGAATTTTTGGAGCTGTCTCCTACGTGTGACACCTTCCAATGGTCACACAACTTACCTGCGTGCTGAACACCGTAGGTAACTTTTTTATCCTTTTGTAACTCCACCCCGGATGAGGAGGCCTCCCCCTGGTTTCCTTTGCTGACCCTTTTATCAACATAGTTAACGTAGTACATGTGCATATGACCAGACAGGCCCAAACCACCACAACGCACGAGCTGTTTTCCTTTCTTCTTTTTCTTCCTCCTCCGTTTTGCATCATTGCTACTTTTCTTTTTGGAAAAGTCGTGCCCGTTTATAACTCTGTAATGTTTGCGCAAAATTTTGCAGTTAAATAATGATCTGACATAGGGGGGATGATGATGCTTCGGCTTGCTCCCTGCAGGTGGGTCTTTATTGGATCGCCTTCCCCCCGCAAGTCGGTTTAACTTAGCCGGGGAGATGAACAAATCTGCGCAGATTATGATACACACAGAGAGGGTGTACTGTATCTGTATGCTCAGAACAAGTGCGTGAAGATAGAACATGTCATCGTTGTTTTGGTTGTCCTCGTCCAGGTCGGGTTTCCCCAAATGAGGACTAACGTGGGAACTACTACTCTCCGTATGCAAATACAACCCAGGGGAAGCCCATTCGGCAGCTGCAAGACCTCCTGCAGGGGATCTACCCATCGCATCGCCGAAGGAGCACCCAGAAAATAAATTCCCTTCACCATCTGTATTTAGAAAGTTGTTTGAAGCCCCATGGTAGGGTAACCCGTTGAGAAGCGTTTTTCCCATTTTCACCTCAGTTCCATCTGCACCCTCCGATGGGAAATAAGGCGTCACCACTTCCCTCTCTTTAATATGAATGCCCAAGTACTTCGAAGCGACCAACAACTGCTGTGCCGTTTTGAAATGCAAAAAGGACGCGTGGTCGTAATAGCTCTTGTACAACTTAACGCAGAGACAATAAAGAGACAAAACAACTTTCTGCAGTTGCCGCATTTTACTCATCACTTTTTTTGTGAGCACTTTTTCTTTTTTCTTCTTCAGCAATATTTTTACATTTTTATTGTTAAAAAGAATTAGCTTCACGATATTTTTTTTTTTCAGGAGGAAGGGAATCAGACGGTTGTACTTCCTGATCATGAAGTTGATCCACTTGTCGTAGAGGTAGCACTTGTTGATGGTGTGCGCGTGCAGGGCTGTTCTTTCGCAGTTGGCAACGGTGGCTGGTCTGCGTTCATCGATGTAGGGGGGTTGGACCGGTTTGTCATTTAATGGTCTGCCATTTTCTCGCTGACCTTGCCGCACATTTGGTAGGAACTCCTGCGAGAACTGCTTCAGCACCCTCTTCGCGCAGGTATACTCATTGAGGAAGATTAAAATGTGTGCGGCGTAGGATACGCATCGTTGCCTGTACGTCAGCAAGGAACCGCCAAGCCGGTCCCCCTCCTCCATTTCACTAAAAATAGAAATCCACTTTAGTAATTCTTGCAAAATTTCCTTCAACTCAAATTTGTAATATAAAATGCAAAAATAAAAGTTGGCGATTTCCCATGCCATGAGTAGAAAGTTGTCGTCTTGGAACTTTCTCCTTCCCCCCTCAGGTTGACTCGTGCACCCAGCCAAGTTTCTGCGAATCTCCTCCACCATGTTAAACACAAAGCCATAGTTCCCTTTTATGAACTGGAAAATCTCATCATAGGAACATCCTAAAACAAACATACAATTTATCATTATCTGGATGTATTGGAGATACACCTGGTTCTTGTCTAGCCAAATGGAATTTACATCACTCTCCATCATTTTACAAAATAAATTTTTTTCTTTAAATTTTTTTTTTAACTTTTTCATCGAGCTAGCCAAATTTACGTACTGCTTTTCATATTCCTCATGCCACTGTATGTCGTATATTTTTAGCCTCCTCTTTAGCTGTCTAATCCAGTGATCGGTCTTATCCTCCAACGGGGCATTCACCCCACTCCCGTACTTATTACTACTATCAATTTGACGGTTCAGAAGTAACATATCTTGACTTGGACCAGAATAACTTCTACTCCCATCAAAATGCTCACTTGTGGGTCCATTCAAAAAAGGTATCCCCGTTGATCCTCTCCCATTTTCCGTTTCGCTACTACCCATATAGTTTGAAAAATATTTTCTCTCCTTTTTTAAATGAAGAAAAGACGGAATTTCCTCCATCGAGTGGTACACATGATAGATGCACTCAACTGCACTTAAGAAGTGGAAGGTCAGCCTGTCCTTCGAGTGGTCCCTTTTTTCGAGTTTGCAGAGGATTCGATGTTTGCGCAAGTTTTCCTTGTCCATCCCCCCGTTCGGGAGCCACTCGTGGGACACCAAACCGGGGGGTATTTCTTCCATGGATGTATCCATAGGTGACCCTGGTACCGTTGTGCTCCCTCCCTCACCACCATCGCTAACTACCCCAATTACGTCTCTTTCACCATTTGTTGCAATTCCCTCCTTGGACCCGAAGGTCGCCCAGTACCTCCTCAACACGGAACAGTTCCGCCTCTGCAACGCGGAAAACCTTTTCACGTTTTTACTAATCGTTTCTATCTTTGCATAGTTGGCACTTAGATTGTTGTCGCCCACCAGGTTGTTTTTCTCCAGGTCTACATTATACAACAAATTGTTCAGCTCGTAAAAGTTTTGTGAAAAAATTCTTTCCACCCAAATCCACACGTTGTAGTAGTTGTCATATATCCGCTGGGGCGGGGGCACCACTGCGCGCACATTCGCGGCAAAGGAAGAAGTAGTCATAGTGCTTGTGCTAGCGTGTTGTTCGCTGTCCAAGTCGCCCCCGACCTCGCTACTTCCCCGAGAGTGTGCACGCACGGACAAGCCGATGAATCTCTTCTGCGCAAAGTTTAGAAACACGCGGAAAAACTTCCGAATGATGAGCACATTCTCCACGGAGTACTCCCCAAACGCATACACCAAATTAAATATTTCGATAACAATATGACACAACATTTTTTCTAAGTGGCTCCTAGTATGGTACTGCACAATGGTCTCAATTTTTTTATTCCTAAAGAGGAAGAATTTGCCCGTTTTATTATCCTCCTGCTGGTTTTCACTGTCTTCCTTGGGAATTTCCTTCCCATGCAACGCGTTAGGACAGGCACTCCTTCGACGCATCGAGTGCTTATCCATTGATATAATACATTTGGCTGTCCTCAGAATGCTCAGCCTCCTTTTCACATTTTTCTCGTACGTCATTCTTCTTCTCTTTGTTTGTTCATAAAGATATTGCTCTTCCTTTCGCTTGTTCTGGTGCAGGGGCTCGGAAAATCGCTGCTTTTTTGCGGTGTAATTGGAGTTGTTACTAGGCCTCCTTCGGTGATGACCATCCCCGCTTTGGTGGCTTCTCCTCATTTGACTGCTCCCCCGAAACAGCTTCCTCTTTCTCCTTTTCCGCCTCTCCTCCTCGACCCCCCCTTCACGGGCTCTCTTGCGAAACAAGTCCAAATAGTACGCAAGGTTGTTCTTTTCCACATACTCATTTAAGTTTTGGCTCACGGTAATGTAGGAAGCCAAGGCCAGGAAAATCACATCCAAAATGGTCCTTTCCTTCCCCACGTGGTCATTCTTTAAGTACTCACAGCGGTATTTCATCGCAGCGGCGGATAGCTTCCCTTCATTCCCAGTGACCAATATTTTGCAGAAGAAGTCGTGCTCAAACATCAGGATGAGGGTTCCATTTCTCTCTGCATTAATTATAGACGAGTTCAACAAAATGGGAATGCAGAATTTTTCAAATAAAACACAGCTTTGAAAAAAGTACTTCCATTTGTTATGCGTAAAAATGTGGCATACTATTTGAGAGACGATTATCAGTATGGCTATGTCTAGGAGGGGCCAATCTGCTGGGCAGCTGTGCACAATCTGCTCCATGTAATCAGACACTTCCTTTTTCCTCTTCTTCGGTTCGTCCATTCCGTTTGTCTCGTCTGCTGGGTTCGGTTCGTCTGCTTGGCCGAGAGGAGAAAAATCGGCGCACGTGCTCGCGTCACTCCTCTCCACGTCTACGAACTGTTTGTATAACTCCTCCTCCTTCTCGAAAATCAAGAGCATCAACTTTTCGGCTAGCTCGAAATTATCGTTGTCTATTATCTGCAGGATCAGGCCCATCCACTCGTGTTCGCGGAAGACGCATTCCGCGTCTTTAGCAGCAGGTGCGCCTGCCGCGATTGCTACGTCTGTTACGTCTACCACTTCTTCCTTCTGGGATGACGATTCTACCACTTTTTCCACCTGGGACACCACTACACCACACGCATCCCCCCCTTTTAACTCTTTTCCTTTTCTTCTCCTGCGCCCCTCACCGCCCCTAGACTTCCCCACCCTGCCCTTCAATTTTCCAGGGGAATGACTCTTTACAGGCAAACTTGGTTGCATTTTTTTTTTCTTCAAAAGCCGACTGGGCGTGGTAGCATTTATAAGCACTTTACCAATTTTCCTTTTTTTCCCACTGCACAATTGATCGGCTACCCCTTCATTGGAAAAGACGTTTCCCTGCTGACCACCACGATATGCTTCCCCCCCTACAATGATCTCTTCACCTGAGAAGCCCCTCTCTGCATGTGTATCCACCTGTTCGTTCTTTCTTCCATCGCTTGCCACTTTTCTTCCCTTCACCTTGCGGTTATCCAAACTTAGGTTGTAATTCCTCTTGTACTTGGAGCAGAAATTATACATGTTATTTTTCCTCACCATTTTATGCTTCCTTCGAGGGAAATTCTTCCCACATATCTGGGTTGCCTTAAAATGGCTTCCCCTCTTACTGCTTTGTTCGTCTCCACAAATGGTGCTACTCTTTTTACGTGCACCGCTTTTTCTCCCCCCAAGTTTTTGCGGTGTGTTATTATTCTCTCTTAACCTCGATTGGAGTCGCTTTGAGGGGTGTGTTTCATGTGCCTGGCCTACCCCCATGCACGTCTCACGGGAGGGTAGCAGCCCTTTACCTTTGCCGGTAGGTTGTGTGCATGATATTTCTTCGTCGCTCTTTTTCCCCCCTTTTTCTAAATGCCCCCCCCTGATAATACCTTCCTCCGTTTTGCTCCCCTTTTTGAAGATACATATTCCCACATTATCGTGCGAAACGGCCAAATTGTTGACCTGCCCAATATTCACTTGTGCAGAGATATTCTCACCATTTTTTACGCTTTCGCTAGTTATACAACTGTTACAGGCAGCCCCTCCCCAGTCACCTTTGAATCCATCCTCTTGGCTTTTACTCTTTAAGTAAATTTTCACGTTCTCTGTAATGACGTCCTCATCCTGGGATTCTACTCTTATGCACACATAATCGTTTTTTCTGTTGTACCCTATTTCTGCTACTCCCCCATTTTCCCCATCGTAATTATTACCTTCTTCATTTGTGATGTTACGACTATCTCCTCGAATGAGTGCATGTCCCTTTTGTTCTTCCTTCACCGGTATGTTATTTTCTTCATTCATATTTACATGGCTGCTTACATTGTCCGATGAGCGATCCTTGCGGAAATTTTCCGCCTTCACGACGGTGATGAACTCACTGTCTGAATCATCTACCTTATCGTTCTCACTTTCAAGGGCATCTATCGCTTCACCCTTTAGTGTTTCTTCGGCGGTGCAAAATTGGGCCACTTCCCCTCCTAGCAGGGTGTGCAGCCCGTCCGATTGATGGTTTACTCGCACATGGATCCCACTTCCTTTTTCTGTATCCTCATCAACAAGTGGGTCATCTGCCAGGATGTCACTTCCTGCCATGGGGGAGGAGCCAATTTCATCATCTTCCTCTGGTCCATTTTCTTCTTGCTCACCATTTGGTCCCCCCTCTTGTGTATCCACTTTTTCCACCTCATAGGCAGCCCCCCCTCCATAGTCCAAATTTCCCTTTAACATCATCATTGTGGTGTTGTTAAAATGTTCATACAAATCCGTTTCGCGATACTTCGTCTGTGCGGAGTTCACTGCTGATGAGTCGTAATATACCTCGTCTCCTGTCACTACCCCATCTGGCGTATGCTCCGCGGGGTTAGCACTTTTTCCCATTTCACCTTCTAGATGTGCTTCCCCTGTTTGTGGTTCCATTGCGTCGCTTTGGTCACCCCCCTCGAGGGGCGTTTCCCTCGTTGAGTGTTCCATGTCTCCATTAATTTGCTCCCCCTTGGTAGCATAACTGAGCCCGGACCCCCTCTCCTCCTCAACATCACCCCCCACACATTCGTCTCCTTCCGACGTAAATCTACTTTTACATTTCACACCATAATACGTATGGCCCACCTTCTCAATATTATCCACTGGGAAAAAACGTTTATGCTTCATACCTGTATCTAATTTGTATCCTGTTTTAAGATTCACCCCCTTTTTTACCTGACCCTTAGCTACACTATCAAACCGTCTCAGTGTCCTGCTTGGCACTGAACCTTCCTTATTTACCATCGTAAAATTCATCGTGCTGGATCGTTTAGGCATATTCAAAGGGGATGGTTTATTATTTCCTCCCACCCGTTTATGTAGTCCCCATTTTTGTGTACCCTGTTTCGACGTAGGACTACTCCTATATTTAACTCCCCCTGTGAGAGAAGTTTCCTTAACCAATCTCCCATTTTTTAGAACCGAATTCGTCACCACGTCTATTTTTTTCCTTTGCAAGGACAACATTTTAGAGGCCATTTTATTCTTATAATTTGCACTACTCGGTGAGACATCATTATGAGAAGCTTTTCCATCCTCTCTGTTACTCCATTCCGTTTTGTCAGGAGCTTGCGCGTCCTTAATAGAGCTCACCATTTTGGGTGTATCATTTTCCTTGGAGGATAATTTTTTTTTTTCGTTTCCCTCTCCATTTAGTTTATAAGGGGAGATGTGTCCATTCGTCGTTACGCTGTTCTTTCTTAGCACTGAGTTTCTGTTTCGAACGGCTGTAGAATACCTTCTCATAATTTGCTGCTTCGTTTCGAAAAGGTTATCCCCTTTCATGTGTGAACCAATCGCTTTGACACTACCCGCATTCATTGGCGACGGGTATTTGATTACGCTTTTTGTTTTGTCTCCATGTGGAAAGCCCTTTTGATTTAAAAGGGTGTCCCTTCTGAGTAGGTCAGGATGTCCGCTTCTGCTCAGTACATTGGTTGGGGTTGCCGTTTTCGTTATCCTTGGTGCTGTCCTTAAGGGCGCCACTAGTTCTGGCGTGCGTTCCCCCATGTCAGGATTCATGATGGTGTCAATTAATGTCTTTTTTAAATTTTTTTGAAAGGTATCATTGTGCAGAAAATTTGGGGAGGTACTTCTGCCTACGTATTTTTCTCTGTTGTTTGTGGTCCTCGACGTGAAGACGTATTGCTTATTTGATATTTTTTCATTTTTCTTTATTCCCACGATGAACGGTTTGGTAGCTAGCGGTGTGGCTTTGCTAGCTGGAGAGGGGATTCTGCTAATAAGCGATTGTCCCTTCCCACTTAAAGACGCCACATCATTGCGTGTTTTCTCGTTCACTGCTTTGCCACTTCTGTTGCTTCTGCTGCCATCCCCGTGGGTAACCTTTTCTGCGCCTCCATTTTTTTCATTTGTTGGAGTTCCCCTTCCGTTTAGCTGTCTGTTATTCCCATTTGACTGATCGACCATGTCTTTCGCTACACCCCTAGGACTCACCTTTGAGTCATCATATTTGGCATCATTTTTGGTAACATCCTTGTCGACATGTTTTAAGTTTATCCAAGTTTTTCTAACGGAGGACTTATTTTCATCCTTGCTTGTAACCAAGTTGGAGTTGGTTCCCTTTTTTTCAGTACCCCTTGGCATCGGTTTCAAATCTGTTGATGCCCCATTAGTGTCAGGAAATTCTATTCTTTTGCTCACACCTGCATTGCTATTCTGCCCTTTGTTCTTTACTTCAGCTGTCTTTTTTTTCTCGTCTTCTCTGACATCTTCGTTGTTTTTTCTGCCCAGTATGGATTTCCTATTAATTATATTACTGATAACATTTCTTACGTTATTTTTTATCAAATTCATGTATCCCCTATTTTGGTTGTCCTCCAAGGTGTGTGCACTCTTCAGTGGGGAAGATTCACTTCTATGGTCCACACATTTCTGCTGCGAAGCACCATTTGGCGTATCTTCAAAATTTGGTACACACTTCAGTTTGGTGTTTTCGACCCCCTGATGGGGAAGCCCACTTTTTCCTTTGTCACTTCTAAATTTTGATGTAGTGAGGCTTTTAAACGAAGCGGCATTGTCCTCAGGGGTATTTTCAGAGCTCAACAATTTGTCCTCATTAAAAACTATCTTTCTAAATGAAAAGCGGCTCATTTTACGTTTGACTCATTGGTCTCGTCCTTTTGTGCGCATAAATATACATATATTTGTATACACCTCGCTTGCGTAACTTCGCAAGTGTGACAACCGTCTTGTGATTTTTTCTCACATGTGGCTGATCATCGGCAGGTGTGCGTACAAGGGGGTATTTCTACAGTTTTGTTCCTTCGTCTTTCTTTCCTTTTTCTGCATGTACATAAATATTGCTGGAGCAAAACTAGCAATATTTACAAGGTCAACAATGTCAATGTAGAAACTGATTGCAGTAACATTAATGCAATGATCTGGTTCTCTACGCGAAAGAGACGTCGCGTGGAAAATATGAAGCATAACACCCCTTGCACGTTCACAAAAAAAAAAAAATTAATGAAGTAAAAAATGGTGTATACCTCTCAGAATGGGCTTAAAAAGTTCTCTCTTCGGCAATATTATGCCCTCAGCCCATCATGTGAATGATACATAAATTCGTTTTATCCGTAACTGCACAAAGGGCTACACTTGCTAAGGTTTTTTAGGCATGCTGATTAGTCTCAAATCAGCAATTCCGTTAAATAAGACATAGCGAATAGTGTATTTTTTTTTTAAAAAAGATAGGTAAACTGTAGGAGAAAAAAAATAAATAAAATAAAAGTTCAAAATGACTCAACAAAGACGTTTTAAAAATTGCAAAAATAGACAATTAAAAAATGCTATTTTTACGTTTAAATATGCTTTGAATGAAAGGGGAAAAAATTTTTAGGAAATTGTCACTTTTGCAGCCTATCGGAGGGGAAGCTTAACTGCTGCTGCGTCATAACATGGGAGGAACGCATCTCCAGGTAATCTCCGGTTATCTCAGAGCTAGGCGAGCGCGCAAAAAAAATGCGCTTTGTGGGAATGACGAACGTCGAAATGATGAGTACAAAACTGGTCGATAGGTTGCCTCACCCTTAAATTTCCCATCCCGAATGAAGAACATCAAAATTGACAGCTAATTGTCCACGCCCCTTTTGCCTTTCCCCCCTCAAATTCTATAACACTCAATGTTATTATAAATCGCTCTTGTGCTTTTTGACATTTTGGCTAGATATAAACAGCTACTTTCTACAAAAAAAAAAAAATAAAATAACTTCTATAAGTACATATTTGTGCAAGAAAAAAAAAAAAAAAAAGCTTAAAAAATATGAACAAGTCGAAAAATGGTGGGATTTTTTTTTTTTTTTAGCTAGCTACAAACTGAACAGCAAAGAAAAATGTTATTTTTAAACACTTCATTTTTTAGCAACGGGATGTAGAGTACCTTTCAATTGGGAAGTCCGTCTACTTCTACACAAGTTGAATATCCATAATGTTTACACCTGGAAAAATGGCACTCCACTGTAGGGTGAGCTGTGGCATTCCACAAAAGGCTACCGAATAATTTCCAAATTAAACCCTCTCATCCGTTTGGAAGCGTGTGTGCAGACCCACATAATGATATACATTTATGAGAACGGGAGTCTTACCCCACTATCAAAATTTTTGGGGGTAAATTACGTCATTTTCGCCATGGCCGTTTTGGGTGTCTATACTTACCCCCTTTTAAAGTGCTCTCCGTGTTTCCCTATTTTCCGCAAAAGGGTATGTTTCCCAATGTAGTCTTCACTCATATGGAGCTCACCCGTTTA
Organism: Plasmodium coatneyi; assembly: GCF_001680005.1. Taxonomy (NCBI): domain Eukaryota; phylum Apicomplexa; class Aconoidasida; order Haemosporida; family Plasmodiidae; genus Plasmodium; species Plasmodium coatneyi. Next base: position 1,454,692 of record NC_033566.1, on the reverse strand, counting down.
ATCGGGCAACTTTGCTTCGTTTCTTTTCATGTCTGTTTCTCTTTTTTTTTATTTTTCAAAGTGCTCTCCTTTTAACCCCCTGGTATTTATCTTCTAACTGTTGGGAGTTCTCCACAGAAAATGTCGCGGCTTGGGGGGAAAGGGAGGAGAGGAACACCTCCGCGTCTACCACACATGGGATGAGCACATGTACTTACATATACATCTATACATCCTCACGTAGGTGCGCCCTTCAAACCCCTTAGAAGGATACCCCCCGTAAATGTGGCACTTTTTAGAAGCCAAAGGTTCGCATTAGCTGAACAGAGAGAAACTTCCTTACGTATAAAATTGCGCACATCCTGTTCCCCAAAACGGTGCAAACGGATGCTTCCAAAAGATGCTATCACTTAAATTTGTTAAACCTTAACGGTTTTATTTAATTCACACAGACGTACAGATGTACACAGGGGCAAGCCCCCAGAGTGGTGCACACACACATACGTAAATTGTGAAGAGAAGGCGGGCGGTGCAATTTTGGCCCCCTTCTTTGCTTAAAAAATGTACAACTTTGTTATAATGGCAAAAAGGGAATTAAAAAATGCGTGCAGGTGGGTATATTTGCACGAGGGGATGTATACACACAGGTATGCACAGCTGACTGGTGGGGAATTCCGTAACATGCTCCGGGGAGGAATTCAGTATGTGCACAACAAGGCAGAGTGGGAACGGCTCTATAACCACGAGAAGAAGACACACCTTAGGCGAACTACGAGTACAAGTCATCATCCACGTTGTACTCCTGGGGTTCCTCGTTGTTCTCCTCATCGGGCCAGTCAACGATGAAGTCATCGTTTCCACCACCCGTCTTGGTCTTGTACAGAGGATCGAACTTTATTCTAAAGTTGTCGTACTTAATTAGGTCGGCTTGTGAAACACTTCTCCTAGCGCCAGCTAGTCCCTCTTTAAAGTGATGCCTCGTAATTTCATATTTTATTGTATTTTCTTCGTTATTCTGCACACTGGTACCATTTTGAGCGCTTTGAGCATTTTCCCCATTTTCGCTGTTTTCATTTGGATTCATTTGTAGCTTAGACTTTTTGTTCATTTCCTCTGCATCGATGGAATCTCGAATGGCCGCTCTGGCTGCCCTCTGGCAGAGCTCGGCTAAATCAGCGCCACTAAATCCGGCGGTCTTCTGGGCCAAAAAGTCTATAGGCACATTATCAGCTACAGGGCACTTCCTCAATATAGCGCTTAAAATAGAAATTCTAGCAGCTAAATCAGGCAAAGGAATATAAATCAGCTGATCTAGTCTTCCTGGTCTTAATAACGCTTCATCTAACAATTCAGGCCTGTTTGTTGCTCCAATAAAGAAGAGATTCTTCTTCGGTCCGACTCCATCAATTTCGGTTAGTAACTGATTCATTACACGATCTCCAGCACCGCTTCCATCTCCAAGGGTAGATCCTCTCTGCGTGCCAATAGAATCTAGCTCATCAAAGAATAAAACACAAGGTGCCGCAGCTCTAGCTTTGTCAAACACTTCTCTAACATTGGCTTCCGACTCACCAAACCACATGGTTAACAATTCTGGACCTTTAATGGATACAAAATTAGCTGAACATTCAGATGCGACGGCTTTGGCTAGTAAAGTTTTACCACAACCTGGGGGTCCATAAAATAGAACTCCCCTAGATGGAGACATACCAAATTTCTCAAATTTATCTGGATGGTCAATTGGATATAGAATCATTTCACGTAACGTATTCTTCACTTCATCTAATCCACCAATATCATCCCATTTGACATTCGGAACTTCAACAACGGTTTCTCGTAACGACGATGGGTTGCATGTTCCCAAGGCCATATTAAAATGATCCTGTGTTACACACATGCTTTCTAACACTTCTTTGTCAATAATTTCATCTTCCAAGTCGATTACATCCATTTTTTCTCGGATACATGTTAGTGCGGCTTCTGTACATAGCTGAGCCAAATCTGCACCAACAAAACCGTGTGTGCTGCTTGCCAATTCTTCTAGCTTCACATCTGGGGACAGCTTCATATTTTTGGTGTGTATTCTTAAAATTTCAAACCTTCCATTGTCATCTGGTACTCCTATATCAATTTCTCTGTCAAAACGACCAAAACGTCTCAGCGCAGGGTCTATGGAATTCTGCCTATTGGTCGCTGCTATGACTACTACTTGGCCTCTACTTTTTATTCCATCCATTAAGGTTAGCAATTGGGAAACTACTCTCCTTTCAACTTCTCCATTCGTTTTTTCTCTTTTCGGAGCAATGGAATCAATTTCGTCAATAAAAATTATAGCTGGGGAATTTTTTTCTGCTTCTTCGAAGGCTCTTCTCAAATTTGCTTCTGCTTCTCCTGCCATTTTACTCATTACTTCTGGTCCATTTATGAGAAAAAAAAAGGCTCCTGTTTCATTTGCCACAGCTCTAGCTATACATGTCTTTCCACTTCCTGGGGGTCCATATAGCAATACTCCTCTGGGTGGTTTCACTCCTAACGTCTTAAATAATCCTGGGTGTCTCAGTGGAAGTTCGATCATCTCCCTAATTTGAGCTAGCTGTTTTTTACATCCTCCTATGTCATCATAACCTATTTCGTCTAGCTTCTCTTCATCGTCTCTTTTGATGGGGTCTCCTTCGTAGTATATCACCGTGTCTGGGGAAACAATGCAGAAATCATCTGGGTCCACTTCAACCACTTTGAATTCTACCGACATGAACCCACCTCGGACAAGGAACAAGTCGCCTTTCTTCACTGGTCTGTACGATTCGTTGAAGTATGGCTTCAGGAAAATCTCGAACAGCGTGTCCTTCGCAAGGCCTTCGATGGTGTCATCAAGGGGCAGCACCTGGATCTTCTTTCCGTAGGGAATTTCGGGGCACGGTTTCACGTAGACGATATCTGTGAAGGGGTGCAGTGAAGGGGAATATCAGTGATGCAAAAGATCAATGATGGACAAAAATGCCCATGGGGCAGATCGGTGCCTGGGAAGGGATAGGTCCCACCCTGCTGTGCGCAGTTTACACACGGAGGCACATTCCGCGAGTGCATCCTTGCGCATTACCTCCCAAGCAAACCCTAAGGTTTTTCCTAGCAACTTTGTTGATCCTAATTTTGCCTTCATCCAAATCGTTGTCATTCAATATGATACAAATGGTAGAATGCCTTTTCTTTCCCTTAATCAAGATGGTGTCCCCTCGGAAAAAATTCAATTCCTCCATTCGCTTGGTGTTCAGGGCCACAACGGAATTGTCATCGTTCGTTGCTTCCTCCACAATGAGTCTGCTCAGGTTTTTCTTTTTCGTGATTTTCCCATCTCCGTTGTTTTCATCGGCCACCGCCTTCACATCGGCATTGTTCTCCATTATGGGGTACACACTCAAGGGGGATAAGCGTAAAGCGGCAGCCAGGGAAGTTCTCTCGCCTCACGAAATGCACACGTGCGCTTGCAAAAACGTCCTTCACAGCGATGTGTAAAGGTGTGAACGGATATGCTCGTATTAGTAAGTGTTCTCCTAAAGTGCATACGCTCGTGTGCCCCTACGCCTGCGCGCAAATACTCATACAAACACAAAGGCAGCGAACTTTCGCGTAAAAATGGCCTTTCCTCTTCCACCGCGCAGGCGAAACAACCTCCTGTCACAAGATAATACTTTTGCGCAAATGGCAGTTTTAAACTCGCTCAACTTTGAGATTGCTTAATTTTGATGAAACTGACAAGAAATCATTTTTTTTATTTTTTTTTCTTTGACTCAGAATGGGCCTCTTTTTTTTTTTCCTTTTTTTTATTAAACAATTAATCGTTATCGTTCCGGAAGAGTGAAACATAAACACAGAGTGGGAAAAAAAAAAAAGAAAAAAAATAACACAATAAGGAAATTTTTTATGGGCATAATATGATCCGATATGACATGACATGGCAAGGTTACCACAAGGGGCAGATAAAATAGCCAAGTATGCACGAATTTGCGAAGAAATGGTCCCCACGATAAGCAAAAATAAAAGAAAGTGTACCCTTGCTACCCCCACAAATAAAAGTACACTACGGCTGTACACGTAAAGAAGTATGCACGGAAAACAAGGAGGATAAAAGTTTGCACTCCACACAAATACACGCAGGTACGTATGCGCATGCGCCTTCCATACACATAGATTCATGCACAGCGACAAGAATGTCAATTTTTTAAATGGCCAAATTATATAGCTACCAGAATAATTTAAAAATTAAATTTACGAAATGTGAGGGGCGGTTCTCTGCCTTATAAACTTTTTTTCCCCCCTCTTCATTCCGGCGCATTTTTTTTTTTTTTTCTAAAACTTAGTTATGATAAAATGCAAACAATGGGAAAAAAAAAAATTATTTTTTTTTTTTCCAGATAAAATTGGATGGAACACAGAATAGCCCAAAAATTGAGAGTAATATGAAAAAGGGGTGTGCAGATTAAACTATGCAAATTATATATGTGTATGCACATACACACATGTATTGGTTCACACTGAAGGAGTCCCTTTCACTGTTGCACACTTATTATTCCTCCATTGGGGAATATTTCCTTTGCAGCACACATATTAGGGGCGCTGCGGGAAAAAAAAAGGGGCGGCCGCACCCGAAGAAGGGTGGTAACAAAACCTCGTCGCGCAAAAAAATTACCACGTATGGCGCTTCAAAAAACAGAGGAAAATGCGCCACTCAACAATCACCACAGTTGTTCCTTCGCATCAGCTTCCTACAACAAGCAGACGCCTAGTGCTATTAGTACGAACAGGTACATTAAACTGGATACCGTCGAATTTGCCATTAACAGCTTAGCGGACTCCTTACACTTTGCCATGTCTTTCGAGACCAAGCTTTGTTTGAATTCATCCATTAAAGCCTTTCTGTTTTTTTTTGGTTCCTGCGCGTTCCTTTGGGTACTGCTAACCTGGCTTTCACTAGCCTGGCTTCCGCTAACCGGATCATCGCCTTGCAAATTTCCGCCTTCTTTTTTCTTCTTATTCGAAGCGTCTGCCTGCTCCAAGGCTTCCTGCGCAGCCTTCAAACATTCGCCAAGAAAATCGTCCAACTTTGAAACGGAATACTTGTCTTCGCCTTCCTTATTTAGCGTGATAAAAAGCTTTGTGGCGTCGAGTTGACTGTCCTTAATAGCTTGGTACACATTGATAGGATCATCCGAAGTAACAATCCCGCTTCTTGTTCCAAAAGACACTTTCTCAAGGTCCTCTACAAATTTTTTTTCACGTAACAGTTCAGTCAGATTGAAACTAGAAATGTGTTCTCCACTTCCATGTTCAAATTCTTTGCTAACCTGGTTTTTTCGTCGTGCATAGAATATGGTGCGTAACACTGCAAAGTCATCACTTCCTCTACGATCGGGCAATTCCATTTCTAGTGATATGGATCCGTAATTGAAACCTTCATTCTGGATATCAATCATGGAGTTGTACAAAAGAAATAACTCTTTCATGGGACTTAGATACTTATATTCATTTGAGGCATATATTGTAGTCACTTTTGCAATTTGATCGTGTACTGTTTTCGGGGACTCACTGTTCTGTAGCATGGGGCCTTTGTGAGCGACAACTACTGTATCATCCCTCATTCTATATATTTCTGGTGTTGATTCATTATGAACATTTCCATCATCATCCGAACGGGCCAACAAAGCTGAGCTCAAAAAAAAATATGTAAGGAACAAAAATGGGAAGTAACATGTCTTAGCCATTTTGCACTTTAAAAAATAAAAAAAAACTTGAAAAAAAAATTAGCTCTTCAAAGGCAGAAAGGGATAGGGTCGCAAGAAAACTGTTTCGTTATAAAATGACAAACCTTTTAAAATTTAAAATAAAAAGGGGTGCGGGGAAAAAAAAAACAACGAATCCTTTGAAAGTATAAATAAAAAGCCCACAATAATGCTACAAAGTGCACAACAAATATATGTTGTAAAAGAATTGATTTCCAAACAGTAGGAAAATTTTTGGTTGCAAAATAAAGCATGTATTAAAAATTACTGAATGAGGAAAATTAAAATTCTACTTAAAATGTTGATGATAATTTTTGGGAACAAATAAAAAAGGAAAAAAAGAAAAGAGAAATTATAAAAAAATTGAAGGGGAACCAATGTAGGTTATAATCCAGTTTATATATATATATATATTTTTTTTTTTTCCTTCTTTTCCTCTTATAACGGGCTTATGGTAGCATGCATTCATTTAAAATTGGCTAGATGGAATTTTTTTTTTTTTTTTTTTTTTTTTTTTTTTTTTTTTTTCCTTTGGTGGTGGTGGGGTTGCAAAATATGGCTACCTGAACTTGTCTACAAATGATATATGTTCCTAACACCGTTGCATGGATCACACACATCAACTACCGCCACCCCACCTTTATACATGTGTGTGTCTCCAATGGAATAGTACACATCAGTTTTTGTTTGTATGCCCCCCTTTTTGTGCAACAGTGTGTAAGTTTTTTTTTGTTGTTGTCTCTTTTGGCTGTTAGACTGTTTGATTGTTTATTTTAGCTAGTAGTTAGCTAGCTGTCTTATTTTATTTTATTATTTTTTCCCCCCCCTCTTTGGATGCAAAATGGCCCGCATTAAGTTGATAAACGGAAACGCACCACCTGCGTGGTGAGCGAACGTTGCGACGCTCAACAGGTTGGCTGAACAAAATTTGGCGCATCCTGCTCGTAGTTCTTGCCAGCTCCAACCCCCCCCATAACGAAGCATTCTTTGTAGTAGCTCCAGTGACGCATATTCATCGTGTGTTCCACTTAAACTATTTGAAATAATCTGGGCTTGCTTCTCCAACAACTGCGGGGTGCGGCTCCAAAGAAGGGTACATTGTTAAATTTTAAAAATTGAATGCACACGGTTATCCCTGCATACACGGGGATGCTCCCTCATGGATATTTATTTAACAACGTGCATGCAGAGATAACCGTGTGTATACAATTTTTAAAATTTAACAACGTACCCCCGTTTGGGGCCGCTTCCCGCAGTTGTTGGGGGAGGAATAAAAAGAAAAATTCATCTCATTTTGCCGTGCCTCACTGTATATATTTGTCCACGTCAAACTTGACCGATTGAGCGTCCCCCACGATAACATTTAGTAGCACTGGGAAGGAGTTAAAACTTTCGCTCATGACGTGCTTGATCTGCTGGAGAAAGTCTTCCCGATTATCCACATAGCGACCATATCCCCCGTGGGCAGTTACATAATTCTCGTACTTGCTAAAATGGTAAAGAGCGGAAGGATTGTGTAGAAAAAAATGGGCACCCTTGTTCACCTCTTCAGAATGTGGTCCCTTTGTTTGGAAGTCCCTATCACCGTATACGCCGTTGTTGTTTAAAATAATGAGAACAACTTTTAACTTGAAGCGGCATATGGTTTCTACTTCGTTGGAGGTAAAGCCAAAGGAGGAATCTCCTAAAATTGCAAAAACAACATTTTCCTGATGGTTCAGAGCGGCACATATAGCTGCGTTCATGGATACACCCATCATTCCATTGATCTGCGGTATGATAAAATTGTATGGTCCCAGCTGGGGCAAATATAATATTCCCAAGTGTAGCGTTATGGACCCTTCGTTGGTGATTACGACTCTTTTTTTTATTTCCTGGTTGAGGAACTTGTGTTTTCTGTTCTTCCACGTTTTATTCTTACTGGGGAGGGAGTGTCCTCCAGTGTCGTCTCTTTGATCTCCCTCCTCCGAGCTGCTGTCACTCAGGTCACAGTCGCTTTGCGGCGCACCCAGGTCCGCTTCGCCATTCCCATGAGGGAGGACATCCCCCTGAAGCACCCCACGCAGCTTCGCCCGGTCAACGTACTTAAAATAATCGATGAAGTACCGCTTGTACGTCGATGGAATTTCATTTCGAGTAAAGAAATAATCGAGCAGACAGTGTCTGAGGATAAGCATAACCTGTTCCATGGTAAACTGTTCAGAAACCAAGTACTGGGTTGCCACTCGGCAGCAAAGTTTATGTATGCTCTTTTGTTTAGCCTCTTGGATGGCGGCGACCCAGCTCATTCGTGCGTCCACATCAATGGATAGGGCTCCCCCCTTGAGGGAGAAATACAACTGCTTCACAACTCTGTACAAGTCGGAGAAGAAGAAGTGCTCACAGTGGGAGTCCACTTGAGGGTCAAATACATCATTCGTCAAATCAACACAAAGCATATTCTCCTTTTTGCATTTTGGGAAGTTTCCAAAGTTGAAATAAAAGTTGTAGACAGTTCCGAAGGCGAAGCAAAAGTCCAGATTTTCGAAGAGGAACGACTTACACTGATTAGCATTGTACAAATAATTTTCTTTAACAAAACATTTGGCCATGGTGCTTGTATATATGGGTATCTTCATCAAGTGAGACAACTTCAAGACGTACTTAACGCCACGGTTGCAGTTGGTGCCTAGGAAGATCGCCCCTCTTTTGTTACTCTGGTAAATCCTACAAAATAGCTGTAACAATTTATTGAACTCCTGATCTTCCTGTTTGGAGAGAGTGATTTGCCCGTTCAACACGTTCAGTGGTTGGTGGTACTTCCGTGCGTAGCCGTCACTCAGATCCAATAAGTGCAGAGCCCTGTCAAGGGTCACTTCCTTCCCGATTAGGTCATAACTGAGGTTTAAGTAAACGGGAGACTTCATCCTTACACATGCTTCCAGACAATTGTACAGCTGCTCAGGAAACGCATCCGGCGAATCTACATGGAACACCCCTGCACACATCTCCTTGGCCTTTGCCAAAAATTGCTGCTGTGGGAAGTACTGGAAATTCTTCTGCTTATCAAACTGAGTCAAATTCTTAGCAGTAAAATTTTCGAAGCATATAAAGATAAGTGGAAAGTGGTTCACCTTGGCGTTGTACAACCCTGGCAGGGCATTCACAAATGCTGGTCCTGAGCACGTTAGCATAATTCCCACCTTTTTCTTTTCCTTGTGTTGGTCGAAATAATTCACATAGCTGCAACTTAGGCAAGCATTTATTTCGTTCCTAAAACTTATGTAGTAAATTTTGTTTCGCACAAAACTGTGAATTATTTTGTTAACGGGTATTCCATACAGCCCATAAATGTAACCATCCAGGTGAACCTTCTTCAAGCATAAGGCTAGCACGTCGAACACATTCAGTGGAGTTCTTCTCAAATGGTCAACCCCTTCTGCCATTTTTCTTCTCGATACTTTCCCCGTGTCTGTTTTTAAGAAATGATTCACAAAGTATATTTTCTTGGGCACTTTGAAATCCGCCAGTCGTTTCTTTATGTGCTCCGTTAGCTCCTCCCTCAGGTGGTGGTACTTGAAGTTCAGGCTAAGGGAGAACTCCACGTTGAATTCGTTTTCTGCGGGGGGGTTGCCATGCTGGGGGGCGCTGGGCACGATGGAAGGGGTGAACGTGGAGGGAAGCGAATCGGTAAGCGGACCTCCCCCCCAAGGTAACTTCTTCTCGTCCAAAATGACCGCCGCGTGAATGGCCTCGCCATACACCTCATCCGTACACGCAAAGGCTAAGCAGTCGGAAACCCGCGGGTCATCCCTTACCACGTCATCAATTTCGTTCGGGATGATCTTTTCACCCCCCCTGTTGATTATGTCCTTAATTCGGCCAGCAATGAAGAGGAAGTTCTCTTCATCCACGTAGCCAACATCTCCAGTTTTAAAGAAAGGTACAGATTCGCCAGTGACCAAAAAGGTATTCCCCTCCATATAGTCTACCTTTTCCTTCACAGTATTTACATGAACACATATATTTTCATTGTCCTTCATTTCTTTGTAACCAAACATTACGTTCTTACCGTTAATGCAAATTTCTCCGAGTTCATTTTTTCGACAAACCTTCCCCTTTTCGTGGTCGTATATGACAACCCCTACGTTTGGAATTCCCACACTTTTGTACTTCTTAACAGTTGATACGTGTTTCCCATCGGTGAGAATAAGCTTATTCGTGCTGACCTGGTGACATGCCTCCGTCATGCCATAGGCTTGCAAAACGTTCGTCTCGAATTTCAGCTCCGCTTCCCTTTCCATATGCTCATCCAGTTGCGAACTGGACGTCCTAATAAACCTCAACTTGTGTTTTACCTTCACGCCATCCACGAAATAGTCACTCTCGTACCGTAGGAGCAATATCTTCAAAATGGTCGGGACGGCAGAGAAGTAAGTGACGTTGTGATGTATGACGTCTTTCCAAAACTCAGAGGCACTAAACGAGTGACCTACTTGAAAAAGGACATTTCCTTTGGCATATAAAATTGGCATGAGAACTCCGATTAAGCCATGCACATGATACAGAGGCATCACAATGACTGTGTTGTCCTCTCTGTTCAGTCCGTACGAACTGGTGATGTTCCTAATAGTCGTTTTAATATTTTCATTCGTCAGTTGAACTATCTTCACTTTGCTTGTTGTTCCCGATGTATGCAGATGCAAACAGACATCGCTACCTTTTTTGGTCATTCCATTGTCCTCCTTTAGCTCTCCTTGCATGCCACCTGCGTGGCTCCCACCATAGGGTCTGCTTAACGAGTAGGTAAAAAACGGCGCTTTTTTATTCTTCCTAATTCGTATAACCCCAATGTTGTACTCGGTGCCTAACTCCTCAATCGACTTGCACACATTTTTGTAATAGCCATGTTTTTTCTTCATCGAAAAATAATTCTCATCGTCCTCATCATAGTCGTGTATAATTATATACTTGCAGTTGTTGACTAGGTACCTTACATATTCCTCTTTTTTCAAATTTGTGTTCAATGGAAGGCATATGTTTTTGTTGTAGTTTATGCCAAGGAAGCTCACCACGTACTCTATACTGTTGAAGAGGACGATGGAGATTTCCTCCCCTGGTTGCACGTTAATGCTTTTTAGAAAGCTCCGCAGATTTTCCACTTCCTCGTACAGCTCTGCGTATGAGAATTGCTTCTTTTCAGTGTTCAGGTCTGTGATGTACCGGTCGCGCACGTCTTCCAGCTGCAGGAAGCTGCGCAGCGTGGATTCCTCCGCCATTTGGTGGGTTGCGGCTAAGCGGTAAGAAGGAAAACTGTCAGATGCGAAGCACAGATCCTCTGGGGAACATGGCCAACTCAACGTGCTACTCCGCAGGACCCTCTTTATTTTTCTTTCCCTACTAATTGGGGACATGCCCTTCTTGGTTGTCGCTCCAAGTGGGTGGTCCTTCCCGGAAGGGTAACGCGTTGTCGTAAGTGGCAAACCAGGATGCATGCACAGGTGTTCCTTCGTCAAGCAGCATAATCGTCAAAATATGCCTTTACCAAATTGTGCATAAGCACCCACGCACGATCGCGCCTACCCGTGACGACACTAAACGGTATCTTCAACACTCGGCAGTATATTGAGTCGACATTTTCCGACCCTCCGGCTCACCCTACCATCCCCTTTTTTTCGGCGGAACCCAACGACGTAGATAGTTCTCCTCTCCCATTCGTGCGAGAATGCCCCTTTTTTTTTTTTTTTTTTTTTTTTTTGCGACACCGTGAGGGGCCATTTTCCCGTTGCGCCATTCTGCCATGTTAGCTGAAATGTAGGGGTAATTATTCCTCGAAGAGTGTTCCCCCCTGGATGGTGCCACGTTGCCAGGTCGGACATAATTCCCAGCGTTACCTGGCCAGGGTTACATTGGTACCCTTCCTTATTAAGACACACACATACCTCCAAAATGAAACGGCGCGCCATCCTAAGGGCCATGCATCGCATGGAGAGGAGGTTTTTCTTCAACAGCGTCCCCAAGGAGCAGCTAAACAAAATTGTGAGCGATTATTTTTACGTGGAGCAAAAAATACACAAAGTGATTGACCACCCGGGGGGAAGAGTCCTCCACCAGGGGGGTGAAACAACTGTAAAAACGGCTCCACTGATGAGTAAGGAGAACAAACCGAAGGAAATCGAAGGTGTAGACTACATAAAGTCGGGACAAAAACAAGCAGATCAATTAACCATCCCAATTAATGAAAACCTTTCCAGATACATAAATAGCAGCAAATGTTTTATCCACCTGTGCGCCTTCTACATTCATAACGATGAAAAAAAAAAATTCCTCCAGTTAATAAAAAATGCTACGAAGTACTCCTTCGGCTACGAGGACCTCTTCATCCTCTTTTACTTAATGTGCAGAGTCAATTACAGAGATACTTTCATCCTTCGGAAGGTCTTAAGCGTCCTTGAAATATACTACTTTAAAATTGACAATCACTTTTCCTATGACCTGTCCAAGGTACTCTTCGCCCCGCACTGTAATTTACACTCCGCCATAAATCACATTCCTCTGATTTATAAAGTCAAGTTGGTTAATATGGACAGGGGTTCCCGCGTTGGGGGTGATTTCCCCCATGGGGAGGTTTCCACGGCGGATAATAGCAAACAGAGTGATACCACCGAATCAGGTGATAAGGAGCAAACGCACTCCTCCGGTGAGAAACAACCACAGGGGGAACACCCCACCGTGCAACATATAAACGATACAGAGCCAGAGAACGTCCTCGAAAATTTGCAAAATGTGGACATGGAGCAATACGAAAAGGAGGTGTCCAAAGATAGCGTGCAGTTTATTAACCTAAACGTGAAGAGGGAAAAGCGGAAAATAAAAGTCAGAGAGGGGAAGCATCAGGGGCTCAAATTGAAGGGTACGCTGTTAACTCAGATAAAAAACGAGGTCAGCAAAATGATGAGAGGAAACGTCGACGCGGTCGAACAAATGGAAGCATTCGTCGCGCAAGGAGCGGAGGACGAGCGAAACATGTTCCAGATGAAAGAAGTACTAACCATTTTTATCCATGACAAAGAGCTGGCGCGGAAAAATTTGTATGTGCAGGACTTGATTGGCGACGTCGTGAAGTACTTTATCGCCCAAGAGAGGACCCCTCTTCTACGCAGGAACATGCTAACTCTGCTCGCTTTCATGGACGCGCAGAACTACTACACGGATAAGAAATTAAACCGAGCAGTTGAGCGCGTCCTGGGGGGGTTCATCGCAAGCATGAACGAGTGGACCGAGCAGGGCATATACGACTTTATAAATGGAGTAACGAAGGAGGGGCCAGACAACGGCGTCATCCATACTGTTGTGCATCCTCCCCACGATGCGCTCTCCTTTCTATACCACCAGAATTACACGTACAACTTTGCCTTATACGAGGAAGACGCACCATATCGAAATAAATTCCACCACGCAACAAAAAAATTGCTGAAAAATTTTATCTTCCTCCTGAGTTACATGCTAAGAATGCCATTTTTGAAGTTCCACATTTTGAAGTCCTATTTAAATTCGTTTAACATCTTTTTGGACATATTTATAAAAAACGAAAACGTGTGTGACTCCCTGGAAATTGGAGAGATTTCTTTCTTTTGCGAAAGTTTCATGCGACGCAAAATTGTGGACTTAAACATAACCCACAAAATGCTGCACCTCGTGCGCCTAGCGGTTGGCAAGTGTGTGAAGTTCCACCGTGAGGGAGAAAATGACCCACACATGAAGGATGATGCTGATATTGGGGAGATAGCTACCTGCCCGATTTACCTCAATGACATTTTGTCCATCCTGCACTTCCTCCACTTTTACAACCTCACCACAGAGCAGCTGCACTTACAACTGCTGGTGATCTGCCTGGGCAATCTTCTCTACCTAAACGACACGCAAAAATTAATACTCTTTAATTGTGTAGAGGCCCTGCGAAGGAAGACCCCCAATCAGATCCGCACGCACCTACTGAACTATTTTATGTATGAAAAAAACTTGGAAATATTTCTATCTCGTAATAAAAATGTCCAGAGGGAGTCATTAGGATTGCTGTTCGTTAATTAGCGCGGTGAAGAAGACAAACTGGGGGGGCAAGACGAGTGGCCAAGTGGCGCGTAAGATTACTGCGCATGTGGAGACAAAACAAGGAAATTAAAAAGTTAAGGCGACGTGGTGGAAAAGACGATGTGTTACTTCCTCCCCAACTTAGACATCGTGATTGCCGCCCCGGATCAAGTAAAAAACGATGGAGTCCCCCACACGCAAATAAAAATTATGGTAAATGTAGTCGTGCTGCAGTCCTTCCCGCTTCAGAAAGGCGAACACGGGGTCTGGCTTGCTTTGGATTATGAAGTGGTTTCCCCAGAGGGCGTAGCTTCGGCGGCCGAGCTTTCCTGCGGGGGAAAAATTGGTAAGTTGTAACATGGATAAGCGGTCACGTGGATAAGTGATGGCGTGGCTGTGCAGGGACTCTCCGCTCGTACCCGGCTGGACCGCCCTGTAGGTGGACTTCATAACGGTCACGTCGATCCCGGAGTAAATCGTCTTCACGTGCTTCAAATATGGAAGAAAACATTCAGAAGAAACCAAGTTATCCTCCTTAATCAGCGTTTTGTATTCCTCCCTGTCGTACCATAGCTGGTCGTCCAACCCGTTACTATAGGTGACGTGTTTGCTCAATTTATTCTCCAAAAAAGTTATTGAATGAAAATTAACAGTTCCGATAATGTTAAATAAATTTATTGGGATGCAAATGTAGTCATTCGCACAGACGTCGTTACTGATTATGTGCGAGACGTTAATATCATCTCCATTGTTATACGAAATGTCTTTGTGTATTTCTATTTTTCTCGCTACGTTTTTTTTAAGTACGTTGAAATTGTAGTACACGTGGTAACTGCTTTGCTTCTTTTCGTCGAACTGGTACTTGTACTTGTAACCGAATCGGTTGTTGTGCCCGACAGCGCGCTTTTCTATCTGCAGGGGGGGAATAACAGCGTGGTGACGCAGCGTTTTGGCAGAAAGACTTTTTTATGGAGAAATATTCTTATGGAGGGAAAGCATGCTGGCGCGGTGAGTTACCCACGGAGATGCAACTCCACTAACCTTCGCGAGCAAGATGCAATCTAAACGGAAGGACGGATTATCCGTGTACAGAACTTCGTACTTGTAGAAGCAATCGAAGGGAGTGAAGTACCCCTCGTAGGCTCTCTTAAATTTTAAAAATATGTGCAGGCATATATAGTCCAGGAAGTCGCTCACCAGGACGTAGACCATGGAGCACGTCTTCTGCAACTCCAACAAATCCCTGCAGTTCATGAATGATAAAATGTTGCGCAAGATGTTCTTCCCTTTTATTAGGTTTAGGAACCTTGTGCTGTTCCCCACCGTATCACTTGGCTCTTTCGAGCAGTTCACGTGTCCTTCAATGTCTCTCTTTTTGCATTTATCCGTATTGATTTGCTTTGACTTGATTGGCTTTTCCCCCTGGGTGGTTGGCACATCCGGGAGTAATTGCAGCGAAAGCGAATTGAAGGAAGACTCATCGCGGTTCTCACTGCGACCGGTTGGTGCACACTCCGACTGGCTCTGCGTAGCGCTCCTCATTCCACTGCACGATTCGAAGGTGTGCCCGATGGAGCTATCCCCAACGGTACTGTCCTCTGCATCGCCAACCATGTGCACACTTTCACCCTTTTGTGTAGCAACTCTACTGCTTCTTTCCAAACTACTTTCTTTCCTCCGTAACGTGGTTCCCTTTCTTCGGTTTCCCCGTTTGAAGTTTGAATTATCCCCATCAATTCGCTCTTCCGAAATGTCGCTTCGTTCCTTTTTTTTTTTTTTTTTCACGTAGGTGCTACTCCTCGCTTGGGAATACGCGCTGGACCTTTCCTCCACGGTGAAGAAGAAGCCGTAATCCAGCTCGAAGTGTCTTTTATCATTTGGGGAGTCACTTCGGTGGTCGTCTCGCTGTCCAGTACAACTCTCCCCGTTGCTATCCTCATGGACGCCATACCCATGGTGCTGCTTTTTTTTCAATGTGGTGGGTTTCCCTCCCTCGCGTCTTCCTCCGTCGGAACATTTTCTACCCACATGATTGTGCGTTTCCCTTTTTTTGAAATTTATTTTAACGTACGTACCATCTCCCCCTATGGTGCTCTTCTCCGCAATGGCTCCATTCTCATCCATCCCACCACAACCATTATCTTCCTGCCCCTTGTAGGCTTCAAAAATTTCTGAGTTGACATTGCTAAGTTCTTTTTCTTTGAGTAGAGAAATGTAAATGTTCCTTCGAATATCTAGGTTGTGTTTTTTTTTAATTTTATTTTTTATATTTTTGTACATAATAATTTGCCTTTGTTTATTTTCTGAAATTTTATTTCCCATCATGCTTGGCTATGAGGAGGGGGTAGTACATGGTTTATGTGTGTGTGTGTGTGTGTATGCAGTGGTGGAGGGGGGTTATCACCAATTGATATACTGACAGGATGCCTGAACTGCTTTTGCTAGTCGCACTAATAGCAGCATGAGCTGGAACCGTTGGTGTTGGTAATGCCGTGTGTGCAGAGACTACACAGACAGTAGTGGACCTGCTCGGAGAGGCACTAAACAGACACACAAATGAACAGCGGCAAATGTACCACTCTGAAGGAGGCATATATAAATCTGCCTTTTCGCGGGTGTTCTGGGCGATGTGATGAGTGCTTGGACAGCTTTTCTCACGCTCGTTCAATGCGCGTATTTTCCGTGTTATTGGCCTCTCTGCGCGTTTGTTTTTATGTCAACATGGTTTGGTTTCCATTTTGATGTTTTTTTCTTTTCATTTTAATGTTTTTTATTTTTCCTCCATTTTAATGTATTTAATTTTCCCCCCATTTTAATGTTTTTTTTTTTTTTTTTCCTTTTTAATTTACACAAAAAAAAAAAAAAAAAAAACACCTTCATGTGTATCACACATGCCATGTTAACATTAAAAAATATTTTTTCAAAAAGTTAATTTTCATAAAAATGGAAAAACAAATAGCATAAGGTTTCGAATGAGGATTGAGAAAAATGGGGGACCAGCGCAATTACACCTTTGAGTGGGAAGTGGCAAAAAAAAAAAAATGTGGCACCGGGGGGGCGACGAAGCGATGAGGCAGCGAAGCGACCAAGTGGAGTGGCCGCTTAACTGAGTAACGGCGTGACTTCTTAACCACGAGGAGCTCCTCCAGGGGAAGCGAACTTCAACGCGCCACATTGTGGAACCACCCCACCAATGCTACAAACAAGCGTGTCTCTTCTGCTCACTTAACCGGTAACACCCTTGTGGGCAAGTTTGTTATGATCGTTCTGTAAATTTGATGTATATTTTTCTGGGGTGTGTATCCCCAGTGTTGTTGCTCAAAGTTCGGGGAGTCTTGGTTCGCCAAAAAGTAGTCCAGCATGAAGATGAATTTTCTGACCACCTTTCCTTTAATATGTTTGAAGTGACTGATGAAGTGAGCGATGCAGAGCACGCAGGTGAGGACACTTAGGGAGCGTTCCTTCTGTGAGGCGTGATCCAGTTCGAATGTGGGACTGCCCCGGGGGGTGCTATTTGTGCTCCGTCCGCTTGGCTCTTTGCAACGGTATCCTTCACCACCTTCGCCGCTCCCCTCCGGCACGCCACCAAACAGCCCGCAAATTATACCCAGCAGGTATTTCCTGTAGTGCCTATTGGTACGCACAAAAACGGCGCGCCCCTTTTTAAGGCTAAGTTTGATTGACTGCAAACAGCAGAGCACCCCAAAAAAGGAGTTAAGCATTTCCACCAACGTGTGAGCCTTACCTCGTCGGTCATAGATCTGCACACTGATATTTTTTCTTCTGCATGTAACTGCACCCTCCTTGTGGAAGGTTTCGCCCTGCCCGTTTTGACCACACCTGTTATACACCAACGCGCATGACCCATAAAAGTTGTTCACAAATTCAGATACTTTAAAGTACACTTCTTCGTTCTTGCCTATATTATGAATGACCAGATCGACGTCCTTGCTGCACACCTTGTGATTTACTTCGCACAGGAATTTAATTAACATCTCGAAGAAGAAATTGGCCAAATAATCAATGCTGTGAAGCAGACTTTCCTCGGACGGGATGACCTCCTGGCACTTCACTTGAGTGAAAATTTTGGTATCGTCTTCATGGCCCGTCGCAGGGGCCTCTTCTTCTTCTCCCTCCCTTAACAACACACAACTGTGTGGCTCCCATTTCTTGCAATTTAAAATTTTCAACTTGGGTAAGAGGACACAAAATGTATCCCAAAAAAAGCGCAAAAGGCGGGAAACATGCGCATAATATCCAACATAAAAATAAGATATTAACAGAAAAAAACTGAAATGCACATGCAAAAATGACGAACAATTTACTTGAAAAAAATGAAACAATTTCAAAAAATGATCATATAACAAATTATTTAACACAGTTAAAAAATTGCCGCTTTGAAAATTCATATATTTATAACAACGTTTAAAAACGTACTTCACAAACGAATGATCAGAAAAAAAAAAAACTGTCACCTGTATGAAACGACTTAAACAAATTTGGAGAAAAAATGCATTCCCTCTTGAACATTCCATTTTTGAAGAAACACAAAAATAAGGAAGAATACCTCTTCGTTATAACGTCCTCCAAATTTATACATACATTTTTTAAAAAAAAAAAGTTTTCAAAAAAGTACCTAAGAATTGTGATAATCATGATGGTCAAATAATAGTCACTGTTTCTTCCGACGTGCAGCAGCATATGCATAACTACGTCTTCGTAACTTCGATTCTTCTTTAGCACCGTAGAATAGTTCCTGTGCAGGAGATGGAGAGCCCTTCCTCCCAAATCAGTAGAATGCCTTTCCAAAAGGAGAGTGAAAATAAAAACTTCGCAAGAGAGACTCCTGTATATATCTAAAAGGGTACCTAACGCCTTTCTCCAATTCAGCATGCGGAGCAGGTGTGCCAGCTTACACACCAGAAGGGACATTTTCTTCTTCCTTCCCGGCGAGTGTCTGCAAGCCGTTTTCCCTTTTATAAGATGGCGTACATACTGCAGACACAATTCAATGGTCCGCTGGTTAAGTATCTCTATGTGGGGTTCATCTGTCCTTTCCCCCACCATCAAATCTTTCACAAACGCGCGAAAGGCACTGCTCACTTTTTTTAATCTATTTGATTTTTCATATCTGCGTAGAATGTCGCTAATATGCGCAGACACCTTGTGAAAGTTCCAAATGGATTTCTTCTTTTTGAATGGATCCCCATTTGGATGTCCCTCCCTTCCTGCACACAAAGAGACCTCATGGTGGTATTTCTCCCTGCACAACAGATAAACGACTCTGACAAAATTGTACACATCAATATTTTTAAAAAAAAGAAATACGCTCACACGACGATGATGTTTTGTGCATCGGTGCTTCTCATCCAAATGGGTATACACCCTCAGGAGGGTCTCCACATGGAGGCGGTATGCCTCCCTTTTCGCTTTTCTCAGATGGTTTTTCCCTCCTTTTTTTTCCTCAACGTTGTCAGGCAAATGGTAAGAATTATGTTCAGAAGATGTCTTGCCATGTGGGGGGGATGCTACCTCTTGGGGGGATTCGCTTCGTTTGGTTCGTGACCTGTCTAACTGCTTCTCAACGATGCAAGTCGGGGAGAGGCCCCCCCCGTGGGAGTTGCCTATACGACATTTGGCGTGCATGTCGACATCGCTCCTATTATGCGCCACTTCATCGAAGCTGAACAGGAAGGAAGTCCCTTTCGCCACTGCTTTCGCTTCTTCCCCCTTCACATAACTGATATAGTGAGCTAGGTAACGAAAATTGCAAAACTTCCTCATGAAGGACTTCAAATTTGCTTCTGAGCTGCCCTCTGAGTTGTAGTAAAACCCGAAGAGAATATCCATCAGCAGGATGTTATTCCGTATAATGTGTTCATTCCATTTTTTGAAATATTTTATTGGTTTATTTCCCACGATCTTTACCACGCCCTGTTGGCGATTCTCTTCCTTTTGGCGATCCCCCTCGTGGGAGGACGTACTCCAAAGGATGCCCCTCCCATGATCGTCCTTACTGTTCACTTCCATTTTTACCTTACAATTTGAGTGCAAGTGGAACAAAACAATTTCTGTGTCAAACAGTTTACCAAATAATTCATATAGGAAGAGACACTCATAAATCTGGCGGTACTCATTAAGGTTTACTATGTACACCCCTTCAGTGACCTTTCGATAAAAATATAACCTCTCTGTGCACTTTAAAAAGTCTTGTATGGTCATTTGGTCTTTTAGGATGATGCCTTTCTTGCAACTGGCATTTTCCCTATAATTTTTTAAGAGCTTCCTCAGGTTAACCATTTTACGCAATTCGCTCTGATGCCGTTGGATCCTCTCATCACGGGGATCACCTCCAATTGGGGGGAACCACTCCTTTTGCTCTTCCAATTGGGTGCAAGAATTTTTTCCATTGTTCAGGAGCTGCTTTTGCTCCACATATTCGTGGTGTCCATGGGGAGACAGTTGTGTTCGCCCTACTCCTTGGCACAACCGTGTAACACGAGTCATTTGAGGGGACACCCTTCTTCTTACTTTCCTGCCTGTTTCTTTTTGGTCTGGCCGCCTTGTCCACTCAAACCGCTCACCAACTTTATCCACGATGCCTCTTTTCGACCTTCGGTACATAAACAAGGTGTGAAGAAGTGGAGGCACGTTTCGGAGAACCCCCTCCCTAGTTATCCTCCTGTTACATTCGAAGAAAAGTTCCTTCTTCGAGAGGTGGGCTGCGTGCGCTGGAAGCGGGACTCCATCTGCAAGTCCCTCCCTCATGGCACCCTCTTTTTTGGACCACCCTTCCACCACAAAAAGGAGATGGTCGAAAATGTCAAAGGTGTTTCCCCCATTAAGTGAAAACCCTCCTTGGTATGTTTTTCCTTTCAACGTGAACAGATGGTGTCCCTTCTTCGAGTAGCCCCTACAGAGATCAACAGGAGCATCATATCCTATTGTTCCACTTGACCTAAGGACTTCTGTAACCCCCGTTATGTTCGCACACTCATGAGGGAGCACGTTGGAATTACTATCTCTACCTTTCAATTTTACCACAGCGTAATTTCTTAACCGATTGACTGCTCCTCCCTGTGCGAATCCCACTTCTTCAGTAATATGTGCAGGTGAGGTAAGCGTATTATCCCTACCCCTCAGCCTCCTCTCCGGCACGTACATCGGAAATTTGCTAAAGCAGTAATTCTCTCTGTATATAAAACTCGTAATGACAACTTCGAGGTAGACAAAGATGTGGAAGTAATGCAAAAATTGAAACAACAAGTAGGGGGTATTCCGAATGAGTGTTACATATGTGGTGAGGGTGCAGTCGTTTACACAAGGGAGGTGCCCCTTCTGAGGCGTGTCTGGAAACACCTCACACATAACAACCTGAAAAAACACGGGCATATACTTCACCACTGTGCTCCTCATACGGCTGTACAATTTTTTTGCCTTCTTCACATTTACATGCAAATAGGCGGGGTTAACAGGAGCATAAACGCTACGGAAAAAATCCATCCCCTGTAGGTAATTATTATCAGTGATCAAATCCGACTCAGTTGTCTTCATCTTCTGGGTCATGCAAAGTGAATTCTTTATATTCTTTTTTACAGCTTCTATGTTTTTTAATAGCACCTTATTTATTTGGTCATCCAGGCAGTGAGCTTCTTCTATTGGTTGAAGGTCCTTCTCCACGTGGAAAAGAAAATTTGCATCTAGGG
This sequence comes from Plasmodium coatneyi, assembly GCF_001680005.1. Lineage (NCBI taxonomy): Eukaryota > Apicomplexa > Aconoidasida > Haemosporida > Plasmodiidae > Plasmodium > Plasmodium coatneyi. Next base: position 1,433,160 of record NC_033566.1, on the reverse strand, counting down.
AATCCCTTCTCCCGTTTAGATAATCGAAAAAGTGACTCACATGGAAGAGCAGCATGTGGAATGAGTAACTCTCCAAATGGGTTACTTTTTCTATTTCGTGCGGGAGATACTTTGCCAATTCGAAGTTGTCCTCAGTGTGCACTTCGCACAGGTAGAAGTGTGTCCCCTCTTGTGCTTTACCCTCACCCGTGTATTCTTCTATATGGTGTACTTCCCTCCTTGGTATCACATTGTGTGGTGAGAAAAAAACGTCACTTATATTTTGCGCAACGTAAAAATTGTCTCTCATATTTGGATTGAAGTATAACAGGAAAATTTTCTTTTTCCACTTTACCGAGTCGATTATCTGATTGGGGTGGAAATATTTCCAATAAGGAAGTCTTTTTCTGTTTTTCTTATTTTCTGTTTCGTTCTCTTGTCGGGATTCATTTCTGGATGGGGTGTTCCTATGGTTTCTTCCTTCCGGGGAAACGGATTGTTCGGTGTCCGCCTGGGGGGACAACCTTTGATTTGCTCTTCCAAAGGGGATCTTCCCTTGTTTCCCTTCCCCTTCTTGTTTGCCCAACTTATGGGCAGTCTTGTTACTTGTGCAAAGGGTTTCTCCCCATGATGTTTGTTCCCCTATATTGTTGCATCCCCAGGGAAGGGAACCCACATGGAGGTCCACCATCTCCTCTATTTCAATACTTTTAATATTAATCACCATTATTTTCTTGCTTTTAATTCTTCTTAAAATATTTTCCGCATCGTCCAAATTGTCCTTTAAGAAGGTTAGGAATTTTGTTCTCTCCCCATTTACTTCGTCTTCCCTTCCGTTTTCCAACTCTTCTTCGATGAAACTTCTTATCAAATCTATATCTTTTCGCAACTGGGCGAGATTCTCCTGTTCCTCATTCCTTGACAGCTTATCGGCCCAGGCATCTTGGGATCCACTCGGGAAAGACGTGAACGGGTTGGCCAACTCAAACAGGACAAAGTGATCCTTGTCTATCTTATAACATGCGTTCGCATTCGGTCTTAGCGGCAGGAGGAAATTTGTAAATTTTTTTAATATTTTCTTTAACATAGTTGTGAAGTGGACGTTTTTAATGAGCTGCTTTTGGTACACGTGGAATGGGAAAGAGGGTCCACCACCGTTTGGAAAATCTCCACGACGAACGCCATCACTCACCCAGCCGCTGACGTCACCCCTAACCCCCGTCTTAAAAAACAAGTAAAAAAAATAAACAGAAGAGTAGTAAAAAACAAGCGTGTTTATCACCCTCTCCCCGTGGCTTAACCACACACGCCCATTTTTCCTCAAACTCAAAATGGATGGGCACCCCTTCCCCCCCTTGGCGTTGCAAAACACAGACCGATAATAACTCCTGTTCTCTTTTTTCCCAATGGTGCACAAGTTAATCTTCTTCTTTTCAATCACCTCTTCTACCTTCATAATGACGTTAGCCCTTTCGCAGGTGACCAAAATTATGTCTCGCTCAATTTCTACGTGGCTGATTGGACCGTTTGTCCTATCGATAAGGAGAATGTTCTCCTCGCTTCTTACTCTCAACCCTTTTTTCTTTAAAACGATGCAGGAGAGCACGCCCTGCTGGTCTCCCATGAAGACGTATAAGGTTTCTCCCTCGCATCTCCCCCCGCTCCTTCCGCGCCTGTATCTGAGATCCTTCTCCAGTACACAATTTATGCTCGTTATGGCCCCTTTATGAAAAGGACTCACCAATTTGCGCACCCTTTCCTTTTTTCCCCTCTCTGTGCTTAAACATTTTCTCCTGGCCAGCTTCTTACTCCCGAGGACGTAGATGCCCCCCTTATCCGTTCCGTGAATTAAGAGGTGAAGGCGGTCCACGGCAAATATCTACAAGGAGGGGGATAAATGGAAAGAGGGTGATGTGAAGTGGGTTATACCAAGGTGCACAGGGGAGAAGAATCTCCACTTGAGATGCTCTAACCCCTTGCGTTGTTCCCCCAACTGATGGAGGTGGCGCCTCGGCCCACTTCTAACCTTCGTTACTATTCCAGACGTGTGGCTCCTTATGACGCTGTGAAAAAGGACGGGTTCGAATAAGCAGCGCCCTCTTCTCTTAAAAAGGAAGATCCTCCCGTTAGATGAACCGACGTAAACAATGCCATTGCTGACACATAGAGAAAAGAAACAGACGCCTCCGTGTTCATCCTCCTGTAGCGCTGACTTATGCACCTGCAAATTGTGTAGTAGGGCAAAGGTTTTCATTTTCCCCTTTTCTCTCCTTTACATTTTTCACAATGGTCTTCTTCTGTCTGGGAAATATCTGGTAATCTCCTTTTTTGTGGATACTCATGTTTGATAGGCTTCCACAAATTGTGTTGTCCCCATTGGGTGCATCACCAGATTTGGGGACACCACGTGGGGACAACTTTCACCAGAATACTTCAAATGTTTGGGATTGTCTGTTAAGACTTCTCTGTGACTCTCCCCCACTTGTAATTATAACCCTCTTGAGTGCTCGAACAGTTTCTTCCGAGTTATGCCTCTGAAGGGGCTCACATATTGGGCGTGCAAAAAGGAAGTTTACGTTTGGGTCGCCTAAATTGGGTTTAACCAGAGGTCGGTTTGCTTTTCTGATGGGAGGACATGCGCCTAATGTGTGATGAGAACAGCATTGTTAAGGCGCAACCCGTGTGGTGAACAACCCCTGTAGTAGTTCATCTTCCCTGCGGTTCATCGGCTGGGGGTGGCGAACTGGGCGATGTTTTTTTAGCTCTGCTCGATTCCCTCCTTTGGGCGTTTGCTTGGCATTTTCTATCAGTGCAAGTTATTATAATTACTGCGCACAGTTGGGAATGCGCAAAAGCATAAATGTACAAACATGCGTGCCTATAGTATGCTTAGCTTTTTGTGCACTTGTAAGTTATTTCTTCCTGAGGGTTGGAGTGGGGGGTATATGCCTGTGCAAGGTTAACCTCACCTGGGCGGCTCACTTTATATCCCACCCAACTAGTGCGCATTAGTAGAGGGCAGTCCCAAAGTTTCATCCCCCAAACGGAATAACCCACAGGAGCGACGGCGTCGATGGCAGAAAAAAAAAAGGCAAACATTTTTTTACAAATGCACAGCGACAAGAATGTCAATTTTTTTAAATGGCCAAATTATATGGCGCTACTACAGAATAATTTTAAAAAAATAAATTTACGAAAAATGTGAGGGATTGGGTTCTCTTCTGCGCTATGTTATAAAAACCTTTTTTCCCCCCCGCGGGCCCACTCATCCTCGGGCATTTTAATTTTTTTTGTTCATTACTATATAGGCGATAATATGCTCCCTTTACTGCTCCCTTGGCAATCCAATGTACCACTCATTTGTTTAAGGAAAAAAAGAGGGAGAGGACAAAAACGCAGGTGCACTTCCGACTTGTAGTCAGTCCACATAGCAACGCATTCGCAGGTACCTATGCGTGAATAGATTAACCAGATTATGCATTCACCATCCAGCGGAGTAAGCACCATTTCGCGTAAATGCGTGTCCGTTGGGAATACCAAGGTGAACTGAGAAAGGTGCCACACTGGAAGAAGCCCATATCCTGCAGGGGGTGGATCGATAGGCATAACAAAGTTGACCTAACGAAGCTGGCCTAACCGAGCTGAACTCACCGCCTACCCCCCAAAAGATGGACTTCCAAAACCGAGTGGGCCACAAAACGGGCAGTGGTATGCCCATGACGAGGGAGGACATAAACCAGGAGAGACGTGAACGACTGAAGCAACTCGCACTGGAAAATATAGATATCACGAAAGACCCATATATCCTCAAAAATAATGTTGGCATGTACGAGTGTAAATTATGCTTAACTCTGCACAACAATGAAAGCTCCTACCTATGTCATACGCAGGGGAAAAAGCATCAAATGAATTTGAGTCAAAGATTACTAAAAGAAAAAAACGAATTGACCACCAGTAAGTTACTAAACAAAGCTACCCCAGAGCCAAAAAAAATTGTAAAAATCGGAAAGCCAAGATATGATGTCACCAAAGTGAAAAATAAAAAAAATAAACTTGGCATCCTATTCGAATTGTCCTTTCCAAATATTAAAGAAAACACCAAACCCAAGTTCCGCTTCATGTCATCATTTGAACAGAAAATCGAACCTCCAGACAAGAAGTATCAGTACTTATTGTTCGCAGCTGAACCCTACGAAACGGTTGCTTTTAAAATTCCTAATTTGGACATAGACGAAACGCAGGACTTTTACTACAAGTGGTTTGAGAAGAAAAAGATTTTCGTCATGCAGATTCATTTTCAGAACCCCTCCGAGCACAACCGCGCGCGCAGACGCCGCAACTTCCTACCCCACAACGTCAGGTGGTGATGGTACTAATGCGCCGTTCCGCTTCGATCCCGCGCACATCCCAATTCGACCCGTTACAAACCATTCGTTTGCCAAGAGAGCGTATACACCTCCAGGAGGCACGCATCTATTCCGCTTAATGAGCGCGTCATTCTTAGTACCATGCGCTGTGTTAACTTTGCAACACATCCCATGGTGTTCATTTTGTTTTTCTCTAAAACTTAATTGTGACAAAATGCAAACAGTGGGAAAAAAAAAAATTATTTTTTTTTTTTCCAGATAAAATTGGATGGAACACAGAATAGGCCAAAAATGAAGAGTAACGTGAAAAAGGGGGTACAGATTAAACTATGCGAAGTGTGTATGCACATGCACACATGTATTGGTTCACACTGAAGGAGTCCCTTTCACTGTTGCACACTTATTATTCCTCCATTGGGGAATATTTCCTTTGCAGCACATGCATTAGGGGCGCTGCGGGAAAAAAAGAGGGGGGGCACGTACCCAAAGAAGGGTGGTAACAAAACCTCGTCGGGCAAAACATTACTACGCATGGCGCTTCAAAGAACAAGGAAATGCGCTTTGGGCATTTTCCTACGGGAGCAGCTTTTATGCTGCTAAAATGTCCACTCTGGTAAAAGGAGTAGCAAAGTGGAAAGGTTTCCTAAACGCACAAACAAATGCACCACCCGACAATCACCACAGTGTCTCCCTTCCCGTCAGATTCCTACAACAAGCAGATGCCTAGTGCTATTAGTACGAACAGATACATTAAACTGGATACCGTCGAATTGGCCATTAGCAACTTGGCGGACTCTTTACACTTTGCCATGTCTTTCGAGACCAAGCTTTGTTTGAATTCATCCATTAAAGTCTTTCTGTTTTTTTTTGGTTCCTGCGCGTTCCTTTGGGTACTGCTCGCCTGACTTCCACTAGCCTGACTTCCACTAGTCTGACTTCCATTAGCCTGATCAGAACTTTGCAAATTTGCGGCTTTTTTTTTCTTTTTATCCGAAGCGTCTGCCTGCACCAAGGCTTCCTGCGCAGCTTTTAAACATTCACCCAGAAAGTCATCCAACTTTGTAACGGAAAACTTGTCTTCGCCTTCCTTATTTAGAGTGATAAAAAGCTTTGTGGCGTCGAGTTGACTGTCCTTAATGACTTGGTACACATTGATAGGATCATCCGAAGTAACAATACCGCTTCTTGTTCCAAACGAAGGAATATCAAGGTCACTTGTAGGTGTGTTTTCTCTTAACAGTTCATCGACGTTTAAATCAATAAGTTCTGCTGCATCTGCTATTTCAACATGCTGATTTTCCTCGTTTACTGTGCGTGCATAGAATACGGTGTTCAGCATAGCAATGTCCTGACTACTTGTATGCTTGTCAAATTGCATATGTAGTGATATTGATCCGTAAGTGAAACCATTTTTCTTTATGTCAATGTTACTGCTGTACAAAAGGAATAACTCTTTCATGCTGCCGATATACATAGACTTATGTGTAGAAAATATGGTGGTTAATACCTTCATTTTTTCGTTTAACGTTTTCGGGGACTCACTGTTTTGTAGCATGGGGCCTTTGTGAGGCACAACTGCTGTATCATCCCTCATTCTATATATTTCTGGTGCTGATTCATTATGAACATTTCCATCATCATCCGAACGGGCAAACAAAGCTGAGCTCAAAAAAAAATATGTAAGGAACAAAAATGGGAAGTAACATGTCTTAGCCATTTTGCACTTTAAATAAAAAAAACTTGAAAAAAGAATTAGCTCTTCAAAGGGGAGAGGGGGTGCAAGAAAACTTTTTCGTTACAAAATGACAAACCTTTTAAAATTTAAAATAAAAAGGGGTGCGGGGGAAAAAAAAACAACAAATCCTTTGAAAGTATAAATAAAAAGCCCACAAGAATGCTACAAAGTATACACAACAAACAAATAGATGTTCTGAAAGAATTGATTTCCAAACACTAGGAAAATTTTGGTTGCAAAATAAAGCATGTATTAAAAATTATTGAATAAGAAAATTAAAATTCTACTTAAAATGTTGATGATAATTTTTGGGAACAAATAAAAAAGGAAAAAAAAGGAAAAAAAGGGAAATTATAAAAAAATGGAAGGGCAACCAAAGTGGGTTATAATCCAGTTTATATATATATATATATATATATATATATTTTTTTTTTTTTCCTTCTTTTCCTCTTATAACGGGCTTATGGTAGCATGCATTCATTTAAAATTGGCTAGATAGGAAATTTTTTTTTTTTTTTTTTTTTTTTTTTTTTTATGTTGCGGGGGTGGGGTTGCAAAAATATGGCTACCTGGACTTGTCTACAAATGATATATGTTCCTAACACCGTTGCATGGATCACACACATCCACCACCCCCGCCGCTCTATACATGTGTGTGTCTCCATTGAAATGGTACATATCAGTTTTCGTCCTTAATCCTTTCCTTTTTGTGCAACAGTGTGTGAGTTTTTTTTTTTTGTTGTTGTTGTCTCTTTTGGCTGTTAGACTGTATGGTTGTTTATTTTAGCTAGTAGTTAGCTAGCTGTCTATTTTTTTATTTATTATTTATTTTTTTTTTCCTCTTTGGATGCAAAATAGCTAGTTCGTTCTTGCCGCTGGCATACACATTTTTTTTTTTTTTCTCCCCATTTTCATAGAATTACTGGGCAAAATTTAACGGGTTAAACGAACACGGTCACATGTAGGCACATTTGTGTAGAGATGTTTTTTCCTTTTGGATGATCCTATAGATATTACTACTTCGGTATTTTTTTTTTCCCCTTCCCTTAATTTGCATATTGTTCATGCGCAATTGGCATTGCTTACGGATGCGCCCGCAGGAAACTGCGACGAAATTGCTTTTATGGGACTCATTTATGCTTAGTAAATATGTTAATATAGGAGGATACATTCACATCACTCTTTTGAAAATTGCAAAGAAGGTGCTGTGATATGCGCTAGGTGGGGCATGCAAAACTGAACGGAGGAGGTATTTATTTTCCTCCCCTTTTTATTTTTTCCCATCTTTTAGCTTATAATGCCGTGGACTATACCCACCCCCGTGGGAATGATAATTTGGGAAAAAACCGAAGAGGCGAACTGGTTAAACGGGAAAATGGGCGAAAATTCATAGTATAGCTTTTGGCATTTACACTTTTCAAAAATTTTTCATATACCAAGGGGCTCTTCATTTGAATGTGTATGTTTGCCTGTTTTCATGAGTAACAATCCACACTAGGCGTAGCACTGACAGCGCGCACGCCCATTTAAAGGTTGCCGTGTTCTTCCTTCTCTGAAAAGTGGTTACGCCATATGGGCGCCCTCCTTCCTAGCGCAATGGTGTGCTCGCGTTCGTACATAAAGTTATAAAATAATTGCAGGAATGAGCTCAGCCGCTGAAACATCAACCGTTGGGGGCGCAAACAATTCTATACGTATTCCGCTCCAGTGCAGTAGTTGGAAAAAAAAAAAAAAAAATCCAATTCACTCCATTTTATTCCTTTTCGTACACCCCAGCGCGACAAGTTCCATTTTTCTTTCCACTTCCCCTTCGAAATTCACGCGGAAGGAACTCACGACAACCTGCGCGCTAAGCAAATTTTAGGGAATGGTGATAAAAAAAAAAAAAATGCACTTTAAATATACAGTAAAGGAATGAATAGCAAAGCGAAAAAACAAGAAATGGTCAAAGTGGTGAAAAAAACATCATAATTGTGCCACACTTAAAGCGAAGGGAACAACGATGGCTTACTTTCATAAACACTAATGTATTCCTATGGATAGTACACCTTCAAGCATGTCCCATAAGTGAACACTCGCGTACTTTTTCTAACGGGGAAAAAAAAAAAAAAGAGTTCCCTATACAGCGACCCCCTTCATACAAACGCATGTACGCAAAAATCCGAACAATTGTAAGCATAGGTTTATCCCATTTACGGGGAATGGTGTGAAAACCCAGCAGACGATCCCCTACCTATTTTTGCAAAGATCCAAAAGTATTCCACTTCCCTATCGTTTTTTTTTAAATGTTAAATCTTATACCCAAAAGAATCGTTTCCAAAACTCTGCTTTTTGGAAAGAGGCCAATCCAGAGAATTCGCGTTGGTAAAATGGCACACTGAGAGGGGCACCCTTCACTAAAGGATGCAAGATTGTTCTATTGCCGCCCACTCTGTGTGTGTACACGTCCGTGCACATTTTTGGTAGCTTATATGGAGTAAACTATTTTCGCTTCCCTTCTGCGCAGGAAAAGATAAAAATGTCTTGGAGTTAAGCCTTAGTGATGTGAACGCAATTTACGATGATGTCGATGAAAACACACACTTGCACAATAAGGACTACAACCCACTCAAGTATCAGCGATATGTGAAGTACAAATTAGCAGCCCTAAATCTAATTGAGGCACACAAGAATGAGGAAAATAAAAAAACGGCATTGACCAACATTACATGGTACGCCAAAATTAGGGATTTTTTTTTTATACACTTTTGCAAGAATCAAATGGAGTTGAAGGAGAAGGTGGTTCCGAAGTTTTTTTACCCAATGGAGAAGTAGCTTTGGCTTTTTTTTGTTAAGTATTTGAATATTCTCCGGTTAAAGGAGAGCCTCCGTAGGTTCCTCTTCACGCGTGTCTGTATTGTAGCACTGTGCGGAAGACGATATTTGCCTCCTATTGGTGCACCCCCTTATTATTATTTTTTTTTTATCGTTTTAAATGTACATGCCAACTTTGAATGGATGGTGGACGTAGGAAGCGGCGGCTTCCCCTGTACGTAGCAGTCCATAAAAACAATTAAAAAAGAAAACGAAACAGTACTGTGGATGCGCTAATCCATACATCGCTTCCCCTGAGCTGCACCACCCAAACGTGCGTGTAGACCCACTTGACGTGAATGCAGCGAATGGGGGGGACGTCCCCTTGTAGAGAATTCACCTTGCAGGTTTCCATCTCACACAAGCTCATTTTTTACACATCATTGATGGAATAAAAATATTTGTTCCACTTGTTCCGATCGTAAAAGTCGAAAGGCATCTCCATCATGCGCGGTATTTCTTCAGCATTAAATGTGATTACATTTTTTGTTCTCTTATTATTCACCCCCCCATTTTTATCGTCCTCCATTTGTTCATTCCGGGCTGTACCTACATTATCGTCTGCTTTATGTTCTGCGTCCCTCTGTGAAAAGCGCTTCTGGTAAAAATATTTTGAATTTGAAACATCTCGAAAATCTTGGAACAATTTAAATTTGTTAAATGAGTTTATTAAATTTTTTTTTTCATTTATGAGCAGGTCAATTAACTGCTTCTCCAATAATTCTTGGAAATATTTTATTTCCTTTTTAGGTGTATATACACTTATCATTTCTGCCAGAGACTTTTCATTGGACAGGATGTTAAGTGCAATTCGTATGAATTCCTCTCTGTCTTTGTAGATAAAGAAATCGTCCTTCAGCGTGTTGCCATTTTTCCCTTTCACATTTTTGTAAATGTCATCACTTTCGTACAAATACAGCTTGACTCTTAAATACCTGAAAAGGTTGTTCGTCCATATCCAGTACAGTTTTTCATTATACTTGTCTATGAACTCCACGTCGTCCAGCGAGCATTCGTCTGCTTCGTTCACAATGGACTTTACTTTTCCGTACACCTCCTCGTCCGAAAAATTGGCTAAACTGGTCAGCAAATACGGGATGCACAGCGTGCACAGTATGTACAGAGCTCTGAATTTCATCTTCTTGTGGAGTTTCATATGCGTAAATAAGACGGACGCATGGGCGCTAATATGTAAAAAGAACTCCCTTAATTTTGCAGGTAAATTGAACACCCCTTTGGTCATGCTTTGTGTGCAGCCGTTCCCCATTTATATCTTCCTCAATTGCTCGCTTACTTCTTCCCTCGTGCTTCTCTTTCTGTCTATAGGGCTGCTCATGATATATGCGTTCATGTGCGTACCTGAGTGTCTGACAGGCGCTATAACGTTGCAAGCAACATCGACGCACCCTCGAGCCCTTCTTCTAAAAAGAAACAAATTAAAACGAACGCATGCAATATCCTTGCAGTTAAAACGATGAGAAACATTTTTTTTTTTTGCAGTTAACTGAGCCAAAAGATGCATTTTCCAAATTCGTCTTTTCTTTTTTTTTTCATTTTTATACTTTTTTTTTTTCTGAACTGACTTTCCGTGATGCCAAAGAAGTAAGGAAAAAAGGGAAAAACAGCACAAGGGTACACACATGCGCATGCACTTTGCGCATGTGCGCACGGTACACATTCCAGATTTAATCTACGCCAAAAAAAAAAAAAAAAACCAAGTTGGGAAGTCCAGCCGGAGTATTCCCTTTCGTTGTGTTCCAAATGGATGGGGGAAAAGAGGAAACAGGCTTAATGCGCCTAAATTCTGGAAGGAAAAAATGATCTAATGGTCTAACCGAGGTCTCCTTTTTCTTATTTCTTCTTTTAAACTGTTTCCTTACTTTCCTTTATTTTTTCCCTTAACTTCCTTTCTTTTTATTTCTTTAAAAACAAAGGGAGGAAGCAACTTTTCCGTTCCTTCCCCCTCTTTTTCTCCTATACATTCTATCTATACACTTCTTTTACAATTAAACTAAGGAGGATATGGAGAAGAACTTACCCTATCACCATTCCATTATACTCTTTCCTTCATTTTTTTTTCTTTTTTCTTTTTGGAGAATTTTTTCCTTTTGAAAGAAGGAAGAAAGAAAAAAAAATGAAGGAAAAAAGAAAAAGAAGGGCATCTCTATCATCATTTCTACTCTCTTTTTTTTTTTTTTCTTTTTTAGAAATTAAAAAAAAGTTTAGAAAAGGAAAGAAATGAAAGGACGTAGTAGAGCATGGTATGGTAGGTTCCTTGCTTTTAGAGAATTCTTTTTTTAAAAAAGGAAAACCAGAAAGGAAACAACAAAAAAAAAAAAAAAATTCCCTTTTTTTTTCTTCTATAGAGAATTTTTTTTTCATTTTGGAGGAAGGAAGAAAGAAAGAAGAGGTGGATAACTCCTCCCTCTTCTTTTTTTTAAGAGAAAGAGAAAGAAGAAAAAAAAAAAAAAAAAACTGGAGAGAAGAAGGAAGAAGAAGGTAGGTTATTTTCTCCTTCTTCCCCGTTCTTTTAAGGGAATGCACTGTATGGAGGAAGGAATGGGAAGATTAAGGAATCTTTTCTTGGAAAAAAAAAAAAGGGAATTGAGGAAAAGAAAGATGCGTAACTCCCTTTCCTCTTTTTTCTTTACAGAATGCAAATGTACATAGGAAGGGAAGGGAGGGTGGACGGAAGATTGTACATACCTTCAGCAGAACAGAACAAAACAATGTTCTATGAACATTAGGTCTTTCCAACAATAATAGTGGTAGTACCACGAATGTAGGGATTGGTGTCCCAATGGGTTCACCAACAGGGGTCATCATCGAATCAACATCAAAAGAATAGTGGACACAACATGGCAGGAACAGCAGCAGGACCAGTGGCGAATGCAGCCGCCATGCGGCAGCAAAAATTCTTCACTACATTATTAACAAAATGGATGAAGGCAAAGGGGATGAAGGATGCGGAGAATTTTACGGTAATAAATTTTACATATGAAAGTAAAATCACATAATAATGTAAAAAAAATATATATAATGGAAGGAGGTCTAAGGAGGGAGGAAGGAAAGATGATCTAAGGGTAAAGGAAGGAGGGTCTAAGGAAAGAAAGGTCTAAGGAGGAAGAAAGGTGTCAGGGTTTACGGTTAAGGGTTTCAGGGTTTAGAGTTCATTGTTCAGGATTCAGGTTTTAGGGTATAGGTATTAAATTTCGAGTTTAGGATTAATGGTTAAGTGTATAGGAATAGGATTTGGGATTTAGTTTTCAGGGTTTAGGGTTCAGGATTTAGGGATTATGGCCTGGTGTTTAAGGGAAAACGGTGTTTTGAAAGGGAAAGACTCCTCGCAGACAGTCGAACGTGTAACTGGGTGAACCGGACAAGAGGGAACTGGAGAAGGGGGTGAACTGGACAGGGGGACAAACCAGACGAGGGGGAAGGAATTGGACAAGGGGAAGGAAACCGGACAAGGGGGAAGTGGACAAGGGAGGAAGGAAACCGGACAAGGGGGACAACGGGATAGGGGGGAAAACCGGAGAAGGGGGAAGAAACCGGAAAAGGGGGAAGAAACCAGACAAGGGGGAACCGGAGAAGGAGAAGGATGTGGAGAAGGGGGCAACCCTCCAAGTGCATCCAAAGGGTGCATTCAAAAAAAAAAAAAAAAAAAAGGAAGGGGTCTAAGTAGGAGGAAGGAAAGATATATGGCACACATATATATGTGTACTTATGTTAATTCACTCTTATAGACCAAAATATGGGAAGAGTTGAAGAATTTCTGGAGAGACATGATGTATAAGATAGAGGAGGATGGAAAGGAGGATAAGATAATGTGTGAAAGTGTGAGCGGGGAGAATGAAAAAGAGTTATGCAAAATTCTAGCAAGAATATTTCTGTGGATGGATGGATTAAAGCAAGAATGGGACGGGAACAACACAGGGCAGGGATACTTCTATTGGAAAAAAAGGGATGATAATGAAATTACACTACATGAGAAGGAACTGAACTCTTATTTAAGATGTTTAATCGGTAAAGTTACTATTCTAAAAATGTTAGGTAAGCATTGTAAGTTAAGGGAAGTAGCACAAACCCTTGCAGGTAGTAGGGAAACTATGAGGATAACTATGGTCATTGAGGATGGGAAGGGGAATCAATTATGTAAAGATGTGGATTTCGGAAGTTTAAAATTGGGGAACAGGCTCATGTGGGATCGAATTGAGAAGTGGTTAGATGCTTTTACTATTACAGACAGCAATAATGTTGGGTTATCGAAAGTACAACCAGGAAACAGCAAACTGCACAAAATAAGGGACAAAGGACAAAAGAAGGAAATTTGCCCAAACGAAGGAGAATTGGACGAAACAACCTTACAGAATTTAGAAATAAAAGTCATCAACGATAGTAAAAACCTGTCTCTAGAGGACAAGGACACTGCAACATTAGGGATGGAAGATTTGAGGAACGTATTGGTCAAAGTAAAGGAAGCAGCGGGGGGAGCAGAGAAGGAGGGGGAAACACGAATGCTGGAAGAAATACGAAAGAAATTAGACGTATTATTAGAAGAATCTAGGAAAAGGGCACAACTAGCAGAAGAGGCTAAGACGAAGGAGCAGCAGAAGGAGTCAACACAAAGACTACTACTACCAGAAGCAGCACAACCACCAACACCTAAACAGAAAGGTAAGTATAACATAAGAATAAAAGTAATAAAAGAGAAAATAAATAAAAGAAAGGAAGAAAAGAAAAAAAAAAAAAATAGATAAGAACAATTTTAAGAGAAAGAGCAATAGGGTGAAGGATTAGGGTTAAAGGTTGGGTTGTTAGGTGGTTGGTGGGTGGAAGGGAAGGGAGGTCTAGGGGAGGAAGGAAAGGAGGCCTAGGGAAGGAAAGGAAAAAGGAGGAAGGGTGTACACAATATGATCACCCACACTAACAACACTACCCCAACATCCTTAACCACTGGTCCTTTCGTTCTTTCTTTCTTCTTTTTTTTTTTTTTGGTTCGTTCCTTCCCTTTCCCCGCTTTTTTTTCTTTTCCAATCCTTTAAAAGAAAGGAAGAAGAAAAAGGGGGAAAAGGAAGGAACGAACAAAAAAAAAAAAAGAAGAAAGAAAGAACGAAAGAGAAGAAAAAAAAGGACGAAGGAGAAGGAAGACATAAAGGAAAGAGTTAAAAAAGATGGGAAATGGAAGGAAAAAAAGAAAAAAGAGGAATGTAGAAGAAAAGAATGAATCGACCGCTACTCATTCATGTCCTTCACTCACTGTTTCCTTCCTCTCCCTTCCTTTCTTTGTAGATGAAAACTGTAAAGACAAAGGTGACTTATGTGAGAAGGCAAAATGCGTAGTACAGAAATGGAAGACGAACACACCAGGGAAAAATGGGGTCAGAGGAATTAATACTTATCTCTGATGTTTGAATATATACTATAGACATGGAAATATATATATATATTCAGGGGAAGAATGTACTATTGTTTTGTGTTGATAATGAATATATGTACATTTTCCTTTTTCCTGCTCTCTACTTGTAGGATGAATTATGGGATGACATCACCCATAGTGCCACAAATATGTTTGATAAAATATCTCAGGATAGCAGCAAACCTATTCCAGATTATTGTATCGATAAAGATCCAACTAGTAGAATAGTCACTGACCCAGAGAGAAGAGCATGCCAATATATTACTTCGGGGCTACAGTACATATACAACATTGGAATAGATAAGAAAGATATAGAGGGTAATAAAAAGGACGGTGAAGCTGAAAAACAAAGGAAGGCCTCAGACAACAGGGATTTTAAGCAAACTATGATGTGCCTCCTCCTAAACGCATATGCGGATAAGTTGAAAGAGAAGGTTACATCTCCTTGTACGGTCGGTGAGGAAACAATAAATCAAGCATTTAAAATAGGAAATGGGCAATTTATAAATTTGTGTAAAGGTAAGGATAAGAGTGGTACGGGTGATTGTGTTCAATGTACTAGGTATGAGAATTATGGAAGATGCAAAATAGACCATGACAAAAACAAAGAAGAAATAGGGCAAAAGTTGGATGACTTGCTCGAGAAGAATAAAAGCAAAAAAGAAAAATTAGATCAAGGTATAAGTTCCATAAATGATTTATGCAGTCGCGCCCAATGTGCACTAACACAAAGGACCAGAGACAAAAGGGAAGCGCAGGGAGAAGCGAAGGGCAAAACGATTTGGGAGGTTTGGAAGGATTTATATTTAGCATCAAAATCTAATTGTGTAGAATTGAAATTGGGCGAATATATATATTTCTACAGAAAGTAGCAGAAATGTTTTTTGTATAAGTACTATTTATATTTACATGTTCCCCCCTCCTTTTTCCTCTCTTCTTTCCATTGTATTGGCAGGGTGAAGCCTGGGCTGATGCTAAGGGTGACGTACTGAAAGATCTGTCAAAGGCGATGACCAATGGGGATGGCAAAGACGAAGAAGAATGTAAGAGCATTGAAGAAAAAGATGCTACAACGAACGGTCCAAATAAAAGGGCATGTAATTATATTGTGAAGGGTTTACGCTATATATACAGCCTCCAGGAGGATAGTACTATTAATAATCCCGATCATAAAAAAAATTACAGAATATTTAAACAAACTATGGCCTGTCTAATTTTAAATGAATACGGAAAACTTCTTAAGGAAAAATCTTGTATCGACGAAAAAACTATAGAGCAGGCCTTTAGTGCTGCAAGAAGTTTTCACGGAACTGAATGCAACGGGGGGGGTTCTTGTCAGAAATGTGAGTGGGATGAATGTTCAAATTTTATAATTGGACAGAAGGACACCAAACGAGAAGACATAAAAAAGGAACTCGAAAAGAATGAACAAATACAACAAACTTTCACTACCATACATAATGCAAGTTCTTTATGTGAACGTGTAAAATGTGTAACAACGAATTGGTTTAAAGACCGGAAAAGTTCAGAGACGAGCAAACAAAACTGGGTAAATGAACATTATCGTCTATTGCAATCGGGGGAATTTTAATGAATATTATTCTTTACGCATAATAGGGAAAAAGACGGAACATCGGCAGATTCCGTGCATACATTTGGAGTGCACATTTATGTTCTGTTCATCCCCTTTTTCATTCCTTTTGGTACGCAGTGTACATTTTGGAATACGGATGTCAAAGGAAAATTAATAGGTCTGTCTGGAGAAATAGCAAAGGATGACGCCGAGGTCGCTGCTTTATGCGAGAAATTTGATCAGAAGAGCACTACACTGAGTGCAACACAGAAAGCAGCATGTAATTATATTGTGAAAGGGTTAAAAAAAATATATGGTGTCAAAAGTGGAGGTACTAGTACGATGAAAAGGAATAATAGAATATTTGATCAAACAATGTACTGCCTATTCCTAAACGCCTATGCAAATCTCCTCATAGAGAAAACGAAGGGACAAATCTGTCCTATCACAGAAGAAGAAATAAAAGAAATGTTTAATAAAGGAAATAATAAGAAGGATGCTTGGTGTGAGGAAAAGAATAATGGTAATGGTGGTGATTGTGTTGAATGTAAAAGGGATAAAACCTATGAAAGCTGCATGTTAAACGTGGATGGGGACCTATGGAATGGGGGCAGTGGGTGCCAAGATAACAAAGATGATGTGAAAAAAAAAGTGGAAGAACTGCTCGACCCAACTAAGAACAATGACAAGGACGTAAAGGAAGCTGTGAATGCTATAAATACTATAAATAATAATATCTCCTTATGTGCACGCGCAAACTGTGTAACAACGAATTGGTTTAAGGACAGAGACGGGGGAGGTGGCAAACAAACCTGGGTAAGGGAACAATATTATTCATTGTAGTAAGAGTGACTGTAACAAATAGTACTCCTTATATATAAGGAAAAAAAGGGAGGAGAATGTCTATTAACCCTATGTATGGACAAGGATGCACATATATTTCCTGCTCACTCTTTCTTTCCTTTGCATAGTGTACATATTGGGATACGGACTTCAAGAATCGACTGAAGGAACTGTCTGGAGCAATGACCACTAATAATAAATCTATGGATTCTTTGTGTAATGGCATTAATGGGGGTAGTACTACAAATCCGCAAGCAGTAGAAAAGGCATGTAAATACATTACAGCAGGGTTACAACATATATATCAAATTCAAAAGAAAGTAGAAACAGTAACAGAAGAAGACCAAGTGAAGAAGGAAAAGGCAGAAGAGAAGGCTGTTCATAATGTGCAGTTTGAGCAAGTTATGAAGTGCATTCTACTGAATACATACGCAAATAAAATAAAAGATAAATGTTCTGACGTGAAAGAAGAAAAAATAAGTGAAATGTTTGAAAAAGGAAATGAAAAGAAGAGTGAATGGTGTAAGGAGAAGGGTCCGAATGGTACGGGTGATTGTATAAAGTGTGAAAGGGAGGAAAAATATGAAGATTGCAAACTAAGCGTGGAGGATAACCTCTTCGATAAAAAAGAAACTGGAAATTGCGAAATAGGCAAAGACAGTAACGGAACCCAGATAGGAACCAAGGTGGAGAAAGTGTTTGACAAGGGGAAGGTTGACATAAAAGAGAGGCCGGAAATAAAGCGAGCTATGGATGCAATAAATGACATATGTACAACAGCCAAACCAGACCAATCATTATCACCAGAACACAATGATGCCAAACCAACCTCGACAGAACCGACACCGGCTAAACCAAATTTACCAGTGCTCCCCGCTAGTAACAGTATATCTACCTCTAGCCGAGGGCGCAGTGCGGACCCTGTTGATGACGACAAGGGTGGTTCAGGGAGTGTTATCATTCACATTAGTACACAAGCTCAACCAGAACCTGAACCTATAACAGTGCCTTCCGCCGTTCCTCCAACGCAGAATAGAGGAACTGGTGGTGGTGGTCCCGGCAGTACTGGAACCTGGAATCCAGGTTCTTCTGGTTCCGGTTCTACTGGAACTTGGAATCCAGGTTCTTCCGGTACCGGTTCCACAGGAACATGGAACCCAGGTTCTTCTGGTTCCGGTTCTACTGGAACTTGGAATCCAGGTTCTTCCGGTACCGGTTCTACGGGAGCCTGGAATCCACGAGCATCATCAGCACCAACAACATCACAAGCATCATATTCACCAGGATTGGGCAAGGGTCGTATTGGAGGGGGCGGCCTTGCCGGAGGCAAGGGCGCCTCTTTTAATATTTCCCCTTCCGATTTTACTCCATACCTTCCTTTGGCTCCTGTCTTCATTGGTACTTCTGTTATGAGCTATCTCCTTTGGAAGGTAAGAAAAGAAGAACCCTTTCTTCCTTATATCCTTTCCTTCCTTTCTTTTCCTTTCTTACTTTTCTAACCTTAGATGTTTACATTCCACATTTAGGTAAAAAATAGTACCTACTGTTCTTAAAAACAACACTCACAACCCTTAAAAAAACATTCTCTTTCTTTCTTTTTTTTTTTTTTTTTGTTCAGTATTTCGGCCTCCGTAAAAAAAGAAAACGTCACAGAAGAGCACATCAAGTATCTGGTCGACCTTCCTTACAAGAACAACTCTTTGATCATGTGGACGACGAGGCAGATGGTCCACATGAATATACCTTAGTAAAGGAACCAAAACAACCAAAATCTGTTCCAGCGAGAAAGGGAAGGCCAAAAAGGCATACTGATCGTCCTGTTGTTCGACGCACCATTATTGATATTCATTTAGAAGTCTTAGACGAATGTCAAAAGGGGCACCTGCATTCGACGAAGGAAGACTTCCTTAAAATAATTGTAGAAGAATTTATGGGATCAGAATTCATAAAAAAAGACTTTGTTCCTAAGGAAAGTGTTCCAAGTTCAGGTTTAAGGTTTAGGGAGGAAGACTTTATTCTTATGCAATTTGTTCCTTAGGAAGAAATAATTTGTACGCAAGTTGTGCATGCTAATCTTTGTCGTTGTTTTTGTTTGAAGAGTATGTGAAAGGGAAGAGAACATCGTGGATAAGGAGTTTTATTTAGATCATTTATTACAAAATGTTTGATATAACCTTGATAGGCATATAAGTGGAAATAAAAAATGTGAACAGCATTTCACTTCTTTTCATTAGCTAATATGCGCAATGTGCCATAATGTTTGTACTATTTCTTATTTGTTTTACTTTTTTACTTTTTTTTTTTTTTTTGTATTGTATGGGAGTCTTTATGTTTATGTGTAATCAACATAAGTCAAAAAGGAAAAAATTTTTCACTTCATTTTGACTTGTTTGGAAAATTTCCACCTGTTTTATCAGGAAATTATTTACTTTTTTCATTTGTTTGCAACTTTTTATTGACGATGCAAAATGCTTATTTATTTCGTTATGAATTTTTGTCTTTGTAATTTTTACTGTTTAAACATAATAATTTCTTTTCTTCTTTTTTTTTTTGCATCCTCCATATTAGACTATTATTACGATATGACATAATATTTTGCTTTGCTCCTGCTCTTACAATCTTTTTTTGCTATATTTTTCTGTTACATTTTTTTTTTTTTGTCTTTTCTCCTGTTTTATTCAGTTCTATTCTGTTTTTATCAGTCACGCGTGATTGGCTTAAGAATGGAGTGAACCCTCTCACGCGTAATGCATGTGATGTTGTACTGCGTTCTGTTTGATACGTGTTTGCATCCTCCCACGTTCATCAACTCGCGCTACGAGAAAACTTCGACATTTCAGTGCCTCCTGAAAAGGCTCACCCTCCGCCACGCGGATCAATCAACATAAAGAAAAAGTTCAAAACGTGCACATAACATTTGTTGCTTTGGCCACTCTTGCAGTTGCTGATAAAAAGTTCGTCTTGGTAGGTTTTTCTTATGGTGCTTTTAAAAGACGCAAAAACTCCAGTTAGTAACTTCGCAGTCCTGTCATTAATGATGTTCCCCATTTGCATTTTTTTAATCATGGGGAGTAACAATGTGAAAAAATAACATGACCTATTCAAAATTTTTATTCCCTTCAGATGATGCGCATACGCAACTTCCGTGTCCTTCGAAAAATGCCCCTGTACAGGAATTATTTTTTCGAAGCAAATATCCTCCAAAAATTGCAGCAAATATTCACAGCACTTGTCTAAATGTATTGAAATTTCTGCTCTCCTTCTTCCATCGTAAGGACCATTTTGTTCATACGTCTTAAAAACGCTGACAAATGTTTTGAGCAAATCGTACATATCAATTACGCTTATCGGGGAGGCACAAAAATGACCCCTTTTTTTATGAACAAGCAAGGCATTTAAAAATTCGTTAAACTTCCTCAAGTAGAGTAAATAAAACAGAGAACTGATTTTATGGCTGGACAAAAAATTACCCACGTTGGAAAAAATCACGGTGTTCTCTCTTCCAAAAGGGAATGATAAATTTTTCTGATTTCTCCGATTGTTGTTGGCGCATTCTCCAGGTACTCCCCTTCGCTTCTGCAAAACGATTCGGTACAACGCCAGGATATTGTCCACGAAGGATCCACGCAGCTCTCCCTTCAATCGCGCGCTGCTAATACAGAATATTGCCATCGTTTTGCTGTTTGCCTCAGCCATTATTAACCGACGGATCTTTGCAAAAACAGAGTCATACACATCCACCCCTGCAACAGTTGTTCTGTCCAAAATGAGCAATTCGAAAATGTTGCATATGTCGATTAAATTTAAAAAATGTGTGCACTTCAGTAGCAGATAATTTGCTAAGACATATGTGAATACGTTTCGTTCCTTCGCTTTTATACTACTATGGATGATGACGGCCATGCTGTGGACGTTCTCCCGCATGACCCTACTTTCCTTATCCCTCTTCTTGTGCACATGTGAAGCAGCACTACTGTTGAAGGGGATCTCACTCTGAAATAAATGTGAGATCCATTGCATTATTTCGCCTTTTGATATTGCTGCGAGGTCAGTCCGCGTGTCTGTCAGTTCGTCGTGGCTTTTACGCACGTCCTCTTCGTCCATCTCCTCCATGTGCTCCTCCGCGGGAACAGTCCCCCCTGTGCGACTCCCCCCGGAAAAGCAAAACTTCTGACCTCTTTCGAACTTCAAAAAGTGATGTTCTAGCTTCGCATGAATTGGGTGGGTCATGTCCCCCAGGAAGCTCACCGACACGTACACATGAGATAGGAACGTGTACATTGGACAACAAACCGATTTGCATCTCATCAAAAAAGACATAAAAGCAGACACGTCGTGCAGGTTGAAAAGGTTGCATCCATGTTTGGGAAATCCAATTTCTGGGAAACTCGCAAAAACTGCTTGATTAGTGGTGCTTCCAAAACTACGCACGGTTTGGTAGAAACGGTCCATTTGATCATCCCTGTTTATGTTCCCCACGTTGGAGAGAAAATAATTCTCTATGCACCCCTTAAAATGTGTGCAAAGAACGGAAAGGAAGCGCAAATCAAACGAAGGCTTCTTTCTCATCTTGTGTAAAATATCCATACATAAGACGTGCATAATTTTGTACGCGCAGAACTGCACCATTTTATCGCACTTCATTTTTCTCTCTTCCAACAAACATTTTAATATGATCGTCATTTCTTTGATGGAAAAGACACTAACATTGCGAAGGAATAAGTCCTCCAATTTGGTATACACCTCTTCCTTATACTCCTTCGTGAAATTATCTCTCAACTTGTGTAGGTTGTGTAAAATGCAAGAAAAGTGGACGTAGTTTCTTTCGCATTCTTTATATATATGTGGTAGTAGTAAACTGACTTTTCTTTCTGTGTTTTTTTTCTCTTCCAAGGTTGGTTTTTCCCTCCGCAGAGACTTCAAAATTCGTGTGATTTGTTCAAAATTCATATGTGTTTGAGATCGCTGCAGCCACAATTTTTGCATACCCCCATCGGTGTGGTACTCCCTCAGAGTGCAGCATAAGGAAATACACTTATTCCTCTCTTCAGTTGTGAAGGCGTCCATTCTGCTTCTCAAATTGGCTACCACATGGGCTGGGCCCATGCCGCGCTCCCCCCTGCCTGTCTGCGCCACATTTTCTATAAGCAACCTTCTTCCCAAGTGGGTAACAAAATGATGCCCACTATGTGCCGTCTTACTGATCACTTTTTTGTTCCTCCTCCATATGGGAAGTACATTTTGCATTTCACCTTTTATTATCATGATTTTTGCTGATTCCCCCGATGTTTGCGGCCTCGCCCTCAGCTGGAAAGGCCCACTAAAGTGGCACCCATTTTGTTAACAAGGCATCGCATCTACGCAGGTACATAGCGTGTACGATTCTGTATAACGCGTTGAACGTAGGAGAAACAAAAAAAAAAAAAAAAAAAAAAAATTTAACAAAAAAGCGAAAAGAAGTTACGGTAATTGTATTAAAAAGAAAAACAAATTCAGAGGTTACACCAATTCGGAAGGGTAAAAAATTAAACAAAAAGGGCAATAAGAGTTACACGTAACTTTATTGAAAGTCACAAAACAACAAACGCAGTTGGACTAATGTGGAGGGCGGAAAAACAATTACAACGTCGAAATTGGGGCCAAAAGGGGGGCGAAAAAAGCGGCAGGCGACTCCCAAAAAATATTTAGCCAAAACGAGGCTCCAATTTTTATGTATGTATTTTCCACGCGAGAATAAAAAAGCATTCCATTGGGGGTACCCCACTTGGTATATGTGAATGTGCTTCCCAAGGGACACATCACGCCTTCCCCCACAACACAAACAACAACATTAAGAACACCGTCAGGATAAACTGCTTGCCACCCTAAAAAAGAAACTTGTGGAGAAAGCAAATTAGCAGCACGAGCAGAAGGCACAGCGACTGCTTGCCCTGAGAACCCATGACACAGAAAATCCCATCCCCAATGTAACCATGCTTACACTGGCATTTTATATTTTCCTTTTTATCAGTGGAACACTCTGCATTCACGTCACAATTCCCATTGTCCTTCGAGCAGTCCTTTACCGTCTTAGGTATGCACTTAAAATAATCCACACTATTATCAGGCATGTAGTTAGCTATACATCTACACTCCTCCTTATCCTTTTCCACAATGTAGCAGCGAGCGTTGGGCCCACACTTGGAGTATTCACAAATATGGTGAACTTTGAAGTGCACGAAATTTCTGATTGCTGTGGTGTAGAATTTCGTTTTTAAAATCATCTGCTCCACGTTGTACACTGCGTTGTCGATCATGCTCGTCGTTTCCTTCAGTTCTCTTCCCTCCTTGAGTAGCCTGTTTTTTATCTTCTCTGCGTGGTCTGAAGTGGGGGTGTCCCCCGTGGGCTGTTCTACGGGGGGCAGTTTATCATTTTGGTCGTCTCCCTCTGGTTTTTCTTTACCATCGCCTGTAGCATCATTTGGGGGCTCATCCGACTCATCCTGAGCCCTCGCCACCTGTTCAATATTCGCCCCATTTTTGTCCAACGGGAGGGGATTCTCCTGAACGGAGTTACACGCCTGGTTTACTGCGCCATGTGACGCGTTGGACGTGCTTCTCAAGTTTGCATTCTTCTCTACATGACCGATGGCTTTCCCCTCCTTCTCCGTGTCCAGATCAGTATGGTTCACTTTATTCTCTCCTTCCCGTATTAAATGGGTTTCTACATTTTTTACAACATTTTTCTCATCGAGGAGAGCATTGCTTTGCTTTGCTTCACTTCCTTCCTCTGTCTGTTGTGTGTCACTCTGGCTGATAGGGCTGTCATCGTTGCAACTTGCGCTTTGTCCTTCACTTGAAATACCCTCAAGGATGTTGTAATCGTCGGTGATGTCCTGCTGGTTGGGAACATCCACCCCATCCATTCCTTTCAATTCATTCCCATTCGCGTGGACCGCACTGTTCACATATAAAAGGAGGAAAATTGTGAACGTGAGTGATTTGTTCCACTTTGTGCGTTTCATCTCCTGCGTCTTGCTTGTTCATCTGAAAAGTTGCTACAACTTTGAAAACTGAAAAACGCATACGAGCATTCAAACATGCGTATTCACATCGCGGGGAAATGGTATGTGCAACAATAGCACACATATGTAGATGAACCAAGAGTGGAGTTCCAATTTATTTACGGGGGGAAGATGAGTTAGAAGAAAATTGCACTGTCGCATTTCCGTTTGAAGTTGCCAGGAGAAAAAGAAAAAAAATAACCTGGCAGAACAGAGCTGGACAACTGCAAAAAGAAAAAAAAAAAAAAAAAAAAAAAAAAAAACACGTACATGCATTCATACATAACTATATACATAACATCAGTATACGTGCAGCCAATTTTTTTCTATTTCAAAATTTGATGCGCACGACAGGCAAAAATAATCGATAGGCCATTTTTTCTCCCGTCCGCGCAGAAACAGTTCAGTATATCTATGCTAAAAATTGGCACACATCTATGTATGTGGGCGGCGTCGCCTCCGTAAATTCGCGCAGTTGAAGTAGACACAGAGGAAAATTCTCTTACCTGTTGGGCAAATATCGCCAAGGTTGCTTCCCATTTTGGTAAAGACTTCATTCCCTTCCGTGTGCGGGGAAACGAGAGGCGCGCGAAGTTGCTAACCGAAAAGAAAAAGTGGCAATGGAATGGCAGCAACAGAGTAACGACAGAGCGGCAAAAGCGAAGTCGACTAACCCAAGCCGCCGCGGCGGAATTGCGCCGACTAATTCGAGTAACTCGGTTTTCTCTTTTGGCAGGCCTTCGTCCCCCTCTTAAGCGTTCCTTCGCGCAGAACAGTAACCATTTTTAATGCCACGTCGAAAAAGTTTAACATTGTGGCAACAAATTGAAGGAAGTTTCCCCCGTCCTGCAAAAGTGTAACCCCATTTGCAACAACTTTGATGTAAGTATTTTTGAGATAAATTAAAATGGTCATTTTGTTTTTTTACCTTTTTTTTTCAAGAAAAATGTGCGAATTTTTTTTTTTTTTTTTTTCCATTCCGCTCGGGTGACACACTTGCCTAGGAAATTCGTCCAAACCAAACGCTGGGGGATTACACTCCCCGTGTATCTATAACCGTTGATACTTTAGCATATTTTCTCACAATGGTAGTACAAAAGTGGGGCAAACCGATCAAGGGATGTCTACAAATGGGATATCCCCCGTTCTGGATGAAAATGGAAAAGGGAGGCAGAAATTACCATCGGTTCCCATTTATCGGTCAGCAGATAACCGTGTAAAAGAAGGAAGTGGAAAATACTGATTTCCTGATTATGCAAACCAATTGGGGGAAACACAAAAAGGAAAAATCACCCAGTAGCGCATATGGGTTGATTTCTCGTTCGGTAAGGAAGGCCTTTCCGCTAACTGTCCGAAGCAACCTTCACTATTCTGTGCATCAGAATGGCTAACCATGTTCCGTTGCTTCACCCGAGTAGAGAAAAAAGAATCGCTCCGTAGCTTTACACAAGTATAATAATATACAAAAAAAAAGTGTACAATCATGTAACACGGGTGATAGTTTTAAAAACGCAGCTAATTCCTACTTTCCTCCGATGGTCCACTCATTTGCGATTATTTATTTTTTCACCACGCTGTATATGAGTCCGCATCGGCTGGATTAACTCTTTCTCACTCTTGGCCACCCCTTTTTTGGACATTCTTCTAAGTATAGAAGATGCATGCACATGAATAAGAGAGTTGATGAGGGCAAAAGTGGAAGGTGTTTAATTGACATTCCACACCTACGTCTTCATACACGGAAAAATGCATTAAAAGGGTTCCAACAAATTTTGGGGCCTATCCCCACGGTGACACCTTTTTCGAATAGGGACAAATGGGAAATAAAAAAATCTCTTATTTGGAGGGAAAGAAAAAATGATCGTTGCAGGTACCCGCCCAATGCTCACTTCATTTTTGTGCACTTGTTCAAGGCGAACGAAACCGAACGGTTCCATCTCCTTATGCGTATCTCAGTTGGTACGTACGTTCATTTGGGTAACTCCGTTTAGTCGTGCGTATTAGAGATTTATGTCAGATGCAGAATCCTCTGTGAAGTCACCTGACTTCATTTTTAACGACCATTGCTAGCGCGTCGCACTTTACCAAAGGGGCTCTTCTCAACCTTGCACGAAGATCAACAGAAAGTAGCATTTTTTTTTTTCCCCATATTTTGAAGGTAGCAAAAATGGGGCTACGCCAATTAATCGCTCGTTTCTATGCAGCTTAATTATATGTGAAGGAGAAAGGTAGAGGTAGCCCCTGCTAGCTTCCTCCTCCCCGCAACCGCGTATGCATGTGCAGGTTATAGATGGGTGACTGTGTACCTACCTATCTGCGTACGTCCGTATGCATGACGCGCTCGACAAGCTACCATAGGGCCATTTTTGAAGTGTCCCAACCATGAAGGGGTTCAGCGTGAGCAGTTTG
The DNA here is from genome assembly GCF_001680005.1 of Plasmodium coatneyi. Taxonomy (NCBI): domain Eukaryota; phylum Apicomplexa; class Aconoidasida; order Haemosporida; family Plasmodiidae; genus Plasmodium; species Plasmodium coatneyi. The sequence continues at coordinate 1,406,939 of NC_033566.1, read as the reverse complement.
TTCGCGCCCAGTAAGGGGGACGGCCAAGCTGGGGAGAGCGTCCAAGATGGGGAAAGTAACAAAGCAGTGGAAAGTGCCCAAACTGGGGAAAGCCCCCAATGTGGGGAACCCAACCAAACGGAGGGAGGTGAGGCACCCCCCGCGGAGGAGAAAAAATCGAAACAATTTGAAGACATCAATAAAATCGCGTTTTACGAAGCCGTACTAAAACAACTCAGGGACGACGACCTAACAGATTCGTTCGAAGCCCTGAAGAAGGAAATAAATTTGGAGCAAAGCAAAACGGTGAAGGAAAATTACCTGTTCAAGTTATACACGAAGAGCTTGTATAAGGGGGCGCCTGAGCTGGAAGGGGACATGGAGGAAGAGGATGGACAAAAAGACGACCAACGTGACGACCAACAGAATGACCAAATTGCAAAGTTGAAGACATACGGGATGTTCCTAAAAAATGCACAGCTCCGTAGTAACTATGAGACTGTCCTAAATTTAGATGCATTAAAAAAGGAAAAGGGAGGAAGGATAGCATACTCCTATGATATCACCGACCGGGTGGAATTAATTCACCAACATAAAGTCACCTGCTGCACGACGAACAGCACAAGAAATATGCTCTGCTCTGGTGGAGCGGATCACGTTATTAAAATTTGTAAAATATATGAAAATGTGAAAAAGAGAAAAATACACACCATTGATAATAAACACATGGGCAAAATTAACTGCCTGAAATTCCACCCCGTAAAAAATCTTTTATTCTCAGCTAGCGATGATTGCACTATTCAAATTATCGATGTGAATAAATTATTAAAAAAGAAGAAACAACCATTTAGGTACCGAAGAAATGTAAGGGAAAAAATAAATGACCTCTCCAGTCAAAATGTAGTCATACAAGATAAGAACGCCTTCGTAAATCTGTATGTCCACCCCTGTGGAGATTTTTTATATGCCTGTAATAGAAATGAAAATGTTGTTAAGCTCTTCGATTTGGAGACCCTATCCTGCTTCACTTCCTATGAAAAAAAAGAGCAACATCATAGTGCCACTATAAACTGCATCAGTGGGACGTCAGATGGAAGTCTCTACTGCTCTGTGTCTAAGGATGGGCATATAAAAATATGGGATGGACATGAGTCCAAATTAGTACACACAAAATTTAATGCCCATAATGGCTATTCTGTGGAATCTGTTACCTTCAGCAAAAGTAATTATTATGTGCTTACTTCTGGACTTGATGGACAGACCAAAATTTGGGACATTCGAAATTTTCAATCCCCGTTCACCTTCGGGAATGGGATCCTAACATGCACTTCCAACAGAAGCATCTTCATGAATGATGAGCATTTTATTGCAAATGTAATTCAAACCAATGACCACTTCACGTCCAAGTTTTTCATTTACAATGCGTATTTTGGAAACCTCGAATGTAATTTACAGAATATACACAGCGATCAGATTTCTGACATCGTCAACGCGAGGGATGGGCTGAATGTGCACACGGCGGGCCACGACTACGTGTGCAAGACGGTGAGGATTGACCAGCGCCCCACACAGGACGGGGGGTGACAAGTAACAAATCGATTCTACACATCTACACAGCACACTAACGTAACCGTTCCCTACCAATGGGGGTATTTTTTTGTAAAACTGCGGCACAAAATGGGGCCCTTCTGCGGAGGGCGAATCACACATCGTGCGTACTCCGTTCGGCGTCTGCTTCGAGCAGAGTAACATGCACTATCTGTATAAACTCATAGATCCATTTTGGCTCCTATCACTGAACATATGTTCCGCATTTTAAAGCGGCACATCCATTTTTTTTTTTTTTTTTTTTTTTATCCATCGCGCGACGAACAAAATAGACGCACTGATATTCTACTGCGTAGGGTTCGCAAAATTTGCACAAAGAATAGTGGATGACCCCCCCCATGCCCATTGAGGGAGAAATAAAATTTGTTCCGATGCCAAGTGGGTGATCCGAATAGCTGAGCCCATCCATGTGCGCAAATGTAAGGAAAAGAAAATTGCATAAGCGGCTTGGAATTTATATGATGCATTATGAAGCGCCCACGGGGGGAAAGCCTGCTCGTGCAATTGGGGAATTGCTCCACCCCAGGCACGACCAGCAGTAGCGATAGGAGCGACGAGTACAGCGACGATTGCAGTGGCGAGTGCAGCAACAAATGGAATAAGCGTACTAGCAACCACGGAGAACGGAACCCCCCCGTGGCACCACTGCATGACGAGGCCGAGCACACCATGGTGAGGAAGTACCTCAAAGGGATGAAAAAAAATAAAGAGAAAAATCAATTTTACCACTTTAAAAAATACCTAGCAGAAAGTAACGTCTTTTTTGTATTCGTCCACTTGTTTGTGAAGCTGATACGGAACAGGGACACAGTGGAAAACCCCTACGACTACGTCATGAAGTACTTCGGACAGAGAAGACACCCCTCAGTGGATGACGCTCTTCGGAGAAATTTAATCAAAGAAAATAAAAAATATAAAACAGAAAATGAGCAGCTTGTCGGAAAAATAAACGAGCTGCTTGTCCAGGTGGAAGACCTTCGAAAAAGGGACACCTGCAATTTTATTGCAAACTGGTTTTTCAAAAAGGGTGATGAGCGGTGTAGCTCGTCTGATCTGTTTGGGAAGGATTTCATAGGAAGTTATCATAATGGGGAAGATGACCCAAGTGGATACACCACCCGGAACAACCCGAACGGGATGCATGCTGAGCAGGACTACAGGGAACCCCCCCACTTTGTATTCACTAGAGACACATTTTACCTCTTCCTAAGCTTCCTGGACGATTCCACCAGAATGCAACTTCGTGAGGTATTAACGGGGGGGCCCACCCATGAGGGGAGATCTGCCCTGTGCGAGGGGATACACAAGGGATTGTCTGTGTTTGTAAATAACTACTTATCTTTGGAGAAGCTGGGCGAGACGGGGGTTCACAAATCGAACAGGGGGAAGCACCGCAGCGCGGGAATTGACCCCACATTCAGTTATCAATCTTCCAACAGTGCACATTCAAAGTGACATCTGCATCGTTTAGCTACCCTGCTGCTAGGCCGACTTAACCGACTGAGCGCATAGAAGAATAGTAGTAAACAGGGTGATGTAAAATTTATTCTTGGAGAAAAAGTGGAAAATGGTATCCACGATCGAATTGGACAAGTGCTTCATTTTAATAACGTTGACTGGCGAAAAGGGTCCACAAATACGGTTCCCAAAAATTCGATGAGTACTCTGTGGGAGAGTGAATCTGGATCTGTCCACCACAATCAGCTCATGATCAGTATTTAAAAATTTATATTTTATATATAAGTACATTTCTGTGCTTTGTAAAATATCGGCGTATGCTGCGTCTTCCCTACAGGGTATTTTAATCAACGGCTTGGGAACGTCACAAAAATGGGCAAAGGAAAATTCATCATTAAATAGGAAGGAGCTGTTTTCAATACGAGATTGCAAAATGACTGTCAGGTCGAGAAAGGGACCTTCTAAATCATTCTCTGTTATGACCTCCATATTTAGGGAGTTATTTATATGCTCTTCCTTTAACGTTAAATTTCCAAATAAAGCCTTCTCTATGATTAGTCCGTTTTTTTTTTCCTCTTCTTTGAGTTTTTCCAAATAGATACTTTTTACTTCATTCATTTTATTTGTGTATATGACTTCTGCTTCGCTTTCCAACTGTTTCCTACATTCCTCGATGGTGGATTCATGAATGTATCCATTTAGCACATCGTAGTAGAATTTTTCAAATTTGTCCGTCAACATTTGGTAGGCCTTCTGAATGCAGTAATAACACTCTTCATGTTCGAGGGACATTTTCCTGTGGACACTGAACAGCTTGGACAGTTGGAGGTAACTCCTCCTTATCGTTTTTCCATCTGCGTTGCTACTGACGCTGAGGATATCGTAGTACATTGGCTTCACGCTGTACTGGCTAATTCGCTTGATCTTATCCACGTAGTTCCGGAGGAGATACTTTTTATTTTCATTATTCATGGAGGCGATATTCCAAAGGATGTTGTTCCCATACGCCTCGGTTCCTTCTCTGCTATCACTTCGACTCCTTGTGGACTCTTCTTTGCTGGTGCTTAGCCCTCCCACCGTTTCCACCTCACCGCCACCTATTTGGTCCTCCCATGTTACCACCTCCATGCTGGCGCGGTGAAGAGGCTAAAGAGGGCCTCCCCAATATAGAAGTGTGAGAATGTACAAGGTGGCACCTTCAAATGGGTCCACGAAACAAAAAAAAATTTTTAAAAAAAAAAGTAAGGGCGAACCAACGCAGAGCAAATTCAATTGCTGAAACACCATGGGCATTTTCCCCCATTTCGCTATCACCCTAGACCATTTGCAAAAATATCACTCGTGGTGAAGAAGTCCCAGCTCAACGAACCCAACGAATCAGTGTCCTCTGTATTTTCCCTGCTACACACAAAGCGGTACAGCAAACCTGCGAAGAGCTTAACTGGGCAATTTTCCCCTTTCCCATCCCCATATTACGCACCCTACGGCGAAGTGAAACACTTCCACCAAGGATAACCGATGTGTCAGCACCGCTTTCTTAACATCCACCTGTTAATCTTACCCGATGTGTCCGTAACCCCCTGCATGTGTTCCCCTTTTAAAAATTCTCCGTGAGCGAAGTGCTTTGTATTTTTTTTTTTTTTTTTTTTTGGCTTGGCCCGTACGACATGGTGCAACTTAGAGGAAAGAAAATCCCGGGCGATTTTATTATCACGCCCGCTTGTCACACATAAATGAACGTTATTGTGTGAATACCCCGTTCGTGCTACATCACAAGTAAGGGGGTGGAATAAAAACTGATGTCGAGGGGCACAATTATCATTTTGCATACGCCCATGAACGAGAACAAGAGGATGTGTCCCCAATAGGCCATCCTCGCTGCAGGGAAATTCGGTCAAAATGGAACAAAAGATTTGGAGTACCCCTCTGGAAACAACCTTTTCAAGGCCTACGACGAAACAAGGAGTGGGAGATTACCCCACTTTGTGCGCATGGTTTCGAGAAATAATTTCTATCTATGGGCAAAAAAATGATGTTATAAATACTTGGGCTAGTGGTGTAGTGGTATCACGTTCGCTTCGCATGCGAAAGCTCCCGGGTTCGATTCCCGGCTGGTCCATTTTACGTATGACCAATGAAGCCAAAACTTAGCAACCCATCAGATATTGAAACTTGAAACTTTTGAACGTGTTTTATAAGCAGATGTAAAAAAATACATGGAAAACAATTAAAGCGGCATAATAATACATGTAAAAAAAGCATTTTAAAAAATGCGAAAATTATATTTATGCATATATTTATATATAATATATATACTTATACGGCAATTTATATACGTACTTATGCGTATTATTGGTAAAAGATATTTTCTTTATACAATTGGAAAATATGTTAACCTATCATAATTTTCCATGTTTTTTACCGGGACGATTATCATGTATTCTGGTGAATTAGGGTATAACCCCCTTTAGCGGGCTTATTTTTAACCCAGAAGAAACACCATATTTTAAGAAGGGTTGATTTTAAAGGCATAGGCGGGCGTACTTATATCCCAATGGAAAAATGCTTCAAGTGGAGGGAGTGACTATCAATTAGCCTTCCTGCAGATGGACCATCCCACCCTTGCCCAAATCTCTACTTAATCGGAAGTAAAATTTAGGGAAGACTCATTCCTAACTGGATTCTTCTGTTCGTTTGGCGGAAACCTCCATTCGTAGTTCATCATAGGACAAGAAAAATCGGCCCCCTCTTTTCCAGGACAGTTAAGACATACCATATTACGTAGCCATTTTGCAGGGTCCTAAAATGGTACTAGTGGGATAGCATACCAGTGGCTCGCCCCAGATATAAATTGAAACCCCCCCTCTCTATTGAAAAAAGAGCTCTTATAAAAGGTACCTCCCTAAAATTGCCCAAATAACAGCGCAGAAACCTCCAGGCGGTTGCTCCTTTGTGCCCATTATAACAAAGGGTTAAAAGGAAGCCCCCAGTGAGTATCTTTCTTTTGTGTTCCTGAAAAGATTTCACAATTGATGTTTAAAAAAAATGTTAAGGAGCAACTGCCCTGTAGAAAGCTGTGCGCGCTTCTCTCAAGGCAGAGCCCATTCCCGTTAGCAACGCCGACACGTATAAAAAACATCCCATAGGTCGGTATAAAATACAATGGCTCCTCATTCGTTAAGAAAATATAAACACGTTCCTGCAAAATGGGGAAGTCACATCCACAAACTTTTTAAAAACGGAAATTGTGAAAAATAAAAAACATGCCTCCAAAATGTTTTCTTTTCTCTCTTCCTTCGAAAACCCATAAAAGAATTTTTATAAATATTTGACAGAAGCGGGATTCGAACCCACGCCTTATACAGACTACCGTCTGAAGGTAGCGCCTTAGACCACTCGGCCATTCTGTCGAACAGTTATTTTCGTCATTGAAGAAGCATATGTACCCAACTCAGTACAGTAAAATGCACAGTAAGCGGTGTACGCTGTATAGGTCTCTCGACAATGTAATCTGAACATTTCACTTCAGGGCCTATACTTTTGTATATATCTCAAAAAATAAAAACCATTGTGCGCGGTTTCCTCCATGGTCCGCAAGGAGGTACATTTAAGTTAATAATTCATTTTTTTTAAAAAAAAAGAGAAGCGATACAAAATTCCACTTACAAAAAACAGAATGCGGATAAGCTTATGAACCCAGAGTAGGAAATAAATGGACGTGTGCTACTACACTTGGCTGATGAAACAATTGCGGCGTAGAAAAACACAGCGTGGTTACAGTTGCAGGGGAAGGAGCAACCCGTTCAAGCTTCCAAAGGGGGAGGGGATTCTTACCTGACATGTGCACATAGAAAAGCATACATGTTGCAAGCGTGTTTGTATTTCCCCCTCCATTTTTACTCTCCCATAAGGCAAGCCATCCGAACAGTTACCAGCCAACTCTGATCCCATGAAGTAGTTACCCCACCAACGCTTCGGAAGAAAGGCGTACCGGGCGAAAGGTATGGACGTGCTGGAAGGCATATTGACTCGATTATATTACTCATATGGGTACATTTTTAAAGGCCCTAAGGAATGCCCCACCCCCAATTAACAACCCTCCAGCTAGGTTGTAACACATTCCGTAAAAAGGGGGAGAAGCTACCCTCCGTGGCCTACCTCCTTATATTAACTCTAACCCATGAGCGAAAAGCCATCCCTAAAGTGGCGCTCAGAAAGAGGCGACGAGCCCCCTTGAAAAGAGGATGACTACTTAGCATGAACAAGTAAAGGAACACATCCACGTGCACACTTGTTCGATGCAATGTGATTAAGGAGGAAAACAGCCCAATGATGCATCTGCCCAATTTCAAGCAAACGTAAGAGGTGCCTTTTTTTTATCCAAGTAGGAAAGAGGCTTACCTGAACGAATTTTCACACTCATGGTGATCTCCTCACAGGAAAGAATCATAATGCCCGGTTGAACAAGGAAAGTCTTAAAATCTTCAAACAAAAGTGATGTGATCAGCCTTCCATCTGAACGAACCTTTTTTTTTTTTTTTTTTTTTTTTTTTTGCAAAAGAATCGAAACTATTGTATGGCAAGGAAAACGAGAGAAAGTACACCTCTGCAGATGATTGCTCTTTTACGTAATTGACAACAGTGCATGTCACTTAAACGTATGAGTAACCCCCCCCTGGAGATGCCGTGAAAATGCCACCGCGAAATGACTAACATCGGATGCAGCCGCGTTTACTCTTGCTAGTCGCATCGACCATTGGTAATGGCAAGACGGGCAGGGGGAGGAAGCGAAGGGGGCACAACCGCCGCCACAGAAGAGGAAGTGATAGTCGCCGCAAGAGTTTCCGAATTGCCCTGTTGCACATCTACGTGCTGGTGCTCTCCCTAATTTTGTTGATTCAAAATGGGGGCTCCGTTCAGGCGTACCGGGTGACCCTTCGCGGAGACCACTTGGGCTCTCTTCCCAATGCGGGGGCCAAAAGGAACAGAAGGTTCTCCTCCAGGCGCTACGCCAAAGGGGGGAGCAGCACAATTGGTAGTGGCAGTGCAAAGGGTGATAACACCATACTCCCAAGTGAAGAACACCACCCCACAGGTAGAAGCACATCGAACAGTTACTTCAACTCCCTCTGCTCCAGCAGTGTGCTAAACAAGAGCGTGGACGAAAATGTAAATTTCGAGGATGGGGTGGTGAGTTTCTTCACACTGAACCCAAATCCGAACATTGGCTTTTTGGTTGGCAGGATAAAGCGGCGGAGTGCAACGGATGTGCTTGGCAGTGACGCAACAGAAGAGACAGGTACGACAGAGGAGACAAACGAACCGGCGACCCCTCACCAAAAAAGGACAAAAAAAATTCGCCTCAAACTGAAGAGAGGGTACATGAACGAAGTGTACGACAGGGAGAAAAAAAGGCTGAATGAAGCACTACTTTCCTTCGAGGACAAAAGCATATTCAGAACGTCCAAAAAAAAAATAAAAGAAAACATACTTCTCCTAAATGGACAAACCGTAAACATAGAGGTGATAAAACAATACTTGTTTCATAAGTTAAGATTAGAGTATTATGAGAGCATAAGGGACCAGAAGAAAATCCTGACCTTGGATCTATGGTCCAAGGAAATTAATGTATCCGTTGAAAATTTAAAAAAGCTCATTGTTTATATTTACAAAATGAAGACGCTGGTGCAGAAGGAAGATGAAGAATTGCTGATCAAGACATACTTTTACAACAAGACGAATATGTTTAGTTTGTTCAGGAACGGTGCTGCAGGAGGAGGGGATGTGGTGGCCCCGTTTGACTTTTCCGTGCCGGACGTGGGCTCCTCGGCTGGCGATGAAGCGAAAGGGAGCGAACCTGATCCGAAAGGAGGACCTGCCAAGGGGGAGCGACTTTCCGCTGCTCCCATCCCCCCCAAACGGGACATCTTCACCGACTACTTCGACAACAACGAAGTGGTCCTCTACAACGACTGCGAAAATTTAATAAACTCAGAAGTGCAGAAATTCATCGAGTGCATTAAGGACATTGTCTTTTTTGAGAATTCCATTTACATGTTGGAAAAGTTGGAGAATAGACCGCCCCTCCTGGAGGAAGTAGCCTTTGCCTACAACTACGACAAGGACATTTTCATAGAAAAGTTAGAGGTTAAAATAAAGTTATCCCAAAAATTGCTAATATATTTCATCCCCCTGATTAATAATATTATACGGAAAGCTGAATCCAATTTTAGCAGTAACTTAAGTGAAGACGACTTCTTACTCGTCAGCTTAGATGCTGTGAAAAACGGGTTCAGAAGATATGACGTGGAAAAATTAGGAATAAAAAATCTCACAAAGTATGTCTACATCTGGGCAAAAAACAGCACCTACAATTACTATCAGAAGCACAAGTCCTTCGTGTCCGTTTCACCACATACTTACAAAGATTATAATAAGGTAAAAAAATTTGAAGAAAGTTTTGAAGAAAAACATGAAAGAAAACCGAGTATCAAAGAAATAGCAGATGGATTGGGTATGACCATGGAACGGGTTCAGAAGGCTCTCTCCTCAGCTGTAAACGTCATAGATGCTGAAAAGCCAATCGTCTACCAAAATAATAATTCGGCCCACCCAGAAAAGAATACCTACACAGATTTAATTGTCAACGCAGATGATATCCATAGCATGAACGAAGTGGTGTACAACGACCTGGTCATAAAGGGACTACGAAAGTTTATCTGCAAGTCGCTAAAAAAAAAAATCAATAAGCTAATTATTTTTATGAAGTTTGGGCTTTTCTTGAGGAAAAAAATTTTCACGGATGATGAAATTTGCCACACGCTACAGATTACGAAAAATAAATTACAAAAGCATTTTCAGCTCTCCATAAATGAGATAAAAAAATATATTACGAAGATTAAGAAGAATAAGTCCGAGGCCGATCCTAATATGGACTTTTCCTCGTACATCAACTTTTCTCAGTACGACTTTTTGGGGAACGACTTTTCCCAAATTTTGATATAACGTACTTGGTGCATGTGTATGTATGCGGGGTGACCATCCCGGAGGGGGTGACCAACCTCTTTGTCGAAGCTCCCCCCCCGTTGCGCCTCCTTTGGGAGGGTCGCATTACTTTCTTTTTCTTTTTTTTTCGTAAGGAAAGGGTCCTTAGTTATACCTTTGTGTCTAACATTTGGCGTTACTATTTGCAAATTTTTTTTTCGACCTTTTTTTGCCAACTACAGTTAGTTTTGCATTATGTTCTTGTTTTTGTCTTCTCCCCGTAAAATTTAAGAGCTTTTCCACTTTTTGGCGAAACATTGCGCCTGAAATGTGGTAGGGGTATACGGTACATGCCAGCATATTGACGCAAGGATGGTCACGCCGCCTTGTACTTAAAGTGAACCATCGCACCCCCCTTCTTGTGGGACATTTGTACCCCCTCAACGATCCTCGAGTAAAAGCAGTTGTTGTTAACCGTGACGTCAATGAGGGACTCGTCCAAGTTTACATTTTCGTATACGTCCTTTCCACAAGAATGGAACCTCCGTCCTGGCAAACATTTCAGAACGTCCATATTTTTATCAAGGAATAGCTCATCGTCGTTGGTGTTTAAGTTCACTTCTGTGTAGTGCTCTTCCGAAGACTCCACCTCATCGGAGCATTCTTTCTTCACAACATCGGTCATGGCGCCAAGAGAAGATTCCTCTTGGGAAGACCCCTTTAGGTTGGATGATTCCCATTCCTCGTCGGAAGAAAATTCTAAAATGTCAATATCTGAGTCGATGGATTCACTGGAACCCTTGCAGGAACCCTTCAAGTCGTACTCGTTAAAATGCTTCACCTGGTTGTCCTTCCCATCCGTTTTTATCAAATACTGACTAATGAACACATCGTTTGAATTTTGGCTAGCTGAAATGCGACCCGACTTTTCATACACTTTGGCATTGTTCAGGTTAAAAACTTGCACTGACCAATTGGATAGCGTTTTTTTTAAGCACAAGGAACCGTGAACCCCAACGAAAGTAATTTTTGTTAAGAATTCTTCATTTCGGTTATTCATTAGGAGGTAGTTTCCGTGTACGTTCATTTCATCTGGCAATGTCTTATGGTGTTGGAAGGTTAGTATTCCTGAGAGGGAGACGTAGTCTGTGTTTAGGTGGGTATTATCTTTCCTTTCCCCGGGTATGTCCGAAGGGGCATCTTCCAGAACATGTTCACCATTCGTCTGCTTCGTCACCCCTTTTGTCGACGCTTCCCCTCCCTTGCGCCTCAAAAAGTTGGCCGTCAATCCCGTCACGTTCAGGTTCAAGATAACCTGCAGGGCATTCAAAATAATGCACAGATCTTCCGTCAAAATGTTCGCACTGGGGATGGAGCTATTTTGCTGGTTGTACAAATTCATACTGTAATGAGTAACCGTTACGGATATGACGTTCCTTATATGGTTCAATGCATCTCTCGCTTCGTACAGACTTTCATCATGGACGTAGTTGTTGTTTACCCAACTGACTTTTTCAGAAACTTGTTTATACTTTGAAATCACCTCCATGGAGCGCTTACTACAGTCAGACAAAGTACCATAGGTGAAGAGGTGCTTCGAATGGTCCACCATCAATTCTGTCACGTCTGCCTTTATTGCCCACGGGGCGTCAATAACACAGAACTGGAAGTTGTACTTGGATAGGCAGTCACGCAGGTTTACCTTCAAATGGGCTACATTCTGGTAGGATCGGTTTTGCTCCTCCGGTTGGTTATCCCCAGGGAGCGTTACGTCTGCTTTTTCTTCACCATTCAATCGGATGGTGTCCACCTCCTCCATGGAGATCACCTCATTCGCCCGGTAAACCCTGACGACCTTAACCTCGGAGAGGTCCATGTTGCGGGTGCTTTTCTCATAGGATGCACTTTTGTACTTGCTGTTCATAAAGTGTAGAACTGCTTCCTCCTCCTTGGCGAGCAAAAAAATGAACTTGAGTTTTATTCGATTTTCGAAGGAGAGGTAGTACAGGCCGTCATTCTGCACGAAGTGATTGACCCCCACGATGGCGTAGGTAATTGGGTTCAGGCAAAATTGGATGTTGTACAGGAGGTCGTGTGCGTGATTCAGGTTGTTCGGGGTGCGTCCTCCCTGTGGGTGGTGTCCCGTTTCCCCTGCCTCCCCGGAAGGAATCCCCCTTCGAGCCTCCCTGTTAGACAACTTAATAGCGCACCTAATAAATTTAATCGATTTGTGATAATTCCGGAGAACCTTATAACATGACGCAATGTTAATGTAGGTGGAGGAGTGTCTACTCTGCTTAAAATTGCGCAGACTCTGTTTCATATAATATATGGCCTTCTCAAATTCACCAAATTTCATACACACATGACCACACACATCGGCAATATCTTCATCGGTCTTCAAGGAGTAATAATTATCATAGCATTCTTTTATATCCAGGAGGATGTCCTTCTCTGTCCTTCCATTGATGTTCGGATAGTTGATCAAACTGGTGAACACATTTCTTATGTTGTAAAAAACGTCCGAATCGTGATTCGAATACCTCAATAGGGAGATCAACTCTTTTATGCTCACATTAGCGGGATTATTGTTGATATTGTGTATGACTGCTTTTTGCCAGTTTATTAGGACGTCGGGTGGAAACTGCTCCATGTTGTCGAAGAAGGATGAGATGGTTCCCCCGAATTTTATTGACATGCTATTTAAATTTTTTAAGTTTATTTTTTTCATCTTTTTGTACACACTTTGGTCGTTAGGGGGGAAGCGGCCCGATAGGCGGCTGCTTAAATCCGTTCTGCCCAATCCCGTTGTTCCCTTCAACCTACAGACGGACGACGCCGTACTAAGTTGGTTCTGGTACCTCCTCTTCAAATGCCCATCCTTAGAGCTCTTCTTAAAATAGTCAATAATATTAAACTGATTATTTCCCCCTCGCTTATCCATTCTCAGGCGGTCAGTTAATGTGGAGTAGGTCATGTTGGATTCATCGCCGAGGCTATTTCTGCCAGATAGGAAGACTCCTTCTTCCACCTCCGATTCGTAGTCACCCCCCTCATAATGGTTCTTATGCATCAAAAGCGTGACGATCTGAAATGTGTCCGAGTAGGGGGTATGTATGTAATGGCCACCCCTGGATAAGAAGTACAGACAAATGGCGTTCAAGTTCACCATAAAGGACAAACTGCCATGCACTACAATATGTGGATCTCTATGTCCCTTAAATTCTTCATACGATTGATAACCCTTATCACCAATAAGGCATAGTAATTTGTTTCCACTCAACTTTAGTATCCTGTCAAATAGGATGAATGCTCCCACTGGAAGGACAAAAGACAATGGTTGATTGAAATAGGAGTACAATTTCAGAACAGTGTAAATTTCTTTATATTTTCTTAAATAATCCGACGGCTTGTCCGTTTTTTCCTTCTTAATTTCTTCATCGATATTGACTTTTTCCCAATCCCACGTGACCGACATGCGTAACATAATATCTGCATTGGTCTTGTCTTCCTCTACATTGGGGGAGTACACAGAAAGCAACGCCCTCCTGAAGTCATCCTCTCCATTAACAATCCACGCATCGGTGAGAAGCGAATCCAACACGTAATTGCAAATTAGCACTATGGGGGTATTTTCAGGAATGTAACTTTTAGAAACCTGTAGAAAAATTTTCTCCTCCGTTTCATTTCCATCAAAGTAGGCAAAATCGAGCATAGAAAAGTTGGCATAATTTCTTACCCTTTCGTCTGAATAATCCGTATCATCATACGATGAGGAGTAGCTCGATGTATTTGTCGACGAATCGTAATTTATTTCTTCATTTTTTTCAAACTCCGAATCATAGTAAGAGTTGTTCTTACTTGTGAATGTTCTGTCACAACTGTCCCTCGTGTTGATAAACCGCTTCAATCTCCCATTGTTCATGCAGTACGTAATGTTGTCCTTTGCGATGTCTGTAAATACATACACAAATGGCCTGTCCGGAAGGTTCATGCTTTTGAAATATTTCTGATATTTGCTTAATGCCCTTAAAATGAGGTACGTAAATTTTCCATGACCTGCTCCTATTTCTAATATGTATATGGGTACATTCCTATCACACTCGCTACTGTTGAACCAGTCCTTCATGTAATTAACTATCACCCTTGCGTAGTCCTTGGCGATTTTGCTGTTACTCGTCACAAAGGAAGGTACAACATTTTCCTTCCACGCATTGATGGCCGCCCTCCGGTAGTAGTTCTGTAGCAGGTCCCATATGACGCTGTCACACAAAGGCTCCTTGCTCGCCACGCAGAATTTGCTCTCCGGGTTCTTCTCGATGATCACTTCACCGCCCATCATGGTGCAGAGCAAGCCAAACAGCAGGTGAAGCGGTAAGCAACGCGGCAACCACGCAGGGGGTAGGGGAACTTCAAGTGTCACCTGGAGAAAACGCAACGCTGTGTGTCCAGTTCGACGTAACACATGTACACGAGAATAAACGAGGCATAACCAAAGTTTCGTTTCCCCCTTTTTTTTTTTTTTTTTTTATTATCTTCGTTCTTTGTTCGAAATTGCCAAACACATAATAGGGGAACTTCCTCCAGTAAGGGGCCTCCTCTTGGCACGTTAAACGCTGTCTAGGCGGGCCCCTGTTAGACGGAAAAGCACCAAATTGGCATCACCAGCAGGGAAAACTGTGCGCACACGTATGAAAAAGTTACAAAAATTGCGAAAAATTCAGCGATACTAAGCTATGTACATTTGCCAATTTTTTGCAAAACTGCAAATGAGCTCCAAACCGATCACAACTGCTCACAACACACCTGCACGTGTGGCAAACAATTACCGAGCATTTGCGCTATGGTGATGCAACTAGGTGAAAGTGCATACACACCTGAACAAAGGGAAACGCGCGTGCATAAAGAGGGAATACGCCAACCACCCGGATAAACCAATGTCGATGTACATACTGACGTGCATGCGGATGTGGCCGCACATGCATGCAACTCGTTGTAAGGCCACTCCCCCATCATCACGTTTTCTTTTCTTTTCTTTTTGTATATGCCCCTGCATGCAAATGCGCTTACCATCAGGGGGTGCACCATTTTACCCTTGCGCTGTACATACAGTGTAATTTTGAAAACGTTCAAACGGGAGTTTCCCCCCTTTTGTGCTTTCCAATAAAAAGGCCGAATGGGCGAATCCCCGGGGAGGGTACCCTGACAGGGTATACTTTTGCCCCTTTCGCATTTAAGGAAAAATTTTCTTTCCTGTTGAAGGTGCTTTCCTGCCGAGTGGTCCATACGGCAAAATGTGCAGCTAAGTGCAGATTTGTTCAGGCACGTGTACGTACACCCCTGCGGGCGAGCTTCCGGGGAACGCCACGTAACCCCAGCACACTTCCATCCGTTACTCAAATCATTAAGCAGACTCATCAAAAGGGCTAAAAGTTATTTCCACAAAACAAATTGTTCTACGTCTCACAGGAAGTCAACAAGAGGCGTTCGCAAATGAAAAGATCACAAAAGGGGGGAAATGGGAAAGGAGAAAGATGCAGGGTACCTTTACAATAAACACAGAGGACTCAAATGTACAGAACACACAAGACGAGCAAAATAAATAGCAAAAAAAGTAGCAAAAAAAAGTAACAAAATAAATAGTAAAACTAAAACCAATAACAACAACAACAACAGTAACATCATCAACGAAAAAAAAAAAAAAAAAAAAAAAAAAAAAGGCAAAAGGGTAAAAAAATAAAAAATTCCCATGGAGCATAATGCGCTAAACTGTTGTGGGAGTAACGAAACGTTGCATCCTTCAATGCCATGAAACCCACCGTCCTCGATAATTTACACAGGGTATACGAATGGGTGACGCACTTTATGTATGCACTTATTTTCCCCCGTCATTCAGCTCCTCATTTTTGTTCTTCCACTTTTGGCATATGGTGGTGCTACCACACATGGCTCTGCCTAAGTTAAGACTTACATTTAGGAGTATCTTAGGATTGTTAAAGTTGCTCACGGCGGCAACAATGGAGGTAGCCATCTTCTTCGGGTTCTCACTTTCGAAAATTCCGGAACCTACAAAGACGCCGTCCATACCTAGCTGCATGCACATGGCGGCATCTGCAGGGGTGGCAACTCCTCCAGCTGCAAAATTGACTACAGGTAATTTCTTTAACTTTCTTGTAAGTAGGAGAAGATCCAAAGGAGCACTAATCCTTTTGGCATAATTATAAACTTCGTTTTCACTTAACGCACAGAGGTAGTTAATTTCGTTCTGTACTGTCCTTATGTGTTTTATAGCTTGAATTATATTTCCTGTTCCTGCTTCTCCTTTGGTCCTTATCATAGAAGCTCCTTCTGAAATCCTTCGCAGAGCTTCTCCTAAATTGGTACATCCGCATACAAAAGGCGTCTTAAATTTGTGCTTATCGATGTGATTATTTTCATCAGCCATTGTTAATACTTCACTCTCGTCAATCATATCTATTTTAAGTTCTTCTAATATTTGAGCTTCCACAAAATGACCTATGCGTACTTTAGCCAATACATTAATAGAAACGTTTTTTTTTATTTCTTCCACTTTACTTGGATCAACACTTCTGGCTACACTTTCTTTGCTGCGAAGCTCCGAGGGTATGTTCTCCAGGACCATCACTCCAATTGCGCCAGCTTCTTCTGCTATTTTTGCCTGCTCTACATTCTTCACGTCCATTATTACTCCTCCCTTAAGCATTTCACACCACCCGTGTTTCAGCAGGATAGAATCGTTATCTTTGTGGTCTTCCATTCTTTTGGGGGGGTGCATTTGGAAGGGGGGAACGGAAAGGTAAAGGAATTTTTTCACTACGTGGACCTTTTTTTTGCACTAAGTGTAGGATTACCTCTATAGGTATGCCTATTCACAAACGTGAGGGCTGCTTCACGAAGCGTCAAAATGTCCTTCCGGTGATGTTTTGCAAGAGGACTTCTCTTTTTTATTCCCTTACGGCTTGATTCGTCAAAGGGGCAATGAAGAAGTAGCACTGTTCTCCTTGCAGCAATTATGAGAAGTGAATAACATCAATGTAATTTTTTTTTTTTTTAAATACAAATTGATCTCTGCATAAACATTCGTAATTGCTTCTTTAAGATAATTTTGGAGAATATTTTCAACATAACTGTGAGTGGAATTTTTTTTTTTTTTTCCAAGTGCATGCGATTTATGGAAACGACATGCGTTTTTGCAATTTCTACAATGTACTTTTCCCCCCCAACTGGTGCAGAGGTAGAAACTAGTGCAAAATAAATTTCCCCGAATGTAGCATGTTCGTTATCCCCCTATGCGTGAAAAGTGACGTGAAAATTGCTATTTCCTCCGTGCGCGTTTGTAGATCCGCGTATATTGGGCCCCTAAAAAATACACCATCGGGGCGCATAGCTCCTCCCGCAGCCAACCTTCACGATTTAAAAGCATGCGGGATAATATACATTATTATGGAGCGAATACCGCCATCGTGGGAAGTATGCGTATAGGGTGGCGTGCGCATGCGGTATGCTCTATATACCTGCTTCGTAACGGTTAAAGCGCATCAAAGGGCTATCTCGGCGCGCCACAAGAAATACATAATTTTTGCCGCCCTTCATATGATGAACCCCCATATTATATAGCCCGCTTCACCCAATTTTTTACTTTCAAAAAATGGAGCAAAAATATCAGCACGATTCTCCCCGTGGCTTAATTTCTTACGATAAATGGTTCCATTTTTTTCCGTGCAAAAGGGGGAGAATCAAAACGTATGTTTAAAGGATGCCGCCATGCATGCAGAAAAAAAAAAAAAAACAATTAAACGAAAGAACAAATAAACAAACAAACAAATAAATAGATAGATGGATAGATTAAATAAATTAGCCCCCCAACCGATAAAACAAAGATAGGCCATCCACTATCCCCCCCTGTAAGCGGATAAATCACCCTTTAATACGGAAGTGGAAAAAATAGAAAACGTTACTTGAGGTAGCCACTAACGCCTAGCACTGCTCACTTCTGTTCGTTCCCCAAGGCGACCACCAGGTTGTGAATTGGTAGGCGCCACTTTTTCCCAATTCATGCCAACCCTGCGGACGATGCAAATGAAGAACTAGCCAAAATGAAGAAAAGCTTTGCAAAACACAAGAACAAGTTGAAGAAGGAGAACAACGCAGGGTACTCCAATGGTGGTGGACTCCTGCTAAAGGATAAGAAAGGAAAAGCGCCACGGGGAGGGGGCCCCATGGGGAAGAGAAGCAAAGGGGTAAGCGACCATCCCAAAGGGAAGAAGCATCATCCCAGAGGGAACAGCGCAGACAAGGGGAAGAAAACCAAAAGGCAACCTTCCAAAGAAAGCGCTGAGAAAGGAATCCCCAAACTGAAGAATCACAAACGAAGGGACGATGAAAAGAGAAAAGAACTTCTAAACGAAAAGTGCAAAAAAATTATGAACGACGAAAATCTGTCCAAGTCCAAAAAAAAAAAGTTAATAAAGGAAAATAAAAAAAAGGTGATAGTAGAAAATTACGACTACTACAAAAAATTGAGAATCAAATTGAACGACTTGCTACAGACAAAGGATAAGGAAGAAAAGAAGAGACAAATAAATCTGCTCTGTGCTGAGCTAAAAAAGGTACAGCTAGCCAAATTTGCGCGCACCAATTTAGGCTACCACATTATCTCCTCCCTAGTAATCAATGGATCAGAGGAGGTACAAAAAAAGTTGTGGACAAATCTGTATGAACATATGAGCGACATCAGTACGTTCAATTTTGTGTCCATCGTCTTCCAGTGTTTTTACAAACACGCGAAAGGTGAACAGATAAGAAAGGACATTCACCAGTGGTTGCTAAAAAACCCAAAGACTTTTTTCACCAAATTTGCTTCCAGACTGTGGAACACTGTTTTTCAAAAAGTCAAAACAGACATGAGAACAAAAATTACAAACTATCTGATCATCCCGAATGGAAAGAGCCAAAATGAAAAGCTCGCCAACGGGATGAAAAATATAACCCTGGATATATTAAAAAAAGACACCAAAGAAATGTTCGAGACGTTTAATGAAGAAAATAAAATGCTAATGTGTAAGTACCTAATCGAGGTGGTAGAAATGCTGGTGGAGAAGGAGCTCCTCTACAATATCGTTTCTCATAATATCCTCCTAACAGCATCTAAAATTTTAAATGAGGAAGAGTTGGCCAATATCATGGAAACCATCCACCAAGGGTGTGAATACCTCCTCTCAACCAACCTAGGAAATCAAGCGCTAATATATCTCCTAGGTTACGCAACAAACAAACATAAAAAGAACCTAATAAAGGTACTAAAAAATGATATCTGCGACTTGTGTAAAAATAGTGTAAACTTTTTGCTAATCATTAGATTGCTGAAAATTACAGATGATACAAAATTGCTAAATGATTTTGTGGTAAAAAAAATTGCAAATAATTTTGAAGATATTTTTAATGACTACTATGGATTTTATGTCGTCATGGAATTCTTCTACGATTTGAATCAGTCTAATCAGGATAAGTTTTTATACGTGCAGTGGAAAGAGCTCGTTTACTCTAAAGCGCCCAAAAGTGTCAAGGATGCGGACAAGAGAAAAAGTGAAATTATACAACCAGTTATGGACCAATTGCAAACCATCTTCCAAGATATAAACAAATTAGCCCATTATATAAAAGACAAAAAATATTTAATTATCATTTGTGAATTTTTATCCCACTCGACAAATGAACAAGTGGTTAAAAGTGTTCTCAAAAATATAGTCAACCTTGTCGAACAAATTATCCTTGCGTGTAAAAATGAGGAGGAAGAGGTAAGTTCCACGTACAATTGCAAAAATGTGAACGATTTGATCTTAAAGATATTTACCAAGTGCGGAAACGGAACTACAACTCTGCCGGGGGTCCCCCTAGATGAGGACATCCCCTTTTATCAGTGCCTTTCCAATGTCCTCCTCCCCGATTTGGAAATCGTCATCAAATCTGAGTTAATAAAAACGGTTAACAATTTGTTTCGCTTCCTCAAAGACAATGACGCGGCCGAGTATGAGAGGGCTCTTACCATAGCCAGGCAGGCGGACAATGAGCAAATTTACCAGGACCTGAAAGACACGCTCCCCACGCTTACCCACTTTGACACCTACCTCGAGTTCGTTAAAGGTACCATGGAGTCACACCATGAGGATAGCGACTAGAATTTTATTTCCAATCCGTAAAGATGCTTGAACGTGCTAAATAAACGTTCCGCATATACAGTTAGAGGTGGAAAAAAAAAAAAATTCAAGTTTGCAATTTTTTGCCCTTCCCGCGTACGCTCTGTACACACCATGTCGAATCATAAAAAACTGTGTAATTTTGCCGGAAGCGAATTCCTCCCAAAGTAAACGTCGAACCGGTTAATGTGCCGTGATTATGGAAGAGGCCTCCCGCCCGTCCGACATACTTTTGCCGCACTTTCCTCACGTATGAAATTTTCTCTTATTTTATGACTCCATTTTTATGAACAAATGAACGAACGAGCAAACCATTTGTATCCACGCTATGCGGCACAGCCCGCAGCGCACATTTAAAAATACGTTGTAAAAATTGCCACAACAGTGGTGTAATTAATCATCGTCGCCTATTATACAAAGTAACGTATCCCCGACTGTGGCACCACAAAATGCAGTTCTTTCTTACCCGTTGAGGGTAATTTAAATTGACTTCCCTAACATCCTTGTAGCACAGTTACGGTAACAAAAAAGGAAAAAACAAACACGTCAAAAACCTTCAAAAAAGGTACGTCCTTTGCGAACGTATGTAATGAAAAAGAGGGGCTAACCAAAGTGCACACATAAAAAAGCTCAGCTAGCTAAAATGCATTATCGTCAAAAAAAAAAAAAAAAAATTCCAAGGCGCAATGCCCCCTTCGCCGTTTTAAAGTGTGCAAATGCTCCCAACATTTTAGAACAAGCAATGTTAAAGAGCAACGCAAAAGAAAAGGTAAACACAGAGGGGGAAGGTTATCATCCACGTTGTCTTTTTTCCTTTCCATTTTATGATGAACACGCAATTTTGTGGTCACCTGACACTGCTAGAAGGATACCTATGCGTTCCGTAACAACGGTTTGCTGCCCCCTTTACAATGTACCAAAATTAAGTCTATTTTAAAAATAAAAAAAAAAAAAATTCAAGCAGGCCTCTTAAAATTCCTTCTGGAAGCAGTAGAACGTGGAGTGTTCCAAAAAAAAAAAAATTGTGCGTCCATTTTTTTTTCTTTTTTTGCACACCTTTAAGCAAGTCATAAGCTGAGCCTTGCTATGCCATGAAGAAATTTTCCCAATTTGGCGATTTTCCAAGTTGGTTAGTGAAATCATTGAATTCCGTTGCACACTTATGGGGACACCTTCCAGCAGAATTCTCCGCTTTGCCATTTACTGTGCATAGGAGCGCATAACCAATGGAAATCAGTCCACAGGTATTCCTCTCATTTTTGTCCCATCGTATGTTAAAGTAGTGTCAAACGGTAAAGTTTTTTTTTTTCTTTTTTTTTACAAACTCAAAGTTGCGAACATTGGTAAGTGTAACTAAGGACATAGCAACATGAACAATGTGCCTCATAGAAAGGGCAGTCATGCATGAACGGTAAGACAGTATATCTTTTTGTAGAATTAATAGGGAAGAATAAAAAGTGTGCTCTTTCTTTGCTGACCAATGCATATATTTCTTACAAAATGGGAGGAAAATTAATTTTCTTGTGGCTTTTTTTTTTTTTTTTTTTTTTTTGTTATGAAAAAAATGCGCGAGTTGTAAGTACACAATATAGTGGCCCCTTAGACTCATTCCGCAACTTTGTTTCTTTAGCCTGTTCGGCGGTTCACGGGTTGTTCACTTGGGTTTACCCGCTTTGCTTGTCCGCTTTTTCTTGCCCCTTTTTGATAGTTCCTTTTTCCCGCCATTTTTACCTCCTTTTTTTTTTTTTTTTTTCTGCACAACAAAACCTGTGCAGGTAAATGTGCACACACAAAACGGTCGAATTCAAGTTCCAAAAAAAAAAAAAAATAAATAAGCAGCAAAGGAAATAAAAAAAAAAAAATGAGTTAACTAGTTGTCCATATAGACAGGACAAGACGCGAAAGAGTTCCCCATGTTGTCGATCCGTCTGCATGAACTTCAACACATTAAACTCACATGAGTATTATTTCTACACGCAAGTTGTCACTTTTTTTTTTTTTTTTTTTTATATTGCTCGAATTTTTGTCTTTAATTTTTAAGGAATAAACATCATTGTTTACCTCCCCAGGTGGTGACACACCAATAAATCACACACTGAGGAGAAACGCACAATTACTCAACAGCCCAACTGATGTAGCATATTTGTAATTTTTGTCAATTATATCCCCATTTTTGTAAAAGAAGTTGAGCTCTAGTAGCAGCTGTTAATAG
Organism: Plasmodium coatneyi; assembly: GCF_001680005.1. Taxonomy (NCBI): domain Eukaryota; phylum Apicomplexa; class Aconoidasida; order Haemosporida; family Plasmodiidae; genus Plasmodium; species Plasmodium coatneyi. Next base: position 1,384,481 of record NC_033566.1, on the reverse strand, counting down.
GTAGGAGAAGACACCCCACCTCCTTGTGTATCTGCAGAGAACTACGAACAGGTGCATTGTGATGCCCACGGACATGCATACAAATGGAGGAATGGCCGACAAACGGATTAACAGCTTAGACAAGTTTTCCTCACCTAACGAAAAAAAAAAAAAAAAAGAAGCATAAAAAATTTTAAAGCTGTATGTTCTGTGCCACATGTGTATAAGTTCATGTCTACATGTTTACTTCCCCCCTCTCCATTGCGCTCAGATTATTAGCACTACGCCCAACTCATTCTGCAACGTTTGACTCTTTTGTAAGATCCCTCAGAAGGTAAGTAGCACTCCCAGTGAGTATCCACTTCGAGGTGCACAATTTGGGAAAATTTCCCCCTATTATAGATGCCAAAAAGGCACACCAACCAAATGGACACTTAATTCACTTCCCCACAGACGAATCAAATTTTCCGGAAAAACGCAACATTATGGAGCGAAAACAATGCTCGCTTTTTTTTAGAGACTGCTGCAAAGAAAGGAATGAAGCGCCTCAGAAAAGCAACGACCAGGCGAATGAACACGATGAAATGTACTACGAAGGAGAACCCCAGCAAGTATACGAACAGAGGGAAGAAAGACCAGTTATAAATGTAAAAGGAGACCAGCCAGTCTTTAACATACCAGTATATCAAGACAAGTATATCAGAGACAAAATAATCGAAACGAAAAAATATGAAGTCCAAGATGTCCTACAACCAAAACATTACACACAAGAAACTAAGCATGATGTACCAACAGTTGAGTTGCTATTTAAAGAAAGAAAAGTAAACATACCTCAAGAGAAAGTAGAAGAAAAACCAGTGGAAGTTGATATGCCAATAGGATATACCCCTATATTCTCCCCCATTTGGGATGTCCGAGAGATACCTAGGGTCATACCAAAATATCAAGGAGAGCAAAAAGTAATTCAAGTGGAAGTGCCTCAAATTAAATACATAGACAAATTTGTGGAGAAAGAAATTATCGTTGATGTAAAAGAAAAAATAATTCCTAAAATTACTGAAGTGGAAAAACAGGTTGATATTGTTAAATATGAGTGGAAGGAAAAATATCAAGACGTCCCTGTTTGTAAATATGTTCCTAAGATAGACATCGAATTGGATTGCCCACCGCCACTCATTGTGCCTTACCCGGAGGTTCACTTTCAAAACATGTCCGAGGTTGTGAACCCTAACCAGCGAGCTGCAGATATCCCCCCAGAGATACTCCTCAGGAATAGCTCCTTCTTCAAGGATGGGTATGAAAACGGAGGGGGGGTAAAGGAGGAGCAAGAGAAGAAGGAGGGCTACAGCTTTCTTGGAGAGTATGAACGCGGACCCTACGCGAGCACATCCAACACGCACGTGGATGCTTTGGTGAAAAAGTCCCTCCTGGACGTTGCACGGCTCACCTCACAAAACGGCAAAGGCGAAACGCACCGAAGGATGTCCCAACCGCTAACCCAAATGGAATTAAAAAAGAAAAAGAGAAGCAACAAATGGCCCTTTTGCAACTTTAACAACTGTAAGGAAGTAGAAGAAAAGAACCCCTTGGAAGACTGCGACCCCAAGACTGGTTACCCCCTATCCATGCCTAAAGACTTTGCTGCATTTTTTGAAAAGGATTTGAATACGGTTAAGAAGCAAATGGGACAGTATAAAGATAGTAAGTCCACCCAATCTAGTAACCTCATGGAGAAGAGTCCCGTCAATCCTACTATAGAATATTTGGGAAAAATTGACAAGCCACCCATTGATGGAGGAAAATTAGATTCTATCTCTTTTAAGTTGCATGCTATCGAAGTGCATCAGTTCATTCCTGTACCAAGTCTTGCTAAACCTCAATTTTTGGATCTAGTACCCCCAGAACAGGTTCAGAATAATGATATTTCATCTCTTCAAAATGTGTTTGGACAAGTTCCCGAAGGATGGGTAGACCCAAATATCACCGGGTTCATTGCGCCCATGATGTATGACGTGTTGCAGGGGAATGTCCAGCCACAGAGTCCTTTATTTAACAAACTCAGCATGGTGAAAGACGAGAGGGGATTATCCTACCCTTCTGTGCGTGCCACTAGAGAGAGGGAAAACACCGGTGGCAGCTACAAACATGGCATGAGTTTGCAACGCGGCGGAGCAGAGGACACCCTCCCAAGCGCCGATCAGTACGAACAGCTACGCATAGAAAATACGCATGGGTCCACAAACAGCTTCGTCCACTACAATACCAATTCGTCCCTCAACTACACCAATGAAAACGACGAATCGTATGAAACAGTGATGAACTGAGCTGTTGCCAAGTGTGTGCCTCTCGTCTTCACAGTGATGTCGTAGGGAATGCGGCGTCAAGTTGGAGCAGCAACTCTTCCACTAGTTAGGCTTACCCACAATTAGAAAAAAAAAAAAAAAAAAAAAAATCAATCAGTTGTTACCCACCGATTTGATTTGCCTCCTTTTTGTCCAAAATTTGAAGAGCACCTTCTCTCCGGGTGAGAGAAACGTCGCGTGTGCGTCTTCGCCATTGTCAAATTAACCCCGCACTACGTTTCGTCATTTCGCTTTCTCAGAATATACGTGTAGATAGTGCCCTCAATGTATACAGATGGGACTCATTGAACGAGGTCTTTTTTTTTGTCCTTCTTGTACGCTATAAAATGAATAAATATTTCCTTCATTCGATTCGCCCGTCCGTTCTGCTGTAAGTTATATATCAATTGAAATTTTTTTTTTTTTTTTTTTACAATTTTGTTGTTCCCTGTTTTCCCATTTTGTGTTACTTCTTAAAGTTGTGTTTGTGCCGAGGTTCCCCTTCCCCGATTTAGCGTCAGCCGTGTGTTGGGTCTTACACGCGTATATTCATGCACCCGCACTCGGCTGACGCCGCTTTTTGGCTGTGAAATGTTTGCCTGAGCCTGGGCAGCCCTTTTCAAACGCTACAAATTTGGAAAAAAAATAAATAAAATAAAAAGTAAAATAAAAAAATGTGCGGTCATTTGGGGCAACACCGTGTAACCAACGAGCAGTCGTTCATTTTATTTTTTTTTTTTTCCCCCGCTTGACAACGAACTGGTGCTATAAATAGGTCACCATTTGATAGCCCCCCTCATCCGTGACGCTTAACTTTGAAGGAGGGACATACAAAAGCAGTGGGCTTTCTTACATATATAGTGTTCCCCTGTGTGCACATCCAATTTCGGTTTTATACTCTTTTTTTTTTTTTTGTGAAAATACGACGGAGGTGACTCAGTGTGGAGAAGAGGAGTATCGAAAAATTCAGCTCGATTAAAATTTCTTCTACGTGAAAGAGGTTGCATACTGTAGAGCGAAGCACTTTTCATAATGTTCCATTGGGGTGTGGCATCTTCTACATTGTGTTTGCACGTGAGAAGGCTTCCACTTATGGAAAAATGAAGATCAAAAGTAGCTGTGTGCAGTTGGAGCAGACAACGTAGAAGGACATTTTCCCCCCACACTGCACACCCAACCTGGTCTATACAATGTATGTGGACCTGAACTTAAAATTTTCGTCAGTAAGGAAGGCGAAAGCGCTGATAGCCAAGGCGCTCAACGTGGGGTTCAGCATCGTAGCGGTGAGTGTACAATATGAGGCAGAGAATAAGGCCATTTTATCAGAATCTTTCAATGTAGTAAATTGCTTCGTTAGTAATGAAAAAAGTTTGGAGAAAACGAATGGGAAGAGCTCCTCTAGGAATTATTTCGTTGACCGACTTGATGAGGAAGAAGAACTACGTGAGCAGCTCGTCCAGATGAGTTCCAACAATGAGGGGAACTACATTTTCGTAAACCGACCCAACACATTAAGCATTAAAAATATATGTGATGATTTTATAATGCGTGGGAATCACCAAGTGCCAAACAAGGAAGACCTGGCCAAATTAACGGACCAGTTAATGGGTACCACTGGTATGCTCAGTACGCATGAAGGGCTCACCCTCACGAACAATACAAACACATACATACTGAAGAGACTTAATATAAAATATGAAGATGCAGTGAAGATGGAAAACTACAACAAGTATGTGAAGGACAACAACTTCGACCTTGTTGCCATCGAAGTTAGCTCGGTAGATGAGATAAATTGTGTGGCCACGAAATTTGACTGTGACATCATATTTTTTAACATGAATAAATCTTTTGCACAAATGAAAAAGTCCGATATACAGACTGCACTAGATAGAGGAATCTTCTTCGAAATATCTTCCCTTACCACTGCAAGTGAAGATTCCCATTATTATCATTTAGCTTTAAATATCCGTAGCCTCTTCTCGACCGTCCCTTTTGGAAGAATCATCGCATCCTCGGGGGCGTTCACCGAATTGGATGTCGTAGAACCCCTCAATTTGCTAAGACTCTTCTTTAACTTCCACAAAATTTCCTACAAAGATCTAATCGGGTGCATCACCACTGTGCCCATTGCCTGTGTGCAGCGGGCCTCCGTGCGGAAGTCACTCAACACGGCTGTGTTTCAGAGGTAGCGGAAAAATAGGGGTACACAAGGGGAAATTAAGTGTTGCTTCGTTCTTCCAGAACACCGGTCCAGGGGGGAAGAGACCCTATTTTACCCACAATCAAATGGGTATCAGCTTGCTCCCCGCCATCCCCCGACTGGCAAAGCGATTTTTTCTTTTTTTTTTTTTTAACCACCATAATTTGTTTCCTTAAAGGCGCAACTTATCTACTATGTGTGCCAACTTATCACCCATATAAAGTACACATTTTTATGTTTGCCCAAGGCGGATCTGCCGGATGGGGCAAAACATCATCTAATGGTGGCTCCAAAAAAGGGGAAACACCTCCCCAACAAATCGGCAAAGAGCGTCAAAATGTTCACGCGTCTGCGGTTACCAGCGGAATGGTAACTTCGGGAATCTGTTGCAGGGGTGGAAGAGGGAAAGAAGGGAGCGTTCCTTTGCAACGCGAAAGAATTAAGCGAAGGAAGCGAATGATGTTGACGGAGGAAAATTTTATTTTTGCAAAGTGGAAAAATTTGGAAAAAAAAAAAAAAAAAAGAACAGATGTATTTTTTTTTTTTAATAAAAAATTACTTAATTTTTCTATTTTTCAAGAATAAAATTTTTCCTTTCGACAGCTGCAGGATTCGAACCTGCGCAAGCATAGCTCATTGGATTTCAAGTCCAACCCCTTAACCACTCGGGCAAACTGTCATAATATATATAAACGTCGCTTCCAGGGTAGGTGCCCATTACGCGACCCTTCCCCCTTATGTTGTATCAATGTTCAGTCATTTGGGGATTTCCTTCTTCACGCTTCCCCACATTTGTTCTTCGTTTTTTTTACCGTTTTTTCCATTTTTCTCCTCCTAACTATGGTAAGTGCGCACAAATAGGGGCACCAACCGGTCGACAAGCACCCTTACCTTCCTACAATGTAGGGCAAAAAATATATATACACCCCTTGCAGGCGTAGATGCAAGTGCACCGTGGAAATAGGCATGCCATCCACCTTCGCAAGGGACGCCGAATCCCGTGTAATCTGATTGCCTGATTGAACTAAAATTTTTTTTCTTTTTTTTAAGTTGCTTGGTCGGGCAAACACACAAACGAACGAAGCATAGTGGCGTGTTCTTCACGGTGAGGAGCATAGCTAGGTGGAAAGAACGAACGACAGTGCACCACAGCGGCAGAAATGGTAGATGTGCGAAAACGGGAGACGTAAAAGGGGTCACCACATCTTCGCGGTCTGCAAGGAATGTAAACGCATGACCTGCAGGATGAGCCACCAAATGGTTAGCATACCATGTGCAAAAGGGCACATCTAATGGGATGTGAAAGTGCGTACTCTACACATCGCTACCGTTGCGGAAAATCGTTCCAGTTCCTTTAAAAATTTTGAAACAGCTCTCGTGCCAAACATAGCAGAGAAGCTCATACACCTATGCATGAATACGCTCTGGTGAAAAACAGATTTGCTGAACTTTCCTCACCCATAGCATCTTGTAATAATCCCCACCATTTGAAACGGTTTGCAAACCACACGGTGGACGGAACCCACGAATATGAGAAACTTCATCGTTGGTAACCTCACCCGGTGTAGATTGTTCACGCGAACATGGAGGGGCGGAGTGCATAGGAGGGGGAACGTGTCCACTCGGGTGGAGGAAGAATATGTAGATCGATTGGTGAGCTGCACTCCAAACGGGAAGCAGAACCAGGGAGACAACTTCATTGCAGATGAGAAGACCACACACAACGATGGCCACAGCACAGCTCATTACGATACGCGCAACGACCCTCCCGAAGCCACCTCCACGTCCGACTCCATACACGTGCGAAAGCAGAGAGACTTCCTTCAAAAAATTGACGAGAACGACTGCGCCCAGGAGGAGCATAGCACCGTCAGAATATTCAAACAAAGGGATGCAGAAGCCGATTCAGACTTCCTCCCCTGCAACGATAAATACAACAAGCTTGTTAAAAGGTACAATGAGCAAAAGGGACTAGCAAAGGGGGGGTCCAAGACGAAGAAAAGTTTCCGATTTGGACAAAGTGCCCTACCTCCGCAGGACGACGAAAGGAGTCTATGGGAAATTTTAAAAGAAAAAGAGGATTACTTAAGGAATAAGAAAAAAATGAAGAATTATCAGAAGGAGCTAGATCAGAAAATGAGCAGGGAGTATCACAAAGTTAAAAAGGAGGAGCAGTATATGAACTCTGCGGGGGGTAACGCAAGTAATCGAGTGCATAATAGGGGCGGGCGTAGAAGTCCTCCTTCTGACCCAATTTCCCCAACCCATGATGATATCGATCGCTTCTTGTCAGGTGACCAGGACTACACAAATGAAATAAAATCGTATGATGAAATTTACACCGAGTCGTCCCTCCACAAGGGGGAAGCAAAACGGAGGGGCGCAAGTAACAAGGAGGAGAATGATGGTAGAGAGAACAACCTTGCTGCCCAAGAAGACGAAGCGGTTCAGCAGGACACGAACGAACTGAATATAAACAACATGATTCATGAGGATCTGACGGAGAGCACCCTTTCTTGTGACCTGAACGAGCGCTACGCAGAACTGAGGAAGAAGAAAGTGGTGAGCGAATTTTTGGTGGACGATTTGGATACGAAGGGGGAGGCCAATTCCGCAGCTTCTGGGAAGGACTCCCTTTTCGTGAATGAAATGGAAGACATCACTGCGAGGAGGTGCATTGGGGAGATAACAAAAGGGGACAACTACCAATTGGGTAAGGAACAACACAACAACCAAGTAGAGAAGAAACCCCACCACAATGTGTGTACCGTCGAGGTGACCCCTGCAGATGGGGTGGAGCGGTTGAGCGGGCAAAGCCTAAGCACCATCATCGACGGAAATATAGACAACCTGATAATCCAGAGGGAAATAAAAAAAGAAAAAACAGCCATGGGCATAATGACCGTACTTTACAACAACCTGCAAACCTGCGATAACATCAACCTCAGTAGCGCACTTATGAAAATGTCGAAGCTGATGGATTCGTACCAAAAGGGGAGCGTCACAAAGAATTACATGTACCTTAATGTGTTGAAAAAAATAGATGAAAAGTTGGGCACCTTTGAAATGTCCAACTTGGTGCAGATATTCTATGCCTTCGTGAAGGTTGAACACTTCCCCTATTTTTTCAACGACGTAATAAATTACATGAGCGTTAAGTTGAAGGATGCAGAGGCAAAACACATTTGTAGTATTCTCTACACTTTGAGTAACATCCTCGTGGAGACGAACGAAAGTCGCGTCTTCAAAATGAAGGTCATCGACATGGTAAAATCGGACCTGTTAACCACATCGACAAGTCTGCACCTGAACGATGTAATATCTCTGTTAACCTCTTTATCCAAATTGAAGTACAAGGAGGTGAACAGTTATTACGAATTGTCCAAGCGGATTGAGGAAAACGTAGACCAGCTAACCATGAAAAATGTGAGCAACATTTTATGGGCCTTCAGTCATATCAATTATACCTCCAAGTTGGTGAAGAAGTTAAAAAAAATCGTAGAAAGAGACATACACAAAGCTGATCATCTCGATTTAGTGAACATAGTTTACTCACTAACCAAGTTGAATGAATACGATGAGTACCTCTACATGGACGTCTTTTACAATGCAATTAATGTGTACTTACACCACATGAGTGTGAAAAATCTGTGCATCCTTCTATGGTCCTACACGTATGTGAATGCACACAAACCAGACCTCTATATAAATATACTCACCAAGTTGAATGAAAATGTGAAGCAAATCACCACAAAAGATATTGTCTCCATATTGACCTGCCTCAGTAGAATACAATACAGTTATAAATACAAACATCTCTTCTCCTTTTTGAAAAATAAAGTTGTAAAAAATTTGTATGCCTTCTCTCCTTTGCAAATCACCAATGTGATGTACCATTCGTCCTTCCTCGAAATATATGACCATAAATATTACTACCTCCTCGTTCAGCAGATTTTTCAAATCAGGCACCTTCTTTATCTAGAAAATTTAGTTCTCATTCTTTATGCGCTCAAAAATGTCTGTTACTTAAATGTGCACCATTTGGACGTCTTCCGATTAATTTCACACATCCTTCACAACGTCAAGCGGAAATATAAGTTGCTCTGTGGAGAGGACTGCGTAAACATCATGCTCATAATTAACGATCTGGCGAAATATGCCCAGCAGGGGTACCTCGTCTGTGCCTCCCCCCCAGCAGGAAGTGCAACGACAGAGGGGGCTTCACCAATGTTAGACTCCTCCTCTTTGATATCCCCACCAAAGCGCTACATAGACATATTTGACGATAACGTAAAGCTTACCGATTTGCCTCCCTCCCTTATGAGCAACAACGAGGAAGAAGTGTACCTGCCACATATTAGTGACCTCCTATATGAACAAATAAAATTGCGCCTGCACAAATTCTGGCAGCTCAGCATTAAAGACGTCAACAACTTGCTAATCATCATGAGGGAAAAACGCATGCACGATGATGTTATTTTAAATATGATCATGAGGCAAATTATTCCCATCCTTTCGAAAAGCACAAACATGGAATTCCTAATCTTTTTAAGCAACATTACGGCCAGTAGGTACATGAAGTTTGTGGCTCTCACACACATGTCTAGGCGGCCAAAGCTCATTGGCCTGTTTAAAAAAAAAATCAATTCCATAACGAGCGGTATACTGAATAGCTACCAACAGGAGGAGGATGTAGACTCGTTCGCTTCTTCCCTAAACGGGGCAGACGGTAGTGACCCCTCCGACCAGCGTACCTTACTTACCATGCGGCACGAAGCACTCACTCAGGATAGTGTGCCCTGTTTGGGAGATCACCCAATTGTACAAACGGGGGAAAGCGTAAATGGAGTTGCACCCCCAATGGGAAGTATACCAACTGCCTACATTCCGCATAGCCCCAGCACGGTGGTCGACCTGAACAGCTGTATTGCCCTCTGTTACGCCTGCTTCAACATACACTACGAGGACGACAATATACTAAAGTTATACGACTTAGTGGAACACATGATTGTGCAGGAAAAAAGACCCATCTCCTCCTTCATGCTCATCAATTTCATCTACATTTTGGCGCTCACAAATAATAAGATGTCTCTGGTACGTAAGCTATCGCAGGAATATATGCACCACAGGTATGCGAACGATCTGGAGAAGAGTTGCGAAGAACGGGGATCACAACGAAACGTCTTAACCAAGCATCCAGATGAACAAGACCAATGTGACCCCTCATCGATGAACCAACCTGTGAGGACCCTACAACGTGCCACCGCCAAAACATCCTTTAATTTGTTCTACGAAGAAAATGATAAATTACGCTCCTACCTCCAGAAGGGGGACGAAGAGGCCTCCTTACTACTGCTAAAAATGGCCTACGTAAACATTCTCCTAAATACGTACGATTACTTGTACCAACTGCTGACTGAAATTTGTACCTACTCTGACCAGATCTACACACATGAGTTTGTTATGCTGGCTAAACAAGTCTGTTACCACGTCTACAATTTTGTGGATTTTTTCTCCAAAGATAAGGAGGCCAAATATGTATTCAATAAGGTGGCGCCAAATGTCTACATAAATGAAAACAACATCTACCTCGACTTGGATTACGAGCCGTCTCCTGTCAACCTGCAAATAACTGCTCTGCAAAGCGAAGCAAACATGGCTGCACATAGGATGGAACACACAGCACAGGTCAATGCACCACCGCAAAATAAAAAAATAGCCAAATCGTTCGATAACAATCTGAACATTGCCAAGTTTTTTTACCACATACTGAATTATAACATGGACGACGTAAACATGAGAAATGACAACTCTACCTCCTCCCGGGAGGAGAGGAAGAAAATCAAGATGTTCCACTTTGACCATGTCATATGCGACATCCTCAATTTTGTAAGTGCCCCGTGTTGAACTGCGCCTTAGCCCGTATTGCGGGGCGAGTGTCTATGTCCACTCTTACCACACGCATACGCTTATGCATGCCCACTTGCACCCCCCCTCACAGCTGAACGTACAGTACAAGGGATCCTACACGCATGAAAACATTTACAAAGTGTGCTGTTCCTTTCCGTATGAGAGGCACTTAATTGATTTAATGTCATATGAGGTAAACGAGAATGAGGGAAGACGCCCCGTCATTGTGGCAACCATGCGACGTTTTTTCTTACCACGTGTAGCAATGCAAGCACCCTTTGGAGATGCGCATATGTGGGGAAAATGCCCATTGTAAAGTGTAACTTTTTCCTAATATGTCCTTTTGCTATTTTTTGTAATTTTTCGTTATATATATATATATATATATATATTTTTTTTTTTTCTACTTTCACCTTCCTAGGATGTCCTCTACCCGTCGCACAGACCGCTACTCTCCGCGGACCTGCGTCAGAAGCAGCTGGCCTTGAAGGGTAATGTCGGGATGCCGCCTTTTGGCACTTGTCACATCAGCTAAATGCGCGAGAGTGTGCTGATTTATTTTTTATTTATGTCTACTTTCAAATTTTACAATTACACTGCTTTTGTGCAGTTGAGGGTGCGACTCTTTCGGTTTCCTTTTCATTTTTGTATCGCCCCTTCACCCCGCAGGCTGGACCGTGCACGCAATCAATTTTCGAGACCTGTACAACAGCGTAAAGGACAAAAACGTCATCTGCTACATCTTCAATATTGTGAAGAAGATAAAAAAGGATTTGAATGAGTTGCCCGATGATGAGAAAAAACTGGAGGAAAAAAACTTCTGGGATAACTTACAGTATGCCAACATTTAGCTGGCATAGACGGATGGAACTTTTTTTTTTGCCGGGGGGAAATGCACCTGCACATGTGAAATGTGCAAGAGAGTAACTCAACTCGGCTACGCCCACCCTTTCATACATTCCTACCTCCACGTGGTAAGCGGCCACTGAGCCACACGAATGATAATCACATAACATTTTGTGCGTTGACTTTTTTTTTGCAAAAAACATACACAAATTTTTTTTAAGCTTTAAAAGTGTTCGTTTTGAAATGTAAAAACACACCCTCTACATAAAAACCGCAATGAGGTAGAAACTGCAATTGGTAATATTGCAAATAAAAGGAAAAGTGTCACTTTGGAAAGGTACATTTTTTTGGAGGAGCAATCGAGTCATGCCCAATTTATGTGTAAGTATGCAAGGCTAAGTAGGATGTCGTTTGCCAAAATTGATTCTTGTGGTAGGCTGAACGACTAGCTAAAATGAATTTTTTTTTTTTTTTTCTTCCCGTTCAGGCAAGAATCAAATGTGCAAAAATTCCTCCACGTGTTTGTATAAACGTGTAGACCATTATCAACCTTTTGAAAAATATGCATAACCTTTGAAATGGGATCTCCATTTTTTCCCTTTTTTCCAGTTCGTGAAACAATAATATGGGAGAAGAAAAAGGAACAATATAAGTAGGGTACTCCTACATAAATATTATGCAAAAAAGGGAGGAGTGAAATGTGAACACCACAAAAAATTTACATACTACGCAGATTAGCAGCTGTGTTATGGAGAAAAAATCACCTGACTTGTTCATGTACAAATTGGCCAGTCATTTAAAAATAAAAATATGGCAATGTTGCAACAACGACGGGGGAAAGCATCATATAAACATTTTGTGCGTATAAATGCGCTCTACATATGTATACGTAGTACATACACATATAAATACATGTACGTAGTACGCAATAAATTGCACGTGGGAATTTACCCTAAACTGTTGACAAATTCGACATCTTGAAACCTTTCCGGGTAATACATTATTCCTGCTTCCTTATCGTGAGGATTTGCACTACTTGTAGAGGGTTAAAAATGCAGTTTTTATCAATTGTTACAGCTTTCTACCTTTGTACGCATAGTTCCTAAGTTGGGAGCAGGCAGCTGCACCGCCCTCTGGATTTTTTTTTTTTTTTTCTCCTATAAAACGCATACGCAAAAAAAAAAAAAAAGTGGCTGCAATATTTTCGTAAAACTTGTAAAAAGTATTCGCCGACACTTCCATACATACGCATAGTACATGTTGCAATTTTCTTTGCAATATAATTTGTACATACTTTTTGAGAACTGCAAAAAATTTAGCTGAAGGTGAGAGGTGACGTGGCTCGAACATGGGCCAGCGTGTTTTTGTTTTTTATTGAAATATGTATTCACCAAGTCGTGCACTACACTGGCGTGTTTGTGAACGCGCCCCTTTAAAACGCATGCCTGCGTGAGAATCCGCACGTAATAACCCTTCCACCACGTTCGTACTGCACTGCAATACACTTCCAGCGCGATTTCAACGCGAATCCGTTTCCAACGTGATTGCAGGCCAACACGCGTTCGCGATACCCTTTTTTGCCTCCCCAGCGATTAACGATCGGGCATTCGGAATAAAAACAAATCCCACAGGGAAATATTTAAATTTTCCATCTTCAGCAGTTTAAGAATAAAAATCCAAAGGAAACAAAAACGCAGCAGCATGTATATATAAATAAAAACAGCCGTACCATGTATACGTGTACATATAATACGTAAGTAGTAGGTAGGTTACTTTTCCACGCATCTTTTTACGTCAATCCATCCGTACAGTTCAATACAGTGATCGGCTCGAACGAACCACAGCCCTTTTTACTTTTGAGAATTTGAGTACTCCGCCACCGCTTGTTCTTTGTTTTCTTTTCTACATATGGTAAATTCTCTCCCCCCCTACAACAACCTTGCAAAAATAATTCAGTTTATTTAGCAAAAGGGATCACGCTGCATATGCCAATTCGTGTATACTATTTTTATAGCATTTGTATACCTTCTGCATACCTGCCGTATACCTTTTGTTTACCCCCCTTTTTTTATTTTTACCTGTTTTATCTGTTTGTCCCCCCTCCCAATAGCTAAAGCATTATTAAACCACAACGCTGGCATTTCGTACCGTTCCCGCAAGTCACGAATAGTTGGTTAGTAAAAACAGTTGCGAATAAGTAGCCACATATAAAAACGAATCGCTGCATTGCACGATTGAAGGCATATAGAAATCTCCCCTCCGAAGTTACTTACCCACTGCTGCCGTCGCGAGGCATACACATATAGAAGGAAGTTTCCACGAAGCAAAATGCATGACGATAGAGTAAACTCCAAAGATGATATTTCATCGAGCTCCTCCTACGAAGAAAATGACGAAAATAAAAATATTTTAAACCCACCAAACAGGACAAAGATGAGCAAGGGGGAAAGAAGGGCCAGGAAGATGCTCGTTAAACTTGGCTTAAAGGCAATCCCCAATGTACACAAAGTCATTATAAAAAAGTCACAAAAAATGATTTTTGCCGTATCCAATGTGGAGGTGTACAAAGTCGACGGAACTGAATCATACGTCATTTTTGGAGACGCCAAGACGGATGACATCACCAACTCGATCAACAGTAATGCGCGAGTGTATTATATGCGAATAAATGTGCATACAATTTTACATACCCTTTTTTTTTTTTTTTTTTTTGCACACGTGCGTATGTATTTATTGCCCCACCTGTTTGCTCCTACGTCTTGTGCACGCAACAGTGTCATCACGATGGGGTATCGCTGTTCTGTTTGTCGCCCCATCTGGGGAGCAGGACAAATTGCACAACCTGCTTAAAGAGGAAATGTAGCGAGAGGATATACTCAGTATATTTACCCCTCTTCATCAGTTATTTTATTTTATTTTTTCCTTCCTCCCCCAACAGGTCTCCTGCCAGATAGCCTCCCGAAGGACGGTGACATGATGGACGAACAGGAAGTAAATTTCGAGGCCCCCGAAAAAGCGGACGAAAAAGTTCAGGACTTAGACGAAGGTAAGCAACGTTTTCGCCCACACTTCAGTTTGTCTGTGTGCATACAACCATTTTTGTTCGTCCAAAAAAAAAAAAAAAAAAACGCCATACATATGTTGCGGTGTGCACTGTGTTATACGCTACTATATGAGCACTTACGTTTGTACCCCATGCTAAAACCGCGCTTCCCCACACACACACACTTGTAGGAAAACCGGTAGACGTTTCGATGGACGACATTGAGTTAATTATGTCGCAAACCAAGTGCACGCGTGAAAGAGCAATCGAAGTGCTGAAGAAGAATAACAACGATTTGGTGGAGTCCATCATGGAATTGAGCGGTTAGGCGAATGAGAAGTAGATCCAAAGTGGGTGCATGCACGTGTAGGTACATACCACATGCCGTTTCCCACGTGAAGTACTTTTATATTTTTTTTATTTTTGCCCCTTCCCACGAGCCTTCTTATCCCCGCTTTTTAACACTTACCCAAGTTTACCTGTGCACCTATATATGAATCACACCACCTGCACATCTGTGTTCTGTCTGTTTAAATTCCCCACGTGTATAAGTGCAAATTGGACACATGACCATGCACATGCCTATACTACACGCATGACAAGCTTCACGAACACGTTTCAATTTTTCCTCCTTTTTAAAAAAACAAATTGTGAATCCCACTTCTCACCAACTGAATTTATCCCAACTGACCAATAAAAAAGTGTAAATATTAGGTAGTCCACACGGGGTGAATTTCGCGCGTGGCCTTTACGCGAACCGATTAAGGTTGCACGGGTGTCCCCTAAGGTCGATTCAACAACTGGGTACTTTTTTCCAGGTAAAGTTTTTTCTTTTTCATCCTCGATGAGGTGATGTATAAGCGGGATAAAAGTGTGCCCCTTGGCAATGACCGTTCCGTTCGAAAGAAAGGAGTAGAAAAACACAGGAAAAATCAATTTAGAGAGAAGAGGTATGCACTGTAAAGTAAGAGTATATATGTGGGAGAAAAAAACACATGCCCATATGTGGAGAAGACACAATATCGCATTCGCACGTAAGGTGGGCACCTTTTCCACGGGGACGCCCTTTCCACTACCTCCAGAAGGAGCGAAGGAGGCCCCTAATCCCGGAGGACTTTTCCTCCTCCTTGTGTGTGTCCGGGTTGAGCAAAACAGAGTCTCGACACAACTGCATCATGTCGATACGCAAGGGGTCCATGCACATTTGGGTCATTTTTTGCTCAAAAAAGGAATTGTCCACAGAGAATAATTTTTGACTGGATGGAACGCATTTGGTTTTCACCTGCAAAGCGTAAATGGACAAATGGCGGAAGTAATATACCTCATTGACCAGCGAAATGACATCCTGTAGTCGGTTAAAGAGGATTGTAATTCTGAGCAAAGCTTCATTGTGTATCATTTTAATTTGTTGCAATTTTGTGTATACATAATTTCTCGTTTTAACTAAATCGAAGAGTACGTGTGCCTCTGCATTTTTCCCAACCATTGCGTAATGACAAGCAAGACAAAAAGACTTGACATTTTTAATTATCTGTAAAATGTTAATAAAAATTTCATCGTTATTTTTTAATTTGTTCAATTCATCAATGTTCTGTTTTAGCAGATCAGCGTATCGAATTCCTGTGTGCAACATGGGCATTTCTTCGATGATGTCTCCAAAATTTTTTTTATTTCCAAGAGGGAAATTTTTAAAATGGCTAGCTGAGTATATGGAAAATAAAAATTTCATCAACACAAGGAGTGTGCGTTCCGTGTCTGCATATAACTTTTCACAAGAAAGGTATTGTTCCATGTGGTTCCAAATTTTCTCCATCATTTTGTTGTCTTCATGGAGGTGGTTTCCCTGTCCGCCCTGTTCGCTGCCACTCACGGATGCCTTTTTATTCCCCCCCGTCGATTTTATCAATTGTTCATGAATTATTGTTAAGCATTCATAGTACTTTGCGAACGCCTGTCCATAATTATGCACAATAAAATTGGCTTGATATGAATTTAAAAATTTAAAAAGTGGAAAATCTTCCTTATTCACAGAGGATATGACTTCCCTCAAATTCGTATCTTCATACAGCTTTTTTATTTCTTCCATGGGGATTACATTTTTCACGTTATCCAGGGTATTCTTTATTTTGAGCAAACTGGAATATTCTCCCTGTTTGGAGTTTCCGTTTCCTTTCAGTTCATAAGTACTATGCTCAATTTTTATCTGCACTGTATTTTCGCTCATAAAAATTTCAAGTTTCCTATACGTTGATATGTCCTTATTTATGTCAGTAATTTCCCTGATGGATGATTTTTTTGTCCCCCCTGTTAGCTGTAACTCTTCGTCCTGTAACTTCTCATCGAAGGAGCTTAATTTGTTTTTTTTCAAATTGTACAGACAAATTCGCTCAAATGAGTGAATGACGGAGAGGAAGTAGTCGAACGTTTCTTCGATTCGTCTTTCCGCTTCTATGAGGAGGTTTCCTTTACTATTCATGAGGGTGTTCTCCGTGAGGTCGTTTTGGATATGTTGCCCAGAGCGGCTGTGTCTGCGCGATTCGGGTGACTCACCTTTCTGTGTTTCCCTGTACAGGTCTTCCTTTGCACCATCATTTTTTCCTTCCCCGATTGAGTGCGCCCCCTCCACGATCTCATTCAACATGGCCCTTTTGAGCAGCTTCACCAACTTGGTGAACTCCCCCACCTTTGATATGCCCTCCTCAAATTTCTTCCCTTCTAAGAGGTACGCTGCTTGGACGTATGCGCTGTAGCACTTTATTTGCAACTCGGTGTTCTTATCCACAGATAACCCAACAGAGTCACTCATAAATTTTACTTTATCCATAGCCCTCTTCACTCTCCTCAAGTAACAATAAGTCGACCTGTACGGTACCTTCAAATTATTCACGTCCGTTTTTATTTTTATGTACCTACATCGACATGCCTCTACATCAAGGAGCAACAACTCAAGGTACTTCCCATCCACATTATCCGTTTCGTACAATCGGGTTATGTATTTATTTCCCACTTTTTTCATTTTATGTAATATCTTCCCTTTTAACTTGGCTCTCCTTCTTTTCACGTAGAGCAGGAACCGATCCATGTCCTCTTCGTACAGCCCATACTTTGCATACACCTTATGTAGGTAGGAAAAAATGTCAAAGGAGGCTTTGCTTCCCTTGTCCGGCTTATCCATGGCTGTGCCATTCTTCGGTTTCTTCCCAAGGTCACCAGCTTCCCCGTTCATCGTACCTTCGCAGGCATCCGCTGTGTTCACATCCGCCATTTTCAACGCGCCGCTGGGTTGGGCAAGCTAAAAAATGACCTGCAAAGAAATCGGGGTGAACGTCCTTTACTGGCTAGTTGTACCCCTCTCCTGCTGATCACGATAAGGTAGTTAACGTACAATTCACACCCGCTTGGGTACACGTTTCTCCTTTTTAAGCCCTAAGCACTAGCGTAGTTTTACTCTTTGTTTTCCCCGCGGTACTCAACAATCATCGTAGAAATCAACCCACATGGAGGAAGTCAACCCAGTGAAAATCAACCCGCGTGGGAAAAAATTCTCGAAATGGAAGATTTTCCTGCCGCCAATTCGAACAAATAATATTAACTCGTTTAATTAACTAAGCTCCCGCGAATGCAAGGGGGAAAACGCGCATGGAATGTACACGTATACAAATACATGCAGTGGTACATGCATATTACATACACTGAACGGTGCGTACCATTCCATGAGCAACATAATCCGGTTGGCAGAAAACGTACCACGCACGCAGTAGGCGCCAAACTTGGTAACGCTGCGCAGCGACCCCTGTATCTCCCCTGAAGAGCGGTGCATTAACGCGGCAAAAAAGAGGCCGGAAAAACCGCATATACCGTGACCGGAAATTTTCCATTTTGCTATTCCCTAGTAGTCATAAAAAAATAAAATAAATAAATTAGCACAAAAAAAGGTTCCCTATCCTGTTAGGAAAAAAAAAAAAAAAAAAATATAGAATCGTATAAACCTCTTCAGCAGAAAATGTAAGGTCCTTTTTTTTTTTTTTTTTGTTCCCCCAATGCTTATGTCTCTCCTTCCTTACTGTCCCCTCTTGATACATGAAAAAAGTTTACACAAAGAATTGGCGCAAAAATTGCACAGAAATTGCGCCTACGTTGGACCCTGTCTTCGCTCCGCAGTAGCCGAAATGTGACCTGCTTCATGGTGACCCCGAGGGAAAGTGTAGCAAATCATTCGAGAAGCTCCTTATGACGTGTGTCTTGTGCGCGTAGGCGTTCTTCCACTCTGGTTTCCCCTCGTGTTGTCTGCAAAAACATGAACCATGTATGGCTAGTAACCCTAATCATCCTGCTCCACCTCTTTGTGAGGTGCACATGTTACCAAATGATATACGTAGCTTTCCTCCACAAGAAAAATGACTCCAGCGAGCTGAACAACCTGTCCTGTTCCTGGAGATACTACTGCCTAGAGGAATTTCACTTCTGCGAATACGGCTGTAGTTTTAAGAAAAATCTGAAGGCAGGATACAACCTGCTTAACAGTAAGGCGGAAAGATGCGCAGGCACATCACCAACCGGTCGACTTTTCAAAGTGGAAAAATTAAGGCAACCTGGATGGGGGGATATAACACCACGTTAAATGTCTCCAAGGAGTAGTTATAACGTGCAGGGGGTGGGACGACTACGCCTCAGCTTATGAATGTTACCACCAAATGGACGTGTATACATATTTCCCCTCAATACCCTCCCCCTCCGCCCCTCTCTTCCCAGCCAACAATTTGAGAGAAAACTGCTTCATCCATGTCGAATGCGAGAATCACCAGATTTACTTCGACTCCGAGGATCCAGTGCACTTTCTCTTTTTCGCGAAGCCCTTCTTCCGCGTCAACCGGGACTTCACCCTGTATGTGCACCTGGTTCAGAGGTAAGCCGATCAGGAAAAATTCTACATGCAAACGTCTGATCACATATCCATGTTCACCTGATCTTGCGCGAACGCTTCATATTCCCCCCCTCCGAAGGAACAACGGAGCAGGCGAAAATGCGCACCATGGGAATGAACCAGCGGGGACTACCATCTGGAGAGGACTGCACCTCACCTGGGAAAAAATAAATAAGTGGAGACAATCCATATCGAAGAAACATAAAAGGAGTTTAATAAAGTTGTTAATTTGCCTCATTTTAATTCACATGATTTTTTTTTATCTCTATATATACACGTACTTGTACTTGGACAAGCAGGAGGAGGTGTAGCCCCGGAGGCTCACTCTGCTAAATGGGTGCGTGGGTGGGACAGGGAAGATTTACTGCTCTCTCACTGCACCTCGTGGCGCATAGCCAGGTTAACACATCACAGTGAAAAGAATAAAAGAAAACGGGGGAGTGCAGATAAGTAAAGAAAAAATGCAACACGGTGAGAGGAAGCATAAACCAGCAACTCTGCCTAAAAAACGGGTAAGGTAAACGTGCATTGTCGTGTCTGCCTTATTGGGGCACCGTGTAAGCAGAGAAACACGGCTTGTTCAGTGTCCACAATAAAGAGGAGCATTTCTCCCCCCCTGAGTGGCGTTCAAAAAAGGTCACTCTTTTTCTACTGAGATAATACACGTTGCGTATCCCAATCTGCTCATCAGGTGGTGTTCTGAGAAATTTCCATTTGATGTTTTTTTTTTTTTAGCACTCCACATTTTTCCTTCCGCACTTTGTAATGCTTAACGCGCTAATGTGCCATTTTAATGATTATTTTATTTATTTGTTTTTTTTTTTTTTTTTTTTTTTTTCTGTTCAAATAGCCATTCGTCTGATTTCGCCCCAAATGGTGTTGTAAGCCAAGGAAACTACCTCATCCCCCTTTTCCTCGCAAAGCAACAACGTAATCGTGATTCCCCCTTGTCTACGCCTCATTATCACTTCGCCTAACCAGCTTGCAATGCTTGGCTGCATGGTCCGTGTGATCTATGCACCCTTTCGATGCGGCCATCTTTGAAGCGATCCAGTCCTGGTCCTTCGCCCCGGGCAAACGCGCATCTCTTCCCAGGGGAAACCTATTGGCATAGTTTTGACTGTTTCGTTCGCTGCACACTTCGTTGTAGCCACTGCCGTAGCTGATCTCCCCCATGGAGATCGTCTGCCCGTCCGCCCCGGCACACCCCCTACTTCCATACCCATTTGAAAAATCCGCATGCACAGGATGCTCACCTGGATACACATCGTCTTCATTAAAGTCCCACTTTACACTTTCCAGACTGAACGGAACATCCTCCCTATGCATGTTATAATAAGCGACCTCATCCTCCTGCGGATGAGACAATTCCCCAACAGAGGATTCTATCTCCTTCGCATTCACGTGCCATCCATTTGTACTTCTCTCTGCATGGTTGTCCCTCCCTTGGTCTACGTCTTCATATGAGTTACCATTTTTACCAACTATTTGATCATCCCTTCTCCCATTTAGGTGATAATTTTTGTATTCCCTCAGATTGTAAAATGAAGTTTTCTCGTTAGTCATTTCACCGTCAGGAGTTGTTTCTTCTCTCATGCATAACTTCTGCTCCTCCAGTGGCGTTTTTTTACCCCCCGCAAAGATTCGCTCTTCCGCCATTTTTGCCTGACCCGTCACGGTGATGTTTCTCCTGTATGCGCTTTCAACATTGGGGTGTTTTCCCCGTAAGGCGCCACTTCCTCTGTGTAGATTTTCTCCTCTTATTTTCTCACCCCAGTTGGTAACCCCGAAGAGGTTTCCAATTTGTTCGTCTTCCACCCTGTTTGTACAAACCGGTGCATTGCTATTATGACTACCTGGCCGTTTGCTTGGCGCATTTATCTTAAACGAAGTGGTGTCCTTCACGTGGGTAATTCCGATAAGGTTGTCTCCCCTGTAGCTGCCCCCATCTGTTGAGTTGTACCCATTCCGAATGAACTCTGTCTGGTTACCCCACTGGAAATTCTGTTCATTACCTCCTGGTTGGATCATCGCATGGCTTCCCCTGTTAGTAAGTAGCAAGTTGTACCTTCTGAGAATGTCCATGTAATAAATTTGAAATTGCTTTTTCCTCCTATCTGTGGTGAAAAAAAGACGCTTCTTCCTGTTATAGCACTTTGGTATATTCTGAACGTCCCCATGGTGCTTTATCACGTTGTGTAGAAATATGGCTTGCTTCCGTGCGTAGTCCACGATGAAGAGGTCATTTTCATCCCATTCGGTGGGTGTCCTCCCCTCAGCATTGCTTCCACGGTTGTCACCCTGGAAGCGGAAAACGAACGGCTTCGTATAGTTTAGAAAGTACCCCCTGGGTTGCGCATCCTCTTCATAAGATGTATATAAAAAGGTGAAGCGGTTGCCCTGCCCCGTCCCATCGTCCATTTTCACTGCGTTGAGGTGCTCCCGAAAGAGAGGCTTGACATCCACGTGGAAACCAAACAGGGAACACAAATGCACACATATAATCTCCGTGATGGCCAAAAAATGAAGAACAAATTTTAATTGTAAAATTTCATTCCTTTTAATGAAGTCCAAGTGTAGGACGTCATCCACCGGGGGAAATATATGCGTTGGAAAAAGGTCCATGAAGCTTTCCACCCGAATGGATTCTTTGCCCATATGATTAAACAGATTTTCGGCCTCCTCTATAACGTCCCCATGGCTACAAAGGAGCACATTAGAATTGTTGAAATAAAATTGGAAGGGCAAATTGTTAACCAAGTAATGTCCTTTCGTAGCTAGCTTATTCATTCTTACCTTGTTGGCTAACCCCCCTCCATTCAGTATATTCCCAATCTCCCTATCCACTTCATCGTTGTATAAACATACGTAAACGGGTTCGAATGAATTCTTCGTGACGTTCTCACTGGTTGTGAAATTCACGTCAAGGTTATCCCCCCGATGGGTATTCACACAAGGGAAGTAGTGAACTCCACTTTTGCAAACCTTCACAGAAAGGTACATATGTTTTTCCTTTTCACAATTCAACTTCTGCGATTCTATCATGTAAAGCGTATCGGGGAGTAACCCTTCCTTTTCAAATTCTTCCTTCCGTTTTGAGCTAATTAGGATAAGTCTCTTATTTACAACTCCTTCCTTAATGTGGTTCAGTGGGATGAAAACGAAGTAGCATTTTATTGTAACTTTTTTTTCGTTCCTGTCTTCCCTTTTTTTTCCATATTCCCCACCTTGGTGACCATGTAAACCATCCCTATTACCTTCACTTAGCGTTTTTATTTTTATGGTTAACAAATCGCTACCACATTTATATGGCAATATCACATTTTCGATACGCAGGCCTGGAATTTTCAATTCCACGTCTTTAATGCTTAAATTTATTTCTACCACACGTTCCACATTTTTTATTTTGTTAATCGTCAGGATAATGTTTGACGCGAACTTGTACTTTTGCGTCATCGGGGCGATGTCAAAAACGGTTCGGTCATTTACCTGCGTGTCCAACACGTTGCTCATTTGGTCATTCATGCTAGAATGCAAGTCATACTTTAAGCGATTTCTATCCGATCCATTAGGATGAGTGGATAGCGTACGACCGTTGTCCTTCCCGTTATACAAATAATCCGAAATGATGCTTGAATATTCAAATGTTTCCGCCTGAGGGTAGTATGCACTGTATGCCTCTTCCACCTGCTTATGTTTGTCCAGATGTGCATGTAGAGTATGACTCTTCTGTTTGGGTGGGGGCCCCCTCGTCAATTTGGGTGTATCCCCCATGAGGTAGGCCATAGCATCCGCTACCACATTGCTTTCCCCAAATAGATTGGCTCCACCCATTTTTATTTTGCAACCCTTGGTGCTGTCATTCGGGTTGGTATTGCCAAACTGGCTCAAGTACTTTTTTACATTTGTGTCCTCCTCCCTTTTCCTCGCATACCCACTTTGCCCAACTTTAATTTTGCCTTTTTCTCCCCCAGGAAGGAAGATATCACTGTCCATCTGATACATTTTTTTTAAAACATGTTCATCACTTAGGTTAACCCTTTCTCCATGTCTAAAAGGATCGACGCTGCGAATCGTCGTATCCTTCCTCATCACAGTCCTTTTGCTTCTTCCCTCACCCATCTCTTCGTCTTCCCCCTGAAGGTACACGTCTATAAAATCGTTTATGGTGCCTCTAAACGCGTTATATATATTTTCCATGACGAAGGAATTTTGGCCCTTTAACTTCCTTTCGATAGTCTTCATTAAGCTAAGCTTATCCTCACCTCTGCTGGGTGCACTTTCGCACATGCCGTTTGGCTTCCTCCTCTCCACGCCTTCACCCCGGAGGGAGTTATTAAAACTGTTAACCAGAAACAACTTATCGAGATTTAGCGATTTATACGCCTCCTTCGTTTTGTTAAAAAGGTGGGACACGTTGCCTTTTTCGCCTTCCACCATTTGCTCGTCCTCCTCATCTTCCTTTATTTTTTCTCCCTCTTGGTTACCCCCCTCGTCCGACACCTTATCGTATACGAACGACTGTTCATTAGATGGTGGTGCGTTCTCCACCTCGCAGGAGGATTTTCCCCCTTCAGCTTCACTGCTACCCAACCCCTCCTCGTCATTCAATACTTCCCTTAGAACAATTTCGAATTCCTCAAAATGCTTCAACTCCTTAGTGTCTTCTCCCCCTAGGTCATGGTCGCTTGAGATGCTTTGTACTGACAGTACCCTGTCTAGAGAGGGCACCACGGGGATGTCCCCCCCTATGTCCATTCCCTTCAGTTCATCATTTTTTCGCTTTAACTTTTCTTTCACGCTTTCTGCGTTTGTCAGCTTTAGCGCCCCTTCCAAGTAGGAACTCTTTATGCGGTTGAAGTTGACTCCGGGAATGTTGGCATGTGGGTTGCCGCCGTTAGCAGTAACAAGCGAAGCATTTTTTGGGCCCCCCTTTTTGGTATTTGTGCCCCTCTTCCTCATTGCTTCTTTTTTTTCAAAATTGCTTTTTAAGACACACGAAAGGGAAAACGCATGTGGGACAGGTTGCCAATGTTATTAACCTACTCGTATTGCAGAGAAGTATAGTGAAAGAACAAAATTTGGGGATTTTTTTTTTTTTCTTTTTGCACATCCTTATGTACCAATATATGCATACCTACATCCGATCGAGCACATGCCCTGTATTTATCCCCTGAAAATAATTTCACAAAAAAAGTGTGCACTCTGTAGGACGAACTTCCAGACAAATAAATAACAAACTACACAACACCCAAACTTGTGGTGTTAATATGATATGCGCAATATGCTTAATAAAAATGTTAAAAAAAAAAAAAAAAGGGGGACTTCTTTTCTGCAATGAGACCTATATATATTCAATTGCGCGACTTCGTGTGTGCCCCATGCATATGTTGCATCATTTCCACGGGACGCTCACACGAGGTCCAACTTGTACGCAGCAAAGTTACTAAGTGTATAATTTTTATGCATGTTGGTGAGGGAAAAAAAAAAAAAAAGGATAGCATACCTAATGGTGCTCATTTTGCAGAATGCCAATTTGACAGTTGAAAAAATAGAACAAAGCAAAATAACCTGCCACTTGGCCGCTTTTCTTACAAAAAAAACATGTCTATTTAATGCGTGTGGACGGAAGCAAAAGCCCTTTTCAAGGATAACTTCCTTCCCGCATGTATACTCATCGTCCGAAAAAAAAAAAAAAAATAATATAATGTGTATGGCGTGGGGAGAGGTGCACTCAACAGGGGCACACACACATTTGTATTCACAGAGTTATTCGTTTTGGACAGATTAACACTGCGCACGTGGGTACGCACATAGGTACAGCATAATATACGCTAGACACATTAGTCGGATGTGCAAGCATTGTCCAATTTGTTTTGTGGCAACCCCAGTGGGAGCACGCAAGGGGGATAAACCGATTACGCCCACCTCCCATTCGGATCTTTTACTTATTCTTCCGATCATATCATCGAAATGGAGACCGCATAGCAGTCTTTTAATTTTTTTTTTCCTTTTAACGCGTACCAAATGGGAAGTAAGTTTACAAACGTTGCTCCACTGGGGAGTATTCAAAAAATGGGATAGAAAACATCCACTGTCAAATTCTCACGTAACGAAAAAAGGGTCAGATAACAAACCGGGCAAATGAAACTAGCTGTCGTTTTTTTTTATTAACAGGTAAGGTAAAACGAGGGCAAGCTAGCCAAAATGCAGTTGTGTGTGCAAAAAAAAAAAAAAAAAAAAAAATTAACAACGGTGATGACTGTGGATATGACAGAGAGGGGACAAAAAAAAATGCCTGCACAAGTCATAACAAAACAGTCACAAAAGAAGCAGCTGAACCGTTGCAACGAATGACACTTTTCGGACAAACGTGCCGCTACTCGAATGAACGAGGATGTTAGGAAGGGCCATGCAACCACTTTCGTTCTTCACGCCAGTTCGGCAACTACGTGCCACTTATGCGCTGAAACAATTTTGCAGTTAGCGAAATGGCTCAACAAATGCGCATTTTCATTGTTCCTGTTTTGCAGCAACACCTTAACATACTGTTTCGTGTGGCCAATAAGGTCATCACTTTTTGTGGACACTTCGGTGAATAAAACCCTCTGTGTAGTTCCTTCCAAAAATTTATAATTGTTCGTATAGGAAAGGAACGCGTCCGTTACTTCTCTGGACCTTTTTTTCACAATTTTTGTGTTAATTTTCTTCATGCCATAAGCTACAGTGCCCCTTCTGGGATAAAACTGGGAAATGTTAAGTATGGGAAATTGATATTTTTTTACCAAGTCGACAGTTTCCATGTGATCTTTCTCCATTTCGTATGGAAATCCGCAAATAATATCCGTTGCAATGGTTATATTTGGAACATCCTTCCTTAAATTTTCCACCAAGTATATAAAATCTTCAATTTCATATTCCCTGTTCATATTTTTTAACACTCTGTTACTGCCGCTCTGAACAGGGATGTGAATAAATTCATACATATTTTTATGCTTCAGCAAATTGCATATATCTTTGATGTGCTTCAGAATGTACGGTGGGTTGGTCATACCCAGGCGGATCATAACGTCGCTATTCGAAACAGTGTCCAAAATTTCTTTAAGTAGTTTAACAATGTTGGTATTTAAGTCAATTCCATATGCACCCGTATCTTCCGACGTCAGCCATATTTCTTTTATATTTTCCTCACTGCACACATGCTTTATTCTGTTAATAATATCGGGTATGTTATAGCTAGCTAAGTCCCCTCTGGCAAATTTGGTCTTGCAATAGGTGCAATTTCCCAAACACCCATTGTTAATATTTATTATTTCTATGTACTTGTTTTTTCTTATTTTTGGGAGGTTCAATGAGGTCATTTTTTTTGATTGCTTCAGGTAACGTACGTTGTACCCGTTAATCACATTTTCCACGACGTCCACGATTTTGTCGATATTGGTCACACCGACAAGGGAGACGTTTTCGAATATTTCCATGTCCTTCTCCGCTTGCGGCACACATCCGCAGACGATGATTTTGATGTCTCCACAGGGGGCTATCCCGGGCACTCCTGTAACTGCATCCTTTTCCATTTCCTTCACTGTTGCCTTTCCTACCAAACCCGAATCGCCCTTGGCTGGTGCACATCCACAGGCCGTTTCCGCGCAGCAGCTGCCTTCTACCTTCCCGTTTTCCTGCTCAAAATCCGAGATTCCAGAAGATGACGTCGTGAGATAATCCACATGTGGGTCCAATTCCCCCCCATCCGTTTTTCCCTTTTTTCCCTTCTTCCCTTTTTTGCCTGTTTGTCCATTCGCCCTCCTCCTATTAGCCTTATTCAACTTATGCACGTAATTTATAATGGTCTTCATACTTTCCTCACTTGGATTCTTCACCGTGCAGCTATTAATTATGCAAATATCACACTCTTCCACATTTTTCACGAATTGAAATCCGTAGTTCCCCAGCAGCCCCATCATAAATTCAGAATCCGAGCTGTTGTGTGCGCACCCGAAGGACTTGAAATATATTTTGTACTTTTCCGGCAGGATGACCGCACATTCGTTTAGGTTATTCGCAGATTGGAAGTCTTCCTCCTCGTGGGAAGGTCTCTTTGAAGGGGTTTCCTTTTGGGGGACTCCCTTTTGGGGGGTTCTTTTCCGAAGCCCATTCAGGTATTTCCCCCTGTTTTTATGTTTCCCCTTTATCTGCACAACGTTGTAACTTGCTCTGTCATTAAGGTTGTTAATATCTTCTACATCCGTCAGGGTGCTATCTTCTTCTTCCCCGGACGATGCTTTCTCCCTCCTCGTGCTTCCGCCATTAGTGTGGTCACCTGGAAAGGTATTCCCCCCCGTGGGGTCTCTTCCCTCACGTCAAGAAAATAGGAGTCGTTATCTGAGCTGATAACAGAGGTGTCTTCATCCACATGAACAATTTCGTCTGCTCCGGATTCGCTTTCCATGGGTTCTAAGGTAGTCAAGGATTTCCCTTTACGTGCAGTGGCATTCTTCCTGCGCACACTACTGTCCCTCCGTTTATGCTTCTTCTTTTTTCCATTTACAAAGACAGAATTGAGTAGCTTCTTAATTTCCTTCTTCTTGTGCACACATATGTAGTACGTGCCGGTGGTGGCCACGCACAGCAGGGTCAAAATTTTTAACTTGTTGTTCATCCTGCTTCGACGAAGGGGACTGTATACTTTGTTGTAAGGGGAATAATTATCCGATCTATGTGTTGCTTAGGAGGGGTAATGCATCAAGCTGATGTTATGGTGCCTCCACGATGGTCATCCTTCGGAATCTATTTCTGCGCCTCTCCGGTGGTTTGCGCTTTCTTGCCAAGATGCTTTTCCTACTATGTGAAATATGGCGGGTTTATGCAAACATGGTCCTTCTCCTTTCTCCTTTTTTTTCTTATCCTTATTCTTATTCACTTGGGTACATTATCCGTCCATTATCTGCTTATGTAATTTTTTCTTTTGGCATTCACTTGTACGTATGACTACATATGATGGATGCTTCTTTTTCTCTGTTCCTGCCTCTTACGGTCCGTAATTACCTGTCCCCGGTCGTAAGTCATTTAAAAGGAGGAAAATTACATAAATCACAAATCGGAGGAAAGTTAACAACAAATGGCAAAACTTCCAACGTTGTTCTTTTCCGTTTTGTTGAAGCGTTGCTAACGTTTTTCCTATCTTTCCAGTTGCAGGAGGGAAAAATACGTCAGATAGATGAACCACGGAAGAAAGCAACCAAAATGGGTAATTCAAAAAAAAAAAAAAAAAAAAATTATAAAATATTCACTTGTACATTTAGCATGTAACGCGCAACCGTTTCTGCGACATTTGTTTGGTGTTTTTTTTTTTTTTTTTTCCATTTTTTTTACGGCAAAATTTTGCCTCTATTCTATTTACCCAAAGACGAACCTGACACCGTGCAGGTATATTGGTGCATACGACATAATCCTTGGGGTGCCTAATTTTACCAACTGGCGGAATCAGTTATTCTCATTTTTATTACCTCTCCCAAAAGTGTTGGACACCCAAGGAGTTACTCCTAGGTGCGTGTGGTGTTACGTCGAGTTAGCATAGAGATGTGGAGGGGCCGACTTTGCAGTGCCCCGCTGCACATATCCGGAACATAAGGCAAAAAAATTGTGGAATGGTCGGCCCCACGAGGCACACAAAAAGGAAATAGAAGGACAACCAGGCGACACAATGGTGCGGAATACTAGGAAGTAATTTTTCTACATCGAAAGGGATGCTAAAAAAAAAAAAAAAAAAAAAAAAAAGGTGGAATTTTTTTTTTTCAAGACCAGCCCTAAGAATTGCACAATTTTGCCATCCAGAATATTTTCGAGGAAAGAGAAAAAGCACAATAGCGGTGTTACATATGAACCAATTTTGCAGAAAAAATATTTTAAAAAAAAACACCCTAGGGGGAACAGTAAAGTGGGAAGGTACCCTACAGGTAGGCAATCCCAACAAATGTGTTTCAATGGGGAAGATCACTACTCAGTCGGTTTGATTTGCCTGAGTGGGTGATATATGCCACTAAAGGGAGGAAAGGAAAAGAAGAAGGACCCTTCATATGTGCACACCTTTTAAGGGGCAAGCACAACAAATCTGTAGGTACAAATGAAAGAAGCAGAAGACGAACGGGGAGACTCGCCATCGCAACGTAAACCTATGCAGAAATTTCCTCCCCCCTTATGAAAAGCCTATCCCCTGATTGGAAATATCCGAAGGGTTGGATATTGACCATTTAGTTTTCCTCTTCTCGGGGGAAGGCGCCAAAGAAGCGTATGTCCGTTCAGACCCATTTCGGTGTGTGCCCTTCCCCAACCCCCCGTCTTCACATAAAACATGAGCAACTGCCAAAGGGAAAGCCGCAAAATGGTGGACGTGCCGAAGCATTACCGAAAGTACTACGTCTCCTACAAGAAGATTAAAAGGACCATTCTTAAGATGGGGCACAAGTACAAAAAGAAGGTACAGCCAGGAGGGGCGTACTGGTCAACCAGGGGCTGCATTTGCAGTGGGTCCGACTTGCATGTTTGCCTGCATAATGTATTGTGCACACGTTTGGGCGAACTCTGCGTCTGTTTTGCCGTTTACACATTCGCACCACATCAACGTATACACTTTCCCCCCCTGAAGCTCGAGAAGGACCTCATACAAAGTGCCGCCAGGAGGGTTGACGAGCAAGGTTAAACTGAGCATCCCTAGCAACGTCGTTGGTAGCATCGTTGGTGGCGTCGTTGGTAGTGCATGTGAGTGTGTATCCCCTGTGTGGCCGCCCAATCTAACTTCCCCCTTGTGCACCTCCCCCACGTAGGCATAAAACTGCTGCCACCCTTCCTGTTCAACGACCTCATCACCCAGGAAATCAAAAAAATAAACAAATTTTCCGAAAAAAAGTACAACGAAATTGTTGACAGTCTGATGATCACCTACGAGCAGCTCAAGTCGGTCGACAGCTACCCCGGAAAAAAGGAAAAAGAAGAAATGGAGAAGAGGATAGACTTAATAGGCTGTGACATTGTCCATTTCGATTTTTACATTCATAAGAATTGCAAAATATTGATGCAGCTGGGTTTTTTTTTCGATCATGTAATGAACATTTCCATCAACCAGTGGCTGCTCCTCGGATTAATAAAAGAGAAGTTTTGTAACATCAATGTGGATGAGTTGGTGGTGTACCTGTCTGTTCTGTATGCCCTGCACCGTTCTCGGTGCGCAACAAACACAAACAACGCATGCAACGCCGCAACCTCCGCACATGGCAGAACGTGGGTCCCACCTGAGACCTTCGAACGAACATCCACCAAGTTCCTAATGAAGTACGAAGACATCGTATACACCAAGGTAAAAATTGTAAAGCACCTGCCCTACTTAATATTCGGTCTAAGCAACCAGGACCTGGAAAAGCACTTCCAAAATTTCGTCCAAATGAAGAAGCAAAAACTGATTAATCAGACGGGTAAAGAATCAGACGATTTGCAGGGGGAAAACAAAGCTCTAAACGAATCTCAACAAATAACTTCCGTCTACCTGGACAATGAAGAAGCCACATGTTACAGCAACCGAATTTTGAGATATGAAAACGCGCAACTTATCCGATTCAGGTGGTACAACGATAACGACGGCGATCCGGAGAAGACCATTTTTATTGAAAGGAAAATTCACCATGAGGAGTGGACCGGAGAGACCTCCACGAAGGAGAGATTCGAGTTGCAACAAAAGTATGTGTTCAAATTTATGACTGGCCAAATGGACGTGCGGAAGTTCTTCCAAAGGAAGCAAATCGCAATGGGGAAGGAACCCACCCAGGTGAAAGCCACTTCCGTGGTAAATTTGAAAAAAAAAATGAAAAAGAACGAGGCGCTCGCAAAGGAGATCCAAACCATGATAACGAAAAACAAGTTGGAACCCATCATCAGAACATCCTACCTCAGGTCGGCGTTCCAACTGAGTGATGACAACTCCGTGAGAATTTCCATCGATACGAACGTTTCCATGCTGAACGAATATGTTCACAAAAGAGAGCACTGGTGTAGGTTAGCAGAGGAGGCTTTGCGAAAAAATGAAATAAGGCGTTTAAATTATGCAATCATAGAAGTCAAACTGAAGGTGGAGAAACCCCCCCAATGGGTACAAGACATATTAAACAGCAACCATTTTATTAACGCGTATAAATATTCAAAATATCAAACAGCTATGGCTTTGTTACACCCAGAGAAAATTAAATACATTCCTGTGTGGATCCATGCTAATGTCCATGAGAAATTCAAACCCAACAATAACTACGCTGAGTCGGTCTTGACTGGATGTAGTAGTTCTGCAATGGGGGATAACACTAACGTCGATTCTTTGCAGGCATCAGTTGGGGTCACCATCGAAAAAGTTGCCAGTATTGCACCTGCAACAAGTGACCGCCACGAAATAATACCCCTACAGGGGGGAAATGGTGATCCCCCCACAAACAGAAGAAACAAACTTTATACGAATGGTTATGCACACCAGACAAACAATCCCCCCTCCCATCAATCTTTAGAAAAATGGAACATGTTAGACAAGACGTCCCTCTGGTTGAGTCACAAATATAGCAGAAATAAAAATGCGCAGGAAAAAATCAACCTGCTCAAAATCGATCCAAAAATAAATTTTGCAGCAGAAAGAACTTTTCTTCATTACTCCCTGATCTCCGTGTACATCACCCTGTTGGCACTTTTTTTAGAAAAATATAAAAATGAAAATGAAGATTTGGACCTCCTCATTATTTTGCTGTTGGGTACTTCCTTCTCCTCCTTAATATCGTCCTACTTTCTCTTTTTGAAGCGCATCGAGATTATTGACCGGTAGGGTGCACCTCACTGTGCACGTGTGTCCATACTGCGACAACACCGCTCTGGGTGCGTGTAATAATGACCCTGCAGCGGTGCCCGATCATCATGACATTCTTTCACGACTTCCCCACGATGCAACTTCCCCCCCTTTGTTAGGCGAAAGACCAAGGAACCGCTGCTGGGACGCCGCCGCTTCGACAGCTTTTACAGCCCCCTCATTTTTTTACTCCTTCTCTTCTTTTCCATCATTTTGTCAATTTATTTCAACTTCAACGTGAAGGCGATCAAGGCGGCGAGCTGGACCCCCCTCACCTTCAGCGTGAAGTGAGCAAAAATGGAGGAAATTTATCATCCCCGGGGGGAAGCAAAATTTCGCATTCGCAATACGCAATTCGCAGGTCAAGCACACTCAAAAGGAAGGAACCTTTTTGCAGTTACACGGTTTCCTCCCCGGTGGGGTAGCTTTTTTTTTTTTTTTTTTTTTTTTTTTTTGCCACATCTGCACAGCGTAGTTTGCTTCTCCGTTTCGCGCCCTCCTCATGTATTCCTTTGTCAAGGTGTAATTGAAAAAAAAAAAAAAGCAACACACGAAATGCGGTGATAAAAAAAAAAGCCATGTGATGATCCAAAGGGATAATAACAAAACAGGGGAGCACACAATTTTTTTTAGAGAAATCACCACATTCAAATCGCCTGCCAGAAGATTCCCCCTAACAAATGATGAGAAAACTGTTTCGCAGCAACCCCGCCCAGGCATGCAACAGCAGCACACACTTTTGCAAATACCTGACGACAGCAAAAAGCGAAACTACATCCAATGAAAATTTCCTTAACGAGCTCATGTCCGATGGTTACAAAGGATGGGAATACTACATCAAAGGAATAAATCCAGACTACGCGCCAAGGAAAGAAATGTATCATTTTTTGACAGAAAAAAAAATTAATGTGTGCAGAATGACTGTGTACGAAATTGAGTGCTTCACCAAGTGGATACAAATGAGAAAACTGTATGGAAAGCAGTTCCCCCGATTTCCATACGAAGTAACATTCGACGACAAAATTAACCAACTGCAGGAGAAGTATCCCTTACAAGAATGACAAAAAAAATTGTTTTTAAAAAAAAGGACGATGAATTATTATCCATTCGGCGCGTAGAACTAACAAATTTTGTATGAACATGTGCAGGTGAAAATGACTCCATGCAGAGCCTTTCGCGGTCTCGCCATTTTAAATTAAAAAAGGAGTGCCATTTTTGGCAACTTCCCTTCCCCCTGTGCAAAAGCAAAAAGGGAGGCACCCCCATTTGACAGAATTAAAAGCGCACCAACATGGTACACATGTTGAACGATGAAAGAACTTTAAAGGAATCACCAAAAAAAATTATAAATAAATGAATAACGAATGATGAACAACGAATGATGAATAATGAATACACAAACACGTGCACACTTGCGTTGACGCATGAAGGTACGAACGGATTTGTTACCCACTGGGTTCGTTACATCCCCTCAGGACGGGCCTTTTTTTTTTTTCGACACATATGGACGCGTTCTGTATATGCATACCCCGTCGTCGTCCACATTGTTTTGCTCATCCGCGTAGGACAGAATAAATTTATTTTTGTACTTGATTTTTTTCAGTAGCAGACTTAAGTAGATATTTTCAAAATTCTCCTCCTGATCCTTGTTTGTACTTAGCGCGTGTATGCTTCGAAGGAGGGCAT
Organism: Plasmodium coatneyi; assembly: GCF_001680005.1. Lineage (NCBI taxonomy): Eukaryota > Apicomplexa > Aconoidasida > Haemosporida > Plasmodiidae > Plasmodium > Plasmodium coatneyi. The sequence continues at coordinate 1,350,683 of NC_033566.1, read as the reverse complement.
CAACGTCGTTCATCCCTCCGATTATGTGTCCACTTTTTTGCTCATCACAGGGGTCAGCACTTTCGAGCGCATCCCTATGGTTAGCACTGCTGTTAATAAAATCGTTCACGGTGTTTACTAATTCGGGGGGAAAAGACCGCTCCGTCGTTAGTAACTTTTTAATTTCGGCGAAAGGATCATTCTCCGTTCGGGAGACGCCCGTGCCCTGCTCTGAACCGGCACAACCTTTATGGCGGCACATTTTTCGCCCGCTGGGCCGCAGCGCCACATTCTCTGTAAGTAATAACAACTGACCAATAATGACGAGTAATGCCGTTTCGCACTTCAATATCCGTTCCGTCAAATTGAAAAAGCGAAATTGCAATTTTTTAATTAAATAAATTTCCAATTCGGAAAATCCCCTTTCACAACCTACCATAAGGAGTATCTTCCCTTGCTGTGTAGACAAAATATCTCGTTCTACACAACTGTCGTTTCTTCTCACTTCAGTATGCGCACACAGCCTGATCGTTTTCTCATCACTATATCTGTCAATATTCATGACAAAAGAACTAAAAGAGTAGTGAATAAAAATTTGTGGGAATTGGGTACACATGGCTTGTTCCAATCCAAGTTGAAGGGCATTTTTTATTTCCTCATTTTTTAAAACTTTACTTGATTCGTAGGATTTATTTGCAAAGTCAGAAAATACGATGACAATTTTTTTTACACCTACGGAGGATAATTGCTGCAGAAATTTATTCAACACCTTTGGTCTTGGGATGCAAATGACTACATCGATCGGTATGTATGTGTCTTCTGATTTTTGCAAATGTATTGCTTTTAGCAGTTTAATTGTGTAATGTTTGTTGCTTTCTTCGGTAATTACTCCTTCGCCTTTTCCTCGGTTTATCACGCCCACTTTAACTACTTGGTTTAAGTGAACCTTTAGGATATTCCTTAAATGGCTCGTTTGCCGCTCGTCCGTTTGGAAGAAAAACTCCCCCTCCTCATTTTCCCGAATGCTCTTCAGGCTCACGAGAATCAGGTTCATTGTCTGCTTACCCGTTTACCCTTCCAATTTACATCCCATGTGCACAGCTGATAGAGACCGGGCGGTACAGTCTGGAGCAGCTACCCCTCAGCGGAACGCCGTCTGTGCATGGGTCCCTTCGTCAGAGTTGGAGGTTTTCCCTTCTATTAATTTCTTTACTTCGGAAATCCTTCGCAATGGGGTGTTTTCTTTACGCATCCTACCGGCAGGTAAAACAGCGTTGCCCAAGACGATTCTCAGGTGGGCTTACAAACACGATTCGTGCAAGGAGATAACCAATTCGGGCAGGGGATAATTTAGCAGTATTGACTCCCAATCGGGGAGGCACTATACTTTATACGGACAGTTGCAGCCAACCCGAATGGTGACAAAATGGGGAAACCCCACAAACAAGAAAAAAGGAAAAAATAATACGCTCCCGTATTCCTGCAAAAAAGTTCACTTTGCGATTCCTCCCCTGATGAAAGTTATCCCATAAATGCACTTCCATTCGATGAAATCGCCTTGGAAAAAAAAAAAAAAAAAAAAAACGCATCAAGGCAACAAGGGAACAACGCAGAATGAAAATAGCAGCTTATAAAGCACTACGCCAATTTTCTCACCTCTCAATTTTTTCGGGTTATCCGAATGGGGGGGGAAGTGCGAAAGGGACCACGTGAGTGCTTGCTCTGGTACACCTGCGGTGATAAATAAAATCCCGCTCTGCTGAAAGTTGCAAAAGTGAAACACATTTTCCAAATTGGATACCGCCAAGTTTAACGCCCGCTTAATCAGCATGCTATTCCCGCTGTGAGGAAGAATCAACCATCAGAGGTGCCAACGCTTTTTTTTTTTTTTTTTTTTCTTCCTCCGTAAGCTTTAACATGTTCCTCGCCAAAACGTTTTACTTCACACAACGAAATAGTAACCATTATATGACCATATAAACACTACGTGAAAAAGAAAAAAAATAAATTGCTAATTTGGAAAAGAATAAAAAAGTAAGTGACACATAGTATACATGCCTGTTCCGTGTAGTCAGCGCAAAGAATACATAAAAAACGTATCAGATCAGTATGCCTTTGTCGTGGCAAGGGTGAAGTCCTCCAACAGAGTGATAACACACGTGAACCTTTTTTTTTTTTTATTATTCCCTCTTATAGTGGTTTTCGGAAGTCCATTCAGTGACACCTACCCCAAGTTCATTTGGAAATCGCTTGCCAAGAGTAGGAAGGGCAAGGACATTTTCAACCCCTTTTTCCTTGCCCTGAATAAGACCAGGTAGGGAGTGCATTCCCCCCGTCTACGTATACATATGTGTGCAGAAGGGTGTCCTCTTCGCAGTTATCATGCATAAATACTTACACACCTGAGCGTGTCCATTTGGTGCTTACACCTTCCCCCCCTTTTTGCAGAATCTATGACCACATACTGAAGTACAACAGCCGCTATTGGATGTTCGTCGTAACGGGCGGCTGCATCACGTCTTACTTTTGGGGTGTCTGGTTCAACAACTTTTGGAAGAAGATAAACAAGGGGGTAAGCAAGAGCGGGGTGCGTCTACTATTGGCGGAGCAGACATGCAGCAGTACTTGCCTCCTTCCGCTTCACCTAGCATGTGTAGATAACCGCATCGCCCCAACTTTTCTTTCGCAGAAACTCTACATCGACTGTCCGTATACCTACCCGGAGGAAGACTGAAACGTGGATGAGTCACCCCCCACCCGATGTCGTAAGGTGTGTCCAGATTGCATGTTAACAGTGCAGCTAAGGACAACCGTGGGGGAGCCATCGGAAATGCCCATACCCTTTTAAAGGGGAGAAATAAAATAAACGGAAGAATGAGGGGGGTAAACTAACTATCCCGTTGCTCTTTTTTTTTTTTTTTCGTCGTTGCACTTCTCAGAAGCCGCATCGTGTGTGACGTGTGCACATAAATACACATCTATGGTGTGCCTATTTATGTGCCAACTTTTAAGTCACGCATATGTTTTGCAAATGGAGGGGCATGGCGGATGTTGTCTCCCTAAAGGGGAAAGATAAACGCCCCACCAAGTTTTAACTCATCACAGGGGTAGATACCCGGTGCATGTGAACAGGCCAACACTGGCCACCTTTGCCAACCGTAGCAGGGACCCCCCACCCCCGTGCCGCCACGCTTTAAAGCATGCACATTTTGTACAGAAAAAATATGAACAACTGGTCAGGTTAAACAAACCATTTTTATTCTCACACGAGAAAATTTTAATGTTTAAAAAGTAAAGTAAAATAAAAGAGACAAATGAGGAAGAGTGCTGGAAAGCAACACTTTCAATTAGCAAACGAATTTAAAAAAAAATGTTAACAAGTGAGGCCTCCTTTAAGGGAGAGTTTGACAAATGCGAAATGGACAGGTCACGTGATGCTCTGCCCAACTGGTCGGGTTTGGATATTTCCCCCCGGTGAGCTACTCCAACAAGCACTGCAACTCCTTGTAGGAAAAGAACAAATGCAGAGAAGACAGGAGGAAGTAAAAATAAATTTTCTTCTTAATATAATCGGTCGTCCGTGAGAGAAGCACAACGGTGAGGAGGTCCACGAGGGAGGACAATAAATCCGTGAGGACGCTGACTTCGCCAATGAAGTAGGTTTTCTTCACGCTATTGACAGGGTTATTATAGGGACTGATGCAATAGTTGTTGCGTTCACTGTGGGGGGTCCCATTTGGCAAAGTCACCCTAGGGGTGTCTACCTGCTGTGCACCAAGAACAGGAACATGTGTATCTTCCCCCTTCGACTTTACTCCATCTGAACGTTCCCGATTCTGCTCCTCAGTAACTAAGTGATCATTGGTTGATTCCACCCTGTTTGTTCGTTCACTGTTATCATGTCCGCAGGGGATATTATCGTTCTGCTTGTTCAGCATTTCACAGAGGCGAAGGTAAGTGGCAGACCGGATGGACGCATAAGTCATGATGCTTAAACTTTTAAGGGTAGAAGAAAGGACAAAAAACGTGCAAGGGAGAAAAAAGGAATTTTTAGAAAAGTCCAAAGTAGACAGTAAGTCCAAGTAAATGCCAAAAACATAAAAAACAGTCGACAAAATTCTACACAATTTTATATTGCTATCCACAAAGGACCTTAACTTGTATAGCCAGCAAATTTTCAACACCTTCACGAGAATCTCATTGTATACTAGCACTTGGGTCAGCAACAGGTTGTCACTATTCTTCCTATACAAATGTATTTTTGCGTTTAGGGAGAAGGCGCTACTTAACGATACGCATATGCGAGATAAACATCGGAAGACAAAGTACTTTTTTATTTTTTCATTCGACAGGGGTGTAATTATGCTGCTTAAAAAATTGGGGGACGCTCGAATGGGCAGGGGAGTCCTATGAATTATTCCCTTCTTCCTCTGCCTTTGGTTATGCTACTTGGGAAAAGGGGGGAAAAAGCGATCTCATGTGTAGATATGTACAAAGGGGTAATGAGCTATGAGCATTTTTGCGCGTTTGTACACATGTTTTTGTTTGTGTTCTGCCCAGGTGCGCGCTTAGGAAGGAGTGAACCCCCACACACGTTGCATGATCACCGTGTGAATACATTTGGAGGGCAACACATCACGTAACCCACACTAGATGCACGCTGAGCATAAACTTCGACATGCCACATAGGAGCTTCGCGTATCTCTTTTTTTCTTTTTTTTCATTACATAGTTATGTGAGCCAACGGTCAGGGACATTGAGCTTATTTTCGGGGGAATAAAGGAGAGGGAGACCTGGAACAAGAAGAAAAAAAGCAGCGGTAGCAGCAGCAAGGGGAGGAACCGACGTGCAGTTGCCATTTTGACGTTCTGCCACATAGAGGGGTTTATGTGTCATCGCTGGACTGCCATGAATGTAGACGCGATGTGGGGGGATCACCCAAAGGGGAAAGCATATTTTAAAAGATAATTGTGCACATTATGCATGTAAAGGGAAAAAATATATGTCCAACGGGGGGAAATAAAAAGCAGTGTTTTTCAGGAGGGGGAAAGCCAAGAATTATTACGAACATATTGTGCGTTCTTTCTCTCTATCTGTTGCGGTCCACGCGGTTCGCACATGTGCACATATATATACATATAATATGCCCACTTGGGCAAACGGGGGAAGGAACAAATGAAGGTCCTCCCACCCAGTTATGCGTTCACCGTTCCCGTTTCCACATAACATGAAGGTCATGTCAAGTATGCCATGCGGGTCACGCATTATATGTGTACTAATGTTATATCCCCCTGATGCGTGAATTTACGAACACGTGCAACAATCACGTGGTAGTATTATTACTAATTGCTTCTTCCTCTGTGCAGTTCCACAAAAAGAATGACACTCAAAGGGCATATAGAAGGTGCATAAAAATGTATGCAAGTCGTTCCCTTAAGGTGACGCTTCCCTCCCTACCACATGTGCAGCGCGTATGACATGCGGGGAAAACGGCGCAATACACATGTGGTAGGGGGCGAACCTGCCCAAAATTGGCCTGTAAAAAATTCAAGTGAAAGAAAAGCTGCAACGGCAGGAATGGGAGCACTGAACAAATGCCTATCTGAACAGGTGGCAGTAGTGCGGATTTGATGCATTGGGACGAGGGTTCCCGCTTCATGCGTGGAGTATTATATTGCTACATCTCTTCAAGGTCAAAACGAGCAAACGAAATGGCCACGTGAACGTCATTGTGCATTAAGAAAGTTAGTCACACCCAATTGGGTCAGCGGAGAGCCAAGACGGTGCTCCCCCCAAAGGACATAAATGTACTCATGGACATATACACGTTCGCAGCGTAGTGAAACAAAGCGGCCGTATATATTAAGCTACCTTTTATTCCCATCCTCCCGCACGCAAAAAAGAAAAAAAAAAAAAAAAAATGCCACTGCGCGTAGTTCCGGCGCGCGTTTTACCCACATAAAATATCTATGCCCATGCGAACAGCGGGTGAAGGGATTGAAGAAAACATTTCCGTTTTTTTCCCATTTTTTTTTCCATTTTTTTTTCCATTTTTTTTTCCATTTTTTTTTCCATTTTTTTTCCCGTTTTCCCCCCTTTTTTCGAGAAATTGTCGTGCCGACGTGAAGGCGATGGGACAAGCTCCACTCGCAAAACCTCTTAAACCCAAATAAAAAGAAAAAACCAAGTTACGTAGAAGCATCGCGAACGCATACGCATATGAAGAGATAAATACATCTCATACATGCACGTGCTCACCAAATATACTTATGCGTTTTTTTTTTTTTTTTTTTTTTTTTTTTTTGCCTGACCTGTTCAGCTTTTTTATAATTTTTTTTTTTTTTAAAGTTTCAGAACTTTTCCATGGTACTCTTTATATATATATTTTTATATATTTATACATGTTCATATTTTTATTTATGTACATGATATATATGAGTACGCTTCCCCCAAGCTGCATTCTCTACATATGTACGGCGGCCCCCCGTTTAACAAAGCTCCATTCGAAGCATTACGCATTATGCAGGCGGGCGAATGTGGATTGCTGTGGCGTGAACGCAGGTGTCCATACGATAATCTCGTCAGCAACCCAGCAGGCCAAGTCGATTTGTACGATTATGCATATATATTTTGAACGATAAGTTTCGAACTTTGTTCCACTCCATTTGTTTTGTTTTTTGTTGCAGCTGGAGTCTGCACGTGTGGCTCTCCACCGCGTGAACGTGCAGTCAGGGGGTCCCACTACGGGAAGGGATCAAGAAAAGGGGCAACCGGATTGGCGGCAAAGGGGGAAACAATTACGCAACAAAAATCGGGCTGCCATTCAGGCTGACAAACACTCCTTTTTGCTTTGCCATAATAAACTTTGTCCCCAGTTTGTCCCTCTCCTCCGAGCAGACGCAAACGCGGGTGCCTCTTCCCAAGTGCACATGTAGGGTGATCACTCTTGTACGGGGCTTAACCTCACCTACATAAAACACTTGCCTTGCCCGCTTCTGATCCACACCCCAACAGCCAACCATGGCTCGGCGAATGAACCTACTGAATATTGAAAAGAACATCCAAAATTTATGGAAGGAACATAATGTGTACGAAAAAGAATTCATCGATAATAATGAGTCGAGGTTCACGGGTAATTTCCCCTACCCATACATGAATGGGTTGTTACACATAGGTCATGCCTTCACATTGAGCAAGTTGGAGTTCCTGGTCCGTTACAAAAATATGACGTGTCAGAATGTGCTGCTTCCATTTGCTTTCCACTGCACAGGCACACCGATCGTTGTGTGTGCAGACAAATTGAAGAACGAGTTAAAGGGAAAAGTCTTGGGAAAATCCCCAGATGGTAGTAAAAACGAAATTAGCAATGATCACCACGTGGGAGAAGCCAACCTTGTTGAGACCGCCCAATTGGAACAAGAATCAGGGAAGAAGAAACAGACAGACGCAACGGTCTTCAGGTCCAACAAAAGTAAACAACAGTCAAAAGGATCTAAGCAAAACACGCAGTACGAAATTATGAAACAAATGGATATAAGCGATGAAGAAATCCACCACTTTCAGAAGCCACAATATTGGTGCTATTATTTTTCCTCCAAAGCGAAGGATCATTTGAGTTCTTTGGGTCTTTTCTGCGACTGGAGGAGGTCCTTCATCACCACGAATATGAATCCATACTACGATAAATTCGTGAATTGGCATTTCAACACCCTTTATAAGAAGAACCTAATTTACTACGGAAGCAGAATGACCATTTTCAGTCGAGTCAACAACCAGGCCTGTGCAGATCACGAAAGGTCAGAAGGAGAGGGAGTCAAGTGTCAAGAATTTACCCTCCTCAAAATATATGTACATGATTCTAAGGAATTTTTTCAAATTTATTCAAAAAATGTAAAAAAGAATGAAAACGATTTTTTAAAAAATAATATTATGATGAGTGAAGACTTTTTTAGCCAAAAAAAAATTGTCCTTCTTGCTAGTACCCTGAAACCAGAGACAGCTTATGGGCAGAATTATACCTTCGTGAATCCAACTGAATATTACTACGTTACGTTAGGGTTCAACAAACAGAGGCTGCACTATGGGGACAAGAATTACGTGAACAACGTCATGACGAGGGAAGAAATAATGGATGCGTGTGAGAATGTCTACATATGCTCAGAGAACAGTTTGTACAATTTGGCTTACCAGGGCGTAATACCGATGCTTAGCAAGGGTTGTGGTGGATCGTCCAAGTTGACCGGTCAATCAAAGGACGCCCGCTCTGGAGATGACGTCTTATCCCCCCTTAGCGACCTTTTCATTTTGATGAAAATAAAAGGGGAAGAACTAGTCGGTCTGAGGACCTACTCAAATTTGTCAAAAAAAAAAGATTTATATATTCTCCCAATGACCACAATCAAAATGAATATAGCAACAGCGATTGTTCCATGTGTATCCAGTGACAGTGCAGACGACTATGCCTGTCTACAAGATATACAAAGGAAGCAGGCATACTACTGCGAAAAGTACAACCTGAAGGAAGATTTCCTGCACAATGAAAGTTTCTCCTGTATTCAGTTACCAGATATAGGGGACAACACGGGAAAGTACTTCTACGAATTGGAAAAAATATCTTCCTATAAGGATGCCAAGTTGCAGAAGGTTAAAGAGACCCTATACAAGAAACAATACTTTGAAGGCACCATGACGGTGGAACCATATAAGGGCATGAAAATTTACAACTGTAGAAAGCTGGTTAAGCAGTACATAGTAAAAAATAATGAGGGATTCCTATACAGCGAACCGGAGGTGCTAGTCATCGACAGGAACAACGTCAAGTGTATTGCTGCTCTGTGCAACCAGTGGTACATCAACTATGGTAATTTGGATTTTAAAAAAGACGTCCTGATTCAGATGAAGAAGAACAACTTCCAGACGTATAATGAGGTTCTGCACAAGCAATTGCAGCACGTGATTTTTTGGCTGGACGACTGGTCCTGCAGCAGGGCCTATGGGTTGGGTACACACATGCCCAATTTTAATGCGCTACAGGGGGGTACTGACGGTGCTGCACAACATAACAGTCACAGTGCTAACGAACACACCAATGAGGGGGTTACCCAACCTGGTGCCGACTCTGAGAAGGAGCTTATCGAAAGTCTGTCCGACTCGACCATCTACATGGCGTACTACACGATCAGCCACTTCCTGCAGGGCAACGTGGATGGAAGTGTGCCTGGTCTCCTCGATATCGACGCAGCGGATCTGAACGATGCCTTCTTCGACTACGTCTTCGACATAAGTGATGACACGGAAAAAATCAGCAAAAATATTAGTCTAGAGAAATTGCAAAGAATGAGAAGGGAGTTCCAGTATTGGTACCCGTTCGACGTGAGAATATCAGGAAAAGACTTAATCTTTAACCACTTAACAATGGCTTTATTTAACCACGTAGCTATTTGGGGAGACAAAACATACAACAATAAACAGAAGGAGACGAATGATGAGAAGAGCATCCTAGAACGACAAGGAGAAATTATGAACCAAATTGATCAGCTCGATTTGGATGCACACAAGACGGTGAAATATTTTCCTAAATCCTTTTTCTGTAACGGGCACGTCCTAGTAAATAAAGAGAAAATGTCTAAAAGTAAGGGAAATTTTATTACCCTAAAGGAGAGCATAAATTTGTACACAAGTGATGGGACTAGAATCGCCTTGGCAGATGCAGGAGATTCCATCGAAGACGCAAACTTCAACACGGATACAGCAAATAGCGCCATTATGAAGTTGTATAATCTGATTAACTTTTCCATCGAGACGAAAAATAACGTTTACATTTTTCGATGTGGAGAGAAAACTTTTATTGACTCGATTTTCGAAAATGAAATAAACTACCTCACCAATAAGTGTAAGGAGGCGTATGAGAAGCTGCTCTTCAGGGATGTCCTGAAGTATGGCTTCTACGACATGCTACTTAAAAGGGACACCTACCGAATTATGTGTGACAAAATTCACATGCACAAGGAGACAGTAAACTTTTTCATAGAAAGGATTTGTCTGATAATCAACCCCCTCATTCCCCACGTCACGGAACACATTTGGACGTACATTTTAAAGAAGGAGGATTTTCTCGTCAACCAAAAGTGGCCCTCCTCCGACAACACCAGCTATTCCATCGTCATGCACAAGCAGTACAACAATCTGCTCAACGTGGTGGAAATTTTTAGGAAGTCCTACGATAAGGTCATGAATAAAAATAACAAGCTGAAGGGCGCCAAGAATACACGTAACGGTACCGGAAGCGGGGCGAAACGTGCACCAGATGAAAAAGGTGTAGCTGAGGAACAGAAGTCGGAAGAGTACAAGGAGGACGACGATGAGGGAACCAAATTCAAAGCCATCGTCTACGTTGCCAAGGAGTACAACGACACGCAAAAAAAAATCATCGAAATTCTTAACCGAATTATTAACAACAGTGAGGATAAGAAGCTACCCACCAATTACATAAACCTTTTGGTACAAAATGACTACGTAAATAAATTGCCAAAAAATGAAAAAAAGGAAATCTTAAGTTTTGCTACTTTTCTAGTCAAGGACAACGTTACGCTCAACAACAACCAGTACGAGCTGAGTCTCCCCTATGATGAAATACAACTCATAAAAAACAACGTAGAATTTATTAGGAGGAGCCTAAACCTGGGCGACATTCACATTATGGAAAATACAAATAAATCCCCCATTGACGATACAGATATTTATAAGTTAGCCAACCCGGGGAATCCATCCATTTTTATGTACACCACGGAATCATAACAGGGGAAGGAAGCTAAAAAAAAACAGTAAAATTGGTAGCTAGCCAAAGCGGAACATTCTATCCCCCTTCGCGCATGTAGACACATGTGTAGCACATTTCGGGCCAACGAAAAGGGCCACCTTTCACACTGCGAAAATGACCTTCTCATTGTTGTTGGGATGAAAAGCCCCCTACGTATCGTTTTAATAAGTGTGTCATATTAGTACTTTTCAATTTTTGAATCACACAAGTGATGTTTTTTTTTAATTAAAACGGTTTTTAATCGAACTAAGCTTTTTATGATAAAAAAAAATAATAAAAGACATTTCGTGTGAGCAAAAGTGAAGGGGACGCATTGATGTAAAATAATGCCAACCCGTGCAAAAAATGGAAAGACAAAGTCCAGCCCGCGCTTTACCCGCAAAATGGGGAAAATTGCCCAGAGCATATTTCTGTACGGTCAGAAAAATAGGGGCGGCAAATATCCCCCCTAAACCCTTTTCCTTTTCTCCAACCATTGCTATATCACCTCACCTTTGTGTGTGTTTGCCCACCCCCGTGTCACAACATTAATACGTAAAAATGGAATTTAAAACAAAAGTTAGTGTAAAAGAGACAGGTGCGTCAGGAAAGACGCGGGGGAGTAAAAATTACACTCACTATGCAAAAAAATAAATAAATCGGAGACATGGATGGGTGAAGAGACAAGAGCAATATCATTTTTTTAAAAAAAGTTAAAAGCCAATGTGGGGTCATCACCCATTAGCGGTAGGCACATAAGCTGTTTACACATGCACTCACATGGTATACACACGGAAGGGTGACCTATTTCAAAAAGGAGCTTCACCCACATCAGCCCATCTTTGAAGTGTCGGAGTTATGCAGATTCGGCCATGCAAATACCGCAGTGGGAGCAATCAAGCTGATCATCACAGCGGCCATCACGGTGGTCATCACACTCATAAAAACGCGACAACCTCCACAGGCGTCACCATCGCTCGATATTCATTCCATTAGTTTACACGGTACATAAAACAAAATTTTTCACTGTTGTAAAATATGCATAAGAAATTGCACCCTGGGAGGGGGATTACAATTTCGGGAAAATATTGTCACAAAAAAAAATAAGGGGGCCTTCTCACGTGAGGGAATGTTCCCACGTAATGCACTTGTTACACATTTATTCATGCAGGCGCCACAGCAGAATGGCGCAAGCTACCCCTATCTAGCTGTAATTACGCTAAAGGGAGCGAATGGGGATGGATGCACCCATCGATTGTGGACAGGTTTACATAAAACAAAACGCTTACATAAAGACAGAAGAAATGCTCACCATGAAGTCCAGGTCGGCCGCACAATTCTTCCTTCCAATTTAAAAAAATGTGAAATGCTCGACGGTGAACAACAAGTGGAGTTCATTTCGGAGCGGCAGAGGATTCTATATATGATCCAAGTTGGCGCGCTATTCACTTCTTTATTTTAAAATTTAAAAGTTCGCATCCTTTTTCCTGCCGGGAAAATAACTCCACCTGTAGGCTTTGCCCTTCATCTAATATGATCACCACTTTCCTTTCACAGGTTATTTATTTACCGAGTCGGCGAGCAATAAATTGTTCATATTACCACGACTTTTCATTTTTAGCATTTTTTCATTTGCCGCTTTTCCTCTATAAAGACCTAAGACGTTTTCTTCACTTTCCATTTCACTTTCACTTTCTTCCCCTTCGTGATCATTAACCTCATCGGCATGCCCGTTCTGCTTCTTCTTCCTCCTCAGGCTAATCTGGTTACTGCTCTGCTGAGGCAGAATATGATCCGTGAGGCTGTTTTCCCTATCGTGGAAGGTCCTATGGTCCTTCATGTCTACACGCGTACTGTACCTCTGCACCTTAACGTCGTTTATAAAATTTGCTATCAAATCAAAGTTATCCTTGCTCATTATAAAGTCGGTCTGTTTTTCACCGATGGGGAGCAATTCCTTCGTTTGTGCTTGTCTGGCGAAGTGGCTACTGTCTTTTTTTCTTTGCGTGTTTGTTCTCACGTGTGGCATGTTCAGCAGGGGCGGCCTCCCCAATTCGTCCTTCGAGGCGACATTACGGGAAACGTTCCGTATCCAATCGTAGGGGCGTCCTCGGCTGTGGTCATACCGTGGGGCATTTTCCCCAACATAGTCAGCAAACTCACCGTTTTCATCTTCTCTGTTCTGATTCATCCTTGTCATCCCTTCCGTGTAGTCAGACAAGCTGGTGCTGCATTCCACATCTAAGTCGTCCATCGGTAGCGAACTAAGCAGTTCCTCCAACAATGCACTAATGATCTCCCTCTTCGTTCTCCTAGTTCTACCGTTCTGGATGGCATCACCCATGGATCGTTGCTTGGCGTTGTTTTCCATTTCTGCGTTATATTGTTCACTCCGATGAGGCATCTCCTTCGCGCTGCCACGAGCAACCAGTTCACTTCCTGCCCTTTGCAACATATAATTAAAAATACGATTGCACAACTCGACGGGAAGCATGCCATTACCACTACTAACTTCGGTTGTAAGCATCTCCTCACTGCAATACTCCCTCATCGAACTTGAACCTTCAATGTTATATGAATACTTCCTTACTTGCTTATCTACATTGTTACATCCCTTATTCAAGCCATACTCGTCCCCCCTTTCGACACCCTTATTTTGCCTTAACACCTTTAACAATTCGGTGTAAAAGCTGCAGTAACGACAAGACGAATTGCACAAGTTGTTTTCTTCTCCTTCGCAGGGGGGGTGCCTTTCCATGTTATCTTCTTCCCGGTCGAAGTTTGCATTCTTGTTGTCACCCTCTTCCATCGCACCTTCCACAGCGTGGTTGTAATTCAACCCAGCCATGCAGGCACAATACAAACAACGGGAGTTACTTCTGCCGCGCTCGTGTGAACACTCCACGTTGCTGCTCAGGGAATCTTCGTACTTGGACCCCCTCAGATATTTGCTCTTCACCAGAATGTCAATTATGTCTTTCATGTTTTCATCGCGAAGGATGTTGCCCTTTTTTAAACAGCCAATTTCATCTGCTTGCACCACTTCGCTTGTTGGATCATATCTACCCCGGGTGAAACCACCTTCCCTTGAATTACCACTTTGTGAGGGGAAGGTCGAAAACCCTCTTGGATTCTTCTCATACGCACAATCATGTTCTATACGACCGTCGGTGCATCTCATACTCTTTTCACTTTCTTGGACGATTTTTTCCCGCACAGGAAGGTGCCTAGATTCGTCATCAGCATACACGTGGTTGCAACCTTTTCGGGACTTATCTGACGAAAGGCTGTTGTGTCTGTCCATAAACCTGTACTGCTTATTAGAGGCGTCCTCCAGGCAAGGCAACCCATGGCGGTTCGCTTCTTCACTACTTTTTCCACTTCCCTCCACATTCTGCTTATCCCCCTGAACATGCTTCAAAAATACACTCCTCTCTGAGAAGATCAACTGAGAGTAGGTCTCTTCGCACGAGTTAAACAGTTCTTTCGCCTGGACCATGTTCAGTGATTTCCTTTTTAACTGCTCCTCCTTCACATGGTCTAACTTCTCCTCCTTTGTGACGTCTTTCCCAATATCATTCCTCTCATTCGAAATGGAACAGGACAATCCATTTTTCTTATCTCCTTGTGTGTGCCCCCCCACGGAGTAGCTACTTACGCCCAAACTAGGACACGTAGATACGTTACTTATTTTTTTGGAGCTATTTATATGGTTCAAATTAGGGTAGACGTTTAGGTAATTATTTTCCTGTGAAAGGAGGGAAGAACCGCTGGGCTTCGTTACCATTTCTGTATTCTTCTCATCCATCTTAGGATTGACCACGTCCCTCTTAAGGTCGACCTTCTCCATCCGTTCAGCTGGCGTATTCATCCCATCGCACGTGGGTGGAGATAAAACCTTCCTGCCGGAGGTCGTTACGCCTTCATTCGGGGGGGATATATCACCCCCTCCCCCGTTGGTTGAAACCATCGTGGCGACTCTCTCACGGTTGGCATAATAAATGGCAAACAGAAAAGCATCAGATTCTTTCGTAAACTGAGGATCCATCGAATTGTGGGAACTCCTACTGGATTTACCATTACCGATGCTACTACTTCTGAGTGATTCCTTATTTAGCAGTTCCATAAAATTGTCGTTCATGTTTGCGTACCTCACCTGGTCATCCATGTCTCCGTCCTGACTTCGAATGTAGAGGGACTTTTTCAGCTCTATCAGGGAGTTGTAATAGTCCCTTATTTCTTCCGTATTGGATAGCTTCTCCAGGTCTGCACACGATGGGTAGCTAGCAGGGGGGTTACTTCCCGACGGGTGCGAACGAAGGAAGTTCCCCCTGCTAATTCTATGGTGTGCTGAGCTTCTTCCTCCAGCCTTAGTGAAGCTTTCACGGATGACATTCCCGTTCGCCTGAACATTTGCGCTCCTTCCATGAACTACGTCACCCCCCTCGTGTAAATTCCCCACATGGCCAATATGCACCCCGTGATCCACTATTACCACTTTGTTGTTACACAACTGTGGGTTCCTTCCCCCGGGTTTATCGCTCAATTCCGTTTCAGCAGAATGGACGGGCAGGTAGTTCATTCCAATGGTATTCGCTCCTACCTGGTAAAGTCGTCTATTCCCATTATTTCCTCTCTCTGTATCGGTTCCACTTGGTCTGCTATATCGACCCATCCACATGGGGTTATTTTCCTCCTTGTTCCGCTTGTTGCTTGCAAAGCTGGCCTTCCCCCTATTGTCCCCAACGTTGTTACTACCACTGTTACTACTGCTGCTACTACCACCACTACTATGGTTGATGCTTCCCCCATCCATGCTGTCGTTCGTGTATAGGTCGACACCTAGGTTGAATGTGCGCTTCCTCTTTTTGCTGTACACCTGGGGGGCGCTCTCTCCGAGCAGGTGTCCTTTCGTTGGCCCACGCTGCTGATCTCTTCGGTCCTTGAAGTTGCGGCTGCGTGTATCAGTGAGTGTGTCCCCTCCGCTAAGCGAACTGTCAATCGCACTTTCGACCGTGCAATCAACCTTTCCTACGTCGCCCCGAAGGAGGGATTCCCTGTTCCGCTCGCTGATCAGCTTATCCCGCAGGCACTGGTTAAGTATATGCAGCACCTCCTCCCTCTTAAACTGCTTATCACAGCTGCTAATGATCACCTTCAGTTTATTCACAAAAGAATCATCCTTGTAATTACGCATTAAAAAATCATTTATTTTATACACGTGGTCGTAAAATTCTTTGCTCTTTTTTTCTTCTAGCGCTTTCCACTCATCATCCGTCAGGTAGCCATTATTTTTATTTCTCCTTTTTGACAGAAGATCCGATAAATTACAGTCATTAATATCGGTAATGCTTAACCGGGATCTTTTCGTTTTCTCTGCGATGTACTTACCACAGAGAAGCCATCTGAACAGAAACAGAATCGATATTTTTTTACTCGGTATGTAACCATAGTT
Organism: Plasmodium coatneyi; assembly: GCF_001680005.1. NCBI lineage: Eukaryota > Apicomplexa > Aconoidasida > Haemosporida > Plasmodiidae > Plasmodium > Plasmodium coatneyi. The sequence goes on along the minus strand of NC_033566.1, from coordinate 1,334,451 downwards.
CTTACATGAGATAGTTTTCAGTCTCATACTTCCCTTATATCTGTACCTTACCCTGAATTCCTTGTTGTGTGGATGAAAGTGGGGCTGCCACATGGTATCAATAGCATCGTAATTTATTTTCCTATTTTTCTGTTGCTTGTTTTTTTTCTTATACGATGAAGCTCCATTCTTTTTCCTCATACAAGTCAGTTTATCGTTTTGGCTTTCATCTCCATCGTCATCTCCCTCCTTCATGGAACTCCTCTTCCTTGTCATCACGTCTTCTTCACTGGATTCTCCAAAGCAGAACAGTAACTCGCTGTCCTGCAGTTCATCATACCTCACTACGTACCGGTCGATAAAGGAGTTTATTTTCACGTAATTCTTGCTGGGCTTCACATTAATCCGGGAGAAGTCGATTTCGTCGTTCTGCATGATGTAGTCGATGTGTCTCTGGATTTCGCACAAATGACTTGCATCCTCCCCGTCCGTCACCTCTCCATTAGCTTCCGCATCTGCTTCGTCTCCCACGTCGTTATAACCACCTCTATCCGGGAGATCCTCTCCAGGCACGGCTCGATCGGTTCGTCTGCCAAATGATTCCACACTGTCCCTATCAGCGTCATTGCCATGATCACCATTATTGTCATCCTCATCGTCGTTACGACTGCCTTTGTCCTCCTCCACCCTCCTCTTATTTCTTTCACCCCGATGGATTCTTTCATCTCTTTCCCATCTCTGCGTTTCCCCCAATTTCATCACCCCCGTTGCGTCCACCCAATTATCATTTTTCCATGTCCCGTCCACCTCCTTAATAATTCTGTGCCCCCCGTTCGATTGGAACATATTTTTTCTCTTCTTATCATCCGCATGACCATCACCTCCTTCCATTTTCCATTGGTCAAATTCATCATCGAGGGTGCTATTATCCCCATTGTTACTCCTTTGCATGCCATTGTGAAGTTTTAAATTTTCCATTTTCACTTCTGCCTTGTTGAGGTAGTTTCTTCCATTTATTGCCGCTCTGGCTTCTCCCTGTCCCCTGTCGTAGTTGCTCTTCAGATCCACAGGAGGGGCATCACTTCGTCCATCTGGCTGATCTGGCTGATCTAGCCGATTTAGCTGGCTCATACTGCTGTGTTTTCCCTGCCTGTTCTGCCTATTCTCCCTAAGTCTGTGCTGGGTCTGCACACCCTGGCTGTAATAGTCTTCCCCTCTGCTAGCTACCTTGTCACGGCAGTTGTTATTTATTATGTCACTTTCGCTCGAATCTTCACATGTCTCTTCATAAAAATTGGGGTGTTCTTTTCTTCCTTCGACATGGAATCTTCCGACCCTGTTGTACTCATCGACGTCGCTTTTTTCACTCTTAATGTTCCCATCCCATTGGTGGTTATCAATTGGGGATCCATTTTTCCATTCTGACCCGCTCCTTCGGATGCAGGACGACGGGTAGTCCTTCCTCAAAGCGGTCTCATCCAGCATTCCATCGTCATGTTCATCATAATGATCATCCGAATCGATACTTCCATCGCTACCCTCATCACCACCTTCTGATGACAAACTTGCCTCACTCGAAAATATCTCCTTCTGATGGTGCCTTCCCTTTGGGCTACCACTCTTCTTTGTAATTCTTCCTACTACTAAATTTTCATAATTACTTTTAGTTAAGTTTTCCCCTTTGTTTTCTTGCGCCTTCTTTAAACTGCTCATTCTCGTCATTCGACTCACCTCCGGGGTGGTGCTCAAATGGGACATCTGGAAAGGGCCCTTTTCAACATTATCATCACCTTGCTTTATTTTGTCCTTACCATTTGATAGCTCATTCGACTTGCTATTCACAAAAATTTCCATTCCATGGTTTATATCTTCATAGGGGAAAACCCCTTCGGGTAATAACCTCCCACTTGGGGGTTCCTTTTCTGCGTCACTTTGCCCCGCAGAGTGTGCAAACTTCCGTTCTTGTTTAGGAACGTAACAGTCCCTGCTTCTGATATTATTTTCATCAGCACACACATCCGCATTAACTTTGGCTTCTTTCCCATTTTCCCCTTTTTGCGATGTTCGACCATGCGATGTTACAATAAACTCAATCATGTCACTATTGTCCATTTTGCAATTCTCTTTTATTATTTTTCCTTTATCAGAATGTTGAATAAGCAGTTTTTCTTCCTCCGATTCATCATGGCCATTCTCATTCACACTATCCTTCTTCTGTGTAAGACCACTAAAGTTAGGACTAAGGTTCTCACCTCGAAGTCCCTCATATTTGACTATACCTGGAGTTGCACATTTTCCCTTGGGGTGAAAAAAAGATCCGTAATGGTGATGTTCAACGGATAAGTTTGTTGTTCTTCTTATTGTGTTACTCCCCCTCCTGCTGATGTTTAAAAAATGACCCCCTTTTTTATTTTTTTTTACTTTTTCGCTGAAATTTGTTCCTTTCCTTTCCCTTCGATTTTGCTCCGACTGAAAATTCGACTGCTCCTCAAGGTGTGCATCGAGAAGTGTAATCGATGCCTCATCCGATTGTGTATGCAATTTTGCACGCACCTTTGTATGTAGCTTTGCATGAGCCTTTGCATGCGCCCTTATACCCGACTTTCCACTGACCCGAGTTCTTATACACTCTTTTTCGGTACCCATCAGGGAGCTGTTTTCGCTACTCTTCTCGTCAAAAATAGAGGCGTGTTCTTCTAATTCATTAGGGAGGTAAGTACTGTTCCCCTTTTCACCATTTGCACCCTCTTCACTACTACCTCTACTGTCATCACTTACCACTTCGGAAGTACCTGTACCTTTTAGCAAAACCTTTTGGCCAATTTTGTAATTTACCGTTCTGTTAAAATCGGAATGATCATCGGAATTATCCTGACCACTTGACCATGTACTTTCCAGTGTACCTTCTTGGGCAAAATTTTTTTTTTTTATAATTACATCCTTCTGACTTATTTCCTCGGTAGGTAAGTCATAAGGGTCATTTAATCCGTTAGTATTATTACTGAATGCACTTTGTGTATACTTGCTGCTCGTGTGGCCCAAATGGCTCATTTGACTAACGCTTTGGTCAGTGCTTGGGGATTCCCCCGGGGTTCCGTTCCTTGCCCTGCTTATAATCTCGCTTCCGGGCTCGCTTTTAGCATCTATTTTAGCATCTATTCTGGCATCTATTTTGGCATATATTTTGGCATCCATCCTGGCCTCTATTTTGGCTTCCATTTTAACCCCTATTTTGGGCTCTATTGTTAACTCGCCTTTCTTCTCATTTTCCCCAGCACCTTCCCTATCGTTTTTCCCTTCGCGCATAATTTCATCTTCCTCATCTTCTGCACCGAATATTTCCTCTTTCATCTTTTCAGTTCTATTATTGCATGCGTGAAAGTCACTGACAAACTTAACAGAAACCTTATTTGAGTCGTTCCCGCATATGGTCTCCTCTCCGATAGTGCTGACTGTTGGATCGGTACCAATTTTGGAATACTCGTCCTCCTGCACTTCAGCTCGGTTATGCATGTGACCACTTTTTCTACTTTGCTGGTTGTTCCCCAGGTCCAGGTGCTCCCTCGTGCACGTGAAATTTCCGCTCGATTTTTCGTCCCATGGACCGGCTTGGCTGTTGCTCCGATTTGGGGCTGCTTGGGTAGCTTGGATTGGTTGACATGTGTGACCCATTTGGCCCGTTCCGCCTGCCACACTTGCTTCTTCCTTTGCAAAACTTTCCCCAGGATACGGAGGCTCCAACTTGGTTCTGCCCCTCAGGGGTGAAGACGCATTTTCATCTTTAGGGTGGGATTTAATTTCCACGCAGAGGACTTGACTGTTCGCTTTGCGATTTCCCTTTCTGTCTGCACTGTTCAGCTCCTCCTTATCCTCCTTTTCATGAATAGTGCTTCCTTTTTTTCCACCCCAATGTTCGACAACGGACGCATCGAAGCGTCGATCCGCTGCCATGTCACTGTTTTCACTTCGATTGCTATAATTTGGGTGAGTGCCCTTCTCTACGTAACAATCTTTTTCTTGTTTTCCATTCGGTTGGGCTAAAAATTCCTCAGTGCAATTCCCTTTTCTTTCCGTACATGTAATTTTCCCGTTTTCCTCATCGGGGTTGGTGTTCTCTTCATCCGATTTGGTGGCTTCCTCTTCTTCTCTGTTAACCATGTTCTGCAGAGGACGAGTAAAATAAAACATGGCATATGGGGAGGATGATACACAGGGACAGGGAGAAAAAGGGAGAATGAAAAAAGAACAAAATGACTAAACACGGTCATACGACAAATGTACATTTTTACAATTATACAATCTGTACACGCTGAGAGGTCGACCCGGTCTCCGGGGGCTCCCAAAAATATACGTGCATGAAGGAAACGGGGTGAACCCGTGCTCCTTTTCTTTTTTTTTTTTTCCCCTTCTCCTCGGCCGTCGCGTCCACAAGTTGTGCCAGTTGAAAAAATAGGCGTCACACAAGTTGGAACATATGCGCACAGCAAAAACGTATATGCATAAACATATGGAACATGCATATGCATAATTGTACCAGATTGTATGGCGGCACCACATCTCTCTGCATACACGCCATGCAGTCAGAACAGTCTGCTCACGTTCTCGGTTATGCTCTACCCGTTCGCCTGTTCGATCAGTTTTGTTAATTTATCTCACACGGTCACACTTTCGGCGTTGTGGCTACTTGGGGGGGTTCCCCTCTTTTCGACTTTTCGATTTTTCCCACTTTTTCGAATTCTTCGAATTTTTTCCCGTTGCTTTTTCTTTTTTCCCACCGCTTTCTCCTATTCTTTTTTTTTTATTCTCTCTCCTTTTTTTTTCTGCTTACCGAGAAGGCCGAATTGAGGACATTCTCCATCTCCAAAAAAAAAAAAAAAAAAATATATCTCACTTCTTAATTAAAGCGAGAAACAAATAAAAAGAAGAAAAAACGAACAAGCAACAAAATTGATTAAAAAAAAAAATAAACTTTTGCATCGATAATACAAAAAGTATTTTTTTTTAATGAATTTGTTGGGACACTTTGTTGGGAACATCTTCCTTGGGGATAATTTTTTTTTTTTTCATTAAACTATAGCAAAAATAAATATAATAAAATAAAAAAGATCTTATCACAATTGTTAAAAAATCAGTTAACATGTTTAAATGTAAATAATCACAATGTTCTACATATACCAGCTAAAATGCAACAGAGAAAAAAGAGAAAAAAAAAAAAAAAAAGGCAAAATTTGAAAGAATCTATACAACACTTGAAAGATTGAAAATAATTATACATGCGTATATAGACCCGTGTACACACATTTGCATACGCTCATGTAAGCACACATATTATTACAAAGATGAGAGGAACTCGCTACGAGAAACGATTTCCTGTGTGTGAAAATGCACATGGAACTGTAGCATACAATTTGGTATCCGCATGGACACATTTTATGGAAACAAGAACAACGTTTTCTCGCCGTTTTGATTTTTTAGGCTTGTGCCTATTACACCCTGGGCTACCGTTAAATGTGCATGCACAGGGATGAGAAGCACAAACGCTAGCAGGTGAGTGAGCAAAATATATAGACAGGGAAACGGTCGACGCAGGGGTGACATATGGTTCATGTATGGACGGGTTATAATCGGTGCGTGCGTGTTGTATAATCAGTTGGCACGCAAATCAAGCGAGAGTTGCATACAGTGCTGAGCCTATTGGACACGCCCGCCACGCAATATGGAGACGCGCACACGAATAAACACGTAGACAACACTTTTCGCCATCAAGACATGCACACAGTGCAAGCACTTACAAAATTAGCACACTTCTCTCCGTGTTGTAAGGTCATCAAGCTTTTTTTTTTTTTTTTTTTTTTTTTCTCTTCACAAGGGTAGGTAGTTAAGTACACATTTATGTGAGCATATATGCACAAACAGATCAAGTGTGTGCAAAAAAAAAAAAAAAAAAAAAAAAAAAATCTACGCATGTACACAATGGTAAACACGGTGGTCAACATTTATACACAGGTGTACGCCCATAGGCATGGGTAAGCAGCGATCCCACTCCCCGTAGCGCTATACCAAGCGGCGAAACCGCTGTGGAAAAGAGAAAAGAATGGCGGGGAATTCAAAAAGGGTGCATAACGAAAGCGCATACTTTAGGTACAATAAGTTGTGCCTACAGTTTAACGCATTTTTGTGGACAAAAAGGGGGGGAGATCAAAAAAATAAAATGAATAAATAAAATAAATAAATAAAAATAAATAAGCTTTAAAAAAAGGGCTACGCAAGATGCTCCTCACAATTTGCGCTAAACGGAACAGTGTAAAATGAAGCACACAAAGGAAAAAAAAGAGGGAAGCTGACAATCAGGTCAATCCCTTTGAAGATTTCCTACCCGGGAGCGAAAATCAATTTTATCAGTTAGCGCTACTCACGGGGAAGGATATAAAAGGAAAAGACAAGGCGGAGTAGTAATAAAAAAAAAAAAAAGAAAAAAAAGAAAATAATTACGATTAGAGGAATACAAGTATAGGTATACGTAACAGTGTAACTACGCTATTATAGTCATTCCAGTGTTCCCTTCCTTAAGCAGCCGTGCTTTTACGTGGGACCAAAAACCGCACATAAAAGCTACGCTTGCTCAGCGCATAATAACATGCAGAGTGTACAACTTGCCATTCGAAAAACATAAAAATAAGAGAATCACACAGACAGCGAATGGCTAGCCAAATATAAACGTTTTGTGCATGAAGCAGTGCCTATTTTTACGTGCATATAAATGTGTGCAGTGCATGTGGTAGCTAAGGTAAACAACTTTTTGCACGCATGCCCAAGTGACACTGCACGTAGGATTATTCTGTACATACAAATCACACGCACAAGGAGGCATGCGAACAGTCATGCTCACAACCACGCGTACATATGTATATTCGAAAAAAAAGCAACCTCTCGCTAACTTTGAAATCGTATCAAACGGCAGACATCAATCATCAAATATGAAACATAAAACATCACAAATGAGAAAAAAAAAAAAAAAAAAAAAAAAAAAAGGATACACTGTGGTGTAGTGCAACATTCCTTTAAGACCGAATTGTTGCGTAATCGCCAGACGATGCAGAACCGAGCAGAATCAAGCATGCGGTTTACGCACTTTTCGGTGCATGCACAGGATAGTAAGACAAAAAAGGTGTTCACACGTAGGGTCAATGTAAAATTAGGGTTATAATTAAAGTGACAATTAAGGTTATAATTAGAATGAAAATGGAAATGTTTGTGGTACATCGAAAGAGGCCATCGAGGGGGTTTATGCAAATATATTTATATAACTGGCCCACTTTTACCAAATTCGTGTACTAATAGAGGTGACACATTAAAATGAACTAATAAAAGGGAAGAGACGAAGCAGGAGTTTTCCTCCTTTTCCTCCTCTTCGCACTCAGAAGGCTCTGTCGCAGTGGTGACTGCTCGTTCATGAAAAGGTCACGCGAATAAGCTTAAGGTGAGCTGCACGCCCTCTTGAAAGAGCTCTGGGTTGACAATAAATGAAGCGGCAAAATAGCATGCATGAACGCTAGGAGGAGCTTTAAAAAGAATGCTCGCACAAAATCAAAAGGATTGTAAAGCCCTTTCACGCTATCAATTCTAATATTGAAAGAAACAACATGTAAAAATGAGTAATAAATGATACACAAAATGTGTAATTGAAAAAAAAAGAAAAGAAAAGAAAAAAGAGTGCCATATACATAATGTACATATATGCATGCGTTATGCATACTCATTTGTGAGTACAATAAAAACGATGTCACAAAAAAAAAAAGCGTGGACATTGCAATTTCGATGGCTCGATGAAAAAAAAGAAGCCTTTGCTAATGTGTTACGCATAGTAAAATGACACACGGTGTACACTATTTTTCCTCTACCTATGCTTGCGAAAATGACATGGAGTAATGAACAAAGTGCTACGAGTTAAAGCCTGTGCTTGGTGTTTGCGGTTCAGCCACAAGGTTAATGTGGTGAACTACAGGAGTTTATATGTATGGGCTCATATGTTTGTGTAAAATTGCATACATCTGTAGGCATACAGATGTATAAGCATTTAAGCACACATTCGTTCAGGCGCATGACGTGTGTAAGGGGTTAAAAATTAGCTTGTGTATAACATGGGACAAAGTGAAACAGGTGGCCGGGCGTGAAAATTGGCATCCTCCAATTTTCTGTGCAACTTTGGTTACTTATATTTTCAAGCGTCAAAACGTTAAGTGAACAAGGTGCAGATCGAGGAACGAACGGGGGAACCATCGATTGGATCGATGCACACTTCTTCGAAAAATGTCGTGTACATGCAGATTTTTCCATGAAGTGGGGTGGCGCAAAAATTATTGTTTCCACGAACAAAGAAACAGGTTTTATAGACTCACAAAAGCGGGAACGGAAAAAAAAATAAAGAAATGAATAAGACATACACTTAAACATGTGCTTGAACATGTACATATATACATGCGTGCATATACGAATACAATATTACAACTTTCCTCCCCTTTTCTTACTCACAAATTAAAGACAATAAAGCTAAAAAGACCATAATATTGCTTCCGCCAGCTTCATTTATGTTCAATAAAGCAATCTTTTAACTTAAAAAAGTGGACGGCAAAATGGCGAAGAAATGGGGCAAACGTGTAAAAACACGCAGTGCTGATGATCTACACAAGAGTGACATGTATTTACTGTTAAAAATAGCCACTTAAACTTAAAAGGAAAAAAGAATAAAAGGGGGGAAAGGTAAAAGAAGAAATGGTGTGTACTGTATTATGCTATATTGTACTATACTGTGCTGTGTTGTGTTATTTATTTTTTTTTTTTTTTTGCACACACACAAAATGAAGGAAAAAAAAAAAAAAAAAAAAAGAACAAATGGTGATGCAGGTAAGGATGAAGAAATTCTCAACCTAAGAATTAATATAACACCTTTTTACATGAACAAGCAATAAAATTAAAGACACAGGAAATTGTACAAGTATACATACAGCTTTGAAGCATTTTTTTTGTTTTTAAAGCTCTAATTGACGGTACTTATGAACACGCAGTATGGGGCTACATAAAAGAGTTCACACTTTCACCATATGTATGTTACGTATACATACAAGCAGCCACAGAAGTATACACGTGTTCTTATCTGCGTAAGTGTATACATTCACAAGCCAATATATCCCTGGGGGGGTACTTAAATACCTACGGGAATACGTATTATCCATGTACACGTGCAAACTTATACATGTAAATGTGCAACTTTACATTGTCATAACAACTTCATCTTTCTACTTTTTTTTTTTTTTTTTTTTTCTTTTACTACAATTAGCTAGATATATGCATATACGTATGTACATTCAAGTTTTTTTTTTTTTTTTTTTTTTTTTTTTTTTGGCTATATATATGTACATGCAGGTAAAAAAAAAAAAAAAAAAAAAAGTTAGCAGATCTACATGTAAATTAAAGGAAATGAACGAAATTAAAAATGGAAAATGCTTTAGAATTTTCTTTGAAATTTTATGACTTTTCTTTTCTTTTCTTTTTTTTTTTCTTATTTACTTTATGTATAATATTTACACTTTGGAAATAAGGGAAATTAAAAATAATGGGAAAAGCACTGTGGGGGTACTTTTGTTGCAAAATAAGACAAAAAATGTTTCATAGAAGGAAAGAAAAAATAGAAGGAAGGAGCCTTCGTGGTGGATTATTTACACGTATAGAATGTCGTGAAGTGTGTGTTTTGTACGTTTGCCTTACTTGCTTACGTGAAGGCACACGTTTAGCACTTACTTTTTTTTCCGTTTTCCGTGCCTGCAACGGTTATTTGTAAAGGGCACAAGAATGAGCAAAGAAGATGTTCTTCCGTTAATTTGATATGACACTGTGAGTTCATACGTTATAAGCTTATGCTTTTTTTTTTTTTTTTGGAAACATTTCTTATTCCCTTTTAGCGCTGTTATGTACATGCGTAATTATTCATACACACGTAAACATGTGTGTGTTTTTCTTTCTGTCTCATTCGTTTTGACTTGTCCTTGGTGCTTTATTTTGCAACTTCGTTCGTCACCTCGTTTGTTCCGTCCCTTTAGCAGACCATCGATCGATGGTTTCGAATTCGATTCATTTGCACGTATGGAATTACACTGTCGGCGTGTGAAATATTAATTTTCCCCCACAGGTAACACTAGTTCTAGCGCGCTTTCCTTTGATTTGTTCAAACAATATGTCTACCTTTCTGTGCACACCCGATTTCAAGGTGTACGCCTTTGGTGCGGAGTCCTTACAAGGGGGAATTTTTGGTTACTCGTTTTTTCTTATGAGATAACACATCTGTATGTGCATCTAAATGCATACATATGTGCACATATATACATGTGTGTAATTTTTTTTTTAAATTAAATATGTGTCACTTCTTTGTTTGAATGGAGTGACAGAAAATTACCAGCTGCATAACGTGGATGTTTCAATGGGAAAGCATAGTGTTTATTTATTTATTTTTTTGCTCCCAGTACCCCCCACCAGCAAGGAAAAAGAAGAAGAAAAAAAAAAAACGATTCTGTGTTTATTGTTTTGACGCTGCTACAAAGAGGCGCATGTGTATGGGTATGTAAAGGTGTTCATGTATAAGTAATTATTTATTTTTGTTAATTCGCATAGGTTTTTTCATTTCTTCCCTTTTTTTATTGTTTTTTTTTTCTGCATTCGTCCGTGCCTGATCAAAGTGTTTCACATTTTTAATATTCCCCAACACGGCAGAAAGAAGTTCTTGCCTTAAATAAATCGCTACTCCACTTTCAATGTCGTGCTGAGCTTACACAAATAGTGTATTCTCCGTTGTCCATAGGTGCGATAAATTTCGTAACAAAGGTGGAGGATTCAGCTGGAAATTTTTACCGAAAAATTGACCGAAAATTTGATCGAAAAATTGACAAAAAAATTGACTAAAAAATTGACTAAAAAATTGACTGAAAAATTGGCTGAAAATTTGACGGGGTATCTCAATGCGGCGCTTCTTGCAAGGCATTTAGATGCTTACTTGGATTCACCCGTGTACATATCTATGTGTGAAGGAATTCGCGCACATACACACTGATGCGTGCATACGATATCTATCTATGCGAACGCATTGAAATGGTACGCTATATTGATACACTGAATTAGATTTGTTCCCCTTTTTGTTCAACTGACATGTAAAAATGAGGATTAGTGAAAACGTCACCATGGTCTTTCTAATACCATTACGATGGCTTAAGGGGGAAATGTTAATTTAGCGAATGGGAAAAAAAAAAAAAAAAGGAAGAAGAAAAAGAAGTAATCGAAAAGGGGGGCGAAAAAGAGGACGAAAAAAGGGACGAAAAAGTAGAACAGAAAAGGTGAACAAAATATGAACGAAATCCTAAACAAAAGAGCACATGATTAAGGAAACAACAATGGGGACCAAATAAATAAAGTAGAAATTATAAAACCACGGGAAATTTTTTGCATTCCTTTGTAATACTTTTTACATGATTCCTTAAAAAGGAACGAAGTCATATTTTATTGTAAGTTGTTTTCCTCTTCTTTTTTTTTATAAGTATTGACAAATGTATATTTGAGCTGTAAGGACTAATATGCCTTATCTGTATGCTCACTTTAACAACCTTTCGAGACATAGAAATTGCTACATGTGGGAGAAAAAATGCATAGAAGACACACAATTTTGCATGCGAAAAGGGAAGATGGTGTGTTTAACTTTGTAAATAAAAACCAACTGATAGGAAATAATAAATACGAACGGTAGGGTTATACTTTTGATATAAAGAGAACCCCCTTCTGATGGGAATATTTTCCGAATTCCATCACCACTGTGTACCTACATGTTTGCAAGCAAAGCAAATCAACTTCCAATGGTGTCTACACATTTTTTCGAACGGAACATATAATAAATTCATCGAAAAATTCGATGCACAATTTTGGTGAATTACGACACATATGCATAAAATGTTAAGGAGTAAAAAAAAAAAAACAAAATAAAATAAAAACCTGAATCTTATTTTGAGTAGTAAAAAAGGGGGGAGCAGTCCTTACATGGCTTTTCATAACCTGTATGTAGGTATCATTAACTTTGTTAAATCACAGGGTTGTATAAAAAATGTTTCCACGAAGGTATTTCTTTTTTTCGACAGTTATCACCTGTACAGGAAGGTAAAAAGGGAGAGTACTTTCCTTTACTGGGACCGAAGGTGGGAAAAAGAACAAAGGTTAGCTGCTCGATGGTATAAAAAGGGTAGGGAGTTCCTTTCGACAAAAAAAGCACAATACATATATAAAAAAAAATGAAACACTTAAAAAACGTGAATATACAGATCCGTTCTTCTGAGTACTGCTCACATGTTAACATCCCACATTTGGAAAACGGTGTGTCGAATTTTGTGCTCTATCAATTTTCCCTACTGAATCACCCTTGTGTAGCAATTTGGACCATAAAGGTATGAAAATTTGCACACTCTTGCGCATTTTTCTGCCTAAGACGATTCCTATATTCCTGTGAAAAAAGCAGAGTTTCTTTTCCTATTTTATCTGTGTTATCTTTTCATTGGTGTTATTTTTTTTTTTAATTTTTTTTGCATTTTCGTTACGGGAATTGTCGACCCATCTGATATTGGCTGCATGGGCATTCTTTGGAAAATAAGCTTTCACACAGGATTTTCCATAAGGATATATTTTATTAAACATTTTTTTCCTTTTCACACGTCCTTTTGATGTTTTTTACATGCCTCTTTGTTTTTCTTCCCCCTTCGAATGTATGCCTTTTTTTAGAGACTATTCCCTCTATTGATTATTATTCGCATGCACGGTGTTTCCTCAAAATGTGTGTTTTCCGTGCAAGGGAAAAGTGTTTTTTTATTTCTACTAGATGGTATACATTTCAGTGTGCAGTCGCATTTTTCCCCCCTGCAGTGAATAAATGTTCCGTGTGTAAGTAGCATGAAAGCGGTATATAGGCGGCGTATAAATGTGCATACGCAGTTTATGACGGCACATATGCCACATACAATGTCCAGGACGCCTCAAATGACGATAAATAACTGCACATGACGGTACTTGGACAGTCCCGAATCAGTATCCCCACATGCAAGCATGTACCCTCGTGCATACCGCCCTCCCCCCACTTCCGTCTGCTAACCCATTTTTAGCCCATTGGTGGAAAACAAATCCTGTTTTGGTTCGCTCAAATCTAGCGGTTCACCGTGATGTCTTTCTACCATCGCGTGAAATTTGAATGTTGCTTTGCTCTCCCGAAATGTCATTCCGGATGGGCTACATACAGTGTCGAATTGGGCTAAGTAACGGTTCGACATGTGTGCATTATTCTGTAGAGCTTCACCCCTATTTCGTCTTTCAAAGGAATAAAATTTTTTTTATTTTGCACAACAGTGTCGACAAAATGTCTTACTTAGACGAGGGGGCAAACAAATTGGCTTAAATATTTTTGCATGCCATATTTTGTCATGAAGGGGGAAGACTTCGAAATTTTCGACAGAAAATAAAAGAGAAAAGCGAGGGAAATGCGTGAAAAGAAGGGAAAATCTGTCACTTCGCTTGTTGCACACAAAGCGGAAAAAAATAAAATAAAAAAAGGGATAATTAATATGTGACAGCATGCGGTATGATAAAATGCGATAAAAGTGTCGTAAGGGGGAAAATAAAAGAAGCACACACGAGGCTTGGCGGCTTACCCGAATGAAACCTCCTTTTCAAATTTGTGCAGTCTCCTTCTAAAGGATGCAACATTATTTCCGTCGATGGGCGGGGTAGATTTTGTTATTTTATTTTATTTTCCCTCCTACGACATTTCTACATTGTGCCACTCCGATGGTTCGCAAATTAGTGCAGTTTGAATAAGACTGCCCAAGGGGCATAAATTTGTTTCCATTTTCGACTTTTTTACAAAAAAGGGAATGCAAAAAATAAATGAGCATAAATGATCGTAAATGCGCTAATGCGCGAGTTCACGCAGGAAAGAAGGAAGGCCACCCGCTTTCTTTTTTTCGCGTAGGCATATTTGTTTCCGTGTTACTCCTTCGTCGAACGGGAGAGGCACCCCACAGAAGGAAGCTTGCTATGGCCATACTTAGCCACTTGTCGAAGTACCATATCTCCAATTACAATACTAGTGCATGCTTCAATAATGGGAGGGAGTCTCGGCAAAATGCAGCAGTCATGCATTCCTTTTACCTTCAGTTTGCACTTTTGTCCAGAAAAATTACACGTTTCCTTTTCTATTTGTATGGACGATACTGGCTTTATGGCGGATCTAAAGACAATATTATTTCCTGTTGTAATTCCTGCTAAGATGCCTCCGCAGTTGTTACTAGTTGTGATTAGCAATTTTTCGTCACCAGGAGGGGAAGTTTCATCCGTCGATTCGTCGATTCGTGGGTCCGATCGATGGTAGTCATCTTTTTCGAAAAAAGTTCCCCCCCCTGCATGACTACCCAATTGGGTCATTTCTCCCCTTTTGCTATCCAGCGTATCAGTGAGAGTCCACCCCCTCTGATAAGACCTCTCCTCTGATGCATCCAACGTGCTGAACAAATCGTTATGTCCCGACCCGAGCATGTATGTTCCATCGAACCCACTACCAAATTCGATACCCTTCACTGCTGGTATGGAAAGAATAATTTTACCCAATTCTGCTTCCATTTTTTCAAAGATGGGTTCTCCAATGCCTACTGGCACGTTATATACAACGCACGTGGCTATTCCACCTACGCTATCCCCCGCTTCTTTTAATTTTAAAATATATGAACATATTTGTACTGCCGTAAATGGGTGTGGACACCTCGTTTGCAACAGGGTGTACTCACCTGGATCGGTCAATCGTTCATGCACGTTTGGTATAGCACCATCGGTGGGGGCAGATTCCCCACTGGTAACTCCTACCCCCCGTAGGAGCTTCCCATCAGAGTTATACACATTACCGTAGAAGTCACAGAATGTGCCTCTCCTCTGGTAGTACTTTACAGCTCCATATGTGTCAACTAAATCCCTCGACGGTGGGTTGCGTTCGAAATTTCTGATGATTTTTTCAGGTAACTTTATATGCCCCACAGAATGGACATAACAAACGACAGTGCAGTGGTAATAATTTTGCAACCACTGCTCTATGCAAGCACCTGCAGCCACACGGGTAGCTGTCTCCCTCCCGGAAAAACGACTACTTCCACTTTTATTCTTTACATTATATTTTTTAAAATATGTGTAATCCCCATGTCCGGGTCTAGGAATATCTATGAAGGAGGAATAATTTTCCTTCTTCACGTCTTCATTGTTAATTAAAAAAGTGATTGGAGTTCCCAAGGATTTATTCTCATCAAAACCGGAAAGGACAATTAATTTGTCCTCTTCATTTCGGCAACTTGTCAGCTTGGACTGATTTGGTCTCCTCCTATTTAGTTGTTTCTGTATCAGGGCGAAATTTATTTCTATGTTTGGCAGGAACCCGTCTATGACACACCCCACTGCTTTCCCGTGGCTCTCTCCGAATGAGGTGACCTTCAGCAGGGTTCCATACGTGCTCATGGTGTGCCGGACTGGGCGGTGTGACAATTTGGCGGTGTAACAATTTGACGGTGTGACAAATTGACGGTGTAACAAATTGACGGTGTAACAAATTGACGGTGTGACAAATTGACGGTGTGATAGATCTGCAGAGAAGGTATTATACCCCTTTTAAAAAACGTGAAGAAGTATCAATCCCCGTTACCACACATGTGTGCGATGGTCCGCTCCGCATGGGCAGATGTAGAAACTACTAATTGTACATGCAAAATGGAAGCCTCAAATGGAGTTTCCATCTTTCCTTAATGGCGCTCGAAATGGAGATAAAATGCCGATAAAAGCTTTCTCCTTTTTTTAAGTGGGTTCTTCCCCATTTAGTGCTCCCTATATTGCTCCCCGGAAATACCAATTTTGTACAAAATGGAAAGTGACAAATGCTTAAAAGGGGGAGTTTCCCCGTGCGTTCATCGACTCATCGTTGTGCAAGCGCCAAAAATGTGTAGAACAGGAGCGGTGCCCAGGTGCACATAAGGTATACATATATATACATATCTACGTAGGCATAGGCTTTTTTTTCACTTTTCAGGGGCACATTTGTGCGAAGTGAATGGAAAAACGTTCCCGCATCGTTCTTTGGATGGAACAGAAAGACTCTCACCAGGAGGAATTATCAACCTTTGCCTGCTCAAGCACGTGCAACAGTCTACAACGTGTGACATAAACGTATTCCGTCTCACATTCCCATCGCAAGCGTGTGGCTCGCTCCGCATTTTTTTTTTCCAATATTACCAAAAAAAGAAAATTGTTCTAAGGGTTGCTTAGTTTTTACGAGAGTTTTGTTCATTGTTCGAGTAAATTAAATTTTGTGAACTTTGAAAAAGTGAAAAAAAAAAAAAAGCAACACAATTGTACAACATAATACAATACAACATTGCAAAATTAATCGGCAAAAAAGGAAAAAGGAAAAAGAAAAAGAAATTTATATACATACGTGTGTATGCATATATTCACACATAACTCATGCTTCATAATTCACCATGCACGTAGGGGATGATTAAAAGCTGGTAAAATAGATGAATAGATGGGGAGGGAGCAGAAAAGAAAAGCTGAAAAGTCAACATAGTGATGATAATCAGGTGAGATAATTAAAAAGAGAAAAAAAAAATTGCACATGCGATGGATGAATGAGAGAAGTTTTCTTTTTTCTTTTTCTTCCTTTTTTTTTTTTTTTTTTCGGTTAAGAATTATGGGGGTAAAAAAAATAATAGGTATGATGCGCGACGAGGACATCTCTCCCGAAAGACACACGAGAAACAAAAAGTACCACGTGCGCTGCAAATTGTGAAGAACACAAAAAGAGAAGAAGCACAATCGTTACAATTTTTAATTAGCCTCCGAAGGGTTTATGCCCCTTCCTCCTGTCCCCCCTCTGCTGTTCCTACACCGTCCGGGTTAACTACAATGTCGAAACAGTTGTAATCGAGCGTTCCCTTTTCATTTGTCCCATTAGCACATGGGTCTTCTCCCATTTGATGCCCATGGAATTCTTCTCCTGCATTATCAAGTAGGCCACAATCTTCCATCCCTTCATTTGTGGGGTCAACTCCCTGTTCCTCTCCTAAATTGTTATTCCCATTCAGTTCACCTGCATGTTCGTGTGTCATGTTGTCCTGATTTAATTGTTGTCCCTCTGCATCCAGCATACTTTGCAGGTATTCATTTTCGTTGTAAGAATTTTTTGTTCTGTTGTCCTTTTTCATTTCTGGTGGGGTCTTCGGCATGCTGATGGAGATTTGCGCTACCTTATCGTCAAAGTTGGCACCGCTATTATTCCCCTTGTCGTTGTTATTTACTAATTTTTTGTTCAGGAAGTATCCGTTCATGCCAACCTCGGGCAGATTCTACGGGAAACAGGAGGGGATATAGCATCATGTCACATGTGGGGTGGCCCAAATAGGAGGGTAAGCAGAGATATGAAGGAACATGTAATTAGATACGCTCAAAAAGAAACAAAACGTAAATTTTAATTTTACCGCTGTGTCCACGTGGTCATGCGAATAGTTGCAGTAGTAGTTCGCGCAGTACAAACCTACGGGGGGAAGGGTGAAGGAAAGAAACTTCAAAAGGAGGAACGAAGGAGTTGGCACCGCTCTTCCGTAGACCACTACTATCCATAAGTGGACTTCTTCCCATGTGACAATACTCGAATAGCTCCATTCTGCTTACCAAATTTACAGGGCACATTGGGGTGGATGTAGATGCACTCGGATCCGAAGGCGCAGTACGGCCAGTTGCGGCACTACGAGGGGGAAAAGCGGAAGAAAAAAAAAAAAAAAAAAAAAAAAATGAAGTGAGCGCATATGATCATGTCACTAATAATAATTACCAAGGTAGTATTCTACACCAGCGGGGATGGACAATTCACAGGTTAAGAAATAATCGAAGCGTCCATCTTACGTTTTCCACGGGGTGAATGTAACGACACTTGTCTCCATACTGGCAGTTCGGCAGGTAGGCGCACTTCTTCGGAATCTGTTCAGAGGGGAAATATTAAAAGGAACGAAATGAGGACGGATGGAGGGATAACTTATATCTGCTGCGTAATCCTGCCGAATTGAAAAAACGCACGGTAGCTGTGGTGGCGAATAATTTGCACACTTCTCACCTTTGCAACGGTGTTCTTGGCATCCGCTGGGTCGTCCGGGTTGGGTCCTTGGGGAGCGTCTACACAGAGAAGGGGAAGATGGGTAATAAATGGAGGAACATATATACACTGCAATGAAAAGGTATGTAAACAATGCAACTTAAAACAAAGTAAGTTCGTTTCCGAGAAATTCCCCCTTTTTTCTGGGACACTTACCTGCATTTAATAGCCCACTCGAATTCGCGTTGTCGCCAATTCCGTCACCCCCTGCTTCTGCTTCTGCTGACTCTGCCCCTTGCTCCGCTGCAGCGATTTGTTTACCATCTTCCTTTACAGCAACATTTGACGGGTGGGACCCATTGGGTGGCTGACCTTTCATAGGCACTCTCCTCTCCGTCGCCATATGGGGTGCATTAAAATGTTTCTGTCTTGTATTCAAAGGAGGCGTAAACGTAGGGGATGTAAAATTTGGTGGCGTGTATGCAGGTACGTGGGGATTATACGAAGGAGGAGGTGGAGTCGGCTTCGTCATGTTATTCGAGAAAAACATATTGTGTTGATTATTCCTGGGATTCAGTGTGCTGTTTTGGGAAATGAAGGGTGGGAAGGGGGGCAGTAAATTTATGTGGAAATGTAAACTTGTTCATTTGCAGAGATGGGTTTTCCCCAATCGCATTGGCATACATCCCACATTGTTGATTAAAAACGGGAGGATAAATGTGTTGCGCCTGTCTATCTACGCTCCTTGCATACCTATTAGGGTTCACAAAATTTCCGGGTGGATGAGGACCTTTTTTATTCATGTGGGCATTAAAGTGCATTCGATTCGGGTGCCTATTATTAACGAAGCTATTATTCAGCATGGGGGGCTGCATAAAGTTGTTCCCACTGAGGGCGTTATTATCTATGAGCTTCTGTTGACTTAGCATGTAATTTCCTGGATGGTAATTTCCCCCTGCAGGGTTCATTCCTTTATCGTAACCCGGCTGCGGGCCTACGTTTTCGTATGGGAAATTCATGCGGTAGTTGGGCATATCGTGATTCGCCATTCCTACAGAGCCATAGGGGGGAGAAGCAGTGGTGAGGGAAGTGAATTGATGTGTAAAGGTTTGCACACTCGATGGTGTATAGCATGAATGGTAGGGGGGCACTCTATCTTAAGTACTATCACCCTATCTCTTCAATGGGGACCAATTTACTTACCCGTAGCGGATGGCTGCAAAAAGGGAATGGGATTATCTCCTCCGAACTGGGGATTCGGTCTACAAAAAGGTGAAAACAAGGTGACAAAAAAAAGTGTGTTGGAGCGATTCTTACAAATGTGTTTATGGCCCGAAAGGGAGGCAGCTATTCCTACACTCGACATGATGTGAACAACCATATGCAATTTTTTTTTTTTTTTTTCTCCCTATCAATGTTGTGTTTACTTTAGAACGGCCTTATTCTTCTTTTCGCTGGAGTTGTACTCATCTGCGCTGTCGCTCATTCGTTTGCCTTCCAAATCTGCGTTTACAAATAGAGGGTGGAAAAAATGAACATTCACGTTGGCGTAGATGTTTTAACGTACACTTTAACGTTAACGTTTATGTTAACGAGGTGGTTTTTTGCGAAACGGCTCCCTCGGTATGGAAATGTCGAAGTGGTCTATTCCCCCCCCTCATGGGGAGATCATTGTAGAACACTGAACAGGCATGCATGCAGATCCGTCTTGCCAGATAAATGTGCACAACATAACGATCCCAGTGGGAAAGTTGTAGACTACCATTCCTCTTTTGGGCACCGTCCTGCAGTGCTCCAAACTTACTCATTTTTTTCTCTTCCTCCTTTTCCACGTAGATCACTCTACTAGGGGCCATGGAGCTACTGCCACTTCTGCCAACCCTTCTGTACTTCATATCATCCCTTCCTTTCATTCGATCCATTTCTTTTTCGCCTCTCTTGAATCTAGGTCTGTTACTGTCGTAGTGAAATTTTCTTGCATTCACACTAGACGATACGGATCTTGTGCCTATTCCTCCTCTTTGTCTTTTTTTGTTTCTCCTTCTGTTGAACGAATCTGCATCGTTCAATGAGTACCTGCTGCTTCTGCTTCTATAACTTCTGGACCGCCTTCTTGTAATGGACGTGTCTCTTCTGCTGGAGTCGTAATCCCTTTGGTGGTCCTGTGAAGAGCAGGAGTGGGCAACATGTTTCGAAAATAAGACGCGTGCAGAACAGAGGCAGGACACAACAGCATGCCAATTTTGAAATATTTTTTTTTTTTTTTTTTTTTTTTTTCCTATCCTTAAAAATATGCAGTCCCATTTTTCCACATCGCAGCCGCCCAAATGGAAGGCGTGGACAAGGACGTGTCACAAACCTTCGTTCTCCTTCCTTGAGTGGCGGAATGTCTTGATTTGGATTCTACAAAGGGGATGCGAACGAAAGGTAAACATTTTGTAGAAGGATCAGAAGTAGGCGCACATACGAACTATCCATATGGCATGTACACCAATGGGGGGATGGGGGGGCACCCCCATTTAGGCAAATTAATAAATGAGACTTACCCCTGCTCCTGTTGGATCGAGAAGCCCCGCCGTGATGCCTATCCTTCCCACTCTCCGATTTATACGACTTTTCATTCTTCGAGGGGCTAT